>NC_044982.1:123103980-123846480 GCF_008728515.1 Papio anubis | reverse complement strand
GGAAGGATTTGGTTTCTTTTGCAGTTACAAACAAATTGGTAGATGGGTACTTAGGAACCTGCAAGCTATCAAGCAGACAACCCTAAATGGGGGATGTCAGATGTTTTTATTTGAAAATTTTTTTAGTATTCAAGTATCTCATACATATCTGACCCTGCAGTAGGTATTATGGGTGAGAATTAAGCAAGTGTAAAGGTACCACTTTGAGAGTCTGTGATCCAACTGGAGAAACAAAACCGGTAGCGAACAGTATGGTATGAAACTAAATGCTAGGCTGGGTGAGGTGGCTTATGCCTGTAATCCCAGCACTTTGGGGCACCGAAGTGGGCGGATCACTTGAGGTCAGGAGTTCGAGACCAGCCTAGCCAACATGGTAAAACACCGTCTCTACTAAAAATACAAAAAGTAGCAGGGCATGGTGGTGCGTACCTGTAATCCCAGCTACTCGGGAGGGTGATGCAGGAGAATCGCTTGAACCCAGGAGGCAGAGGTTGCAGTGAGCCGAGATGGCACCACTGTACTCCAGCCTGGGTGACAGAGCGAGACTCTGTCTCAAAAAGGGGGGGAAAAAAAAAAAAGAAATTAAATGCTAAATTTGAGATAACCTTTATTGAGTTACTGTATACCAGGCATCATGTGCTTATGTATATTAACTAATCCAATCCTCCACTGAGTTTTTTTTTGTTTTTTGTTTTTTTTTTTGAGACAAGGTCTCACTCTGTTGCCTGGACTGGAGTGCAGTGGTGCAATCTCGGCTTATTGTGATCTCCACCCCGCAGGTTCAAGCCATTCTCATGCCTCAGCCTCCTGAGCAGCTAGGATTACAGGAGTACACCATGACAAACAGCTAATTTTTGTATTTTTAGTAGAGATGGGGTTTTGCCATGTTGGCCAGGCTGGTCTCGAACCTCTGGCCTCAAGTGATCCTCACACCTCAGCCTCCCAAAGTGCTGCGATTACAGGTGTGTGCCACCCCACCCGGAGTGTTTTTTGTTTGTTTGTTTGTTTTTTAGATAGGGTCTTGCTCTGTTGCCCAGGCTGGAGTGGTGTGGCTCACTGCAGCCTCCGCCCCCTGGGTTCAAGGGATTCTCCTGCCTCAGCCTCCTGAGAAGCTGGGGTTACAGGTGCATGCCACCATACCCAGCTAATTTTTGTATTTTTAGTAGAGACAGGGTTTCACCATATTGGCGGCTGGCCAGGCTTTTTTTTTTTTTTTTTTTTTGAGACAGAGTCTCGCTCTGTTGCCCAGGCTGGAGTGTAGTGGCATGATCTCAACTCACTGCAACCTCCGCCTCCCGGGTTCAAGCAATTCTCCTGCCTCATCCTCCCTGGGTAGCTGGGATTTACAGGCACGTGCCACCACGCCCAGCTAATTTTTGTGTATATATATATGTATTTTTGAAATGGTATCTCGCTCTATTGCCAGGCTGGGGTGCGGTGGCGCAATCTCAGCTCACTGCAACCTCCACCTCCCAGGTTCAAGCGATTATCCTGCCTCAGCCTCCAGAGTAGCTGGGATTACAGGTGCATGCCACTATGCCTGGCTAGTTTTTGTGTTTTTAGTAGAGATGTGGTTTCACCATGTTGGCCAGACTGGTCTCGAACTCCTGACCTAAGGTGATTGCTGCCTCATCCTCCCAAAGTGCTGGGATTACAGGCGTGAGCCACTGCGCCTGGCAGGAGGGTCTTGAATGTCAGACAGAACTTGTATTTGATTAGGGACTAGAGCACCACTTGAAGTTTGGCAGGAAATAATTAGCTTGCCAGGCTGGGCACAGTGGCTCATGCCTATAATCCCAGCACTTTGGGAGGCTGAGGCAGGAGGACTGCTTGAGCTCAGGAGTTCAAGATCAGCCTGGTTGAACAAAGTGGGACCCCCGTCTGTACAAGAAATGAAAAAATTAGCTGGGAGTGGTGGTGTGTGCCTGAAGTCCCACCTATTTGGGAAGGTGAGGTGGGAGGATCACCTGAGCCTGGGAGGTTGGGGCTGCAGTGGGTGTGTTCATGCCACACTGCATTCCCACCTGGGCAACAGAGGGAGACCCTGTCTCAAAGAGAAAAAAAAAAAAAAAAGCTCCTTTAAAGGAAGTGGCTTCTAGGTGGAAAGTGAAGTTGGTCCTGAGAGCCTACTGAGGGCAAGGACTGTATCCTCTTCAATTCTGGTTTCTGATGGCCTAGCATAGACCTGGCACATGATTGTTCCTAAATATTTGCTAAATGAAAGTTGAGAAATGCTTATTTGAAGTCACTTGGAATTCTATTCTTCACCCTGAACTCAGGGTGGACAGAGAGCTGCTGTATTTACCCGGCGTTGAGATCGTGAGACCTAGACTGGGAGAGGAGCAACAATAGGAAAGAAGAGGAATGGACGGTTGAGACAGCTTAAAGCAATTAACTGGCACGGCAACACATCAAGTACCCAACTGAACTGCAGACAGTGGTATACACATGCATGCTTAGGGATGCAACTATGACAAGGTATGTGCTCAGTAATTAAGCCAGCACAGACAGGTCATTTTACAGAGAAGCTTTGTGGTTTCCAGAACCATCCTGGCCAGAGGACTGACCTTCCTGCAAATAACTGTCACTTCTGAGTAGGATGTTAAGCTATGCCACATCTACAGGGTGTTTTTCCAGTAAAGATGGGGGAGTCCTGGAGCTAGCTAAGGACAACTATCCTGGCTAATTGCTTCCCCAAACTTCTATTTTAAGAACACAGGTTTGGAGTCCAATTTAGAGAGAGCGTCTTTTAGTAAGGAGTAAGGAACAAACAGCAGACTGAACAATCTGTGTCTTTCAGAGCTGAAATTACAATGGGAGCTCAAACTCTTCCAGGGTGATAGAACCAGAAGATGAATCCTTAAATCCTAGTAAATCCCCAAACTACACCGAACCCAAAATAAAATTATACTCTGGTTATGAGATTCTCACACTGTGACTGTTTCACTCTACTCCCCACAAAAGCACCAAGGGATCAATATCTGCCCCCTCATATCCATTGGGTGGGGTGGGTGAGGTTAATAGGGCCAAAGGGAAGTCAAAAGGCTTCAAGGCTGTAGCACTTGCTCCGAATCTGGGGCACTGGAGTTCTATAGCTGGAAGTCTACACCTCCGTCACAGTTATACAGGACGCTTACGGCTAGTCTGAAAGCTTTTTTTTTTTTTTGAGACAGGGTCTTGTTGCCCAGGCTGGACTGCAGTGGTATAATCATAGCACACTGCAGCCTCGACCTCCTGTGCTCAAGTGATCCTTTGCCTCAGTCTCCTGAGTAGCTGGCATTATAGGCATGCACTATCATGCTCAGCTAATTTTAAAAGTTTTAGTAGAGACAAGATCTTGCTATGTTGCTCAGGCTGGTCTCAAACTCCTGAGCTCATGCAGTCCTCCTGCCTTGGCCTCTCAAAGTGCTGGGATTACAGGTGTGAGCCACCTCGTTTGGCGTGAAAGCTAATTAAAAAAAAAAAAAAAAATATATATATATATATATATATATGTATATGTATATAGAAACAAGGTCTGGCTCTATCACCCAGGCTGGAGTGCAGTAGTGTGATCTCAGCTCACTGCAGCCTCTGCCTCCAAGGCTCAAGCGATCCTCTCACCTCAGCCTCCTGAGTAGCCAGAACTACAGGTGCACATCACCACACCCGGGTAGTTTTTTGTATTTTTGTAGAGACAGGGGTTTCACCATGTTGCCCAGGCTGGCCTCAAACTTGTGAGCTCAAGCAATCTGCCCACCTCAGCCTCCCAAAGTGCTAGGACTGCAGGCATGAGCCACTGTGCCAGGTGAAAGCTGATTTTTGATTTTTGATAAGCCAAGGTAATCTATAAAATTTCCCAACCATAATGTTATAAATAGATCATATGTATAATGAGATACTAATTTCTTTAAAGTTGAGGTGGGCCTGGACAGCCACTTCTGGCTACAAGCAGCTTTAACAGCTTACCCCAGTGTGCATGTTTATCCTTGTGTCATACGACTATCTCTTTTTGTGTTACAAGATGAAAAGGTTAGGAAGCACTCATCTACAGCAGTCCCTTACTTTTTATTTTTTTGAGACAGAGTCTCACACTGTTCCCCAGGCTAGAGAGCAGTGGTGTGATCTTGGCTCACTGCAACCTCTGCCTCCGGGGCTCAACCGATTCTGCCTCAGTCTCCCGAGTAGCTGGGATTACAGACATGCGCCACCATGCCCGGCTAATTTTTGTATTTTTAGTATACAAAAATTCATTCACTATGTTGGCTAGGTTGGTCTTGAACTCCTGACTTCAAGTGATCTACCTGTCTCAGCCTCCCAAAGTGCTAGGATTACAGGCGTGAGCCACCGCACCCGGCCTAGCGGTCCCTTATTTTAAACATATTTTTATTCCTAATAATTTTTGTATACAAAATAAAAGTTTAAGACCCTAATACAGCTGTGGTTCTTAACTTTTTTGGGGTCATTATCCCTTTGAGTATTTGATAACGCCAAAGAGCCTATCTCCAGAATAATACACTACTACTTTTCATGCAATATTTCACACACAACTTGAGGGTTACAGAATCCAGATTAAGTATCTGTTCTGGAAGGATTATCACACAAACCCATTTACTTATTTCAGAGGGGTTCATCTGCCTCCTCTCTGCCCTTTCTCTAATAAAACTTAAAAAAAAACCAATATTGTCAGGCCGGGCATGGTGGCTCACGCCTGTAATCCCAGCACTTTGGGAGGCCGAGGCAGGCACATCATCTGAGTTCGTGACGGACTTTGAGAACAGCCTGGCCAACACAGTGAAACCCTGTCTCTACATTAGCCAGGCGTGGTGGCAGGCGCCTGTAATCCCAGCTACTTGGGAGGCTGGGGCAGGAAAATCGCTTGAACCTGGGCAGGGGAGGTTGCAGTGCGCCAAGATTGCACCACTACACTCCAGCCTGGGTGACAGAACAAGACTCCACCTAAAACAAAAACAAAAACAAAAAAACCCAGAAACCTCTGAAATACACAGTACATTAAACTCCCTCAAAGTTTTCTGGGCAGTAGGGACCAGGCGTGGTGGCTCATGCCTGTAATCCCAGCACTTTGGGAGGCCAAGGTGGGTGGATCACGAGGTCAGATGTCAGGAGATCAAGACCATCCCGGCTAACACAGTGAAACCCCATCTCTACTAAAAATACAAAAAATTAGCCAGACGTGGTGGCGGGTGCCTGTAGTCCCAGCTACTCAGGAGGCTGAGGCAGGAGAATGGCGTGAACCTGGAAGGCAGAGCTTGCAGTGAGCCAAGATTGTGCCACTGCACTTCAGCCTGGGCGACAGTGCACGACTGTCTCAAAAAAAAAAAAAAAATTTCCTGGGCAGCATGCAGAAGCCACTATCAACTCTAGGTGGTATTCCCACAAACCCCCAGCTGCTTGGGGGTGGAGGTTGGGGTAGGGGGATATGCTCCTCACTGGCTGTAAGCACCATTTACCCTTGTAGTATCAACCACTGGTTGTTGGGAACCACTTGCAGATAGAAAGCAGTTCTCTGCACACCTCCCATTAGGCTTGGATGCATTTTGGTTAGTGTTTATACTAAAACCCCCAATGTAATCCTTCATACTGCAGTCTCTCTTCTCCACTGCAAGCACATGACCTTGTTCATGTGTATTAGTCACTCCACAGTTGTCACTAATCAAGGCAAGGTTGTACATTTCCCATGGGCAAATGGGAGAAAAAGGGACATTTAAATCAGTTAATTTCAGCAGCATCTTTATTGCAACAAATAACCTGTAATAAAATGCAACAAAACTAATGTTTCACTTTACATGATTAAAAGCCATATACCTAAAAATGAGAAAACCCATAAGCTTACTGGAGTGAGACATGCAATTCTTTTTATACAAGTCAATGCTTAAAACAGCAGGCACTTTATGTTCTAAAATTAACCACCTGAACTCCAATTTTGCTGAATACAACATAAATTTGTTTTGGGGTTACTTAAAAACAAACATACAAACACTACTTTTTCTTTACCTGTAAAGGACTTATGAAATGATTACCTAGAGCCCAGCACCTTGCACTAACATCTCCATATTTGAGGCTGGAAGATGGATAGGTGGAAGATAAGGCTGGGAAGGTGGGAGTCAAAAAAGTTTCCTTTCTCCTTTATATCTGCTGGGAATAGACACTCAACTTATATAGTTTGGAAATGGCCATGTCTCTTTTCTTACATCAAATAGCTATAAGATGGGCTCCCAGGCTTAAGCAAGCACTCTACTTTATATTCCAATCCTCAAATCCCCCACTATACCAAGGAAGACACATTTAGTGCAATGAATTTAATTAACTTCAGAATGTCATATACTAATTAGAAGTACTGCTTCATTAATAAGCATGCTTAGCATTTACTTTGGAATGGAAAAATTAACCATTTTTATGTGGTTATCTTTAAAATGTTTTATACGAATATATTAATAAATATTTCTTTAAAAATTTACCTTTTCTATATATCATTTAACTACCATGAGGCAGGACACCTGGCTGGAGCCCAGCACCAACTGGCTACTAACTGGCTGTGTGGTCACGGGTATATTTCCTCCTCTCTCTCTAGCATGTAGGTTGTTCTTCTAACAAATGAGAATATTAGATTAGATTAAATCAAAGATTGATTCCATCTTGGAAAACGCATGATTTAATAATGAGAAATCTTATAGGAATCATTCCACCTGAAGAGAACTATGCTATAGAAAGGTGGGCTATACTATCTGGAAGGAATAAAACAAGTAGTAAAAAAAAAAAAAAAAAAAAAAAAAAAGAAAAAATTAAGCATCGGTATCAACATTGCATTTTTTAAAAAGGTAATGCATGCGTTGTGACCTAATCCTCTTGTATGAGGCTTTGGAAAAGAACCAGGAATGGCATAAAGAGAAAAACTTTTATTCCAAAATTAATCTCCAGACAAACGGGATAGAAACAAAGTAAACACCTCCTGCTGCTTTCAGAGTGAGAAGGGCCAAACAAGTTACCACAGATGAGCAGCTTCATGGACTACTGTTTAGGTTCTTGTGAATCAGTCCAGTGTAAAAAATCACCTATTATTAATCCAACTCCATTCTCTAGAGAAGAGTTTCTTAAAGTAGTCCATAGATGACTTACTGTAGGATCGCGTGGAAAGCTTGTCAGAAATGCACATTCCTGGTGTCTACCTAAATCAATGGAATACAAATTTTTATTTATTTATTTATTTTGAGGCAGAGTCTCACTCTGTCGCCCAGACTGGACTACAGTGGCGCCATCTTGGCTCACTGCAACTTCTGCCTCCTAGGTTCAAGCGATTCTCCTGCCTCAGCCTCCCGAGTAGGTTCGGGATTATAGGCACACGCCATCATGCCCGGCTAATTTTTTTGTATTTTTAGTAGAGACGGGGTTTCACCATGTTGACCAAGCTGCTCTTGATGTCCTGACTTCAAGTGATTCACCCGCCTTGGTCTCCCAAAGTGCTAGGATTACAGGTGTGAGCCACCATGCCTAGCCTGGGAATACATATTTTTAAGAGTGAGTATCAAAACTCTACATTTCTTTTAGTAAGTATCCCAGATGAATCTTAGATTTTGAGTTCCACTACTCTAAAATGCTCAAGTATCCCTCTTGATGGCTGTTCAAGTGTACACATTTATCAAGTCTTTAAAAACACAGTATGATATTATGTAACCTAGTGCTTTTTGGCTCCCACTAAACTGTTGCTACTTTTATATATTCTTGCCGTTTAAGCTGTTACCCACACTTATGGGGTACAAACTTTTAGTTAGATTTCTACTGATTGCCTCAATTGACTATGATATTTTCCACACTGGTTGTAAAAAGCAAATTCAGTCAAACTGTCTTTCTGTAAGTGAATTCATTCAGGTATTTTTTCCCCGCTAAAGAAGCAGAATGGCATTTAAGTGACTGGGAGTGATAATAGAAACATTCTTTATGATAGGAGGAAAGAAGGCGGCAACATGCAAAAGGAAAACACCGGTGAATTCAAGAGTACATGAAGTTTTCTAAGTTTGTTTCGCTAAAATAAAAGATGCCATTTTGAAGAAACAGTCTTAATGTGTGAAAGGTTTCAATGGAGTAGCTGCTTAAAAGCTACTGTATACCATTTCTATTTTATATTGCATATAAGGATAGATCCTTTGAGGCCAATTAGTCCAAACAAAACAAAACAAAACAAAACACCCTCCACAGTCAGATACATACTTAAAGGGGAAAATACTTTCTTGGGGAAGAAAGTTACCCAAATCAATTTAATTTAACATTGAAAATCTATATAAACAAATCTTGGCATGGGAAAATATCAAACATGAAAAGCAATACACATACAGATAATAAGAAAAAGCGTGATATCTATTATACAATATAAACACAAACAGCAAAACCCAATACCTTTCCCAACGACAGAACCACCATGTCATCCTGCCATTTCTGGGCTTTCCCTACCTCCCACTTGGCGTCAATGAAGTCCACCTCTTACCAGTAGTCACCAACCTTACTAATGAAGGCTGTGCTCTCTATGGGGAAATCTACTCTCTCTGTAGTGATGAGAAAGAAATACAGCAAATTTTCTTGGAGTGTTGTTTAAAAGTATTGGTAATAACTTTCTAAACACTGAAGTGTGTGATAAAAAGCATCAAACTCATAGATGCCTTCCCTGCCACCGGTGTCAACGTGACCGACCTAGCACCCCAAGACTCTAACAGGGCAGATCTCAATTAGCACCTGAAAGCCTATGAGCTCTCTTCATAGCTAAATCCTAGTGCTAAACCAAGAAAAGTTCATGATCATTCAAGAAAACTGTTTATAGGCTTTAAACACCAAAAAAAAAAAGAGAGCCATGGCTTGCCAGGGATTAGTTTATGGTAAAGAGGTTATCTGTAAACATTTGTATTTTAAGCTTACAATATCTAAATTATGTTCAAATAATTTTAAAAGGATAAAGTTTAAATGTGTAGGATTTCTAAACCTAAGAGAAAAAAAAAAAAAAGAATTATAAAAGTAACTCTAAGGAACTTTTCCTCCCCTGAATCATGTTACTCTGTAGCTGTGCTGGCAAGACAGTGATTTATTGATTCTGGTTTCCTTAATATTCTAGTTGTTTAAATTTCAGTTTCCAAACATTTTCCTGAGTCTTTTTGTTAAAACTACTTCTGCTTAGTTTTTAATCAGGCCCTCACCACCTCTTCTCTCTGTCATTTCCCAAACCCAGGACTCCCCACCCCACTGTGATTCCCTTCAATCTCCTTAAAATTCTAGACTATTTTAATAAGGAAATTCTAAATGGAAACTGGCACCACTACATTTTCTGAAGAATTCTAGTGAATGTGTACTTTTTCCTTTTCTTAAAGGAAAAAAACAAACAAACAAAAAAAAACAAAAAAAAAAACTTGCCTGCAAATATTTAAGCTCTAATCATTTAAAAATTTTCTGCCTGTAATTATCAGTATCATGACTAATTAAATCCATGCTACATATACAGTTACTAGCCTTTATGCAAAAGGAAAAGCCCACTCCGTTAATATCATCAAAGAAAAATGAGAATTATTTATATTAGATACAGATTAAATTGGCTAAAAACTGGTCAGTGCCAAAACAAGTGTCTTTAGGAGGCCACTAAGTTATCCTTGAAAAATCAATAATGAATGACTGGTTAAGTCAAGTTTAATAGTTATTAGTTCATAACATGCTGGATATGCCCAAGCAATGAAGCATAAGCTATTCAATTACATTTAAGTGCTATCAAATCTGTAACTAGTCAGAGATTCTGGAACTGAACCAAACCAATCACTAATATCATATTTTAACAAACTCAAAAGTATACTGTAAAAATACACTAATTAAGTTCATGAAGTTTATAATACTATTAAAAGTGAAAATAGGGTAGTATGAATACATGGTGTTAATGCTTTTTTTTTTTTTTTTTTGAGTAATTCTCATGGTATTGCTGGGTCTCTCAGGAATATGTATCATTTGATTTTGAGCATGTGGGGTTAAGGTATTAGATTACTACCACAAACTGTAGACCCCTGCATGGCACCACATTTATTTTCAGGAGTAGATGTTACGTGGCAGGTATCAAAGTGTGATGATCAATTCTGTGTTTTCTATTGATTAAACCTCCTCATTTGGTTAAATAGCCAGTGTATACCAGAGAGTTCTATACAGGTCAAAATTATATCACTTTTAGAGCAGCAATACGTGATCCAAGGTTTTCTTGAAGGTAGTGCAAAAGATGCAGTTCATAATGTTCTCCAGATTCAGGAACTCTTATGCTGTGTCTCTCCTGAGGATAGATCTTACCAACAACAAAAAATAAAGATACAAAAAAAAAAAAAAAAGAATTTAGTGATACATCCTCTTCCAAAGCTTTCCAGAGATTTTAAACAGGATTAATAATATGAATCACAGCCTCTATGCAATATTGTAGAATAAATCGTATCTAAACGCTCCTCTCCTCATCTTATGATTTCCTTATTAAACATTAGGCTTAATGATGGATTTACCTGTAGACCAATGGTTTGTTCTCTAAGTGTGGTCTATAGACTTTCAGAGGTCTCTGAAAGCTTTTCAATGGATACAAACGGTCAAAACTACTTTTAGAACAACACAAAGACATTATTTGCCTTTACTTGTTGTGTCAGCATTTACAGTGATGATGCAAAAGCAAAGGTGAGTAAAACTGCTGGGTAGCATGAATCAAGGCACTATCATTAAACTGCACTAGAAGTCACAATATTCCTCACCACCACACACTTCCAATAAAAAGAAAAATGTCAGTTTCAATTAAGTAGCGGTAAAAATTAGAATTTATTAAGTTACAACCTTTGAGTAGAAGTCTTTAATATTCTGTGTTTATGAAATGGGAATGCATAAAGCACCTGTGCTACAGGATGTCTCAAGGAAAAGTACTAGTGTGAATGAGTCACAAGCTGAACTGCTGCTTTTTAAATGGAACTCCATTTTTAACTTCAAAGAATGACTGACAACTATGGTTATTTAGGGTATCCAGTAAATATTTTCTCAAAAGTGAATGAAGTGAGTTGGCCACTTCACGGACAACACTGACAGTATTTGTTGCCAATGATAAAATCTGGGCTTTTGAGTTAGAATTTTGGAAAACTTGCATCTACTACTATTAACTAATGAGCTTCCCAATACTTAGACACTTTTCTGATAAGATCAGTGGTAATATAACTATATGTGATTTTTAAAATATTGTACAATAAAAGGCGTCAACATTTGAAAGACTGGAATAACACAGTGAGCCAGTATTTTCCAGATGGCTAATGCATGGTAAAAGATCCATTTGAAGTATAAGATCCACACTTTAATGTAACAGAATATGAAGTTTATATATATCACTTCAGATTCCACACTAAAACCTAGCTTTAAGTCAGATGCAGGAGCCCATTCCCTGTAGTCTCAACTACTTGGGAGGCTGAGGTGGGAGGATTGCTTGACCCCAGGAGTTTGAAACCAGCCCAGGAATCATAGTAAGACTTCAATTGAAAAAAATAAAATTAAAAAACAACAAAAAATTCATTGGCTGGGCATGGTAGCTCACCTTGCTTGCAATCCTAGCACTTTGGGAGGCTGAGGTGGGAGGATCACTTGAGTTCAGGAGTTTGAGATCAGCCTGGGCAACTTAGTGACACCCATCTCTTAATATATTTAGGCCAGGCGCAGTGGCTCATGCCTGTAATCCCAGCACTTTGGAAGGCCGAAGCAGGTGGATCACGAGGTCAGAAGATTGAGACCATCCTGGCTAACACAGTGAAACCCCGTCTCTACTAAAAATACAAAACATTAGCCAGGCCTGGTGGTGGGTGCCTGCAGTCCCAGCTACTCGGGAGGCTGAGGCAGGAGAATGGTGGGAACCTGGGAGGCGGAGCTTGCAGTGAGCTGAGATTGCGCCACTGCACTCCATCCTGGGAGACAGAGCAAGACTCTGTCTCAAAAAAAAAAAAAAAGTGTGTGTGTGTGTGTGTGTGTGTATATATATATTTATTTATTTATATATAATTTAAAAATATATATAATAAAAAGTATATATGATATATATATTTAAAACAACAAAAACAAACAAAATCCCACAACCTTTAAGAAACTACCACTTGTCCAGTTTTGGTACAGTATCAAAGAATGGTATCTACAATTAACTGAAAAAGCTAAAATATTACTCCCATTTCTTTTTTTTTTTTTTTGATGGAGTCCACTCTGTCACACAAGCTGGAGTGCAGTGGCACGATCTCGGCTCACTGCAACCTCTGCCTCCCGGGTTCATGCAGTTCTTGTGCCTCAGACTCCTGAGTAGTTGTGATTACAGGCATGCACCACCACACTCGGCTAATTTTTGTATTTTTATTTTTATTTTTTTTGGAGACGGAGTCTCACTCTGCCACCCAGGCTGGAGTGCAGTGGCGCAATCTTGGCTCACTGCAAGCTCTGCCTCCCAGGTTCACTCCATTCTCCTGCCTCAGCCTCCCGAGTAGCTGGGACTACAGGCGCCCGCCACAACGCCCGGCTAATGTTTTGTATTTTTAGTAGAGTTGGGGTTTCACCGTGTTAGCCAGAATGGTCTCAATCTCCTGACCTCGTGATCCGCCTGCCTTGGCCTCCCAAAGTGTTGGGATTACAGGCGTCAGCCACTGCGCCTGGCCCCGTTTCATAACTACATACTCTGTGAGGCCAAATTTTTCTTCACATACTTTAGCCAAAACATATCACAACAGGTTGAGTACAGAAAGAGACATAAGAATGTAAGTGTCTTCTTTACTATTATGTCAGACATTAAAGGAACTTAGAAAAATGTAAAATATTGCTGTTTTTCTCAGTAAATTATTTGTTTTGGAATATAGTTTTTCTCTATGAAAAATGTGATTTGTGTTAACATGTAATAGTTTATTATTATCATTTTTGAGACGGAGTTTCACTCTTGTTGCCCAGGCTGCAGTGCAATGGCGCAATCTCAGCTGATTGCAACCTCCGCCTCCCCAGTTTAAGCAATTCTCCTGCCTCAGCCTCCCAAGTATCTGGGATTACAGGCGTGCGCCACCATGCCCGACTAGTTTTTGTATTTTTAGTAGAGACAGGGTTTGTCCATTTTGGTCAGGCTTGTCTCGAACTCCTGACCTCAAGTGATCCGCGTCCACCTTGGCCTCCCAAAGTGCTGGGATTACAGGTGTGAGCCACTGCACCGGGCTGATAGTTTATTATTTTAAAATATTTAAAATTTTTCTCAGTTTTAATATCTTATATGAGAAATATTCATTGATATAATCGACATAAACAAAGTTCTTTGGTAGGTAAAGGTGTCCTGAAACCAAAAAGCTTAAAAATTGCTGCTATAAATATCTCATAGTTTAAACATAAATATCAACTGAAATGTTAAAAAGGAAAAAGTAATTTTTTCAATTTTTGTGTGCACATAATCTGTTTAAGGAGTAAAACATAGTTTTAAGAAAAACTGGAATAAGGATCTATAAATGGAGCAATGGAGGAGGGTAACTTGCTGGTTTCTGCTCCGATGTCAACGTAAAATAAAAGAAAATTAAAAGACCATATAATCAGGCCCTAAAAATCCTTTTACAACCATGAAATCAAAATAGCATATCTTCACCCTTCAAAGCGGAAAAAGAAAAGCAAAGGAGAACAGTGAATGACTTCCTGTCATCTTTTCCATGCTTCCAAACTGAAAGCAGATACAGACACACAGTCATGTAATCTGATAGGCAGATATGTCAGCCTGACTGCAACAGAATCTTAATTTTTATCCAACTACAGGCACTACTAAATATGCCTCTTACTTTAGTTCTCTTAAGCAGAGGGTGGACACTCTAAAAATCCAGACTTACCCTACAGTTAATAGATTTCAAAGTAATCAATCACTAATCATGACTGCATTTAACCAGAAAATGTAGAATAACTCACCTGTAAATCATATGGCTTTCCAGCCCTCACTAAAAAACTCAGTAATATACTGGTATGTGCAAAATGGACATTCTCATCCAGGAACCCATGTAAGAGCAGTAAACGATTTGGTCTGGATAAATGGAAATATTACAGGATTAGGCAAAATAGTACAGTATTTGGGAAAACAATTTCACTTATTTAATCATACTTAACCATATTAACTTCCTGATGCTGCAATGTTAGAATAAGAATTCAATATTTTCAATATTAAATTTGTAACATATTAACCAGATACCACATGTAATGAAAGATTAAAAAAAGATCTTGTGTTCAATTATTTATAATTAAAATATTAAAACACATCTATAATTATAGCATGTCCCCAGAAAAATTATGTGTAAAATATATTCAGGCAGACATAAAATTTTTTCCACCTTGAAAGTTGTGTACTTAACTTTTTTCAGCAAAAACAACTGCTTCAAATATAACTTGTAAAAAAACATTATATGAACTGGCCTGTAATTCAGTTTTAAGAAACAGCCATGATATTCTAGTATAACATATTCATCTTGGTTTTTCAGTATTTGAATTTTCCATTAGGATTAAAGACAATTTTTTAAAATACAATTGAAAATTTATAATCTTCATTTTAAAGCTTGAATTAGGCTGTGCCCGGTGGCTCACGCCTGTAAACCCAGCACTTTGGGAGTCTGAGATGGGCAGATAACTTGAGTCCAGGAGTTTGAGACCACCTTAGGCAACATGGTAAAATCCTGCCTGACTCTACTAAAAATACAAAAAATTAGGTGGGCATGGTGGCACGTGCCTGTAGACTCAGCTACTCGGGGGCTGAGGTGGAAGGATCCTCTGAGCCCAGGAGTTTGACGACGCAGGGAGCCCTGATCATGCCACTGCACTCCAGCCTAAGTGACAGAGTGAGACTCTGTCTCAATTAAAAAAAAAAAACAAAAAAAAAAAGCTTGCACTTACTCAGAGGGGAACTTTTCTGCTTGCATGGCCACAGATCCTAAGTAATAGCCCTGTTCATTCTGGTCAGGGTGACCCATATAACGTTCCGTGTATCCTGTATCATAGAAGATCCACAGAGTGACTGGGGCCCCAGCAATAGCAACCTGCATAAGATGACATTGACAGTCAAGTGTGGTCTGGAAAAAGAGAGTGGCTAGCAGTGAGATCTTACAACTGCAAAATTACACTGTAAAATTATCCTTAAGCTTTAGCCTTACGACTGGGGCATACATGTCTTAGGCAACTCAGAATACTGAAGTGAAGTGCCAAGGTCAAGAATTTGATACTCTGTGAGTCAGTTTCATGTTCCATGGGCATTCTACGTACCAAACCTTTAACCTGGGCTAGCTGAAATACAAAAGCCGGGCCCATTGTTAAAAGACAACTGAACTACATCCTGCTACTGAGGAAAAAATGTGCGAGAACTGTCAGTTTTATGTAAAAAAGGAGCCACCTTTTTTTTTTAAGCCTCTGTTGGCAGTACAGAATTTAAAACAATGAATGAAATATACTAAAAATTTGCCTCATTTTAAGGCTCTTATACATAGTTTTATATTTAAATACTCTATTTTCTTGACAGCTACAAGCCTGGGAAAATTATGGGAGTAGTCAGAATTTATTTATGGTTATTATAAAGATCATCTAGACATATATGCAAGAATAAAACCCTTATTTTGTTCTTAAAAATAAAAATTAAGGGTCAGGTGCAATGGCTCACGCCTGTAATCCCAGCACTTTGGGAGGCTGAGGCGGGTGGATCACCCAAGGTCAGGAGTCCGAGACCGGACTGGCAAACATGGTGAAATCCTATCTCTACTAAAAATACAAAAATTAGCTGGGAATAGTGGTGGGCGCCTTTAATCCCAGACTGAAGCATGAGAATTGCTTGAACCTGAGAGGTGGAGGTTGCAGTGAGCCGAGATCGCACCACTGCACTCCAGCCTGGGTGACAGCAAGACTCTGTCTCAAAAATAAAATAAAAAATAAAAATTTTAAAAATTACTTTTCACTGTAAAGTAACATCATGTTATTGAAATATTAAAAAAAGAAACATACTCATAATTCCTATTCTCAACAATTATCATCCTTATGTATTTTCTTCTAGTATATTTTTCCAAGAGTTTGTTTACAGAATTGTAAGCATTTATACATTTAATAATTCACTCATTCAACGCACTTATTGAGGGCCTACTATGTGCCAAGCATTAGGCTTGACTGCTGAGGATACAGTGGTGTACAGCACAAACAGGTCCCTGCCCTCATAGCTTGCAGTCCAACAATTAAGTAATTACAATCCAATAGGTATGTTGTATGTGCCTTACTAATCGTAACCATCTCCTATACTCTTTGGCACGTATCTATAAACAGTCAGTAACTAGTTATCCAGTTGATGTTTAAACATTATATATGTTTAAAAGAAAAATACACACACACACACATATATACATATGAAACTTGAAGGCTGGGAGCAGTGGTTCACGCCTGTAATCCCAGCACTTTGGGAGGCCAAGGCGGATGGATCACTTAAGGTCAGGAGTTCAAGACCAGCCTAGCAAACATGGTGAAACTCCATCTCTACTAAAAGTACAAAAATTAGCTGGAAATCGTTTGAACCCGGGAGGTGGAGGCTGCAGTGAGCCAAGATCATGTCACTGTGCTCCAGTCTGGGTGAAGAGCGAGACTCTGTCTCAAAACAAAACAAAACAAAACAAACAAAAAAACAAACGAGATATATATACATTTCACATGGCTCTTAAACATACAAACCCTAACATTCTATAATATTGCCAACTGTGGGCCAGGCGCAGTGGCTCATGCCTGTAATCCTAGCACTTTGGGAGACCAACACGGGTGGATCTCTTGAGGTCAGGAGTTTGAGACCAGCCTAGCCAATATGGTGAAATCCCATCTCTACTTTAAAAAAAAAAAAAAAAATTAGCCAGGTGTGGTGGCCGGCACTTGTAATCCCAGCTATTCGGGAGGCTGAGACATGAGAATCGCCTGAACCCAGGGGGCAGAGGTTGCAGTGAGCCAAGATTGTGCCACTGCACTCCAGCCTGGGCGACAGAGCAAGACTTTGTCTCAAAAAAACAAAAACAAAAACCCCAAAAAAATTGCCAACTCTGTAAACCTTCAGGAAATAGACATTTTTATATATCCTCTATTTACAGAAAAATCTACCCTTATTGCAAAAATGAGTATAATAGGAAGTCACATACCCTGAAGATATCTGACCTCTGCATTAATGCCATCAGGGAGAGGTATCCTCCATAGGACCAGCCGTGGATGCCCACACGATCTAAGTCAATGAAATCATATCGAGAAGCTAGATATTGGAGTCCTTCCACCTGATCATCAATTTCTATTTGACCCTGTCAAAAAAGGGAGAACATTTCACTGATTCTGATGAATAAAAGTCTCATAAGAGTGCTTTTAAAGATGATAAACGTTTTTACTAAAAATACCTGTAGGTCTTTTAATTTTTATTTTATTTATTTTTTGAGATGGAGTCTCACTCTGTTACCCAGGCTGGAGTGCAATGGCATAATCTTGGCTCACTGCAACCTTCGCCTCCTGGATTCAAGCGATTCTCCTGCCTCAGCCTCCCGAGTGGCTGGAATTACAGGCATGCGCCACCATGCCCAGCTAATTTTTGTATTTTTTAGTAGAGACGGAGTTTCACTATGGCCAGGTTGGTCTCGAACTCCTGACCTCTCAAGTGATTCGCCCGCCTCGGCCTCCCAAATTGCTGGGATTACAGGTGTGAGCCACCACACCCGGCCCTGTAGGTTTTTTTAGATTAGAATTTACTACCAACTGAGATTCTGTTGCCCCTTCTCCCTCAAATTTTTAAAAAATCTACTTGGAGATAGGGGCCTATAGCTTCTGTTGCTAGCCTGTCCTAGAGTTTAGTTACCACTTAGTCATAAAGCTCCTTCCTATTGCTACTCAAACTGTCCCTTGCTATTTGGGTATTTCCCATTTCCATTTGTTCTGTTGTCTGCTAAGAGGTCAGCATCTTCCTTGTAACAAGCCTTCCTATACCCAAAGACAAAAAATTAGCCCCTTAAGTAATTAATTTTACTTCTCCTTTTTATTTATTTTTTTGGAGACATGGTTTCACTCTGCTGTCCAGGCTGGAGTGCAGTAGTGTGACCACGGATCACTGTAGCTCAATCTCCCAGGCTCAAGTGATCCTCCCACCTCAGCCTCTCAAGTAGCTGGGACTCCAGGCATGCGCCACCATGCCCAGCTAATTTTTTAACTTATTTGTAGAGGTGGGGGTCTCATTATGTTGCCCAGGTTGGTCTTGAACTCCTGGGCTCAAGTGATTCTCCTGCCTTGGCCTCCCAAAGTGTTGGGATTACAGGTGTGAGCCAATGCACCTGGCCTACTTCTCCTTTTTAATTTTTAGTGCAGTAAAGCAGAAGGAATTGCTCTTGAGGCCCTATCTTCTTATTTCCCTATTATATTACCTCTAGGAACTGAACATACTACTTCTTTAAGGTCCTAGTTCCTACCACCACCACCTTGTCTATATTACTAGGCCTGCCAGTGCACGCAATCTCACTTCACTGAGCCAAAAACAAAAATAAAAACAAAAAAACTTACATGAGAATACAACATAAGGTCAAAGAACTGGCTGTGGGAGAAAATCCCCATGTCTTACTCAGCATGTCCAATAACACTGGCAAACACAGTAACTGCCTTACTGTGCAAAAGGAACATCGGATTCTCATCATTTCCCAAAGCAGCAGAAAGGACATGGGGCATCTCTAAAAGGTAGCATTTAAAGCTTCCTGTAGAGAGAAAGAGGCTTGTCACAAGGAAGGCACTAACCAGTTGGATTCCCTCTTCACAGAGGACAGAACAAATCTCAATAATTCCTCAACAGTGTCCAGGATGCTGAAAGCTAAATGGTGCTAAATTCTACCCAAGTGGACATACAAAATAGAGAGGGTATTTCTATGTACAAGTGGCTCTATCTCAGTTCTCCAAAGTTACATATAGGTAGACATGAGCTAGCCTAGTGTACATCAAGTTGCATCTTCTCTCCCACCCCTAAACTCTAACACATATACACGCTCATTCACTCATTCATAGCCCCTTCCCCCAACTCTCTTTCAAGGGTTTCACACCAAACAATGCACCAGAAAAATGTAAATGTCTGTAAAAGAAAAGTGTTTTTATGCTCACACACCATTTTATATTTAAAGGCGCCTTCAAATTTAAGCCCTCGGTGACAGGATCCCCTGTTGTCTATCACCACAACCACATAACCTAGAGAGGCTAGGGTATTCAAGCGGAAATACTTGACTCCTTTAAACCGATTATTCACCAACTGCACCTGAGGAAGAAACACAACTTCAGTTTATCATATGGAAGCATATAAAAACCCAAGAGTGGCAGGGCATTGCAAGAAATAGAAAGCTTAATTTCACTATTATTTTACCTTTAAAATGCAATTTTTAAAGTCATTTATTTTTATATTAAGTCTTTTCATGTTTATGTTGCTTCCTGCTTAACTTCACACTCAAGTTAAGGGCAATTACTGAACAACCGTAGGCTTTAAAATTCTAACTTAGATATTAATTACATATAAGTGAATCAATCCACCCCATATAAAAAGTTACTAAACTGATTATTTCTACCCTGAAGAACTGTGTTATTCGAATGACAGTTACAAGGACAAATAAGAAAAACTTTCCTCTCCATCAGACATCAGACATGACTGCTGCTTGGCTTCTTCCACTGGCTACCATTACCCTTCAGAGTAAGTCTACATGTCCCTTGAGATCTTTGGCTACCTCTGATCTCATCTCATACCATTTCCCTCCATGTGCACTGTACTCTAACCTTATTGTCAACACTATCAAGTTGGTTCTAGTCCCAGGAACTTGACATTTACCGTTTTCTGTGTCTGGAATGCTTTTCTCTCATATCTTTTGCATGGCTCATTCCTTGTCAATGTTTGTAACCTCAGGAGAGGTCTTGCCATCCCCTTTCCCAGCAAATCTTCATAGAACTTCCATTATAAAAAGTCATACTTTTAGGCCAGGTGTGGTGGCTCACACCCGTAATCCCAGCACTTTGGGAGGCTGAGGTGGGTGGATCACCTGAGGTCAGCAGTTCGAGACCAGCCTGGCCAACATGGCAAAACCCTGTCTCTACTAAAAACAAAAAATTAGCTGGGCATGGTGGGGAGTGCCTGTGGTCCCAGTTAATCAGGAGGCAGAGGCATGAGAATTGCTTGAACCCAGAAGGCAGAGAGGTTGCAGTGAGCCAAGATCATACCACTGCACTGTAGCCTGGGCAGCAGAGAGAGACTCTGTCTCAAAAAACAAACAAACAAAAATCATACCTTGTTTTTTTTGAAGAGATGGGGTCTCCAGGCTGGAGTGCAGTGGCACAATCATAGCTCAGTGCTGCCTCAAATTCCTGGGCTCAAGTAATCTTCCTGCCTCGGCCTTCAAGTAGCTGGGACTACAGGTGTGCACCACCATGCCTGGTTAATTTTTAATTTTTTTTGTAGACATAGGGTCTCACCATCATATCTTTTTATGTTTGCTTATTATTTTCCCTTTATGGTCCATGAAGTGGAACATTAGTCTGACATGTTCACTGGGTATCCTCACTGCCTAGAACAGTACCTAGCACATCACAGGAACTTAATACCTGTTTGCTAAATGAATGAATGAAAAAGAGAAATAGGAGAATGTTTTTTTTTTTCCATTTCTACTTTGGGAAGAGGGTGTTTGGTGGGTAAAGGTACTTGTATTTATTTATTTACTTAAGAGATGGTGTCTCACTCTGTACCCAAGGCTGGAGTGTGGTAGTGCAATCATAGTTCACTACATAGTTCACCTCGAACTCCTGGGCTAAAGCAATCTTTCCACCTCAGCCTCTGAATAGCTGGGATTAATATGTGTGCCACAGCACCTGGCTAAAGATTTGTCTTTAAAGGGAGAGTGCTGAAAGAAGAAATACTAGGCAGAGAAGAACACAAATATGAACATTTAAAGAAACCCACCTCACTTCTTTGTCTGCTACCATGTATAGAAGATGGTCTCAATTGCTTGATATGAACACTTAAATATACTGCCTTTCGGCACTGGCAATCCAAAAGTCTCCTTCAGTATCAATTCTTTAAAACCTGTGTCCTGTTATCATCTAGCCTGATCTCTTTGCATTTTTATTTGCAGAACAGTGTCTGGCACATTCTAGGAAATATTGTAAGTATCTGTTACACAAACTTTTGTTTTTTGAGATGTAGTCTTGCTCTGTCACCCAGGCTGGACTGCAATGGCATGATCTCGGCCCACTGCAACTTCAGCCTCCCAGGTTCAAGCGATTCTCATGCCTCAGCCCCCGAGTAGCTGGGATTACAGGTGTGCACCACAATGCCTGGCTAATTTTTGTAATTTTAGTAGGGTTGGGGTTTCACCATGTTAGCCAGGCTGGTCTCAAACTCCTGACCTCAAGTGATCCGCCCACCTCAGCCTCCCAAAGTGCTGGGGTTACAGGCATGAGCCACCTCACCCAGCCTTGTCAAATAAATGCTTAGAAACACAGCTGTTAATAATGAAGAGTTTAAGAAACTTATCCTTGATAACTTTAGTGGGAAATATCTGTTGCTTTTCTTGTATTTCACTCTTTTCTGACCTATAGAAATTGCTGCCTTTGGTGACAAATTCATTCGCTTCACGTTATGAATTGTGACACTATTGCTGTTTCAACAGATTTCCCCTTAGACATGAATACACACCAAAGAACAGTTTTGACCACATGAACATCATACTCTTAAAAGATTTAAACACATTTTACAATGTCATTGTGTGCTATTAAAAAGACCTAGTCCTATATTAGGGAGTCTCTTCATAATTAACCCAAATGAAGTCATCAAACAAGATGAATGATCTTCCAAGAGGTTGAAGGGACAGGGGCACTATATCATGTGAAATCTCATGGGAAAATCTCCCTGCAAACTGAATGCCAGATTCTTTTTTTTTTTTTTTTTTTTAAAAAAAAGATGGGGGTCTTGCCCAGGCTGGTCTCAAACTCCTGGGCTCAAGTAATCCTCCCACCTCGGCCTCCCAAAGTGCTGAGATTACAAGCATGAGCCACCACACCCGGCCAGATTCTTCTGTTTCTTCTCTTTTGACACATGGTCTCACTCTCTTGTCTAGGCTGGAGTGCAATCACATGATTACAGCTCACTGCAGCTTCAAACTTCCTGGCTCAAGCAATCCTCCTATCTCAGCCTCCCAAGTAGCTGAGACCACAGGTGTTCGCCACCATGCCCAACTAATTTTTTTACTTTTTGTAGAGATGGGGGTCTCCCTATCTTGCCATGCTGGTCTCGAACTCCTGGGCTAAAGTGATCCTCCTGTTTAAGCTTCCCGAAGTGCTGGGATTACAGTCATGAGCCACCGTACCCAGCCCAGATTCTTCTCTGGCCTCGTCAAATTTGAATTTTTCCCAAGAACATTTTGAGAAAGAAATCAATAAATCACCCTAAGTCACCTATAGCTTTTCAAAAACCACATGGTGAAATTCACTCATAGTCTTTCAAATATGACTGTTCAGTAAGTGCAAAAAAGCATAACTGTACTGCATAAAGTATTCTAAACAATTAATTTTGTTTTGGCTGGGTGCAGGGGCTCACACCTGTAATCCCAGCACTTTGGGAGGCCGAGGTGGGTGGATCACCTGAGGTCAGGAGTTCAAGACCATCCTGGCTAACATAGTGAAACCCTGTGTCTACTAAAAATATAAAAATTAGCTAGGTGTGGTGCTGCGCACCTACAGTCCCAGCTCTCAGGAGGCTGAAGCAAAAGAATTGCTTGAACCTGGGAGGTGGAGGTTGCAGTGAGCCGAGATCACGCCACTGCACTCTAGCCTAGGCAACAGAGTGAGACTCCATCTCAAAAAAAAAAAAACAAAAACAAAAACAAATTGTTTTAATTGAATTGGCTAACATTTTTAAAATTATGGTAAAATATATATAAAATTTACCATTTCAAGCATTTTAAGCATACAATTCAATGACATTAAATACATTCATGCTGTTGTGTAACCATCACCATTATCCATTTCCAGAACTTTTTCTTCACCCAAACAGAAATTCTGTACCCATTAATAACTCCTGGCTAGGCACGGTGGTTTACACCTGTAATCCTAGCACTGTGGGAGGCTGAGGTGGGTGGATCATCTGAGGTCAGGGGTCGAGACCAGCTTAGCTAACATGGTGAAACCCCATCTCTACTTAAAATACAAAAAATTAGCCGGGCATGGTGGTGCACGCCTGTAATCCCAGCTATTAGGGAGGCTGAGGCAGGAGAACTGCTTGAACCCAGGAGGCGGAGGAGGCAGTGAGCTGAGATCCTGCCTCTGGAAGACAGAGTGAGACTCTGTTTCAAAAACAAACAAACAAAGAAACAAACAAAGAAACAAAACACTCAAACACTCCCCATCCTCCTTCCATCTAGTCCCTGACAACTTCTATTCTACTTTCTATCCCTATGAATTTGCCTATTATAGGTACCTCATACAATTTGGTATGCAGATACATTTCCAGATACTAAATAACTGGGTATAATTATTAATTATAAAGGGTATTACTGAGTTTAAGGATTGTATTATGAAAACACTGTAATTATATTTTAATTTCTTCCAAGGCTCAGTGTAGGATATATAATCAAGAATAAACAATTTTAAAATTTAGCAATTAACCAATACACCCATCCAAAATATATATTTTTTGATGGAGTCTCACTCTGTCACCAGGCTGGAGTGCAGTGGCACTATCTCGGCTCACCGCAACCTCTGACTCCCTAGTTCAAGTGATTCTTCTGCCTCAGCTTCCCAAGTAGCTGGGATTACAGGCACGCGCTACCACGCCCAGCTAATTTTTATATTTTTAGTAGCGACAGGGTTTCACCATTGTTGGCCAGGATGGTCTTGATCTCCTGACCTTGTGATCTTCCCACCTCAGCCTCCCAAAGTTCTGGGAATACAGGTGTGAGCCACCGTGCCTGGTCAAAACATTTTACTCCAATAGTCAAAGCATTTACTGAACAGTCATTGGCTAATACTTAATCCAGAATAAGGAAAATCAAGGTATAAACTTCTTACTGTGCTAAATAGTAGTGTAACAGTTACCTTAACCAGCTGATAAAAATATTTTAATTTGCTTGAGAGATACAGCTTTAGAATGAAGAGGGAGAATTCATTAGGCTACCAAGGCTTTCTGAAAATATCTGTTAAGACCCTTTTTATTTACCAAGATATTTAATTATTTCATTTTATTTCCCAAACAAGTTTATCTACATAGAAAGCAACATATTTACCTACTGACATGAATACCCCACTGCTCTACACAGAGTTATAGTCCATACTGCAAATTAAGGAAATGACTTAGTGGCAGGGTGCGGTGGCTCACGCCTATAATCCCAGCGCTTTGGGAGGCCTGAGGTGGGTGGATCACTTGAGGTCAGGAGTTCGAGACCAGCCTGACCAACATGGTGAAATCCCATCTCTACTAAAAATACAAAAAAAATTAGCTGGGCATGGTGGTGCATGACTGTAATCCCAGCTACTTGGGAGGCTGAGGCAGAAGAATCACTTGAACCTGGGAGGTGGAGGTTGCAGTGAGTCAACATTGCACCACTGTACTTCAGCCTGAGCAACAAGAGCAAAACTCCATCTCAAAAAAAAAAAAAAAAAAAAAAAGAATTAGTGATTTATACATTAAACCTCTAACAAAAAGCAGTTTCCTGACCACCTAAACTGAATAATTAGAATATAAGCTACAGTCAGTCATTAAGAGCAAATGCCCAACAATACTCAAAATCTTAAACTGACTAGACATTTAAAAAACAAAAGATCTAAAATACATATGCATATGGCTGTATGTATATATGTATATAAATATGCCCACCTGAGGACCACCATATATGAACAGCACAGTTGGATATTTCTTTCCAGGCTGTAGATCATGAGGCTTGTATAGCATCCCATACAATGTAAATCCAGTAGTACTTTCAAAAGAGAAAATTTCTGGAGGGGTATAGTCAGGAAGAGGACCTGTGAATAGGTAACATACCACAGTCTACAAAAGAGTTCTTATGGGAGTGCTACAATCTGGGAACAAGAAAGAAGATATTAAAAGACAGCCCAACACAAACTGACCACCCCTCTTTCAGATGATAAGCTAGAATTTAAGCAAGAGTATATTCATCTTTAAAAACAAAACTAGGCCAGGCACAGTGGCTTACACCTACAATCCTAGCACTTTGGGAGGCTGAGGTGGGTGGATTGCTTGAGTCCAAGAGTTTGTGACCAGCCTGGATGACATGGCGAAACCTGTCCCTACAAAAAAATTAAAAAATTACCCAGGCATGGAGGTGTGCTCCTGCAGTCCCAGCTACTCAGGAAGCTGAGGCAGGAGGATTGATTGAGCCCAGGAGGTTGAGGCTACATTGAGCTGTGACTGCGCCACTGCAGTCCAGCCTGGGCGACAGAACAAGACACTGTCTTGACAACAACAAAAACCCACCAAATAAAAAACAACAACAAAACAAACATATCAAACTATTTCAGAAGCAGACACAGAGTGTTATCAATAATCCTTGGAGCCTAGGAAACGTCTATGTACAGAACTATACAAATACTTTATGCTCAATGTAACTTATTGGTTAAACCATCTATCTGGTTAGAAACAAATAAAGCTGGGTAGGGGGTGAGGGAAATTATTAGTCAATTTAATTTTTCATGGTAGGTGACCAAAAACATTTGCTTCTGATCATTAGAAAATAAGCCTAACCAGAACTCAGAAAAAAGTCATTATCAGTTTGGTTCACCAAGGCTATACAGACATCTCCTAAGTGTCTGTGTACAGCGGATAATTTACAGTCTAGGCAGAGATCATCACCATATTACAAATTCGGATTCTGCTTGTGGATATTAAAACACACTTATATTTTTTCGTTCTGTACTAATTTCTCTTTTTTTTTTTTTTTTTGAGACAGAGTCTCACTCTGTTGCCCAGGCTGGAGTGCAGGGGTGTGATCTCAGCTCACTGCAACGTCCACCTCCCAGGTTCAAGTGATTCTCCTGCCTCAGCCTCCCAAGTAGCTGGGACTACAGGTGCCCACCACCACGCCCAGCTAGTTTTTGTATTTTTAGTAGAAGTGGGGTTTCACCATGTTGCCCAGGTTGCTCTTGAACTCCTGATATCAAATGACCCACCCACCTCAGCCTCCCAAAGTGCTGGGATTATAGGCATGAGCCACCATGCTTGGCTTAATTTCTTAATCCCTTAGCAGAAATAGTGAATTAGTAAAAATACTAGAAAAAAAGATTGGGGATTAAAGTGAATTAGAGGATACATAAAACCAGTCCATTCTTTTTTTTTTTTTTTTTTGAGACGGAGTCTTGCTCCATTGTCCAGGCTGGAGAGCAGTGGCGCAATTTCAGCTTACCGCAACCTCTGCATCCTGGGTTCAGCAATTCTCTTGCCTCAGCCTCCTGAGTAGCTGGGACTACAGGGGTGTACCACCATGCCCGGCTAATTCTTTTTTTTTTTGAGACGGAGTCTCGCTCTGTCACCCAGGTTGGAGTGCAGTGGCCGGATTTCAGCTCACTGTAAGCTCCGCCTCCCGGGTTTATGCCATTCTCCTGCCTCAGCCTCCCAAGTAGCTGGGACTACAGGCGCCTGCCACCTCACCCGGCTAGCTTTTTGTATTTTTTTTAGTAGAGACGGGGTTTCACCGTGTTAGCCAGGATGGTCTCGATCTCCTGACCTCGTGATCCGCCTGTCTCGGCCTCCCAAAGTGCTGGGATTACAGGCTTGAGCCACCATGCCCAGCCAATTCTTTGTATTTTTTAATAGAGACAGGGTTTCACCGTGTTAGCCAGGACAGTCTCGATCTCCTGACCTTGTTATCCGCCCACCTCGGCCTCCCAAAATGCTAGGATTATCGGTGTGAGCCACCACGCCCAGCCCAGTCCATTTTTTATGTTTAAGAAATTAAACATTTTAAACAGATGATTCAGTGTTTCTCTCATTCCAGAGACAGCAAGTGTTCTTTTATTAAGATGGCCATTACAAGTGCTTCAAAAGTTTAAGAAAGCTATCAGCTGGTTATTCTCCAAAGCTGCAGCTTCCTTGCTCAAAGAGTCTTACCAGTTCAGAATACTATTATCTTCAAGTTCATTTGTTTACCTGAGAAATCATCAAAATTTGTGAATAAACTGTTTCCTAGCTGATACCTTGACTATTTTAATCTTATTTTCTTTTTTTTTTTTGAGACAACGTCTTGCTTTGTCACCCAGGCTGCAGTTCAGTGGTGTTATCTTAGCTCACTGCAACCTCCGCCTCCTGGCTTCAAGTGATTCTCATGCCTCAGCCTCCCGAGTAGCTGGGACAACAGGCACACAGCACCACGCCCAGCTAATTTTTGTATTTTTAGTGGAGACGGGGTTTTACCGTGTTGGCCAGGCTGGTCCCGAACTCCTGACCTCAAGTGATCCACCCTCCTCGGTCTCCCAAAATGTAGGGATTACAGGCGTGAGTCACTGCACCTGGCCTTAATCTTATTTTTAAAAAGGCCTTCCAGACTTGCTCCTGCTTGGAGTGAGAAGTAACCCATCTTATTCAGTAGTTAACAGAACAGGAGAAGTGGGATCTATCAGGAGCTCGGCAGCTCAGGGACAGGAAGTGGTGAGAGATGGGAAGACTTGTTCAGGAAATGTGAAAATATGACACAAGTTTAGTGTACTAACATATTAATCCTACTTAACGTCAGGATCGGGGCAAAAAAGAATACCTGCTGAATCCAAAATGGTGGCCCAAAATTCCTTTGTTTTGCAAGTTAGATCATCTTCAGAACTTGATAGCTTGTAAAGGGACACACAGTGTGGATTCTTCTGGTTACTATACTTACTTATAAAGAAGTCACAATGCTAGGGAAAGAAGAAACAATTACATTTTTCCTTAGGGAGGCAGAAAAGGTTATCTGCTGTTATATCTGCACTAATGATATAGCAGGAGTATTATAAGAGACTATTTATATACATAAACAATGTTGAAGTTAAGCTTTTTAAAGCTTTTCCTTAGAGAATTAGGCTTTTGCAGGCCAATTTCACATCATTCAAAAGGAGTATTACATAAGCAGAGAGTTTTAGTATGACACAAAACCCTTTTTAAACAAACTTAATACCTGACTGATGCAGCAAGAATGTGAATAGCCACGGTCAGTCAGCCTTGTCACCTCTCCAGGATTTACGTAACTGACTACGTACAGATGATGCTCTAAAGGGGAGTCTTTGGTGCCTTCAAAATATACCAGCCTTCTGACTTCATCAACTTGGATCTGACAAGATAACAACAATAACAAAATCAGGGCTAACATGACCTTGGCAAAGCTAACCCCCAATTTTATTTAGAATCACTTGAGTCACTTCCTGACTTATGCCTTTTTTTTCCTTTTTTTTTTTTTTTTGCTGCCACTATTAATAAACCTGAGTTAATTTTGCTTATTTATTTATTTATTTTTTAAAGAGTTGAAGTCTCACCTCTGCTACCCAGGCTGGAATGCAATGATGCGATCACGGCTCACTACAGCTTCAAAATCCGAGGCTGAAGCTATACTCTCATCCCAGCCTCCTGAGTAGCTACAAGCATACACTACCATGCCCAGCTAAGTTTCTAAATGTTTTTAAAGAGATGGGGCCTCACTATGTTGCCCATGCTGGTCTTAAACCCATGGCCTCAAGCAATCCTCCTGCCTCAGCCTCCTAAAGTGTTGGGATTACAGACATGAGCCACCATGCCTGGCTGTTCATGACTTATAGCTAAGAATAGGTCCTGCCCTGAAGGAAAAAGGACACCTGAGTTACACACTATATAGTTTCCCATCTGGTCAGAATGTGTGTTTTTCATAAAATACAAGAATTATTTCCTTAAAATAACAACTCTCTATAGGGGAAAAAATACTCTGCTATATTGCAGCTATAGCTATAACAAGATTATAACTAATCTTGTTAAACAGATTACTAAGCCCCACCAACAAAGTTTGATTCAGGATGTCAGAGGTGGGCCCAAGAATGTGCCTTTCTTTCTTTCTTTCTTTTTTTTTTTGAGACCAAGTTTCGCTCTTGTTGCCCAGGCTGGAGTGCAGTGGCGCGATCTCGGCTCACTGCAACCTCTGCCTCATGGGTTCAAGCAATTCTCCTGCCTCAGCCTACCAAGTAGCTATAGCTGCAATATAGGTCAATCATTCATACATACTTGAAAGTCTAATTTTACTATCTTGTACATTTATTAGTTACTGTTATATTATTCTAGGCTGTACTTTTTTGGTCTTTTGCACAAATTTGCAAAAGTGTTTTTTCTACTGGGTTGTGGAATAATGGAACTAAATCACAGTTTCAATACTGGTGTAGTTTACAAATAAACATGGATAAGATCTTTTAAGTCTTCATTCAGAACTCAAAAAACCACAAGTAAACTCAATAGCTGAATTCACTTAATATTCTTCTCAAATTACAGTATGATTTCAATAAATGGCTTTCTTTTATTGTTCCTGTAAATCTTCTACCAGCCAACTCAAACAATGTTTAAGAAAATTTTTGGCCAGATGTGGTGGCTTGCACCTGTAATCCCGGCACTTTGGGAGGCTGAGGTGAGAGGATCGTTTGAGCTTAGGAGTTTGAGACCAGTCTGGGCAAAATAGGGAGACCCCAATTCTACAAAAAATGAAAAAATTAGCTGGGCATGGTGATGCATCCCTTTAGTCCCAGTTACTTTGAAGGCTGAAGTGGAAGGACCACTTGAGCCCAGAATTTGAAGCTGCAGCGAGCCATGATCATGCCAATGCACTCCAGCCTGGGCAACAGAGCAAGACCCTATCTCAAAAAAAAAAAAAAAAAATGCAAATTTTTTACACAGCAATGAAAACACAGATATATTTCTAAAAGTAAGTTATTTTTAAATGTCTTTCCCCCTCCAGGAAGCTGTCTCTTCATCACTAAACATATTTTTAGCATGCATAAATAGAAATCAACACAGTTGGGATTAAGTAGGCCCATATGACATACACAGAAAGCATACAAATGATAGGAAACAAATATTCATGAAACTTTACAAGTATGTGTTAATCTTTGCAAAAGATCAGGACTCTTTCTGTTTTGACCTAGCAGATGGGAGTCAGGCCTTTCAAAACTAAAAAAATAACCAGTCAATTCCTCACCACCATCGACAGTGGTTTTCCTGTTTCCTGTAACTACTTAACATCCAACAGAAGTATCATAATCGGGTGGGGGGCTTGTTAAACAGATTACTAAGCCCCACCAACAAAGTTTGATTCAGGATATCAGAGGTGGGCCCAAGAATGTGTATTTCTTTTTTTCTTTTTTTTTTTTTTGAGACCAAGTTTCGCTCTTGTTGCCCAGGCTGGAGTGCAGTGGCGCCATTTTGGCTCACTACAACCTCTGCCTCCTGGGTTCAAGCGATTCTCCTGCCTCAGCCTCCCAAGTAGCTGGGATTACAGGCATATGTGCCACCACACACGGCTAATTTTATATTTTCAGTAGAGACGGGGTTTCACCATGTTGGCCAGGCTGGTCTCGAACTCCTGACCTCAGATGATCCGCCCGCCTTGGCCTCCCAAAGTGCTGGGATTACAGGCGTAAGCCACTGTGCCTAGCCAAGAATGTGCATTTCTAATAAGTTCCCAGGTGATGCTGACGCTTTGCACTGGTCCAGCACTTTGAGAACCACCCACAACAATAAAAAGCTCACAGGTGGCTGGGCGCAGTGGCCCATGCCTGTAATCCCAAAACTTTGCGAGGTGGAGGCAGCAGGTCACTTGAGGTCAAGAGTTCGAGACCAGCCTAGCTAACATAGTGAAACCCTGTCTCTACTAAAAATACAAAAAATAGCTGGGCATGGTGGCATGCACCTGTAATCCCAGCTACTCAGGAGGCTGAGACAGGAGAATCGCTTGAACCCAGGAGGCAGAGGTTGCAGTGAGCCAAGATCGCACCATTGCACTCCAGCCTGGGCAACAAGAGCAAAACTCAGTCTCAAAAAAAAAAAAAAAATTACAAAAATTAGCCAAGTGTGGTGGCAGGTGCCCATAATCCCAGCTACTCGGGAGGCTGAGGCATGAGAATTCCTTGAACCCAGGAGGTGGAGGTTGCAGTGGGCTGAGATCGCACCACTGCACTCCAGCCTGGGTGACAGAGCGAGACTCCATCCCAAAAAAGAAAAAGCTCATAGGCTTAAAAGTCTTAAAGCTTTACCCAATTACTGCCATTAGAAATCTTTGGGTGGGTGGCCAGGTGCGGTGGCTCACACCTGTAATCCCAGCACTTTGGGAGTCCAAGGCAAGAGGATCCCCTGAGGTCAGGAGTTCGAGACCAGCTTGGCCAACATGGTAAAACCCCGTCTCTACTAAAAATACAAAAATTAGCTGGGCATAGTGGTGGGCGCCTGTAATACCAGCAACTCAAGAGACTGAAGCAAGAGAATCACTTGAACCTAGGAGGCGGAGGTTAAAATGAGCTGAGATCGCACTATTGCACTCCAGCCTGTGCAACAGAGTGAAATTCCGTCTCAAAAAAAAAAAAAACAACTTTGGGTGGGAACAGACTTGTAAAAGCAGAGAAGGATAACTTAAGTCAAAAAACAAATCAAGAACAGAGGGAAAGGGCCAGGCACGGTGGCTCACGCCTGTAATCCCAGTACTTTGGGAGGCTGAGGTGGGCAGATTGCTTGAGCTCACAAGTTTGAGGCCAGCCTGGCTAACATGGTGAAATCCCGTCTCTACTAAAAATACAAAAATTAGCCGGGCGTGGTGGCAGGTGCCTGTAATCCCAGCTAGTCAGGGGGCCGAGGCAGGAGAATCGCTTGAACCTGGGAGGTGGAGATTGCCGTGAGCTGACTTCGCACCATCGCACTCTAGCCTGGAGGACAAGAGTAAGACTTGTCTCCAAACAAAGAAACACAAAAAAAGAATAGAAGGAAGGAAAGGCCAGGTGCGGTGGCTCACGCCTGAAATCCTGGCACTCTGGGAGGTCAAAGTGGGTGGATCACCTGAGGTCAGGGGTTCAAGACCATCCTGGCCAACATGGCGAAACCCTGTCTCTACTAAAAATACAAAAATTAGGCGGGCATGGTGGTATATGCCTGTAATCCCAGCTACTTGGGAGGCTGAAGCAGCAATGCTTGAACCCAGGAGGCAGAAGTTGCAGTAAGCCGAGATCATGTCACTATATTCCAACCTGGGCGACAGAGTGAGATTCCATCTCAAAAAAAAAAAGGGAAAATAGAGAAGAGAGAAAAACAGAGTAACGTATCAATGTATCACAAGCAAACATGACATGAAAGAAAACTGATAAACGTAGTGGCAAGTAGTAGATGTTTAGGTGGCTCAAATAAGGATCAGATGTATGCAATTACAATTATTGGGGTTCCCTCAGCATTATGTAATGACTCTTATCCTTCAACCATCACATAGCATGAAATTTACATCAGTGTAGTTTTCTGTTTTCAGAACCTAGAATTCCACAATAAGAGTTTTTTCTCAGGTGACAGTAACATCCAAGGTCCTTCAACAGAAAAAAATATTTGGAAACAAAAATAAAACCCAAAAATTTATTTGGATACATAACAAGAAGGCCACGTGAGGATCTCAGTGGAAATGAGACTTTAAAGGTCCATCTTGATACCCTAAAGTGTTTGTTGTTGCTGCTGTTTTGAGGCAGGTATCATTCTGACACCCAGGCTATAGTACAGTAGTACAGTATTGTGGTCACAGCTCAATGCAGCCTCAACCTCCCAGGCTAAAGCAATCCTCCCCACTCAGCCTCCTTAGTTACTGGGACTACAGGCATGCACCACCATCACCAGCCTGACTTTTTTTTTTTTTTGGTAGAGATGGAGTCTGCCTATGTTACCCAGGCTGACCTCAAACTCCTGGGCTAAAGCCATCCTCTTGCCTTGGCCTCCCAAAGTGCTGCAATTACAGGTATGCCCCACCATGCCTGTCTAATTTAAAAATTTTCTTTGCAGAGACAGAGTTTCACTATGTTGTCCAAGCTGGTATCAAATTCCTGGGCATAAGTGATCCCCCAACATTGGCCTCCCAAAGTGTTGGAACTACAAGTTTGAGCTACCATGCCCAGCAGATACTCTAAAGTTTTTACTAACAAAAACAAACCTGGGATCTGGATCTTCATTATGTCTCCTTAATCACTTTAGAAACTACAAGTGATTTTTACAGTAGTCAGTAAACATAATCCTTCAATAAATATTCCTGTCAATTTGAGGAAACCACACTTAGGCCTTCACTAAATCTTGGCAGCATACCTCAACTGTATGTGTCACACACATACAGGATGGAGTCCCTAGGCATCTCATGAATATGATCATCCAAGTGACAGCTGCAACAAATGCAAGGTACTTCAAAAAGGCAATTTTTTTTTTCTTTAAAGAATTCACTGAATTGGTACTGAGAATAAAACAGAGGGTAGACGTCCTTCCTTTTCCCTATCAATCTAAGTAAGCTCTGTATAAATGCCCATCACTCTTTGCAGGTGGTGGATTAAAGTTTAAATTTGTGGGGTAAGATAAACAGATGAATGAAAGACAATCACTACTTCAGAAGAAGTAAATGCAATTTATTTATTTATTTATTTTTGAGACAGAGTATCACTCTTTCAGCCAGGCTGTAGTGCAGTGATATGATCATAATTCATTTGCAGCCTGGACTTCCTGCACTCAAGCGATTCTCCTGCCTCAGCCTCCCAACTAGCTAGGACTACAGGTGTGCATCACCATGCCCAGCTAATTTATTTTTATTTTTATTTTTGGCAGAGACAGGGTCTTATATGTTGCCCAAACTGTTACTGAACTCTTGGCCTGAAGCAATTCTCCAGCCTTCATCTCCCAAAGGGCTGGATTACAGGTGTGTGCCACTGTGCCCAGGCAGTAAATGCAATTTATAATGTAGATACAAGTAGTCTGTAATAGATTTTTAAGTCACTTTTCAAACCATATGCTAACTTACAACTTTTGCTAGGCTCTAAAACTATGAATATGTCCCTTTCTCATCAATGAGCAGCAATACATTTTAAAATGGTGGGCTTGGCGAGGCATGGTGGTTCACACGTGTAACCTCAGCACTTTGGGAGGCCGAGGCGGGTGAAATGCTTTAGCTCAGGAGTTTGAGACCAGCCTGGGCAACATGGCGGAACCCTGTCTACAAAAAAATACAAAAATTAGCTGGGTGTGGTGGTGTGTGCCTGTAGTCTCAGCTACTTGGGGGGCTGAGGTGGGAGGATGGCTTGAGCCCAGGAGGCAGAGGTTGTAGTGAGCCAAGATTGTGCCACTGCACTCCAGCCTAGGCAACAAAGTCAGACCCTGTCTCAAAAAAGAAAAGAAAATGGTGAGCAGGACATGGTGGCTCACGCCTGGGAGGTGGCAAGGTGGGAGGATCCTTTGAGCCTGGGAGTTCAAGACCAGCATGGCCAACGTGGCGAAATCCTGTCTCTCCTAAAAATACAAAAATTAGCCGGGCATGGTGGTGTATGCCTGTAATCCCAGCTACTCGGGAGGCTGAAGCAGCAGAATTGCTTGAACCAAGGAGGTGGAAGTTGCAGTAAGCCAAGATCATGCCACTGCACTCCAACCTGGGCTACAGAGTGAGACTCCATCTCAAAAAAAAAAAAAGAAAAAGAAAATAGAGAAGAGAGAAAGACAAACTAACGTATCACAAGTACACATGACATGAAAGAAAACTGATAAACGTAGGGGCAAGTAGTAGATGTTTAGGCGTAGTAGATGTTTAGGTTTGAGACCAGTCCAGTCAATATATATGAGACCCTATCTCTACCAAAAATTTAAAAATTAGCTTGTGGTGGTGTACACCCGTAGTCCCAGCTATTCCAGGGGCTGAAGTGGGTGGATCGTCAGCCTGGGAGGTTGAGACTGCAGTGAGCCATGATTGTGCCCTGCACTACAGCCAGGGTGACAGAGCAAGACCCTGTCTCACAAAAAAGAAAAGAAAATAACCTTTAGGAACACATCTATAAAAGGGCTATAAAATAAATGAGATTTATAATTTAAACTAAGATTATTTCTTTTCAACAATGTGAGTAATTTTAGGCCCTAACTTAGTATTTTAAAAATACTGGGGTTGGCTGGGCACAGTGGCTCACGCCCTGTAAAGTGAGGCCGAGGCGGGCAGATCACGAGGTCAGGAGTTTGAGACCAGCCTGACCAACATGGTGAAACTCCGTCTCTACTAAAAATACAAAAAAGTTAGCCGGGTGTGGTGGCACCTGCCTATAATCCCAGCTACTTGGGAGGCAGAGGCAGGAGAACTGCTTGAACCCGGGAGGCGGAAGTTGCAGTGAGCCGAGATCACCCCATTCATTGCACTCCAGCTCTGGGCGACAGAGCAAGACTCTGTCTCAGAAAAAAAAATACCGGGGTCATATTAAATTACACTCATTTTTAGCACTGCATTCACACAGTAATACTGACCAAACATATCAGTAGAATAAAATAACATACATTAGATCCATGCCGGCCAAGAACTTCCCATTCACCACTGGTAATTGCTATCTCCTCTTTGATAGGACACTTGAAATCACCTGAAGATAAATATAATTATAATTCAGTACATTATACCAGACTATTAGCAAATGAAACAATTAAGAACAGTACTCTAAGCTCTTTTTTCCAAAAAGTTATGTTTGGAGTAATAAAAATGTTTTTGAACTAGACAGAGGTTACACAGCATTGTGAATGTACTAAATGCCACTGCATTGCTTATTTTTATTTTTTATTTTTTTGGAGACAGAGTCTCACTCTGTTCCTGAGGCTGGAGTGCAACAGCATGATCACAGCTCACTGCAGCCTTCGCCTCTTAGGCTCAAGCTTTCCTACCTCAGCCTCCTGAGTAGCTAGGACTAGACACCACTAAACCCAGCAAATTATTATTTTTGGTAGCAATGAGGTCTCACTATATTGCCCACGCTGGTCTTGAACTGCTGGCCTAAAGCCCTCCCGCCTTGGCCTCTCAAAATACTGGGATTACAGGCATGGGCCTGAATTGTTTATTTTTATATGGTTAACTTAATGTTTTATGAATTTCACTTCAATAAAAAAAACTCTACAGTTAAAAAAAAATCCAAGTTATGAGTCTTTACAATAATTGGAATAATAATGGAATGATCTATTTAGATAATGCAAAAATAGCAAAAGAGATTTTTTGGCAAAGCCAGAAGAAAACTCAAAAGCACCTGTATTCTTGAACCTTTGGTTAGACAAACAAAGAAGTCTAATGGATTGACAAAGCATTTCTTTTCTTTTTGTTTTTTTTCCATAACTTGTTTCTGTTGATTTCTTTTTTTCTTTTTGTAAAACTTTCCCAAGATATTTTCAGATTTAAAAATAAATAAAGTCAGTGTTAAAGGTGCTGGTCAGCCTTCTTACTTGTACCCTTGTACCTTAGACACTGGGGTAAAAAAGGAGGTCCAGGGCAATGCAGTGATATTTCTGCCAGGATACTCCCCCCAACCCCAAACTCAGTAGTTAGTTGAAAATATGACATTTACAGGCTAGAGAGACCCAAATACCTCTATTCCACCCCAGTGCTAGGTGGAAGTTGGGTCGGCTGCTGCCCCGAGCCAGCTTTATCTTCTGAGTGTGGGCTTTGGAGGAACAGGAGAACTGGCTCTTGGCCACTGTGAGGCGTACAGCTTTGCCACTCAAATATATGTTATTATGGCATTCAGGGAGCCAGGGTCCAGAGCTGCAGGGCTGGAGTCCCTGTCTCACTCCCACAAAGACCATCACACGACTGGCCATAAAGGCATTAAAACCAGCCTGGTGCAATCCATCCCCAGGCACTGAGTTAGGACTGGCTTGACTCCCTGGCACTTCTGAGGTAGCCATATCAGCTATTTCAATAAGGCATTTCTTCTAAAAGTGCAACAAACTATTTAAAACCCACAAAAGAAAATGTTTAATACAATTGTTCTTCATTTGCCAAACAATTACCCAGGTAAGTGTTTACCATAGTAAATGTCAACATGTCCCATTCGTTTTGTTTTTGTTTTCTTCCTGTTCTGCTCTGTCGCCCAGGCTACAGTGCAGTGGCACGATCACAGCTCATTGCAGCCTTGACCTCCCCAGGCTCAGGTGATCCTTCCACCTCAACCTCCCAAGTAGCTAGGACTACAGGCTCATGCCACCACACTTGGTTAGTTTTTTTTTTTTTTTTTGTCTTTTTTTGTAGAGACAGGGTTTTGCCATGTTGCCTAGGCTAGTCTCAAACTCCTGGACTCAAACAATCTGCCTGCCTCAGCCTCCCAAAGTGTTGAGATTATAGGCGTGAGCCACCACACCCAGCATTCATTTGTTTTTATGAGCGTTTGTCTTGACAAGGCTCTCTCAGTGGCCTATAGGAACAGCTTAAAAAGGGAAAATCATTTCTCTTTTCCTCACTGCTTGTATCTATTGCTGTGGGGAGTGACAGCTGATGACAGGCCTAGGAGGAGAGACAGTACTAGTGACTTTCCTAGGCTTTCACGTAAGTTTTTAAAAAAATTGTAAACGCAAGGAGCACAAAAAAATTAAAAAATCAATTTAGTACTTTAAATACTATAGACAGAAATTACAAGATTAACATAGATAAATACTAACTGTTTTACATTACAGCTCTTAAGAAAGCAAAGAGGAGGAAGAAGGAAATGAAGTAGATATGAAGGTAAAGGAGGATGACTTGCAGCAAGAAAGACTAAGATGGCTATTATTTAAAAAGCAGAATATAACAAGTATCATCCAGAATGTAGACAAATTAAAACCCTGTGCACTGTTAGTGGGAATGTAAAATGGGGCAGCGGTAGCCACGACCATTGGTGTTTCAATGATGTAGCTCCTATGGAAAACAGTAGCCCCTCAAAAAACTGAAAATAGAATTACCGTATGATCCAGAAATTCCACTTTTGAGTACATACCCAAAAGAACTGAAAGCAGAGACAGGAACAGATACTTGTACACCCATGTCCACAGCAGCATTATTCACAATAGCCAAAAGGTGGAACCAATCCCCCAGTGCCGATGAACAGATAAACAAAACGTGGTATATACGTACAACGAAATCTTACTCAGCCCTAAAAAGGAAGGAAATCCTGACATGCACTACAAAATGGATGAAACTTGAGGGTATTATGCTAAGTAAATAAGCCAGTCAAAAAAAGGACAAAAACTGTATGACTCCACTTAAATAAGACATCTAGAGTAGTTATATTCACAGAGACAGAAAGTGGCTGCCAGAGGCTGGGGGTAAGCGGGTAATAGAAAGTGACTGTTTAATGGGTAGTTTCAGTTTTGGAAGATGAAAAAAATTCTGGAGACTGATGGTGGTGATGGTTGCACAATATGAACATAATCAGCTGGGTGCGGTGGCTCACGCTTGTAATCCCAGCATTTTGGGAGGCCAAGGCTGGTGAATCACATGAGGTCAGGAGTTTGAGACCAGCTGGGCCAACATAGTGAAACCCTGCCTTACTAAAATACAAAAAATTAGCCAGGGTGTGGTGGCATGCGCCTGTAATTCAAGCTACTCCAGGAGGCTGAGGTGAAGGTGGCAGAACCTGGAGGCTGAGGTTGCAGTGAGCTGAGATAGCACCACTGCACTCCAGCCTGGGTGACAGAGTGAGACTCTGTCTCAAAAAAATAAATTAATTAATTAATTAAAAAAATATATAAATATACTCAATGTCACTAAACTATACCCTTAAATGGAAAAATGGTCACAATGCTAAATCTTGTTATGGCGTTTCCACAAAAATTTTTTGAGGGAGTCTCCTGCTCACCAAGGCTGGAGTGCGGTGGCACGATTTCAAGCTCACTGCAAGCTCTGCCTCCGGGTTCCACGCCGAACCATGCCTCAGCCTCCTGTGCCCGGGATCGGCGCCTGCCTGCTTACACTTTTTGTTTAGTAGACACAGGGTTTTACCCGTGATCGCCAGGATGGTCGATCTCCTGACCTTGTGATCCACCATCTCGGCCTCCCAAAGTGCTAAAGAGATTACAGGCATGAGCCCTGCCTCGACCCTCTTCACAATTTTGGGGCCATGCTGAATCTGTTAGAAGTTACAAATGGAGTTAAACGCCACAACACTGCATAAAGGTACTGTTCTAAAACAAACTATATTATTACAGTTGAGAACTGTAACTTGGTTTTAGGAAAACCCAGGAAAAGTGTTCTATGTACCCATTCACTTTTTCTACGCTTATGCATCCATTCTGAATCATATTTTCCAGATGAAAAACCACCACTTTAGGAAAACCACCTTTTTTTTTTTTTTTTTTTTGAGACGGTGTCTAGCTCTGTCGCCCGGGCTAGAATGCAGTGGTGCGATCTCGGCTCACTACAAGCTCCGCCTCCCGGGTTCATGCCATTCTCCTGCCTAAGCTTCCCAAGTATCTGGGACTACAGGTGCCCGACACCGCGCCTGGCTAATGTTTTGTATTTTTAGTAGAGATGGGGTTTCACCATGTTAGCCAGGATGGTCTGGATCTCCTGACCTAGTGATCCGCCCGCCTCAGTCTCCCAAAGTGCTGGGATTACAGGCGTGAACCACCGTGCTCGACAGGAAAACCACTTTTTAAAGAAAACTTAACTTCAGCTGATATAATATTTAATTTTACTTTGGGCAACATAATTATATCAATCCAAAGACCTATAACTATAAATTAACTCCAGTGTAGATGTGCACAGTATAAGAAACACCTAGTGTGTAAAAATATCTAATAATTACATAACATTTAAAAAATAGTGTTGTCTTTTTTTTTTCCTTTTGAGACGGAGTCTTGCTGTGTCGCCAGACTGGAGTGCGGTGGCGTGATCTTGGCTCACTGCAACCTCTGCCTCCTGGGTTCAAGCAATTCTTCTGCTTCAGCTTCTCGAGTAAGCTGGGACTACAGGTGCACACTACCACGCCCGGTTCATTTTTGCATTTTTTAGTAGAGATGGTGTTTCGCCATGTTGGCCAGGCTGGTCTCAAACTCCTGACCTCAGGTGATCCGCCTGCCTCGGCCTCCCAAAGTGCTGGGATTACAGGTGTGAGCCACTGCACCCAGCCAAAAATAGTTTTTTCTAAATGGGCTCACTTTAAACAAATTAAAAATTGCAGTCAAAGCAAAAGTAGAAAGTAAAAATCAGTAATCCTGCTACTTACAGATTATTCACTATTAATACTTTATAATACGTGTCAATCCATTAAGAACTTTGTCCTGTGTTTTTTACACATACATGTATTTATATTTTTGTTTAACTTACATATTAAGTTTAATGAAGCAAGTATTTGATGCTTACAAAGCATGCAAAAGATACATTCCCCTGTCCCTCCCACCCTCCGCTTCCAACATTTTTTCTTTTTTTAAAATAAAATGGATTTCTTACTTGGAGCAGGCAGCCCACCACTGGATCGTTTATATTTGCTTTCCTTTAAAATAGATGTAATTTTGTATAAATGACGGAAACCTGTTTTGCATTCAGAGGCAAAAATAAACTCAATTTCCTCTTCGTGACTTTGGGGAAAAACATGAAAGATGTCATGGATCTGTAAAATGAATAGCTAAATTTACTACACAGATTATGAAAATACTACATAATTCAATTAGGCTATAAGAAAAATTACCTGACAAATATACTTTGAAATATAAATAACCATCAGTGCCACAGGAATGCTGTATTTACAGTAATAAATTTTGCTTGGGGCTTTCAGATTTATTTTACTTTAGTCAAAGACTTCATCCACTGAGAAGTAAATGTTTTCAAATGGAGTAAAAAGGAAAATATGATGAAAAGTTTTTTCTTACTCAACATCTCTATAATCCTTGAAACATGGCACAAGGTTTGTTTAATAAAATAAATCTTGTTACAGAAAGATGAGGTAAAATTTTTTTTTACTTTTGTTTTCCGAAGAGAATTTTTCTAATAGTTCAGGGGAAAACAGGTATTTATAGGCAAATCATATGAAGCTTAAACTTATATTCAGCTAGGAAGTGAAATGGCTTTATTTATTTTGTATCTTAAACTTTTCTGCTAAATTGGAAAATTCAAAATTCAATTAAAAATTGGTACATTTTGGTACAGTTTGCCAACATAAAAGAGAAAGTCTTTTCTAGACCAGACTCATAAAGTCCTCTCAGAAGCACTGATGAGGCTGTGTATTTAATATCTGTTATCTCCAGGAACAAATCTGAGGCCAAGGAGATATCATTTCAATGGCACCTACTTTCTATCTATTAAATACAAACCATTCCATTCTGGAACCATCACTCGAATTGGAATTGTTCATACTAAAGAAATAACATGGTCCCTTTAAAATAAAAAAAAAAGCATTTTGATAGTTTGCTATATAACTTCATTTGCTTTAGCATTCTGAGAAAATATTTAAACAAGTACAGGAAAAAATGCATACATTTATCCAGATGTCTGTTGTTTCTTCATAGATAATTAGTGGCGTCACAGAGTCAGGCACTAACTCAATGAGTCTCTGCCTTTCCATAACATCATCTTCTACTGGGATAAATAATTCAGGTGAAATCAACACTATTTGTAGGCGAGTTTGGGAGCGATCTAGTAGGATGGACCAAGCACTATTTAAATAAATAAAAGAGAAGAACCAGAAATAAAGCAAGCTATCAGAAAAAGAATCCTCTATATCTCATTTGGCACCTATCAATTATATCTATAATCACAATGAAAGAACTGCTTTAGTGTATATTAAATTATCACTTACAAATAGTTAATTAAAAATACACTTTAAGCTTGAATAGAATTTATAAAAAGTGGTTTTCTTGAAATGTCCAAAACCACAGTTGACCAGTGAAAGTGTTTTATCCCTGTAGGCTGGCATGAGCCTATAATCCCAGCACTTTGGGAGGTCAAGGTGAGAGGTCTGCTTGAGGCCAGGATTTCAAGATTACAGTAAGCTACGATCATGCCACTGCACTACACTCTGGGTGACACAGAGAGAGACCCTGTCTATATAAACAAAAGTTCTGCCAAGTGCAGTGGTTCACACCTGTAATCTCGGCACTTTGGGAGGCTGAAACAAGAGGATCACTAGAGCCCACGAGTTTTGAGACCAACCTGGCAAAATAATGAGACATTGTCTCTACAAAAAATGAAAAAAATTAGCTGGACATGGTGGCATGTCCCTGTAGTCCCAGCTACTCAGGAGGATAGCTTTAGCCGGGGAGGTTGAGGCTGCAGTGAGCCATGACTGCACCACTGCACTCCAGCCTGGGTGACAGAGCGAGACCCTGACTCAAAAAAAAAGTTTTCTCCCTTTAGTATCAATGTCAACAAATGCCAGTCTTGTGAAACTCCTGCTGTCTACCTGAGACACAGAAACTATTTATTTGTAATAATCCTCATATAAAGCTCTACAATTATACAATTTTTAAAAATATACATTTATGTGTGAGCCTTCAAGTCATATAATTTAATCACAAATAACACTACGAACCATAACTGGCTGAGTATACAGACAGAATTAAACTGCAGTGCACCTATGCTTATAGGGTTACAAATGCACAAATCCACTTAATTCAAGAAAAATGCCTTGTGCAGTAATAACTGTACTGCAAATTTACATGTGAAGGCAGCTCCAACTACAAGGCAAACCTAACAGCACAAATATTCCAAAGCTCTGGATCCTAAATTAGTTATAAAGAAGTAACAATTTAACATACGCACTATTTTCCCTCGGGAGTCCATCCAGCTCTGGCAATATATTCAACTCCTTCAAATAGAATCTCAAAAGGTTGAATTAGTTCCTTATCTATGACATCCATAATCTATTAAAAAAGAAAAAAAAGAATCTAGTTATAGAAGATTTAGATAAATAATTAGCTTGCTAGTCTACTTTAACAATTATCCAAAAAGCAGGAAATTTTTCCAGAGTTAGGTGTTAAAAAGGCACAAAGGATATAACAAAACCAGGAGTAAATTCTGGGTTACCTATACTGGTACTCACTTTTTGTGCCTAAAAAAGTTCTAAGCACTTTTAACACATCCTAAAAGTCTATTTCTTTGTTAGTTGATACTAACAGAACACTTGATAATAACTGGTAAAATCAAGTTTTAATCACCTTAAACTCGAGTATCCAGAAAAATAATAATCCCTAATTCCCTATATTTCACCTAGAAATATATATATATACACACACAGTAATCATATTTTATTTATACATATGTGTGTGTGTGCATATATATATATTTGACACAAGGTCTCATTTTGTTGTCCAGGCTGGAATGTAGTGGCCTGATCACAGCTTACTGCCTTCGCAATTTCCCAGGCTCAAGTGATCCTCCTGCCTCAACCTCCTGAGTAGCTGAGACTACAGGTAAGGTGTGTGCTTGTAATAAAATTAAATAAAATATTAATTTTTAAATTTTTTGTAGAGATGGAGTCTCCCTATGTTGCCCAGGCTAGTCTCAAACTCCTGTGTTCAAGTGATCCTCCTGCCTTGGCCTCCCAAAATGCTAGGATTACAGGCATAAGCCAGTGTGCCCAGCCTAAAATATATTTGTATAACATATATATTTATAATTATGTATATATGGTGGGGTTTTTTGTTTTTTTGAGATAGAGTCTCACTCTGTTGCCCAGGCACCATCTCAACTCACTGCAACCTCTCTCTCCTGGGTTTAAGTGATTCTCCTGCCTCAGCCTCCTGAGTAGCTGGGATTACAAGCATGTGCCACTGCGCCCAGCTAATTTTTGTATTTTTAGTAGAGACGGGGTTTTATCATGTTGGCCAGGCTGGTCTCGAACTCCTGACCTGAGTGATCTGCCTGTCTCCCAAACAGTTGGGATTACAGGCATAAGCCACCGTGCTCGGCCCATTTGTGTAATATATTAAAGAAATAGCCCCGGCCGGATAAGCAAACTTTTTTCTTTTAAAAGTCTAGCAAACACACAGTAAAAAATAAATAATTTTTAAAAACTGCAAAGGATCTGAATAGACAGTCTTCCAAAGAAAATATATACATGGCTAATAAACACAGAAAATGACTCCCAACATCGTTAGCCATCAGAGAAATATAAATCAAAACCACAATGAGATACCACTTAAAACACAACAGTAGCCAGGCGTGGTGGCTCACGCCTGTAATCCCAGCACTTTGGGAGGCCGAGGCAGGCGAACCACGATGTCAGGAGATCAAGACCATCTTGGCTAATAACGTGAAACCCCATCTCTACTAAAAATATAAAAAAATTAGCTGGACGTGGTGGTGGGCGCCTGTAGTCCCAGCTACTTGGGAGGCTGACGTAGGAGAATGGCATGAACTCGGGAAGTGGAGCTTGCAGTGAGCAGAGATCGCACCACTGCACTCCAGCCTGGGCGACAGAGTGAGACTCCATCTCAAAAACAAAAAAAAAACAAACAAAAAAACAAACCCACAATCGAATGGCTATAATAAATATAATGGACAACAAGAAGTGTTGGTGATAATGCGGAGAAACTGGAAATCTCATAAAGGCTGAAGCAGGAGAATCACATGAACCCAGAAGGCAGAGGTTGAAGTGAGCCGAGAATCGCACCATTGCACTCCAGCCCGGGGGACAGTGCGAAACTCCATCTCAAAAAAAAAAAAAAGGTTGCCTAGTGCTGGGGGATATGAGGGGGTTGGAATATAAAATAGTGCATGCTGAGTGTGGTGGCTCACACCTGTAATCCTAGCACTTCAGGAGGCTGAAGTGAGAGGATCATGTGGGCCCAGGAATTCAAGACCAGCCTGGGCAACACAGGGAAATCCTGTCGCTACAAAAAATAAAATTAGCTGGGCATGGTAGTGTGTGCCTGTAGTCCCAGCTACTTAGAAGGCGGAGGCAGGAGGATCACTTGAGCCTGAGAGGTTAAGGCTGGGCTGAGTGGGACTGTGTCACCGTACTCCAGGTTGGGTGACAAAGTGAGACCTTTCTCTTTTTTTGTATTTTTAGTAGAGAGGGGTTTTACTATATTAGGCAGGCCGGACACTTTCTTCAAAAAATAAATAAAATAAAATAAAATAAAATAAAATAAAATAAAAAATAAAATAAAAAATAATAAAATAAAATAAAATAAAATAAAATAAAATAGTGCAGCCACTTTGGAAAAACACTTTAGTTCCACAAAAGGTTAAAAAAATAGTCATCAAACGACTCAACAATTCTACTTGTAGGTATATACTCCAGAGACATAAAAACGTAAGCCCACACAAAAACTGTTACATACATACTCATGGCAGCATTATTCTTAATAGCCATAAAACAGAAACAATCGAAATGTTCATCACCTGATAAACACAATATGGTATATCCATATAAAGGTATTATTCATCAATTAAAAATAAATGAAGTATTGATACATGGTACAACATGGATGGACCCTGAAAACAATCTAAGTCAAGGAGACCAAACTACATATTGTATGATTCCACTTATATGAAATGCCCAGAATAGGCAAATTTATAGAGATAGAAAGTAGATTAATGGTTATCTAGGCTGGGCGCGGTGGCTCATGCCTGTAATCCCAGCACTTTCGAAGGCCAAGGTGGGCAGATCATGAGGTCAGGAGTTTGACACCAGTCTGGTCAACATAGTGAAACCCCGTCTCTACTAAAAATACGTAAAATTAGCTGGGTGTGGTGGTGTGTGCCTGTAATTCCAACTACTCGGGAGGCTGAAGCAGGAGAATCACGTGAACCCAGAAGGCAGAGGTTGAAGTGAGCCAAGAATTGCACCATTGCACTCCAGCCCGGGTGACAGTGCGGAACTCCATTTCCAAAAAAAAAAAAAATGGTTGCCTAGTGCTGGGGGATATGATGAGGTTGGAGGATGATGGCTTAGAAGTATAGGGTATCTTTTTGAGGTAATAACAATGTTCTAAAACTGCCTGTGGTAATGGTTGCAAAACTCTGTGAATATACCAACAGCCACTAAATTTTAAACTTTAAATAAATCATATTACACGTGAGTTATATATCTCAGTAAAGCTGTTTTTAAAAAAGTCTAGAAGAGGAAGACTGACTCAGGAGCCTCTCTCTCTGCAGGAGAGAAAGCTATCCTCTTTTCTCTTTTGCCTGTTAAACCTCCACTCTTAAACTCAAAAAAACCCCAAAAAAGTCTAGAAGAGAATACTGTTTTTTAGCTAGTCTTGTGTGCATGCAGCTTATAAGCATTTGGCTGTTGAAACGGAAAGCTGTAGCACAAGTCAACTGTGGCATTTTTTTTTTTTTTTTGGAGACAGTCTCTCGCCCTGTCGCCCAGGCTGGAGTGCAATGGCCGGATCTCGGCTCACTGCAAGCTCTGCCTCCGGGGTTTACGCCATTCTCCTGCCTCAGCCTCCCGAGTAGCTGGGACTACAGGCGCCCGCCACCTCGCCCGGCTAGTTTTTTTTTGTATTTTTTAGTAGAGACGGGGTTTCACCGTGTTAGCCAGGATGGTCTCGATCTCCTGACCTCGTGATCTGCCTGTCTCGGCCTCCCAAAGTGCTGGGATTACAGGCTTGAGCCACCACGCCTGGCCACTGTGGGATATTTAATGCACCAGAGACATCTACCCACCACAAAAGGTAACCAGTCAATAACTACCTTTTTTTTTCTTTTAACATTAATCTGGAGAATAAAGGCAAACAGAAAAACTACTGGAAAGGAGTGGTTAATATGCGTATCCCCATATTCCCATCTTATGAACCAGCAGGATGATTTGTAAGTAAAAAATTAGGTCAGTCTAAAATCATGATCCACAGATATCTCAGCAAGTTCAGTAAGTCCAAAAACAAAAAAGTGTATCAAAGAACCCTACTGGGCTGAACAGATTAGTCAAATGACACAGAAGGTCAACTCAGCATTTTATACTTACCCTTCCTTCAGCATCAATCATTATTTCTGACATCTTAAAAGTGACTTTAGGATTTGCTGTACCTTTAGAAAGAGACATAAATGAATAGTAATGTTTATCCAAAATTGCTCAAATTAATTTTGCCAGATCAATTCTCTTTACACTTTAGTTAAGTCAAGAATAATGTATAGGTCGGGTGCGGTGGCTCATGCCTGTAATTCCAGTACTTTGGCAGGTTGAGGCAGATGGCTCACCTGAGGTCAGTAGTTTGAGACCACCTTGGCCAACATGGTGAAACTCCATCTCTACTAAAAATACAAAAATTAGCCAGGCGTGGTGGTGTGCGTCTGTAATCCCATCTACTTGGGAGGCTGAGGCAGGAGAATCACTTGAACCTGGGAGGCAGAGGTTGCAGTGAGCTGCCATTGCACCACTGCCCTCCAGCCTGGGTAACAAGTGCGAGACTCCGTCTCAAAAAAAAAAAAAAAAAGAAAGAGATATAAATGAATAGTAATGCTTATCCAAAATGACTCAAATTAATTTTGCCAGATCAATTCTCTTTACACTTTAGTTAAGTCAAGAGTAAAGTATATGCCAGGCACAGTGTCTCACGCCTGTAATCCCAGCACTTTGAGAGGCCAAGGCAGGCGGATCACTTGAGCTCAGGAATTCAAGACCGGCCTGGCTCACATGGTAAAACCCCATCTCTACAAAATATACAAAAATTAGGCAGGGCGCAGTGGCTCACGCCTGTAATCCCAGCACTTTGGGAGGTCGAGGCAGGTGGATCACCTGAGGTCAGTGTGAGACCAGCCTGACCATCATGGTGAAACCCCATCTCTACTAAAAATACAAAAATTAGCCAGGCGTGGTGGCACGCGCCTGTAATCCTAGCTACTCAGGGGGCTGAGGCAGGACAATTGCTTGAACTTGGGAGGCGGAGGTTGCAATGAGCTGAGATCACGCCACTGCACTCCAGCCTGGGCGACAGAGCGAGACTCTGTCTCAAAAAAACAAACAACACGAAAAAAACGGCTGGGTGCGGTGGCTCACGCCTGTAATCCCAACACTTTGGGAGGCTGAGGCAGGTGGATCACGAGATCAGAAGTTCGAGACCAGCCTGGCCAACATGGTGAAACCCTGTCTCTACTAAAAATACAAAAATTAGCCAGGCATGGTGGCAGGCACCTGTAATCGCAGCTACTCAGGAGGCTGAGGCAGGAGAATCACTTGAACCTGGGAAGCGGGGGTTATAGTGAGCCGAGATCGCGCCATTGCACTCCAAGCCTGGATGACAGAGCAAAAAAAAAAAACAAAACAAAAACAAACAAAACCAAAAAAGCAAAAAACCAAAAAACAAAAATTAGCCGGGTGCAGTGGTACACACTGCACCAGGCTGGTCGAGCTACTCAGGAGGCTAAGGTGGGAAAATGGCCTGAGCTCAGGAGATGGAGGTATAGTGAGCCAAGATCACACCACTGCATTCCAGCCTTGGCAACAGAGAGAGACTGTCTCAAGAAAAAAATGAAAAAGAATAATGTAGATGGTCAGAGCTTTACTGCACAAGAATCTCAGAGCCCCATCTCAAATTCATACTTTTTGAATATCAAAAAATAAGGGGTTTGGCCAGGTGCGGCGGCTCATACCTGTAATCCCAGCACTTTGGGAGGCCGAGGTGATCCCTTCAGGTCAGGAGTGGTGAAACACCATCTCTACTAAAAATACAAAAATCATCCGGGCTTGGTGGTAGGCACCTGTAATCCCAGCTACTCAGGAGGCTGAGGGAGGACAATCATTTGAACCCTGGAGGCAGAGGCTTCAGTGAGCCAAGATCACGCCACTGCACTCCAGCCTGGATGACAGAGCAAGACACTGTCTTAAAAAAGTAAAATAAAAATAAGGGACTTGCCCATCAACCAACAAGTGGATTTAAAAAATGTAGTATATATACAACAACATGGAATACTACTCAACCACAAAAAGGAACAAAATAATGGCATTCACAGCAACCTGGATGGAGCTGGAGATCATTATTCTAAGTGAAATAACTCAAGAATGGAAAACCAAGTATCATTGCTCTCACTGGTAAGTGGGAGCTAAGCTATGAGGACACAAAGGCATAAGAATGATATAAAGGACTCTGGGGGCTCCAGAGGAAGGGTGGGAGGGGGGTGAGGAATAAAAGACTACACATTGGGTACTGTGTACACTGCTTGGGTGATGGGTGCACCAAAATCTCAGAAATCACCACTAAAGAACTTATCCATGTATCCGAAAACCACCTGTTCCCCAAAAACTATTGAAATAAAATTGTAAAAGAATTAAAAAAAAAAAAACCAGGCTGAAAAGAGTCCAAATGAAATAAAGTGAAAATATGTATTATTTTCACAATTGAAATGCTGTAAGAAGCAAAATGGGAAAAAAAAATCACTTACTATGAACAGTATCACTTAAAAATCTGTATTTGCTAGCAAAGACACCTTCTCCTTTTTCTTTTTTTTTTTTTTGAGACAGACTTTTACTCTTGTTGCCCAGGAAGGCAATGGTGTGATCTCGGCTCACTACAACCTCTGCCTCCTGGGTTCAAGCAATTATTCTGCGTCAGCCTCCCAATTAGCTGGGATTACAGGCATGCACCAAAACGCCTGGCTAATTCTGCATTTTTAGTAAAGATGGAGTTTCACCATGTTGGTCAGGCTGGTCTCAAACTCCTGACCTCAAGTGATCCACCCGCCTCAGCCTCCCAAAGTGCTGGGATTACAGACATGAGCTACCACGCCTGGTGCAAAGATACCCTCTAATTCATTCCTTGAGGAAATCAATTATGTGGACATCCCTACCTTTGAAAAGAATAAAAAACGATCACTCTTAATTCAAAATCTATTTTTGTGATACCCAGTGAACAACCCATCATAAATAAGGCTGGAAATGACCAATGTCATTGACTACACCTTTGGATGACTACAGAATCTTATTTGGAAAGAGGAAATGAGTGAATATAAATGCCAATGGAGTACAGTACCTGTTTTAGGATAACGGAATGAATCTGCCCTCCTTGTTTCCAGCATAGGGGATGTAACATGAATAATTTCCACCTCAGATTCATCATTTTCTTCATACAGAATTCTAAGAATTTTACCACCACTGGGAGCTTAAAAGAAATTTAGATATTGAAAATTTAGAATAATTATTCCAGAAAGTAGTCATAACCAACCGTTCCTTCTAGTATCAGATTTCTTATAGTGAAGAATAACTTATGTATAAAATACGCTACCTGTTTTGTAGGAAAATATCACTAGTCTTTGTAGCAGCAAGGTGAGTTATTGTTAAGTCACTTCTTTTGGAGGGAAAACAACTGGAGATGATATGTATACGTATTTTTAAAACAGGGAAAAACACTTTTGAAGGACTTCATTCTTACATACCATAAAATGCATTCTTTGTTGAAAAATGAAATATTTAATTACATTTATAATATTTCCCATTAAAAACATAAATACTAAATACAGTTCAGTTATTTTGAATAGTTTCTCTATTCATGTCAAAATCGTGTTCTAACAAATACAACAAAACATTTCACATCTTAAAATAAAATGTCCAAATCCAAGACATGGCTTACAAGTATTTTTCAGGGTCTCTTAGAGATGCATTCAGACTGCTAGCTCCAAACCATGAGTAGGTCATGAAATCTATTAATGGGTCACAATCAGTATTTTTAAAAATATAACACACAAACCACACCCTGGGCAACATGGTAATACTCCATCTCTACAAAAAAATATAAAAATTAGCTGTGTGTAGTGGCTTGCGCCTGTAGTCCCAGGTACTTGGGAGGCTGAGGTGAGAGGATTGCTTGAGCCCGGGAGGCAGAGTTTGCAGTGAGCTGAGATTGCACCACTGCACTCCAGCCTGGGCAACAGAGACCCCACCTCAAAAAAAACAAAACAAAAAACCCAAAAACAAAAAAACCCAACATAACAGTATCAGGGAGTATTACACATAAGAATAAGTATTGCGGCCGGGGGCAGTGGCTCACGCCTGTAATCTCAGCACTTTGGGAGGCCGAGGTGGGTGGATCATGAGGTCAGAAGATTGAGACCATCCTGGCTAACACGGTGAAACCCCGTCTCTACTAAAAATGCAAAAAATTAGCCGGGCGCAGTGGCGGGCGCCTGTAGTCCCAGCTACTTGGGAGGCTGAGAGGCAGGAGAATGACTTGAACCAGGAGGCGGAGCTTGTAGTGAGCTGAGATTGCGCTACTGCACTCCAGCCTGGGCGACAAGAGAGAGACTATGTCTCAAAAAAAAAAAAAGAATAAGTATTGCTTTTTGAAATTTGTTTTCAGTTTTATCTATACAGTATATGTATTAGGCCACAATACAAGTACACTTCTAACTGGATCATGGTCAAAAAGTTTGAAAGCCAAGCTTTAGTGAGCTGTTTCTCAGAGAGTGAGGTATTTGTGAATTTGCCCCAAGAAAGGGAGGAATTTGTTCCCTTTTATCCTATCCATTCATACACTGATTTGATCATCTGTTTAACAGACTCTCTAGTCAAATTTTTATAGCAACACATTAAGGTGTGTTTTTTTGTTTGTTTGTTTTTCAGACTGAGTCTCACTCTGTCGCCAGGCTGGAACGCAGTGGCACGATCTTGGCTCACTGCAATCTCCACCTCCCAGGTTCAATTGATTCTTCTGCCTCAGCCTCCCAAGTAGCTGGGACTACAGGTGTGCACCGCCACACCCAGCTAATTCTTTGTATTTTAGTACAGATGGGGTTTCACCATGTTGGCCAGGATAGTCTCGATCTCCTGACCTCACGATCCGCCCGCCTCAGCCTCCCAAAGTGCTGGGATTACACGTGTGAGTCACTGCACCTGGCCAAGGTGTGGTATTTTTTATTTTGCCACCAATGCTGCCAGCATTACCAAGACCAGCCTTTAGGAGAAAAACTGGCAAAGAGAATTGAGGGGCCAGAGGCATTAAACCACAATACAATTGTTTTTACTAGACTTCATTATGATGAAATATAATCTACATTTTTTTTTTTTTTTTTTTTTTGAGACGGAGTCTCACTGTGTTGCCCAGGCTGGAGTGCAGAGGCACGATCTCGGCTCACTGCAAGCTCCGCCTCCCAGGTTCACATCATTCTCCTGTCTCAACCTCCCTGTAGCTGGGACTACAGGCACCCGCCACCACACTCGGCTAATTTTTTTTTTTTAATTTTTAGTAGAGACGGGGTTTCACTGTGTTAGCCAGGATGGTCTCGATCTCCTGACCTCGTGATCCACCCGCCTCGGCCTCCCAAAGTGCTGGGATTACAGGCGTTGAGCCACTGCGCCTCGTCATAATCTACAGATTTTTGAGACAGAGTTTCGCTCTCAGTGCCCAAGATGGAGTGCAATAGTACGATCTCAGCTCACTGCAACTTCCGTCTCCTGGGTTCAAGCGATTCTCTGCTTCAGCCTCCCGCGTAGCTGGGATTACAAGTGGGTGCCACCACGCCCCGCTAATTTTTTGTATTTTTATTAGAAATGGGGTTTCACCATGTTAGCCAGGCTGGTCTCGAACTCCTGACCTCAGGTGATCTGACTGCCTCAGTCTCCCAAAGTGCTGGGATTACAGGTGTTAGCCACTGTGCCTGGCCTAAACTATATATTTTAAGTAACTACTGGCATGAATCAATCATCATCACTTTGGAATCTATTATCCACTTTCAAATCTATTAACCAAGATTTAGAATCTGCACTTAACTGACAGTTGAATCTTATAATACTTTAAAATGATCCATAATACATTATTTGAACCGCCTTACTTGTTTCAGCTTTCGGACACCACCAATAGCCAGAATATCTATCAAATTCTTCTTGGAGAACAAAGGTAGCAACTCCAGCTGATCTGGCATCTTCTTCCATGTTGGCTAGCTCTAGACAAATATAAAAGGCAAAATTACCACAGAAAGCTATCTTTTCATACGTACAAAGCAAAATGATTCCATTTATTTGGAAAGGTAGCTGGAGTACAGTGGTAAACCCTGGAGCTAAATGGACTGAGTTCAAATCTGGGGTCCATCATGTACATACTGTCTGACTTTGGGCAAATCATTCAATCTCATTCCACTGCATTATCCCATTTGTAAATGAGAATAAAAGGCTACCTTGTGAGGCTGATATGAAGATTAAATTAATTAATTCACATAAAGCACTTAGAACAAAGCCTGGACCACAGTACATGCTCCAAATAAATGTTATTATCTTCCCAATTAGCAGGATCATGGAAAAAAGATTACACGTAAAGGAGCAGAGTATAGGGGACACTTGCAACTCTCCTACACAGAGAAGTATTCTTAGACCTAGAGTGAATCTTATAGGTCATATAATTCAACCATTCTTCTTTCATCTCATTCAGTTGGAGCAGCTCAGCTTTCATCTGTTTTACACTTAGGTTTCCAGCAAATAGTTTGAAGGGGACTCTTGTTTTAAAAGAAAACCACAAAGCCATAATTATATAAGATTTTGAGGCCAGGCGTGGTGGCTCACGCCTGTAATCCCAGTACTTTGGGAGGCTGAGGGGAACAGATCACAAGGTCAGGAGTTTGAAACCAGCCTGGCCAATATGGTGAAACCCCGTCTTTACTAAAAATACAAAACTTGGCCAGGCATGCTCCTACTTGGGAGGCTGAGGCAGAAGAGTCGCTTGAACCCGGGAGGTGGAGGTTGCAGTGAGCCAAGATCATAACACCACTGCCCTCTAGCCTGGGTGACAGAACAAGACTCCATCTCAAAAAAAAAAAAATTTGTGTCATGAGGACATGTTTACAATATACTTGAATAAAACAGATCAGATTACTGAATAGCATTTACACTGTGATTCATTTATAAAAATGTTATAAAAATGCATTTTTAAAAAGTGCTGATATAAGCTGAAATATGATTATCTCCAAGTAGTAAGATTTCGAGGTTTTTAAAAATTGCTTTATAATTTACGAATTCTTAAATGTACTATTTTTGAAAAATACATATACTTGTATGACCACACTCCTATCACCACTTACACTTCCAGTACCCAAGGATGTTTTCTCATGCTCCTTCCCAGTCAAGGCCCAGCCCCGACCCAGAAACAATCACTGATCTGATTTCTATCACCAGAGGTTACGTTTGCATATTCTAGAATTTCATGTAAATGAAATCATACAGTATATATATACTTGTGTTTGGATTCTTTTGAGTTTCATCAATATTGTTACATGTGTCAATAGTTAATTCCTGTTTATTGCTGAGTTGTATTCCATTGCATACCACAGTTCTTTTATCTGTTAATGGATATCTTGCCTGTTTCCAGTTTCTGGCTATTATGAATAAAGATGCTATGAACATTATTACCGTGTAAGAATTTTTGTGGGCCAGGCGTAGTGGCTCACACCTGTAATCCCAACATTTTGGGAGGCTGAGGAGGGCAGATTGCTTGAGCTCAGGAGTTTGAGACCAGCCTTGGCAACATAGCAAAACCCCACCTCTATAAAAAATACAAAAATTAGCCAGGTGTGATGGCAGGTGCCTATGGTCCCAGTTACTTGGGAGGCTGAGGTAGGAGAATCACTTGAGTCCGGGAGGAGGAGGATGCAGTGAACCAAGATCACGCCACTGCACTCCAGCCTGGGTGACAGACTGAGATCATGTCTCAAAAAAGAAAAAAAAAAAAGAGAATTTTTGAGAACATGTGTTTTTGTTTCTTCTAAGTAAAATACCTGCAAGTAATAAGGCTGGTTAGTGTCGTAAGTGTATGTTTAACTTCATAAGAAAGTACCAAACAGTTATCCAAAGTATTTCTATTATTTTACACTCTTACTATCGAAGTATGAAAGTTCTTCTCCAACATTTGGTGTTCTCAATATTTCTCACTTTAGCCAGTCTAGTAGGCATTACATATCTCATAGGGACTTTAATTTTTATTTTATTTTTGAGACAGGGTCTCGCTGTCACCAAGGGTAGAGTGCAGGGGTGAGATCTCAGGTCACTGCAGCCTTCATCTCTGGGTTCAAGTAATCCTCCTGTCTCAGCCTCCCAAGTAGCTGGGACACAGGCATGTGTCACTAAGCTCAGCTAATTTTTAAAAAAAATTTTGTAGAGATGAGGTCTCATTATGTTTCCCAGGTCTCATTATGTTTCCCAGCTCAAACCCCTGAGCTCAAGTAATCCTCTCACCTTGGCCTCCCAAAGTGCTAGGATTACAGGTATGAGCCACTGCACCTGGCCTGATTCTAATTTTACAGGCAAGTTTTATTATTTTTGCTTATCTATATTTTCTATATAGTGTGACATAATGTACAGTACAAACCAATGATTTGTTTATCCAAAAAGTTTGAATCCAAAAAGAAATATTTGGAATTCAGAATTTGGGAGATATTTCTTTTCTGTCATTTTCTTTCTTTCTCTCTCTCTCTTCCCTCCCTCCCTCCCTCATCTTTTTTTTTTTTTTTTTAGACAGAGTTTCGCTCTTGTTGCCCATGCTGGAGTGCAATGGCGCCATCTCGGCTCACCGCAACCTCCACCTCCTGGGTTCAAGCGATTCTCCAACCTAAGCCTCCCGAGTAGCTGGGATTACAGGCATGCACCACCACCCCAGCTAATTTTGTATTTTTAGTAGAGACGGGGTTTCTCCATGTTGGTCAGGCTGGTCTTGAACTCCCAACCTCAGGTGATCCACCCACCTCAGCCTCCCAAAGTGCTAGGATTACAGGCATGAGCCATCGTGCCTGGCCAAGATTTTTCATATATTGTACATCTACCATAATACATTATGTAGTATCTCCAGCAGGGAAACCAAATACCTTGTAATCAAATACACCAATATTCTCGCAGCAAACTTATGAATAGGCACACTATGTAGGTAAGCATATTAAGTTTATAAATATCCTCAGGTTACTTCAGGTCAGGTGTTACTGCCAAATGAGTTTTAGTAACAACCTAATGAAAACTAAGCTCAGTTTTCAAAGTGTTTTGAATTTTGGAATTAATGATAGAGCCAAGACTATGAAGATAAGTAACCCTCATTTGTATCTTCTTACTGTTTATTATAGACTTCCATTATTATTTATTAAATGAATAAATAGTATCATCTCATCCTCTCAGTAAGTCATTTGAGAGCAGAAACTAGGATTTTACTACTTTTAAATTCCTCTATCACCAGGCAAAGAATAAACACATGTGCATACTGATTGACCAAATCCATCTCAAGTGGACTTTCACTTAGAAACCTATTGTGAGTGGAATAAGCTGATGACATTAACTCCCTACCTACTTTCTATCTAAGCACATACTTATACAACACTTATTATGTTTCAGGCACTATCCTAAATACTTCATATATATTAACTCATTAAAGCCTCATAACAACCCTATGCTGATGTGCTATTAACATCTGTTTTATAGATATGGAAACAAAGAGATGGGTTAAATAGCCAAGGCCGCACAGTTAATAAATGGTAGACTTGAAATTCAAACTAGTTCTACATTCTCTCTTTTTTTTTTTTTTTTTTTTTTTTTTGAGACAGGGTCTCTCTCTTTCATCTGCCACCAAGGCTGGAGTGCAGTGGTGCAATTACAGCTCACTCCAAGGCTGGAGAGCAGTGGTGCAACTGAGCCTGACTTCCCAGGCTCAAGTGATCCTCCCACCTCGGCTCCCAGAGTAGCTGAGAAACAGGCGCATGACACCATGTCTGGGTCATTTTTATTATTTTTTATTTTTTTGTAGAGAAAGGGTCCCCCGCTACGTTGCCCAGACTGGTCTTGAACTCCTGGGCTCAAGTGATCTTCCCACCTTGGCTTCCCAAAGTGCTGGGATTACAGACATGAGCCACTTCACCAGGCTCTACCTGTATTCTTAACTACTCTATTAATCCTGAAAATACACCGCATACCTACATACAACATGATAAAGAATAAAAACACTAGTATAATGTCCTGCAGGATTCCAGTGCTTTCCATTTTAAATTCTGCCAATCTTCACAAATCCTGTGGAAAACAATTTTACAGAAGAAAAAAAATTACTAAAAATGCCTTAACTCTGACCGTTATATCACAGCTTTGCAGTCTCAGCCTCAAGCACAATAACTGGTACATAGCAAGTGTCCAGTGTTTGCTGAAACATGAAAAAATGGGCTGGGTTTGTTGGCTCATGCCTATAATCCCAGCAATTTAGGAGGCTGAGGTGAGAGAATCACTTGAGTCAAGGAGTTCAAGACCAGCCTTGACAACACAGGGAGACCTTGTCTCTACAAAAAAAGTTAAAAATTAGGCAGGCATGGTGGCACACACCTGTAGTCTCAGCTATTCAGGGGAGCTGAGATGGGAGGATTGCTGGAGCCCCGTCAAGACTGCAGTGAGCCAACCGGAGACCCTGTCTCAAAAAAATGGGGGAAAAAAAAAAAAGGCATGAAAAAATGGCTTGGATTTCCAAAACAGATTTATTAACTACCAACGTAATCTTTCTACTGCCATTGGTAGTAGAACAGCTGTTCTGATTTCCTGACTTCAAAGGGAGATCTATTAAACGCCAAAATCTGTACTTTTAACTTAAGGTTTTCCCTACTCCATCCCTTTGTCTCTATCCTATGCTCTAGATTTAGGCCATATAACTTGGATAACTGCAACAGTCAAGCTTTGGTGTTCCTGTCTCTACCCATGTTTCTTGAATTTAACTTCCACAAAGTATCCAGAGCAACTTATGGACAACATGATGATTATGATCACACAACTGTTAAAAACTTTTCCATGGACCCTCATATCATGATAAAGTCCATGTTCATTTACAGAAAATATGGTCTACCCTTGTCCTGGCCCTTATCTGCCAGTCTTTTGCTACTTCTTGACTCAGAACTTATGCTTCAGGACCTTCACACTGCTTCTACCTCCTCACAAACACCATGATGTCTTTTGCATCAAGACCTTTCTCATGTAGTCGCTTTGTCAGGAGTGTACTGGATAATATATAGACATTACTTAGGATCAGTTTAGGTGTCATCTTTTCTGGAAAGCCTTCCCTGACCACTTTCCCACATTAGTGCTCTTATAAAACCCTATGTCTGGCCAGGTGCCGTGGCTCACGCCTGTTCTCAGCACTTTGGGAGGCGGAGGTGGGCGGATCACTTGAGGTCAGGAGTTCAACACCAGCCTGGCCAACATGGTGAAACCCCGTCTCTACAAAAAATACAAAAATTAACCAGGTGTGGTGGCATGCACCTGTAATCCCAGCTACTCATGAGGCTGAGGGATGAGAATCACTTAAACCCAGGAGGCAGACGTTACAGTGAGCTGAGATAACGCCACTGCACTCCAGCCTGGGCAACAGAGCGAGACTTTGCCACAAAAAACAAACAGGCTGAGCACAGTGGCTCATGCCTATAATCCCAGCACTTTGGGAGGCCGAGGTGGGTGTATCACAGGATCAGAAGATTGAGACCACCCTGGTCAACATGGTGAAACTGTCTGTACTAAAAATACAAAAAAAATTAGCCAGTAATCCCAGCTACTCGGGAGGCTGAGGCAGGGGAATCAACTGAACCCAAGAGGCGGAGGTTGCAGTGAGCAGAGATTGCACCATTGCACTCCAGCCTGGGTGACAGAGTGAGACTCTGTCTCAAAAAAAAAAAAGAACAAAAAAAAAACTTGAGAGAATATATATCATTTTGTTTTCCTACCTGTAACATATCTGTTAACAATGACTTTCTTTTTTTTTTGAAGGAGTCTCGCTCTGTCACCCAGGCTGGAGTACAGTGGCATCATCTCAGCTCACTGCAAGCTCCGCCTCCCGGGTTCACACCATTCTCCTGCCTCAGCCTCCCGAGTAGCTGGGACTACAGGCGCCCACCACCACGCCCGGCTAATTTTCTGTATTTTTAGTAGAGACAGGGTTTCACCATATTAGCCAGGATGGTCTCGATCTCTTGACCTCGTGATCGCCTGCCTCAGCCTCCCAAAGTGCTGGGATTACAGGTGTGAGCCACCACACCTGGTCTGTAATTAATTTTAACTAATGATTGATGATGATGAGGGGATAATGATTAAGAAAGATGACAGTAAATCAGCTTTGTGAACGTAAGATTAAGCAAAAGTTAGACAAAAGAATTTTCAGTCTTCATCTTCATTATGGTACTTAATCTCTCTTTTTTTTTTTTTTTGGAGACAGAGGCTCGCTCTTTGGTCCAGGCTGGAGTGTAGTGGCCAGATCTCAGCTCACTGCAAGCTCCGCCTCCAAGGTTCACGCCATTCTCCTACCTCAGCCTCCCGAGTAGCTGGGACTACAGGCGCCCGCCACCTCGCCTGGCTAGTTTTTTGTATTTTTTAGTAGAGACGGGGTTTCACCGTGTTAGCCAGGATAGTCTCGATCTCCTGACCTCGTGATCCACCCGTCTCGGCCTCCCAAAGTGCTGGGATTACAGGCTTGAGCCACTGCGCCCGGCCCATTATGGTACTTAATCTTAAACTCTGTTTCACGTGTTCAAAGAAAAAGCAATACACTATTTCCCATCTTTCATTTGTATGAAACCTTTAGAGGAAACTACAGCTTTCTGTGCTTTGAATACTGCTTAGTATTATCATAGCCACTTCGATAAAACTTAATTAAATATTCCCACAATATACATAGTTCTACAAAGTTCTATTTTTCCTATTATGACAATAACTAAGTAGGCTCTCCGAAACTGAAGGATAAATTTTTTTTGAGACAGGGTCTCACTCTGTCACCCAGGCTGGAGTGCAGTGGTGCAACCATGTCTCACTTTAGCCTCAACCTCCTAGGCTTGAGTGATCCGCCTGCCTCAGCCTCCTGAATAGCTGGGACTACAGGCATGTGCCACCACATCCAGCTAATTTTTTTTTTTTGGTAGAGACAAGGTCTTACTATGTTGCCCAGGCTTCCCCCTGTCTCAGTCTCAAGTAGTTTTATTTTATTTTATTTATTTGAGACAAGGTCTTGTTCTCTTGCCCAGGCTGGAGTGCAGTGGCACGATCTCAGCCACTGCCACCTCCGCCCCCCAGGTTCAAGTAATTCTCCTGTCTCAACCTCCCTAGTAGTTGGGATTTACAGGCACGCACCACCATGCCCGGCTAATTTTTGTATTTTTAGTAGAGACAGGGTTTCACCATGTTGGCCAGACTGTCTAGAACTCCTGACCTCAGATGATCCACCTGCCTTGGCCTCCCGAAGTGCTGGGACTACAGGCATGAGCCACCATGCCTGGCCTCAAGTAGTTTCTTAGAGTGTGTAATTGGTTTTTCTATCTGTTTCTCAAAAACAAAACTTATTTATTTATTATTATTATTATTTTTATTTTTGAGACAGTCTCACTCTGTCGCCCAGGCTGGAGTACAACGGTGCAATCATGGCTCACCACAGCCTCGACCTCCTGGACTCAAGTGATCCTCCTACCTCAGTCTCCCAGGTAGTTAGAATTACACACGCCACTATGCTCAGCTAATTTTTTGTATTTTTTTGGCAAACGGGGTGTCACCATGTTGCCCATCCTGGTCTTCAACTTCTGGGCTCAAACAATCTACCTGCCTCAGCCTCCCAGAGTCCTAGGAGCCACCATGCCCAGCCTAAAATTTTATTTTAATAACAAGAGTTCTATGAAAATTCTGGCAGTCTTATTAGGCTAAAAGAACAATCATGTCAGAGGTTTTTTTGTTGCACTGTTTGAAAATGAACATTAAGATAAAGCAGTATTATACATGTGGTACATACCAGTTATCCTCTGTACTTTTCTCTATTTTTAAAAAATTTTAAAGACTTGAATTTCAAACATAAAGATCACCCAGCTTGGTGATCTAATGTCAAAATGCAAGAAGCAAATTATACTTCAAAAAATACTGTTCAGAAAAGTAAATTTGAAGAACTATGCCTTACCATTGTGCACATAAGTGAGTCTCCTTTCTTCTCTGGTTACAATGTTAGATATCCAAATATCATTGCTATGTATAAAAGCAATCCAGTCTGGATCAGCAGGGCATAATTTTGGATCCATCCGTATGTTGGGACAACTAGTTTCCACTAAATTGGGCCTTAAAGGTTGTTGCTAGAAAAGTAAACAACATTCTAAGGTAAATATCAGGCTGACACATACATGTTCCAGCACGCTTTCTATATGAAGAAGAATATTTCTAGGTAAAATGTCAACAATGAGGCCAGGCGTGGTGGCTCACACCTGTAATCCCAGCACTTTGGGAGGCCAATGCAGGCAGATCACCTGATGTCAGGAGTTCAAGATCAGCCTGACCAACATAGTGAAACTGCATCTCTACCAAAAATACAAAAATTAGCTGGGCGTCGTGGTGGGCACCTATAGTCCCAGCTACTTGGGAGGCTGAGGCAGGAGAATCGCTTGAACCCGGGAGGCAGCTATTGCAGTGAGCCAAGATAGTGCCACTGCACTCCAGCCTGGGTGATAGAGAGAGTCAGTCTCAGGAAAAAAAAAAAAAAAAGTCAACAATGATCATTGCTTCCCAGAAAAATATACTTTCCATTGCCTTAACTTACCAGAAAGGACTCATTTTTTTACTTTGAATGAAAAAGCTAAGGGTAATAGGAGAGGACATAAAGACAATAAAACAGTACTTCATAAATTTTGTTGCCCCAACCTGCCCCAATACCTCTTAAGAGTATTTACTGTTCATTAAACATTGTTATTGAACACATATTCATCAAATATTTTATTAAATATTTTAAAATTATTTTTACCAATATAAAATAGTTTGCTGATAAAAATGTAATAGAAGCCAGGATCATCACAATTCTCTCAAGAGTTCCTGAAGCTCATAATGAATTGCCTAGAATAAAACCAAACATAAGCCACTTGAGAGGCTGAGGCAAGAGGATCACTCGAGCCTAAAGTCCAAGACAAGCTGGGGCAATATAGTGGGACCCTCACCTCTAAAAATAATTTTTTTAAATTAGTCGGGTGTGGCGGCACATATCTATAGCTACCCAGCGACTCAAGGAGGCCGAGGTGGGAGGATTGCTTGAGCCCAGGAGTTTGAGGCTGCAGTGAGCCATGATATCGCCACTGTACTCCAGCCTGGGTGACAGAGCAAGACTCTCTCCAAAGAAAAAAAAAAAAGTGTGTGTGTATATATATAATTTATTAAGATGAATTAGCTTTCAAGGGAAACAAAAAATTGCCTTGTGATAACGATCTTCCAAAATCTCCCTCAATGCTTACACAGGAAGTGGGAACTAATGCCCTTTACCTTTCTTTTTTTTTTCTCTCTCTCTCTTTTAGGTAGTCTCACTGTCACCCAGGATGGAGGGCAGTAGAACGATCTCGGCTCACTGCAACCTCCATCCAACTCCCGGATTCAAGCAATTCTCGTGCTTCAGCCTCCCGAGTAGCTGGGACAACAGGTGCGCCTAGCTAATTTTTGTATTTTTACTAGAGACAGGGTTTCACCATGTTGGCCAGGCTGGTCTCAAACTCCTGACCTCAAGTGATCCACCCGCCTCAGCCTCCCAAAGTGCTGGGATTACAGGCGTAAGCCACTACCCATGGCCTACTCTATCTTTCTATACAGCAAGTATTTTTACCACTTTAAAATTTGTATCTTTTTTTTTTTTTTTGAGACAGGATCTCACTCTGTCATCCACACTAAAGTGCAGCGGCACAATCTTGGTGCACTACAACCTCTGCCTCCCAGGCTCAAGTGATCCTCCCACCTCAGCTTCCTGAGTAGCTGGGACTACAGGCGCATGCTAGCTTTCCTGGCTAATTTTTGCATTTTTTGTAGAGATGGGGTTTTGCCATGTTTTCCACACTGGTCTGGAACTCCTGGGCTCAAACAATCTGCCCACATCGGCCTCCCAAAGTGCTGGAATCATGGGCGTGAGCCACCGTGTCTGGCCTAAAAATGGCATCTTAATGTAACTAGAAAGATTATTAACTCTTTTGTTTTGAGATAAGGTCTTTGTCTGTCATCTAGGCTGGAGTGCAGTGGCACAATCACAGTTCACTGTAGCTTGACCTCTAGGCTCAAGCGATCCTCCCATCTCAGACTCCTAAGTAGCTGGGATTAAAGGTGTGCACCACCATGCCCAGCTAAGTTTTTAAAATTTTTTTGTAGAGACACGGGTCTCTCTCTGTTGCCTGAGCTGGTTAAAGAAAATTAGTTCCTAAGGCCGGGTATAGTGGCTCACGCCTGTAGTCCCAGCACTTTGGGAGGCCGAGACAGGCAGATAACCTAAGATCGGGAGTTCGAGACCAGCCTGACTAACATGGAGAAACCCCATCACTACTTAAAATACAAAATTAGTCGGGGGCTGTGGTGCATGCCTGTAATCCCACCTACTTGGGAGGATGACGCAGGAGAATCGCTTGAAGCCATCTCGGTGAGCCGAGATGGCACCATTGCACTCCAGCCTGGGCAACAAGAGTGAAACTCTGCCTCAAAAAAAAAAAAAAAAAAATTAGCTCTTAAAATTGGAAACTAATCTCCATGTTTCTTGTTTTCACTGCTATTAAATTTCTTCGTTGGTGGGTAAACTGAAGTTTCTGGTTTGTTTATTAATTACCTTTCTGATTTGGGTGCAAATAACCTTTTGGATCCAAATCAGATTTAGCCACTAGCAACTCCAACTTACCGTGAATCCTTGTGGCCCTCCATCTTTTACGTGATAAATTCCACTACCAGCTTGAAACAGAAATGTTCCACTTCCTTGGTGATAATCGTAAGAAGCAATTCCGACTGTTCCAATGCGTTTTCTTTCTCTTAATAGTTCTTCTTCTCGAGAATACATTCCATAGTCCAGTGTTGCCTAATGTGAAAGGAAAGTCACTTATTCCAGTCTTCTGAAAAACCGTCTTTTGCTTTCGGCACTGAAATCCTAGAATCTCCAACATTATTGACTCTACATTTTTTTTTTCAGCCTTCTAATTCACCGAGCACGGTCTACATGTTAAGTGACCCCAAAATTTGCTGGCAACTTTAAGCAGATTAACTTTAGGAAATCTGCTGAAAGATTTCCTAGTAAAGGGTCTTTAGATGATTACTGTATACATTAGAGAACAAGAATAAAGTCTAATCATGTTGGCATTCAAGACTTTCTACAACTTAACTGTAATTTAGTAGCCAGCACACAGTTAAGAGCACAGACTTCTAAGTCAAGTGGTTTGAATCCAAGCTTTGACCCTTCACTAGAAGTCTAACCTTGAGAAAGTAGCTTAATTTATTCAAAAGTAATTGTCTTCATTTTCAAAATAGTAATAAATCATCTACATCAGTTTTGTGAAGATTTAGATAAAATATGTACAATGTTTAGCACAATGACTGACACAGATTAAGCTCTCAAATGTGTCAGCTGTTATTAATACTCTTCCACTATACTAGCAATACTCCTCTTACTAAAACCTTAGAGGTCAAGCTGGTCACATCACTGATCTAAATAAAACTTAATGAGTGGTTTTCTGTCTCCTGGTCTTTGTCTGTTCTACCCCTCTTCCCTGGACTCTTGGAAGAATGCTTTTCTTTCTACCTATCCCAGTTTACTTATACCCCAAAACCTTGCTTGAATTCTCAGCTAGCAAAATTTTCCAATTTTCCAATTCACTATTTCACAGTGATTTCTTTTTCTTTTTTTTTTTTTTGAGACAAAACTCTCACTCTGTTGCCTGGGCTGGACTGCCGTGGCGTGATCTCAGCTCACTACAACCAGGTGATTCTTGTGCCTCAGCCTCCTGAGTAGGTGGGATTACACGCATGTACCACCATGCCCAGCTAATATTTTGTATTTTTAGTAGAAATGGAGTTTCGCCATGTTGGCCTGGCTGGTCTCAAACTCCTGGTCTCAAGTGATCTGTCCACCTCTGCCTCCCAGCGCTGGGAAAGAAGTGATTTCTTTCATTTATGTCCTAAATTATTTATAGGAGTTACTGTCTGTTACTTATTTAACAATGGTATTGTTTTTCGCTTTTTCAGGATATTTGCTAAGTAAATGGAAAACAAAAAAACTTCAGAGCAGAATCTCTGTGGTTTTCTTTTCCTACTTAAAACATATTTGTTATAATGTCTCTCAAAGAAAGTTTGTGGCTGGGCGTGGTGGCTTGTGCCTGTAATCCTAGTACCTTGGGAGGTCGAGGCAGGTGGATCACCCAAGGTCAGGAGTTCAAGTCCAGCCTGACCAACACAGTGAAACCCCACCTCTACTAAAAATACAAAAATCAGCCGAGCATGGTGGCACGCATCTGTAGTCCCGGCTACTAGGGAGGCTGAGGCAGGAGAATTGCCTGAACCTGGGAGGCGGAGGTTGCAGTGAGCCAAGATCATGCCACCTCACTCCAGCCTGGGTGACAGAGCAAGAATCTGTCTCAAAAAAAAAAAGAATGAAAATTATACTTTAAATATTATTTAAAAAAACATACGCTGACCTAATAGTAGTGGGTTATCAGAACCTATTAACATTAGTGTCACTAAAGTTGGTATACAACCCCTAACTGCTAAATTTGACTGACATTAAAATAAAAAAAGAAAACAAAAATACTTAGTAGTAAATTTAACCAAAGAAGAACAAGATGTGTATAAGGGAAACTGTGAAACACTGTTCAAAGAAAGTAAAGATCTAAATAAATAGAAAGACATCACATATGCATGGATTGGAATACAGTGTAAATGCCTATCAAAATTCCAAAAGCCTTTTTTCCAGATATAGACAAGCTGACCCTAATAATATTCACATAGAATTGCATGAGACACAGAATACTCAAAGCAATCTTGAAACACAATGAAGTTTTTTTTGAGACGGAGCCTTGCTCTGTTGCCCAAGCTGGAGTGCAATGGTGTGATCTTGGCTTACCGCAACCTCTGCCTCCCAGGTTCAAGAGATTCTTCTGTGTCAGCCTTCTGAGTGTCTGGGATTACAGGCCTGCGCCACCATGCCCAGCTAATTTTGTATTTTTATTAGAGAGGGGGTTTCTCCATGTTGATGAGGCTGGTCTCGAGCTCCTGATCTCAGGTGATCCACCTGCCTCAGCCTCCCAAAGTGCTGGGATTACAGGCGTGAGCCACCGTGCCCAGCCTGAAGTATTTCTTTATTTATTATTGATTACTTTTTTTTTTTTTTTTTTGAGACAAGTCTCTCCCTCGGTCACCCTAGCTGGAGTGCAGCGGTGCCATCTCAGCTCACTGCAACCCCTGCCTCCTTGGCTCACGCGATTCTCCTGCCTCAGCCTCACAAGTAGCTGGGACTACAGGCGTCCATCCCACCACACCTGGCTAATTTTCATTTATTATTATTTTTTGAGATGGAGTCTTGCTCTGTCGCTCAGGGTGGAGTGCAATGACACAATTTAAGCTCACTGCAACCTCTGCCTCCCGGGTTCAACCGATTCTCTCACATCAGCCTCCCGAGTAGCTAGGATTACAGGCACCTGCCAACATGCCTGACTTTTAAAAAATATTTTTAGTAGAGATGGGGTTTTACCATGTTGGCTGGGGTGGTCTTGAACTCCTGACTTCAGGTGATCCACCCGCCTCGGCCTCCCAAAGTGCTGAGATTATAGGCATGAGTGACTGCACCCAGCCTGTTCTATATTTTTTTTAGTAGAGATGGGGTTTCACCATGTTGGTCAGCCTGGTCTTGAACTCCTGGCCTCAAGTGATCCACCCTCCTTGGCTTCCCAAAGTGCTGCGATTACAGGCATCAGCCACTGTGCCTGGGCCGTTTTAAAAAAAATTGTGGGCCAGGCGCAGTGGCTCACGCCTATAATACCAGCACTCGGGAGGCTGAAGTGGGAGGATCACCTGAGGTCAGAAGTTTGAGACCAGCCAGACCAACATGGAGAAACCCCTTCTCTACTAAAAAATACAAAATTAGCCGGGTATGGTGGCGCATGCCTGTAATTCCAGCTACTTGTGAGGCTGCGGCAGAATAGCTTGAACCCGATAGGCAGAGGTTGCAGTGAGCTGAGATTGTGCCATTGCACTCAGGCCTGGGCAACAAGAGTGAAACTCCATTTAAAAAAAAAAAAAGGCTGGGCGTGGTAGCTCACATCTGTAATCCCAGCACTTTGGGAGGCCGAGGCGGGTGGATCACGAGGTCAGGAGATCGAGACCATCCTGGCTAACACGGTGAAACCCTAACACAAAAAAAAATTGCAGTAGGGCCAGGCATGGTGGCTCATGCTTGTAACCCCAGCACTTTGGGAGGCCGAGGTAGGCGGACTACAAGGTCAAGAGATCGAGACCATCCTGGCCAACATGGTGAAACCCTGTCTCTACTAAAAATACAAAAATTAGCTAGGAGTGATGGCGCACGCTGTAGTCCCAGCTACTCAGGAGGCTGAGGCAGGAGAATCAATCGCTTGAACCCGGGAGGCAGAGGTTGCGGTGAGCTGAGATTGTGCCACTGCACTCTAGCTCGAGCTCAGGAAGTTAAGGCTGCAGTGAGCTGTGATCACACACCACTGGACTCCAACTTGGGTGAGAGTGAAATGTTGTCTCAATTTTTTAAAAAAATTGGTATCTTTTAGAGATACATACTGATGTATTTCAGGAATGACATATCTGGTATCTTCTTTAATATCGTCTGAGCAGGGCCAGGCGCGGTGGCTCACACCTGTAATCCCAGCACTTTGGGAGGCCAAGGCAGGCAGATCACGAGGTCAGGAGACTGAGACCATCCTGGCTAACACAGTGAAACCCCGTCTCTACCAAAAATACAAAAAATTAGCTGGGCACGGTGGCAGGCGCCTGTAGTCCCAGCTACTAGGTAGGCTGAAGCAGGAGAATGATGTGAACCCAGAAGGCAGAGCTTGCAGTAAGCAGCGATGGCACCACTGCACTCCAGCCTGGGCGACAGTGAGACTCTGTCTCAAAACAAACAAAGAAAAAATCTGAGTAGTAGGGGTGGGGGGTTGTGAGGGGAAGTTAGTAGGGCTACAATCAACGCTGATGCCTAAGATTTAATCCTTGTTGAAAATATTTCACATTATTCTACTTTTGCATGCTTTAAAAATTTCCATTATAAAAGTTTTAAAAACTTTTGCCAATTTTTCTATGAGAAAATTATCATTATTTTAGTTAAAGACACTGGTCTTAGAATAAGAAATTTTTTCTGTTTTAAAGAAAAGTCACATGCCTATGTAAAGGGCAAATGTTCATAATAAATAGTTGCAGTGAAAACGATTAGTTGTGGCCAGGTGCAGTGGCTCACACCTGTAATCCCAGTACTTTGGGAAGCTGAGGTGGTGGATCACTTGAGGCCAAGAGTTCGAAACCAGCCTGGGCGACATGGTGAAACCCTGTCTCTACCGAAAATACAAAAATTAGCCAGGCATGGTGGTGTGCACCTATAATTCCACCTACTTGGGAGGCTGAGGCAGGAGAATCACTTGAACCTGGGAGGCAGAGGTTACAGTGAGCTGAGATGGCGCCACTGCACTCCAGCCTGGGTTACAGAGTGAGACTGTGTCTCAAAAAAAAAAAAAAAAAAAAAGAGATTAGTTGTTATGTTTTTTTGTTTTAAATTTCTATGAGAAACAGCACATTCATGTTATTCAATTAACAAATACTTGGCCCAGGCCAGGTGCGGTGGCTCACGACTATAATCTTCAGGAGGCCAAGGTGGGTGGATCACAAGGTCAGGAGATTGAGACCATCCTGGCTAACACGGTGAAACCCCAGTTCTACTAAAAATACAAAATTAGCTGCGCACAGAGGCACATGCCTGTAATCCCAGCTACTTGGGAGTCTGAGGCAGGAGAATTGCTTGAACTCAGGACGTGGAGGTTGCAGTGAGCTGAGATTATGTCATTGAACTCCAGCCTGGGCAACAAGAGCAAAACTCCATCTCAAAAAAAAATGATAATAATAAATGAATAAATACTCACTGTAAAAATAGTAATAAGAACCAAAGAAGCAAATGATTGTACTAAAACATTATCTTTGGGGTATTTTCAACAATGTACTTTCTTATCTAAAGATAAAATCAGCCAGGTGAAGTGGCTCACTCCTGTAATTCCAGCACTGTGGAAAGCTGAGGCAGGCAGATTGCTTGAACCCAGGAGTTTGAGACCAGCCTGGACAACATAGCAAGACCCCATCTTATTAAACATATATATATGTTTAAAAACTATTTTATATTTTACATTTATATAAAATAGTTTTTAAAAACAAAAAATAAAGATAAAATATTGGGGGAAATAAAACCCCAACCTTTGATTTTACATAAATGGAATTATACTATTTAGAAGGTAAAACTGAACTTTGTACCTTTATTTTAGTGCTGTTACTGAACTTTAAAACTACAAAATCAATTACAATATATAAATAAGCCTTTCTGGAAATAATTATCAGTTCTTTTCTGTGAACAGCTCCTTTAAAAAACGTGAGAACTACATAAGTACAACGTCTATGAAAGGGAAACGCAGTTAAACAGGGAGAAAGCAGTTTAAAAAACTGAATTTTATTATCTCTTAGTTTCATATATCAAGAATTAAATGGAATTTCAGGGTCACACATACAAAACATAAAGTTTAATTTTTGGTCACGCCGTGGTTTCGCCTGTAATCCCAGCACTTTGGGAGGCCGAGACGCATGGGATCACGCAGGTCAGGAGATCGAGACCATCCTGGCTAATATGGTGAAACCCCCGCTCAAATGGCCGGGCTGTGGCCTGCCTGTAATCCCAGCACTTTTGGAGGCCGAGACGGGCTGATCACGAGGTCAGGAGATCGAGACCATCCTGGCTAACACGGTGAAACCCCGCCTCTACTAAAAAAATACAAAAAACTAGCCGGGTGCTGTATGGCTTCAGGTCCCAGCTACTCGAGGCTGAGGCAGGAGAATGGCGTGAACCCGGGAGGCGGAGCTTGCAGTGAGCCGGCAGATCCGGCCATTGCACTCCAGCCTGCTGGGCGGGCAGAGCTGCAGACTCCGCCTCCCAAAAAAAAAAAAAAAAAAGAAATACAAAAAACTAGCCGGGCTGGGCTATGTGGCGGGCGCCTGTAGTCCCAGCTACTCGGGAGGCTGGGAGGGGCCGGAGAATGGCGTGAACCCGGGAGGCGGAGCTTGCAGTGAGCTGAGATCCGCCACCGTGACTCCAGTCCGGCGACAGAGCGAGACTACCTCAAAAAAAAAAAAAAAAAAAAAAGTTTAATTTTTAAATTTACATCTACTTTAAATATAAAATCCCAACTTTTAAATAAATGCAGTATCTGAACACATACACCAAATCATAGGAATAACAACATTTAATCCTACCTGAAAAAGATCCAAAAGAGGCTTCCAAGAGAGCATTAGGACTGCTGCTCTATTGATAGTTTTGGGAATTTCAGAATAAAACAGTGTATTTTCTCTGTTCTCACCAGACATGGCTATAGGAGAAAGCAATCATTTATTATTATTTTTTCAAATAGCATTCTTACGACAGTCACAGTTGCAAGTATATAATGCCTTCTATACACTGCAATATTTTGCACTCTATGGGATTTATAATGAATGTTAACAAGTAGAAGGTGCTTATGCCATACACCATAAAAATTTTCAATAAAACCAAGGCTAGCCTGCCCCAGTACACATGCCTATAATCCCAGCTACTTGGGAGGCTAAGGTGTGAGGATCACTTGAACCCAGGAATTCAAGACAAGCCTAGGCAACATAGCAAGATCCCATCTTAAAACAACAACAACAACAACAAAAAGAAACCTGAGACTTTAAAGAAAAATGCTCAGGTTTCATTCTGGTAATCAGATCTTAGTCCCTCTCAAAATAAACATAAAAGTATGTAAGTTACTGTGTAAAGAAAAGTTAAGTACCATTTTCAGAATTTTTTAAAAATTGTGAGTCCTTTACCAGTTGGCAACAGGCTCATGAGATTCCAATGTAACAACTTCAGATTACTGTTTCTTCCGTTTCTGAAACATTTAAAGTGCTTACTTGGAAACACATAGATCTAACTGAATTCTAGTTTTTATTCATTATAAAAGTTCTGTAGGCTAGGCGTGGTGGCTCATGCCTATAATCCCAGCACTTTGGGACACCAAGGCAGGCAGATCATTTGAAATCAGGAGTTCGAGACCAGGCTGGCCAACATGGTGAAACCCCGTCTCTACGAAAAATACAAAAAAATTAGTTGGGTGTGGTGGCATGTTCCTGTAATCCCAGTTACTTAGGTGGCCGAGGCAGAAGAATTGCTTGAACCCAGGAGACAGAGACTGCAATAAACCGAGATCACACCACTGCACTCCGGCCTGGGCAACAGAGCAAGACTCCATCTCAAAAAAAAAAAAAAAAGAAAAAAAGTTCTGTAACAATAATCGTTAATAAGACCTTTAGGGTTTCCAATAAAAGTATATTAATATTAAAACAACACAGAATCTGGCATCTGATCTGCTGAAAATCTCTTTGTCCTTTATTGGGGAAGGGCGAATGAAAAAGGTCTAAATTAAGCAGAAGTCAAATCAATTCTGTGAAATCATGTGATAACTAGATGGGAAGATAACAGCAGTGTAGAGTGAGTTACATATAAAAGTTACATATAAAAGACTGACAGAAACACTATGGTTATGAAGATGTGAATCAAAGAAAACATAAACAAGGTAAAACAAAGCCTTTCTACTCTAAAAAGGTATTACTGGCCAGGCGTGGTGGCTCATGCCTGTAATCCCAGCACTTTGGGAGGCTGAGGTGGGTGGATCACCTGAAGTTGGGAGCTCGACACCAGCCTGACCAACACGGAGAAACCCTGTCTCTACTAAAAATACAAAATTAGCCAGGCGTGGTGGCACATGCCTGTAATCCCAGCTACTCGGGCGACTGAGGCAGGAGAATCACTTGAACGCGGGAGGCAGAGGTTGCAGTAAGTCGAGATCACTCCACTGCACTCTAGCCTGGGTAACAAGGGCAAAACTCCACCTCAAAAAAAAAAAAAAAAGGTATTGCTTCCAAAAAGCTGAAGGAGTGAAGGAAGGAAAAAATAAATCACACAGAAATAACAAGAAATCTCCTGGGTGAAAGAGACCCTTGACCTGTGTTTCTGAATTATTAATGCCAGCAGAAGGTAGTCTAGGGAAAGGTGTGGTTAACTTCCATGCTAACCCTCATGAGGATGAGCCTCCAAATAACCACATATTTTTTTAATTCTCTTATTTTTCTAATTAGTTTACATTGCCTTTGGAGTAAAGAGTTATATATCCACTGACATTTACTTCAGCACTCAATTTTGTGTAAAATCTACTTTGTAGATTCCCAAGTTGCTCTGTTATAGAATTCTTAAGACTGTGGTCACCCATCAATACCATTCACAATTTTACAAAATGTGATCATATCCTCCTTAACCATTCTCTTTCTAAGAGCCTTCGGTCTTAAAATATTAAAAGAAAAATTCGTTTTCTTCTCTCCTCAATAACAGCCATTCCCCACAATCATTTCATTTGCCCCTCCCTATATGCTCCTAGTTCCAACTAGGAGCTTTATCCATCACCAGTAAAAATTTCCCCAGTACATTCTGTGTTCTGACATAAGCACAAAATGGGCTTTTCTCATGCTTTCCTAATGGTATTTATCGGTCTTTAGAGCTACAGCAGTCAATTTGGTCCCATGTCTTCAGGCAACAGTATCAATGAGTCCTGTTTCTCTTTAGGATAGCATGACAAAGAACAAGAGGCAAAATTAAGCATGCGATAAAGTAAAATGCTAATGTAACAAAATGCTTGTTACTAAATAATAGAGCTTCTTCTAAGCATACCACATTTGGAATAAGGGCTCTCAAAAACGTATAATTTCTTATAAAAGATTTCTGGCCAGGTGTGGTGGCTCATGTCTGCAATTCCAGCACTCTGGGAGGCTGAGGTGGGCAGAGAGCTTGAGCTCAGGAGTTGGAGACAAGCCTGAGCAACATGGTGAAACCCCATCTCTACCAAAAATACAAAAATTAGCTGGGCATAGTGGTGTGTGCCTATAGTCCCAACTACTTGGGAGGCTGAGATGGGAGGATGGCTTAAGCCTGGGAGGTGGAGGTTGCAGTTAGCCAAGATCACACCACTGCACTCCAGCCTAGGCAACAGAGTGAGACCCCATTTCAAAAAAGGAAAAAAAAAAAAAGGCCGGGTTTGGTGGCTCACGCCTGTAATCCTGGCTGAGGCAGGTAGATTGCCTGAGTTCAGGAGTTCCAGATCAGCCTGAACAATATGGCAAAACCCCTGCCTCTATGAAAAAAAAAAACAAAACATAAATTAGCTGGGCATGGTGGCACACGCCTGTAGGTCCAGCTACTTGGGAGATTGAGGCGGGAGGATCACTTCAGCCTGGGAGGTCAAGGATGCAGTGAGCCAAGATCATGCCACTGCACTCCAGTCTAGATGACAGAGACCCTGTCTCAAAAAATAATAATAATACTTAATAAATAATTAAAAAATAAACAAACGTGGGACAATTCCACAAAGGATTAATTCACTTATTATATAAAAGGCTTCAAATCATTAAGAAAAAGAAACCCTCTTCAGGGGTTGGGTGGAAAAAGAAAAGAACTTTAAAAAAGAAAAAAGAAACCCAACCCAATTAAAAACCAAATATTATAGACTGTGACTGCACAGAAAAGAAATACAAATGGCTTTTTATTTTCTTTACTTGAAATGAAGTCTCTCGCTCTGTTGTCCAGGCTGGAGTGCAGTGGCACGATCTCAGCTCACTGCAACCTCCACCTCCCAGGTTCAAGCAATTCTCCTGCCTCAGCCTCCCAAGTAGCTGAGATTACAAGTGTGTGCTACTACACCTGGCTAATTTTTGCATTTTTAGTAGAGACGCGGTTTCACGATGTTGGCCAGGCTGGTCTCAAACTCCTGACCTCAAGTGATCCGCCAGCCTCAGCCTCCCAAAGTGCTGGGAATACAGGCATGAGCCACTGCGCCCAGCCACAAATGGCTTTTTAAGCATGTGAAACGATGCTCAACCTCACTCATAAGAGAAATAAAATAAAAACAATGAGAAACTGCCGTTCGCTAATCAGACTGGGAAAGTTAAAAAAGTTTAATTACTCACTATTGGTGTATGCATGGAGAAATAGATAATCTGAGATAATGTTCATGGCAGTATAAACTCTTTGGAAGGGGAGCTCAGTAATATCAATCAAAATTCAAAATATATATACCCTTTTTCCCAGCAATTCCACTCTTAGGAATTAGTTCTACAGGTATATTCACGCATGTGCAAAATGATCTAATATAGTGACATTCACTTCCTCTTCTTTTGTAACAGCAGATCAGAAAAACCGAAATGCCATTACTGGAGGTCTGGTTAAGTAAATTATGGCACAATTATATAATGGAATATTCTGAGTTGTTAAAAAATAATGAATCCCAGCCTGAGCAACGTGGCAAAACTCTGTCTCTACAAAAAAATTCAATAAAGTAGCTGGTTATGGCAGCACGTGAACATTATTAGAGGTCTGGTTAAGTAAAATATGGCACAATTATATAATGGAATATTCTGAAGTTATTAAAAAAAAAAAAGAATCCCAGCTTGAGCAACGTGGCAAAACTCCATCTCTATAAAAAAAAAAAAATACAAAAAATTAGCTGGCCATGGTGGCATGCACCTGTAGTTCCAGCTACCAGGGAGGCTGGGGTGGAAGGACTGTTTGAGCCTGGGAGGTCAAGGCTGCAGTGAGCCATTAGTGTGCCACTGCACTCCAACCTGGGTGACAGAGTGAGACCCTGTCTCAAAAAAAAAAAAAAATCTAAAATTATCACATGAACTCATGCAGACATCTTTAATATCTCTATACACATATACATACACACTGCACACGCACACAAATACATAAAACACATATATGCACACATTCATATAAACGAATAAAACTTATACTGGAAAAATTTTGGAGGAAGGGAAGGAACCTATCTTTAAAATTTTAACCAACAAGATAGTAAATCAGTAGATTAACATATTTAATTTAGGCAGACATTAAATCTGGAGTGACTGGACTTGGGAAGAAGAGACCAAAAACAACCTTGGATTAAAAAAACAAAAGCAGCAGCTGTTGAGTGGGAACAAACTAATGGTTTTATTGTTTGTTTTCCTAATCAGACCATCTAAAGAAAGGCATTTCAAGCTAGCTTTAGGAAGAAGCAATTTCTGGCATCTTTGATTTTGAAAAATGATCATGATCAATTCATGGTTTGTTACCTACAAGTAAAAATAAAGTTAATGCAATACAACAAAATCGAATTCTTCAAATTAAAAGGTTTTTTCCTTTAATGGAACCAAAAGTCGCTAATTTATTTATTCATCAAACTTTGAGTGTCAATTATATCTAGAGTTAATTTTGACTTAAGAGATCATTTTCTCTCAGAAACTATGACTTTGTACTCACCAAGGTAATAGATTCTGTCTGAATGAGGCCCATCTGGATCATTCCTCTTCACAAACATGAAATCATGTGGTGCCTTAGCCATCATGTAGCCATGATATTTTCTGGTATCAGCAAGCAGCTTTTTAAGCTGACTCCAGGAATACCGCTCAACATAAAACGGCTCCAATTTAGGCTGATCCTGTGATTCAATATTCTCCTCACAGTCTGCAGTTTCAAATATCTCAACACCCAGCTGTTCTGTTTCCATTGCTGCTGCCATGTTGCATTTTCCTAGAAAAACAAGGCACATGAAGCTGTTCACAGGTCTGTCTTCTATTATCAGAATGATTCTCTGATAGGTTCAAAAAAAAAAAGCGGGGGCAGTGGGGAGGGCAAGAAGAAAATTCTTTTTAGCACAGCTGCAATGAAACCTAGTAAGAAAAGCAATAGCTCTCCCTTCCGTGTTCAGTTTAAAAATGAAATTAAAAAAAAAAATTGAGGTCAGGTCTACTTCGCAGTGCCTATAAATCCCTTTGGTAACTTTTATAAAAGGCTCTCCTTAGGTATTTCTTGCCAAAACTCCCTTTTCTTTCCCTCATTGGAAGGAAACAGGCCATTTGCCAGTTGGCTGCTATGCTCCACCCAAGAGCATGTCAATAGCGAAGCTAACTCTGCCAAGGAAGCTAAGTGTTTTGCATTTTAAAAAGTAACACATTTGGTAAGTGTGGATTTTTTTCAGCTAACAGAAATAACCACAACAAATGAGAACGGTAATAAAAATGTCAAAAATAACATGCATGTAATAACCTTCCTAGGATACTTCTCCAAGATAATATATTGTTTCCTTTTAAACAGAAAGCCAAACAAAACACTTGACTGGCTGGTACATTTTTGAGTCTTCTGCTCTTGCCTATACATCACTATCATCTTCATTTGTGGTGACTCTATTTTTTTTTTTTTTTTTGAGACGCAGTCTTGCTCTCTTATCCAGACTGGAGTGCAGTGGGACCATCTTGGCTCATTGCAAGCTCCACCTCCCAGGTTCATGCCATTCTCCTGCCTCAGCCTCCCGAGTAGCTGGCACTACAGGTGCCTGCCACCACGCTTGGCCACTTTTTTGTATTTTTAGTAGAGATGGGGTTTCACTGTGTTAGCCAGGATGGTCTCAATCTCCTGACCTCGTGATCCGCCCACCTCAGCCTCCCAAAGTGCTGGGATTGCAGGCATGAGCCACCGCGCTCAGCCTGGTGACTCTATATTTTAAGGAAACTTATATGACTATTCTTACCAATCATACAACATATACTGATTAAATGGCAGAAAAAAAAAGATACTATCTTAAAGTGGCTTTAATTAGCTGAAGTTGTTGATACAGAAAGCATTTAATATTTGTACCAACAGTATTTTGATAAAAGCATAAACTGAGGTTTACCAGTTCAACCCTTACTGTTTAATATTTCATCTGCTAATAATGTTTATTCTCATTTCACAAATCCAGAAGTTGCATTTCTCCTTTATCTTTTCCAACATTTAACATGAGCGAAGTATCAAATAACAAAAAGTGTTACCATAAACAAGTGGGTATTCTAACATATATTATTCATGACATTGCCAAAAAGAAGGAACATAAAAATTCTGGGCAATCTGCTCTTTTTGAACTAATAAATGTCAAAGACATGTGGACTTGGGAGATAAACTAAATTGCATTTATGTAACCAAACTTAACATATCAACTACTTCTACAATAATAAATACAAGGCTGTACATTTAATATATCTTTCTTAAAGCCCAAATTTGAAGGTTAACATCAATTCATAGTAACTATCACAGACTAAAAGTTATTAGCAGGTATGGATTGTTAATTAGTCCATTAAGCACACATTAGTGGCATGCCAAATAACTGAATGAACTATGTGTGCAGCTTATTTTGTCTTTTTTCATGCTGCAATTACCTATGTTACCATTTTCAATATAACAGTAATGAAGTGGCCAGAAAACCTATTAGACAGTTACATCAGGTATGCCTGTAATATTGTAACAAGTGAGCATTCACTTTCAATGACGAAAATCCTAAAATCCAAAGCAGCTTGGCAGGGAATTAAAGTCATTTAGCTCAATAAGTATCCAGCACACTGATATTTACTGACACTATAAGACTGTGACTGTGGTGGTTATATTCTATCATATGTTGTTTACTTGCCCTACTAAAAGCTAGCTAGTGGAGGCCTACTTTCTACCAAATGTCAATGGACCCAGTTTTTTCTTTTTTCTTTTTTTTTTTTTTGAGGCAGTCTTGCTCTGTCACCCAGGCTAGAGGGCAGTGGCACAATCTCAGCTCACTGCAACTCCGTCTCCTGGGTTCAAGCAACTCTCCTGCCTCAGCCTCCACAATAGCTGGGATTACAGGCGCCCGCCACCACGCCCAGCTAATTTTTCTATTTTTTAGTAGAGACGGGGTTTCACCATCTTCACCAGGCTGGTTCTGAACTCCTGACCTCATGATCCACCCACCTTGGCCTCCCAAAGGGCTGGGATTACCGGCGTGAGCCACCGTGCCCGGCCAGTGGACCCAGTTTTATATCTAATGGACTGAGGGACAAATGAGAAAAGAAACTATACAAATTGGGCTCATTTTTCTCAACTTCTCTTGTGTTATGTTTGGAAGTTCATCTCCAAACCAGTGCTTGCAAGAATAGGGCGGTGAACAGAACAGGGAAGCTCAACAGAAAGACCTCCTCCGAAGCCTTACTGTCCAGTTTATTTTTTTTAGACAAGTCTCACTGTTGCCCAAGCTGCAGTGCAGTGGTACAACCTTGAACTCCTGGAGTCAGAGGATCCTCATGCCTCAGCCTCCTGAGTAGCTAAGACCAGAGGAATGCATCACCATGCCTGGCTAATTTTTTAAAACTTTTTTGTAGAGATAGGGGTTTCACTATGTTGTCCAGGCTGGTCTTGAACTCCTGGCCTCAAGCAATCTTCCTGCCTTGGCCCAAAGTGCAGGATTATAGGCGTGAGTCACCAAGCCTGGCCATGCCCAGCTTCTTATCATTCGCGTCACATCTTTTCTGTGTAAAAGGTACATTAGCTTACATTTAATTATCTGGTATTCCTGAATTGTACTAAGCCCTGGACACTCGATGCATATACATGCATACGTGTGTGTACATGTACAAACACTGTACAGTCCAAATGACAGTCTGCTATTCTGTATGTTCACAGCAAATGTACATCCTGCATTTCTAAAATATATCTGATATTATATAATATTGGTAATCTGTGCAGACATTTGGTAAATGACTTATTTCCAGATTATATGCAAATACATTCTCAAAGTAGGTGATCTGAATTTTCTAATGTCAAAAACAGGAAAATAGGGTCAGTGTACCTTCTCAGCACAGTGCATATATCTCACTGTCCTACCTACCTCGTCACTTAAGTAGTTTCCCTGGTGCCTACCTGATTTTATTTTCATCTGCTCAGATCTCTTCCACACTCAAAGAGATCTTTTTCAAGTGACTCAACTTCAAGCATAGACTCCCTCTGCTCATCCTGCTCTTCTCACAGGAATCTTTCCTTTTCTCACCATCCAAGCCTGCTTACCAGGATAATGAAATAAGATAATAAGACTCTGATCATTAAGATGGACCATATGTGGTCAAAAAGAGAAGCCCCAAAACAATAGTTAAAACTGATACCGAACTACCACTTTTTGGGACAATATATAATGCCTAGATTATTTTGTATCAGCATTTTATGTTATCAAAATCCAAGAATTATTTTATTTCAAAGATGTGTAGCCCAATATAGTCAAAAGAATATCCTAACATAGTAAATCTTGGTGTCCAGACATACATTAAAAGGAAAATCATGGAAAGGCTTTTTAAAAAGTTACAAAAGGCATACAGATCTGAAGTTACTCAGTGACTATTGCAAATCATCAAAAACGGCAGATGATTAATAAAATTTATTTTTATGTGCCTATTCCTGTTCCTGTTTTACATAATAATGTCATATCAAGCTGGATGGAGAGAGAATCAACTCAGGAGGATAGCCAATAAGAGTTACAGGCCATTTTTGCAGAAAAGGAATTAACTTGAATTTAATAACTTAAGATATTTCACGAGATAATTTCCTATTCATCTTAAGTGCATTCCATTTTTGCTTTTTTTCTTGCTGCATTACTCTGAGAATAATTTAAATAGGTAACTTTTCTGGAAGCAGCAGCATTAAACTTGTTGAAATTCTGGCTTAGGAAAAAAAAAAAAGGAAGGTCTGCTATTACATCTGTTACTCTATCAGTTTTAATTTTGGGCTCCCACAGTCCAAGGAGGTGATGAAGGGATGGGGTGGGAAAAGCTAAGTGGCAAGTGTAGGAAAAACAGCAAGGTTATGCCAGCACAGCAACAATGGACTAAAATGTCAAGACACACCATAGCACTAAGTCCCTCACTCAGAAATAGAGCATGCTGACTCAGAAAATACCTTTAGGACTCTTGAGTTTGGATCCACTCAAGTGAAATTCCTTAATTTTTTACTCGAGGGCCAAACAGCCGTCCACTTAAACACGTAAAGCCTCACTGAAGCCTAGCTAATCTCTCTTTGGGGGTCCACACCTAGTTGAGAGGTTCATTAGCACAGAGGGAGCAAAGATCTTGAAAAACTATGACTGAGGAAGAAGAGGAGAAGCACAGCAGAGAATATGAGAAGGAAGATGGGAGGGATGCCAAGTCTTAGGAAGAAAATGTGTGAGAAGAGAGGTGTGGCAGGAAAGTGTCCTGTTGCAAGTGGGTGGAACAGAATGGGAGGGGGCAGTGAGCAGGGAGGGAATCGATCTAGCATGAGGCAGGTGAGAAAAAATGACCACCAGCTGGGAAACCAGAAAATCTGAATGGGAAACCAGAAAATCTGAGTCCAGAGCCCATCTGCCAAGTTGGACTTAAGGAAAACCCCTTGGCCTCTGTGGGCTTCCGTTTCCTTATCTGTAAGCGCTGACAATACCCGGCCTCCCAACCCCAGCGAGACTCAATTAAGATAACGGACGTGGAAGTCAGGAGGCCAGCGCCCAGAGCTCAGGGGGCGCCCAGTGAACGGTGGTTGACTCGGAATCTCAGAGCCTCGGCTTCCTCTTCCGGCAAGTAGGGGGGGCCAGCCACCGGCTCTGCCCTGGACAGGGCGGCGCGTCGGGTAAACCGCAAAGCGCGCTGACCCTGAGAACGCGCCGAGCAGTCCCTCCGTGAGGGGGAGAGGGCCTGGTGAGCCGTCGCTCAAGCCTCGCCGACGCAGGGGAAGGAGAGGGGGGCGGATACTGCACCTTCCCCCCCGGCCCCGCCCGGACCGTCCCGACGTGCGCTATGGAGCGGGCCTGCGCCGCTTCATGCTGCGGCGCCTCCACTCCAGTCCTGGTTGCAGTGGCTTCCTCAGCGGCGGCGCCGGTGACAACACAGGCGGCGAACGCGGCACTCAGAAGCAGCGGCGGCAGCAGCAGCGGCCTTGCCCTCAGAGACTTCAGCACTTCCGGTTCTTCGCCATCCGCTCTCCGACTGGCGAAGGCGCAGCCGGGCCAAGAAGGGCGCAGCTGTCTGCTGGGTGGGGTCCAACACCATAGCGCAGTCTAGTGGCTGGAGGAGCCAAGGAGGCGCAGGGTGGAGGCTGGGCCGAGCAGGGGATAGAGATGAAATCCAGAAAGGAACAGCGACTTGCTGAAAGTCACAGGGCAGATTGTGGCGCATCTGTAGTCAATAAATATATATTGAATGCATGCTCAAAATAGACAACATTCCTGTCCATGTGCCAGGCAGAGAGAGCCTTAGACGCTGGGAGCAAACCGGGGTAAATCCCTGCCCTTTCAACGAGATGATATTATGAGGAAAGGGACTAGGGCCTTGGAGATCTAAGCGCCTCATTGTTGTGGTGGAAAGAAATCTGAACCTGGAGTCCGAAACTTGGCTCTAATATTAGCTAGTGATCTTTTAGCAGGTCACTCAATCTAGTTGAGCCATAATTTCTTTACCTCTAAAAGGAATATAATACATTTCACTTAATTGCAATTAAAGAAAACCGGCTGGGCGTGGAGGCTCACTCCTGTAATCCCACACTTTGGGAGGCCGAGGCAGGCGGATCACTTGAGGTCAGGAGCTCGAGACCAGCCTGGCCAACATGGGGGAACCACATCTCTGCAAAAAATTCAAAACTTAGTTTGGCATGGTGGCGGGCGCCTGCAATCTCAGCTACTACTCGGGAGGCTGGGGAAAGGAGAATCGCTTGAACCCAGGAGGCGGAAGTTGCCGTGAGCTGAGATCATGCCACTGCACTCCAGCCTGGGTGACAGAGTGAGACTTTGTCTCAAAAAAAAAAAAAAAAAGTATGCACTTTAACACATAAAATGAAGAAACCCCAGTTTCCTAAGGGAAAGAAATGAATGACTTGTTATAATCAGAACCAGAGGCAGGTCCTTTGACCTGCAATTTCTTTCCTGGTCTACACTGTATATTGGCTGAGAAAAAGGGAACTCAGAAAGATATCCAGGAAAGTAGCAGGTGTACAACAAAACAGTGCAAAAGTGGGGTCTCCCCTATTTTCTATTATTACAAAGAACCATGTGTCAGAGTCATATGTCATTAGGATTTATTATAATAGCACTAATAAAAAATCCATTTGGGCACTATGCTCCACTCCACAGTGTATAATTATTCACTCTAAGGTTAAATGAGCCTTCCCTCAGGTTTTTTAAAGTTGAGCTCCCTTTAAAAAAAAAAAGAAAGGCAAAGTCATTTTCCCTGGGTCTCTTCTATTAATTTTATCCAAATGACCTGACAGCAGATTTTAAAAGCTTTAAATGCACACGCACACACAAAATACAGAGAAATATCTTGCACTTCATTTCATTAATTCAACAAGTGTTTGCTGAATCTCTGCCTTGTAGCTGTCACTATTTTAAGCAGTGGGGCCACAATAGTGAACAAAGTAGATAAAGCCCTGTTTGCATGCAGTTGATAGCCTAACAAGAAGAGATAGAGCCCCCTCCCCCGAAAAGCAAACAATTAAAAATATATAATTTCATGCATTTAAAAAAAGAGCCATGGACAGATAAAATACTTGCTTATATCACATGGATAATTATAGATTTGACTAGAATGGAATTCAGATTTATTTTTATTTATTTATTTATTTATTTTTGAGACAGAGTCTTGCTCTGTCACCCAGGCTGAAGTGCAGTGGCGCCATCTCGGCTCACTGCAAGCTCCGCCTCCCAGGTTCATGCCATTCTCTTGCCTCAGCCTCCCCAGTAGCTGGGACTGCAGGCACCCACCAACATGCCTGGCTAATTTTTTGTATTTTTTTTTTAGTAGAGATGGAGTTTCACTGTGTTAGCCAGGATGGTCTCGATCTCCTCACCTCGTGATCCGCCCACCTCGGCCTCCCAAAGTGCTGGGATTACAGGCGTGAGCAACCACGCCTGGCCAGATTTCTTGATTTTTATTCTTATTTTCAAACCCCAAGAAAGCTGTAGAGGAACATCTTCACCATGGAACGCTGGCCACCTTGCGTGTACCATAGGCATAGGCTTGAATCCAAGGATCTCTGAGTCTTAGCAGAATGCTGTGTGATGTTCCGAGAATAGGAGAGAATAGGAGGCTGATGGGGACCTGGAGGCAACCTCCTCGGGGAGGCAGTCAGGAGACAGCTTCTCCTCTCCTCACAGTTTCTGATAAGGTGTGGGGCTTTCTCTCCACTCCCTCAGAATAGCACTGCTGAATACAAAATCATTTGTCTGCAGTCTAGAATTGGCTCCTGTTCAACAGGACAGCTCGCAATTCACGTTGCAGTCATTTGGCCCCTTTTGTTTCAGTACAGTTGTCCCTTGGTATCTGCAGGGGATTGGTTCCGGGATTCATGACAGATATTAAAATCAGTGGTACTCAAGTCCCTGATATCAAATGGCATAGTATTTGCATGTAACCTATACACATCCTCCTCTCATATATACTTTTTTTTTCTTTGGTGACAGTCTCACTGTGTCACCCAGGCTCTGGAGTGCAGTGGTGCGATCTCAGTTCAGCTCACTGCAACCTCTGCCTTCTAGGTTGAAGCAATTCTCCCACCTCAGTCTCCAAGTAGCTGGGGTTACAGGCACCCGTCACCATGCCCAGCTAATTTTTGTATTTTTAGTAGAGATGGGGTTTCACCACATTGGCCAAGCTGATCTCAAACTCTTGACCTCAAGTGATCTACCCACCTCAGCTTCCCAAAATGCTGGGATTACAGCTGTGAGCCACTGCGCCCGGCTGACTTTTTTTTTTTTTTTAATTGAGAGGAAGTTTCGCTCTGTTGCCCAGGCTGGAGTGCAGTGGTGCAACCTTGGCTCACTGCAACCTCCACCTCCTGGGTTCAAGCAATTCTTCTGCCTCAGCCTCCCGAGTAGCTGGGATTACAGGCGTCTGCCACCACGCCTGGCTAATTTTTCTACTTTTAGTAGAGACAGTGTTTCACCATGTTGGCCAGGCTGGTCTTGAACTCCTGACCTCATGTGATCCACTTGCCTCGGCATCCCAAAGTGCTGGGATTACAGGTGAGAGCCACAATGCCTGGCCTATTATTTTTTTATTTCAGTTTTTTTCTAAATACTTTTGACCCGAGGTAGGTTGAATCCCAGATGTAGAACACACAGATACAGAGTCAACTGTATTGTCGTTTTTGATGTATGAGACAAGGATCACAAGCATCTATCACCATTGTGCATTTTTCCTTATGCACTGTATTTAAGTAATAAACTACCTGAATCTAAAAGTGGCTCAATGTATCTTTACTGGCTGAATCAGTCAGGCCATGGCCTTGCCAAGTCTTGTTTGTGTGGTTGACAAACTCTAGCTGGCTTTTTGCTGCCCTGTACTCTAGGAACCCATCAGGAAAAGATAAGTTATCTAGCACATGAGGTATGAATGAGATAGCATGGCCAGGTTGATGCAAAAACCGTCTGTATATAGCACTGGGTATTATCATCAACAAATATGTTTTAAACATCTACTTTCTAAAGCACATTGTGTTAGATACTACAGGATACCAAAAGGAGGTAATCTGTGCTCTAGGGATGTTTATAATCTTGGTGAGAAAAAAGATCATAAGCATGTAGTACATACACTAACAGCCATTGATTATAGGATACGGTGGGTCTACAGTTTCTTTTTCCACTTCCCCCCATACTTCCCCCTTTTCAGGATGTAGTTCAAACCAAACTGTAATAACAAAAAAAGAAGGCGGGCACAGTGGCTCACGCCTATGGTTCCGGCCCTTTGGGAGACTAAGGCAGAAGGATGGTTTGAGCCCAGGAGTTCGAAACCAGCCTGGGAAAAGTAGTGAGACCCGCTGGGCGTGGTGGCTCACACCTGTAATCCCAGCACTTCGGGAGGCTGAAGCGGGTGGATCACCTGATGTTGGGAGTTGGAGACCAGCCTGACCAAAATCATGAAACCCTGTCTACTGAAAATACAAAAATTAGCCAGGCGTGGTGGCACGCATCTGTAATCCCAGCTACCTGGGAGCCTGAGACAGGAGAATTGCTTGAACCTGGGAGGCAGAGGTTGCGGTGAGCCGAGATTGCGCCATTGCGCTCCAGCCTGGGCAACAAGACCAAACTCCATCTCAAAAAAAAAAAAAAGAAAGAAAAGAAAAGTAGTGAGATCCCATCTCTACAAAAGTACAAACATTGGCTGGGCACAGTGGCTCACACTTGTAATCCCAGCACTTTGGGAGGCCGAGGCAGGCGGATCACCTGAGGTCAAGAGTTTGAGACCAGCCTGACCAACATGGTGAAACCCCATCTCTACTAAACACAAAAAAATTAGCCAGGTGTGGTGGCCCATGCCTGTAATCCCAGCTACTTGGGAGGCTGAGGCAGGAGAATTGCTTGAACCCAGGAGGCAGAGGTCGCAGTGAGCCGAGACTGCACCCTTGGAATCCAGCCTGGGAAACGAGAGCGAAACTCCGTCTCAAAAAAAAAAAAAAGGAAAGAAAAGCACAAAAATTAGCCTGGTGTGGTGGCATCTGTAGTCCCAGCTCCTCAGGAGGATCACTTGGGCCCTGGAGGTCATGGCTGCAGTGAGCCATGATCATACCACTAGCCTGGGTCTGTCTCAAACAAAAAAAGGAAAGAAAAAGAAAAAAAAGAAAAGAAAAAGAAAAAAGATCTTTCCCTCTGATTTTCTTTTTCATATTTAAGCTTTTATTTATGTACTTAATTTATTTTGAAACAGGGTCTTGCACCATTGCCCAGGCTAGAGTACAGTGGTATGATCATAGCTCACTGCAGCCTTGAACTGGGCTCAAGTAATCCTCTGGCCTAAACCTCCTGAGTAGCTGGAACTACAGGCATGCACTACCATGCCTGGCTAATTTTTAAATTTTTGTAGAGATGGGGGTTGTATTAGTCCATTTTCATGCTGCTGATAAAGACATAGCTGAGACTGGGCAATTTACAAAAGAAAGAGGTTTAATTGGACTTACAGTTCCACATGACTGGGGAGGTCTCAATCATGGCAGAAGGCAAGGAAGAGCAAGTCACATCTTACGTGGATTGTGGCAGACGGAAAAAAAAAAAAAAGAGCGTCTGCAGAGAAACTCCTGTGTGTGTGTGTGTTTTTTTTTTAGACGGAGTCTTGCTCTGTCACCCAGGCTGGAGTGCGGTGGTGCAACGTCAGCTCACTGCAAGCTCTGTCTCCTGGGTTCACGCCATTCTTCTGCCTCAGTCTCCCGAGTAGCTGGGACTACAGGCGCCCACCACCATGACTGGCTGATTTTTTGTATTTTTAGTAGAGACGGGGTTTCACCGTGTTGGCCAGGATGGTCTCTATCTCCTGACCTCGTGATCCGCCCGCCTCAGCCTCCCAAAGTGCTGGGATTACAGGCGTGAGCCACCGCACCCGTCTAAACTCCTATTTTTTAAAACCATCAAGCCGGGTGCAGTGGCTCACACCTCTAATCCCAGCACTTTGGAAGGCTGAGGCAGGCAGATTACTTAAGGTCAGGAGTTTGAGACCAGACTGGCCATCATGATGAAACCCTGTCTCTACTAAAAATAGAAAAAAAACTAAGGCCAGGCGCGGTGGCTGTAATCCCAGCCTTTGGGAGGCCGAAGCGGTTGGATCACCTGAGGTCAGGAGTTCAAGACCAGCCTGGCCAACATGGTGAAACCCCATCTCTACTAAAAATACAAAAAATTGGGCCAGGCACGGTGGCTCACGCATGAAATCTCAGCACTTTGGGGGGCCGAGGTGGGTGGATCACGAGGTCAGGAGATCGAGACCATCCTGGCCAACACGGTGAAACCCCGTCTCTACTAAAAATACAAAAATTAGCTGGGTGTGGCAACGTGTGCCTGTAATCCCAGCTACTTGGGAGGCTGAGGCACGAGAGAATCCCTTGAACCCAGGCGGCGGAGGTTGCAGTGAGCCGAGATTGTGCCACTGCACTCCAGCCTGGCGACACAGTGAGACTCAGTCTCAAAAAACAAAATACAGTCCAGGCACGGTGGCTCACGCCTGTAATCCCAGCACTTTGGGAGGCCGAGGGGGGTGGATTACGAGGTCAGGAGATGGAGACCATCCTGGCTGACATGGTGAAACACCGTCTCTACCAAAAATACAAAAAATTAGCCGGGCGTGGTGGCGGGCGCCTGTAGTCCCAGCTACTTGGGAGGCTGAGGCAGGAGAATGGCGTGAACTCAGGAGGTGGGGCTTGCACCACTGCAAGATCGCGCCACTGCACTCCAGTCTGGGTGATAGAGCGAGACTCCGTGTCAAACAAAAAACAACAAACAAACAAACAAACAAAAAACAAAAATTAGATGGGCATGGTGGCGCGCGCCTGTAATCCCAGCTACTCCTGAAGGCTGAGGCAGGAGAATCGCTTGAACCCAGGAGACAGAGGTTGCAGTGAGCCGAGATTGTGCCATCGCACTCCTGCCTGAGTGTTGAGCAAGGAGAGCGAAATTCCGTCTAAAAAAAAAGGGGGGGGGGGCGGGCAAGGTGGCTCACGCCTGTAATCCCAGCACTTTGGGAGGCCGAGGTGGGTGGATCACTACATCAAGGGTTCGAGACCAACCTGACCAACATGGTGAAACCCCCGTCTCTACTAAAAATACAAAAGTAGCTGGGCGTGGTGGCGGGCACCTGTAATCCCAGCTACTCAGGAGGCTGAAGCAGGAGAATTGCTTGAACCCGGGACGTGGAGGTTGCAGTGAGCCGAGATTGCACCACTGCACTCCAGCCTGGGCGACAGAGCGAGACTCCGTCTCAAAATAAATAAATAAATAAATAAAAGAAAGTAAAGAAAATGAGACTTTATTTTCTATAAAAGGTTACAGCTTGTAAGCTGACCATGCTGATAGGCTGGGAAGTGTAGCCTCTGGTAAAGGTCAGAGTCAGGTACTTGAAGTATGAAGGGGTAGGACAGGAGCTTTTTGCTGAATGGATTGGCTAAATATACATATGCAACAGGTTATAGGAGGAGGTAAGAATATTCATGAAGGTGGTCCTGAAGCACAAATATTGAACAAACATATATGTTACATATGACCCATGTTCACCTTGCAGTGGAGACTTAACATTTAAATGTATTACAATTTGGTCTACATGTCAAAAGTTCTTTTCAGGACACAAAGGCCCTCAAATGTACAGCCTCTCTAAACCAGTCAGAACTCATCTGTGGTTGATAGTCTTCTTATCAGCAGAAGGTTACTGAAATCAGTCTCTTGTCCAATCAAAGCTATAGTTATGGCTTGTGGAACAAGGGGTCAGTTGGTCAGTGTCTGGTGAGGAGTGAGCTAGAAATTTTAATATTGATTATCTCAAGGCTAGTGCTTGTTTAGCTGCTAGAGAAAGAAAAACCTTGTGGCAGTTAAACATGGTTTATTCTTTAAGTGCAGGGGTGTGTGACTTACCTCTTGCCTAGCATGGCCTTAGGTCTAATTTATAATTTGGTATCATATTGCCACAAAGGGTCCATTCCATCAGTCTTTAAACACATTATTTGTTTTTATTTTTTGTTGTTGTTCCATCAGTCTTATGCTCTCTATTTTCACATTAACACTGGTCAGTTGTTGTGTCTAAACCGCAGAAGGGAGGGGGTATAAGGAGGCATGTCTGACCTCCCATCCTGTCATGATCGGCAACTCAGTTTTTAAGGTTTTTCTGGGGTCCCCTTAGCCAAGAAGGGGTCTGCTCAGTCAATTGTGAGGCTTAGGATTTCATTTTTAGTTCACACTTCTGAACTGTGGATTGACAGGTAGAGGGGAAGGTTTTCCCAGTAAAGATTACCTACAATACTCATTCTCCAGGCAGAGTTAGGAGGTTACATGTATATGATCTGGCTGTGGAGGATTCTCCGTTAGATACCCGCACTGATCCAGTCAGTCTCCCTCTCCACACTTAGCTTTGTACCGTCTAGAGAAACCTGACTTTGCTCAGGGATAACTGGCTAAGTGATCCTGGGCGATTTGGATCCAGCCAAATTCTACAGCTCATTTTCTAAAACCTCTTCCAGGAATAGAAGATTTTATACATAGATAACAACAAGGATGTGTATGACCTCTTGCCAAAGGCAGGAAGTCAGCCTTCACCCTTGGGAATGAGCTTCATCCATGGCAAGTACTCAGCAAATGCTTCCTGTAGTTAGTGGTGACTATTCTCTGAGAAGGGAGAGCTGGCCCTGGGCCAGATGAGGCTGGGAAGGCTGCATCTAGAAGGTAGGACATAAAGACAAAGCTAAATTTGCATTTTCATTTGACTGGTAGTATCATAAAACTCTTAGCCCTACCTATTTCAGCTTGGCACTGACTGCCACTTGGCTCTGCCTTTTAATCTCCCCTGCCACCTTCCAGAGTATTTTTCTTTTTTCTTTTTTTTTTTTTTTGAGACAAGGTTTTGCTCTGTTGTCCAGGCTGGAGTGCATCAGTGCCATCACAGCTCACTGCAACTCTGACCAGCTAGGACTACAGGCACATGCCACCACACCTGGCTAATTTTTAAAATTTTTTCTAGAGATGGGGTCTCACTGTTTTGCCCAGGCTGGTCACGAACTCTTAAACTCAAGCGATCCTCCCACCTCAGCCTCCCAAAGCGTTGGGATTACAGCATGAGCCACCATGCCCAGCCCTGCCCTGCAGTTTTATAGTTCACCAGAATGATACTCTTTCTTCTCTCCATTTCTATTTTTTTTCTTGTTAGATTTCTCTTGGAGAGAGGGGTCCATAATAGTGGGGTCTCTTTGCAGAAAAATTTAGAAACAGCTGATAAGAGCACTAGAGGGAACCAAATCTAACTCATCAAATTCACCTAATTTGATGAATGTGGAAACTCAGGCCTAAATAAGTCATTTTGTAGTATGTTACTAGTGGTCAAACCAGGCTGGATAGGCCCACCTCCACTGGACCTTTTTTATGAAGCATCTGAGGCAAAATGCCAACATTCAGTCTTCTTCTATATCAATGGCTTTCACCTTGGCAGAAGTCAGCTGATAAGCCTCAGGTTTCAAATATGCTGAAGTAAAATTATTCTATTTTTTATTACCCACTACCAGGATGGCTAAAATTAAAAAGACTGGCTGGGGGTAGGGGGTGGTGCTGGAAAAAAAAAATTAGGCTGGGCGCCATGGTTCATGCCTGGGAGGCTGAGGCAAGAGGATCACTTGAGCCCAGGAGTTTGAGACCATTTGAACCTAGAAGTTTGCGACCAGCATGGCCAACATGGTGAAATCCCATCTCAACTAAAAATACAAAAATTAGCCAAGTGTGGTGGTGCACACCTGTAATCCCAGCTACTTGGGAAGCTGAGGCAGGAGAATCATTTGAACTGGGGAGGTAGAGGTTGCAGTGAGCTGAGATCATGCCAATGCACTCCAGCCCGGGCAACATAGCAAGACTCTGTCTCAAAAAAAAATCAAAAAATTAAATTAAATTAAATTAAATTAAAAGACTGAAAATACTAGGGACATAGAGCAACTAGAACTTTCAAACATTGCCGTGGAATGTAAATTGACCAAAACACTTTGTAAAACTGCTTAGCGTACCTACTAAAGCTAATCATACATCTATGTAACCTATCAATTCCCTTCATAGGTATTTATTCCAAGATAATTAAGCGCATATATCCCCAAAAGACAGAAACACAAATATTCAGAGCAGCTTTATTTATAACAGCTAAAAACTAGAAACAACACAAATATCCATCAATAGGAGAATGGATAATTTGCGGTATATTCATATAGTCAACTACTATAGAGCAAAACCAGAAACTAAAAGAGAATGAATTACTGATTCACTTAGCAACATGGATAAATCTCATACGCATTATATTGAGGAAAGAAACCAAGGTCCAGTGCGGTGGCTCGCACTTGTAATCCCAGCACTTTGGGAGGCTGAAGCGGGTGGATCATGAGGTCAGGAGTTCAAGACCAGCCTGGTAAAAATGGTGAAACCCCGTCTCTACTAAAAATACAAAAATTAGCTGGGCGTGGTGGTGGGTACCCATAATCTTAGCTACCTGGGAGGCTGAGGCAGGAGAATCAATTGAACTGGGAGGTGGAGGGTGCAGTGAGCTGAGACTGCGCCATTGCACTCCATCTTGGGTGACAGAGCGAGACTCTATCTCAAAAAAAAAAAAAAGAAAAAAGAAATCAGACACGGTAGGTTCCATTTATATAAAATTCAAGAACAGAATAGACAAAAACGACTCTGTGGTGATATATCAGGATAGTAATTACTGAGAGGCAAAGATATTTTTAACATGAAATAACCTCTGCGATACTGGAAATATTCCAGATCTTGATTTAGGTGATAATCACATGGATATATACATATATAAAAATTCAGCTTAAACTGAATATTTAAGAGTTACTGGCTAACACGGTGAAATCCCGTCTCTACTAAAAATACAAAAAAATTAGCCGGGTGTGGTGGCTGGTGCCTGTAGTTCCAGCTACTCTGGAGGCTGAGACAGGAGAATGGCCTGAAACCGAGAGGCAGAGCTTGCAGTGAGCCGGGATGGCGCCACTGGACTCCAGCTTGGGCGACAGAGCGAGACTCCTTCTCAAAAAAAAAAAAAAAAGAAAAGATTACCCATGTTCTATATTTAAACTACACCTCAATTTTTTAAAAAGTGCCCCATATTGCATCTTATGTAGTAAACACAATACAATAAAAATATCTTTATCATAAAATTTTATTTTTAAAATTCAAGACTGTCAAGGTCACTGCTTTCATCAACTCATACCTAGCAGATTGCATTGTTCGCCAATTACTTTGCCTACTACCAGTTTCTCCTCTCTGATAGGTCTTTCTTGCTGAGCACATGTTTGATTTTACTCATCTCCAGGTTAAGGAACTTCCTTGGCTCCAATGTGTCTGTGGGATACAGTATAGGCACTTCAGTGAAGCAAATAAAGACTTCTCTAATGCACCTTCTGCCTTTCCAGATTCAGGGCGACCTCGCTCCTCTATGCCTTTAATCCCTAGCAGCAGAACCTCCCATATCCCTCTCTCTCTCTTTTTTAAGGCAGGGCCTCACACTGTCGCCCAAGCTGGAGTGCAGTGGCACGATCTCGCCTCCTGGGCTTAAGTAATCCTCCCACCCCAGCCTCCCGAGTAGCTCGGAACACAGTGGGGCGCCAACCACGACCTGCTAACTTTTGTATTTTCATTAGGGACGGGGTATTGCCATTTTCCCCAGGCTGGTCTCGAACTCCTCGGCTTCAGCAATCCTCCTGCCTCGTCCTCCCAAATTGCTGGGATTACACGCGTGAGGCACCGCACCTGGTCCACATCTTTTCACCTGTGAACGAAGCAAGCACCCTGTGCTTCCACGGCCTACCTGGTTCTTACTCGGTCAAATTCCTACTCACATTTCACCATCCCGTTCTCAAGGGTTGGCTCTCTCAAATGTCTGACGATGGTTCCCATGGCCCTCAGTTCCTATGATCATAAACTCTTTGTGAGCTCAGCACATTCATTATATGAAAACTCTATATTTCATACTGTCCACTCCTGAGATAAATGTTTCTGGAGAGCTACCAGAATTTGTTTTCATCGTTGGATCCCTCTGCTAAATAAATGGGTGCTAACAGAATCACTTTGCTAAATAAATGGGAGCTAACAGGATTGAATATGAGTTCCATTTTTGTCCCAGAATTCTAGTTTTCATAGAAATATTTCTTCCCATTAAATTCTTCCCTGCAGAAGAACTTGGGGATGAAAGCCGATACAGACAAGACAGTTTAAGTAAGACATAAATGAGTGTTGTCTCTAGTTTGAGTTTCCTATTTTTTAGAGACAGCCTCCTGCACTGTCCAATAGAATAGCCACCAATAATAGGGATATTTAAGTTTAAATTAGAAGTGAATAAAATTGACCAGGCGCGGTGGCTCATGCCTGTAATCTCAGCACTTTGGAAGGCCAAGGTGGGCGGATCACCTGAGGTCGGGAGTTCCAGGCCAGCCTGACCAACATGGAGAAACCCCGTCTCTACTAAAAATACAAAATTAGTCGGGGGCTGTTACGCATGCCTGTAATCCCAGCTACTTGGGAGGCTGAGGCAGGAGAATCGCTTGAACCCGGGAGGCAGAGGTTGCGGTGAGCCGAGATGAAGCCATTGCACTCCAGCCTGGGCAACAAGAGCGAAACTCCGTTTCAAAAGAAAAGAAAGAAAAGAAGAAAAGAAAAGAAAAGAAAAAGAACAGAAGTGAATCAAATTGAAAATTCAGTTATTCAGGTCAAGTACTCAAAAGCTTCATGTGGCTAGCGGCTACTGTATTAAAGAGCACAATGCGCAATATTTCCATCATCACCTACAGTTTTATTGGGCAGCGCTGCCCTGGTCTTTATTTTCCCTTCTTGGAACGCTCTTCCACGCTGCTCTCACACCATGTCCCCATCACCATTATCATCCTTATTTCATCTGTAATTACTTGCATCTTTTAATAGGCAGGGAGTTCTAAGACAGAAGGGGCTGTGTCTCACTTCTGTTGTTTCAGTGTTTAGTTTTGAAACCCAGGCACACAGTAGGCACTCAGTAAACAGAATGCGAGGGACCTTCCAGAGACATCAGTCCCAAACCCTTTCCCATGCTCATCGGTCCCCTGAGTCTCCAGCCTTCTTTATTTTAAAGCATCTCCCTGAAGACGAGTGGGGAGAGCGTACCACCCGCTGATTCCAATTCCCTAGGCGGCCACGACGAGCTGCGGCGTCTCTGTGCCCAGGCCTGCCCCATCCCGCCTGCGCCCCGCCCCCTCTCGGCTCGCGCCAAGGCCCACTGCTGGCGCCGCCGCCATCCTGGCGCGTCACTGCGCAAGCGCGGCCCGCGAGCGTGGGGTGTCTCAAGGTGCCGGGTTGCAGGCGCTCAGGAGCGCTGGGGTTTGAGGCCTGCTTTCGGCCCGCGCCAGCAGAGCACTACCTGAGGCAGCGAGGCGCAGCGAGCCGAGCCTCCCCGCGCCCTGGGCAGTGTGGCCATGGAGAATCAGGTGTTGACGCCGCATGTCTACTGGGCTCAGCGACACCGCGAGCTGTATCTGCGCGTGGAGCTGAGTGACGTACAGGTAAAGGCCGGGTCGGGCGGCGGGAAGCGCGAGGGATCGCAGCTCCGGGTACCCGCCAGGACCCCTGCCCTCTTTGTCAGTGTGCGCGCGGAGAGCCTGCAGTGCGCCAAGAAGGTCCGCGACGCGGTGCGCTCACGGCGTGCTGGCGCTTGTCGAGGCTCACCCGCAGATCCTGGGCCGGGGGCACAACCCCCCCAGGGCTGCAGGAACCTTCGGGTCCTCAGAGAGCTCGGACTGGGCCTCTCAGGCTACCCTCGGCCTCTTCTTTGTTCGCAGTCGGCGGCCTTCATGGATCCCAAGCCCGGCCCTGGCTGCCTGGCCGTCGGGGTTCGAGTTGGCTGGGGCCCTTCGAGATGTGGGATGAGCTCGTTGGGTTAGGGGTGCAGTTGTGACAGCGGCTTGCTGGGCCGTGGCTGGCCTAAGAGGTCCAGCCAGGCCCCTCGGACGTTACCGAGGCAGGGCACTGCAGGGGGTGGGGGAGGGGAGGGATGGGGGGCCACACCCACCTCGCAACCGTTCAGTGATGGAAATCATTCTCATTACTTTTAATTTTAAAATTCACAAGAGCTGGAGGAAGTGATTTCCCCCTCTGTTCTGAAGGCTGTGAGCTCAGGTTTGCTGAGTTGCACAGAGAACTTAAAAATTTCTTAAGTTACATTAAGCATTTCTGTTTGAGATCCTTGGCCCTTTATATAAGCAAGCTGAAGGCACCTAATAGCGGAGACTCAAGGACCTGTGTATCCTCATGTCTCTGTCCAAACTAAAGATTCCAGGCTTTGAGAAACTGGAGTTTTCATTCTGGAAGGTTCTTTCTTTTTCTTTTCTTTTTTTTTTGAGACGGAGTTTCGCTCTTGTCGCCCAGGCTGGAGTGCAGTGGCACGATCTCAGCTCATGCAACCTCTGCCTCCCGGGTTCAAACGATTCTCCTGCCTCAGCCTTCCGAGTAGCTGGGATTACAGGCGCGTGCCACCACGCCCGGCAAATTTTTGTATTTTTAGTAGTGACAGGGGTTCACCATGTTGGCCAGGCCGGTCTCGAACTCCTGAACTTAGGTGATCCACCCGCCTCGGCCTCCCAAAGTGCTGAGATTACAGGCATGAGCCACCGCACCCAGCCTCTGGAAGGTTCTTTTTACAGTCATCCTTACTGGAAACTTCTCCTTAACATCTATGGCACTTTGTAACCTCTTTCACTCCATTTAACTTTCTCTGCTTCTGAATCAGGCATCTGGCTGGATCACCCATGGATCCGGTAAAATGTAGGTGCTTTCTGAGTGTCGACTTGAATTTGTTGAATTTAATATAATCTTTGCTTCTGGAATATAAACCGTTTTCCTGTTGAAAGAAGAAGACAGTAGTGGCCAGAATGCCTTTAAATAGCCTATGACATTGCATGGTGTGTCGTTTAATGTGTTCATCCAGACTGAGATTATACTTTTGGGTCAGAGTATGAATAAATGTTCTGTGCTGTCTCCCTCTACTGCTCCAGGGTGGTTTACTAGAATAGGAAAAAACAAACAAAATCTTTTGTAGATGGGGCTCAAAGTCCCCGTCTAGAGAGGGTTCTTCCAGCAGTCAATAAAAAAGTACAGAACAGGTGGGGCGCTGTGGCTCACGCCTGTAATCTCAGCACTTTGGGAAGCCAAGGCGGGTGGATCACCTGAGGTCGGGAGTTCGAGACCAGCCTGACCAACATGGAGAAACCCATCTCTACTAAAAATGCAAAATTAGCTGGGCATGGTGGTGCATGCCTGTAATTCACTGTGTTGGCTACTTGGGAGGCTGAGGCAGGAGAATCGCTTGAACTGGGGAGGCGGAGGTTGCGGTGAGCCAAGATGGTGCCATTGCACTCCAGCCTGGGCAGCAAGAGCGAAACTCCATCTCAAAAAAAAAAAAAAAAAGTAACCATCTAAAACATTTTGGGGAAAAATAAATAATTTTTCTCCCTTATTAAGGTTTTGTGTTCTCTGGGGTTTCACATCTGTAGTTTTGAGGCACCCATATTTCAACTACCATTAGTTTAAAAGCACCATGTTACACTCATGAAAGAGTGTTTACATGTGTTAGCAATCCTCTAATACATGTAAGGTAGTACAGATTTACAAAGATGAGTCAGATCCAGCTTTTCAAGGGCATGCTATCTAGAAGGAGGCATATCATATACAAACAAAAAGTTTTGTGTAGGAGTATGTTTATTGGTAGAATTGGAGTTGGATGTTGGACCAGGTATCTGGTGTTAAAGGAATTTGTTACCTTTCTTTAATTTAGTTAGTGGTGGGCCGGGCGCGGTGGCTCAAGCCTGTAATCCCAGCACTTTGGGAGGCCGAGATGGGCGGATCACGAGGTCAGGAGATCAAGACCATCCTGGCTAACATGGTGAAACCCCGTCTCTACTAAAAAAAAAATACAAAAATCTAGCCGGGCGAGGTGGCGGGTGCCTGTAGTCCCAGCTCTTCGGGAGGCTGAGGCAGGAGAATGGCATAAACCTGGGAGGCGGAGCTTGCAGTGAGCTGAGATCCGGCCACTGCACTCCAGCCTGGGCGACAGAGCGAGACTCTGTCTCAAAAAAAAAAAAAAAATTTAGTTAGTGGTGACTTCCAGAAATGCGATTTATTTTTGTCAAACTAAGACTGGGAGAATGTTCCAGAAAGAGAAAGGCATAGACTTTTAGACACTTGTGATGTCTGACTTAAACCGTGTCAATGCCCAGAGGCCACCAATAACATACCGGTAGTTAAACAAGTTGGGTTTATTACTCATTGCATCAAGAGAGAGCATACTCCATGGGGAACCCTGGGGTGTTTCATTAGGAGGGTGTTAGAACTGATTATAGGATTTGGGTGTTGGTGATTAGGGAAGGGGAGGGTTAAGGAGGTTGGAGTTTTACTTTAGAGAAGATCCTGTAAGAAAATATGGGAGTTTTGTAGTTGGGTATGTGAATAAATCTTATCTATAGGGCAGGGAGACTAGTATAAGAACAAAACTGTAATTGCTATAGGAGTAGCAGTCACTCAATTTGGCCAGAGGGTATTTGGGATTTCATGGGTGGCACAGCCACTATGTATTTCTCTGTGCTTATAACAAAGTTGTGAAATGGCCTCTGTCTCATTTTATGAAGATTTCAGAGTAACCTTGTCTGAGGTTGGTATTCTGTGAGATTGTTTATGTCCCATAGGAGAATAACATGGCCTGGCTGTGAGTGCTATGCCTGCTTCTGAGTGTCAGGGGTCGCCTTTTTTTTTTTTTTTTGTCTTTCTCAACTGATTGCTCTATGCAGAGCCTGTTGAAATCAGTGGTTATACATGTGCAGATTTGTTATTAAAAAAAAGAAAATAAACCAGTGGTTCTGGCTCTGGATGAAGCGCTTCATTTATTTGTTCAGTAAAAATCGTTTATGGAGTACCTACTCTTGTCTATCATTAAGCTAGGTGTGGGGTTCTTGGACAGCACTTTAACACTCCCTGCTTTCTGTAGCATGTCCCACAGCTTATGTGTAAGTGTAAGTTTTAAAGTGTTAAGTTCCAGTTTGGAGGCATTGGCTCTGTCTCCCTCCGTCTTGACACAGAGAACTGTCCAGCTGTCACATCTCTATTCTGTCTTTGGAACTGCAGGGCTAGTGACTATGAGAGAACACGGCTGATGTGAGGAGAAATGGTGGACAATAAAGACTTCAGCAGTGGCATTGTCTGTGCTTGAGGTGAATAGTAGCAAAGAGGCCAGCTAAGGCAGTGTTACTTTCAAAATTGAATTTACTTTCATGATGAGCATAATGAACATGTGTGTCCCGAAAAACGTAGTTGTTAAAGCATTGGTTTATTTACAAGGTGCTTGTTTTGGGTGTTGTGAACAGAGAACAGAGTGTAGCTGTGTTTGAGAGCTGTTTGAAAGTTATTGTTCCTATCCTTACCTAACAGAGTCTGGTGGAAAGAGTGCTAACTGAACACATGAGATTGGGTCCTTGTTCTTACACTTATGCTCTGGTGACCATGATTCACTTAACCTTTATGAACCTGCGGCTCTTCATCCAGACGGATATGAACAGTAGTGCCTAACTCATAGGACTATTTTGAGATTTGAATTGGAAAATGGATTTGAAAGTGCTTTGCAAATTCTAGTGTGCAGTTCAAGTGAGTGATTATGATGATTGTGATATTAAACCTTAGATGAGAGGGATGGACACAGAGCAATGGAAGAATAGAGCCTATTAGTAGACCTTTTCATATATGAAAAGTTAAGGTATGACAAGAGGCGCTCTTACAAATTAATGAGGAGAGAATGACCCATTCAGGAAATTGTACTGGGACAACTGGTCATCCAAATGGCAAAAAGAAAATAAGATCCTGCCTTATGCCATACACAAAAATCAGTTTCAGGTGGATTAATGACCTAAATGTATAAAGCAAAACTACTAAAAAGAAATATAGGAGACTATCTTTATAATATTGGAAAGTGGGAGAATGTGCTAAGCAAGATGCAAACCCTAAAGACAAATATTGACACATTTAAGACAAACTTGAAGAAGACATTTGCAGTGCATATCACTGAGAGATGACTAATACCATGAATATTTAAAGAACACCTACAGACCAATAAGCAAAAGACATATTACCCAAAAGAAAAAGGGGCAGACAATATAAACATTTCAGAGTAAAAGGAAACAAGAATGACCAGTAAGTCTGAAAAGATGCTGAATTGCAATTATGATCAGGCACATGTACAGGCATACCTTGTTTTATTGTGCTTTGCTTTATTGTGCTTTGCAGATAATGCAGGTTTGACAAACTGAAGGTTGTGGCAACAAAGTCTGTTGGGGTCATTTTTCCAACAGCATGTGTTCACTTAGTGTCTCTGTATTGTATTTTGTTAATTCTTGGAATAGTTCAGATTTTTTCATTATTATTATATCTGTTCTGGTGATCTGTGATCAGTGATCTTTGATGTTACTTTTTTTTTTTTTGAGACAGAGTCTCACTCTGTTGCTCAGATTGGAGTGCAGCAATGTGATCATAGCTCACTGTAGCCTTGAACTCCTGGGCTTGAGCAGTCCTCCTGGCTCAGCCTCCCTAGTAGGACTACAGGTACCTGCCTAGGTAATTTTTAATTTTTAAAATTTTTTTAGAGGTGGGGTCTCATTATGTTGGCCAGGCTGGTCTTAAACTCCTGAACTCAAGCAATCCTCTTGCCTTGGCCTCCCAGATCCCTGAGATTACAGGCTTGAACCACTGTGCCTAGCCTTGATGTTACTATTGTGATTGTTTATTAAATTAATTAATTAATTAATTTAGTTTTGAGACAGGGTCTCAGCTGTCACCCAGGCTGGAGTGCAGTAGTGTGATCTTGGCCCACCGCAACCTCCCCCTCCCAGCCTCAAATGTTCCTTCCACCTCAGCTTCCCAAGTAGCTGGAACTGCAGGCATGTGCCACTGTGCCCAGCTAGTTTTTGTATTTTTTTGTAGAGACAAGGTTTTGCCATGTTGTCCAGGCTGGTCTCGAGCTCCTAAGCTCAAGTGGTCTGCCACCTCGGCCTCCCAAAGTGCTGGAATTACAGGTGTGAGCCACTGTGCCCAGCCACTATTGTGATTGTTTTGTGGCAAAATGAAATACACCTATATAAGATGGTGAACTTAATCGATAAATGTGTGTGTTCTCACTGCTCTCACTGGCCATTCCTCCATCTTTCTCCCTCTCCTTGGGCCTCTGTCCTCTGAGACACAACAATATTGAAATTAGGCCAGTTAATAACCCTACAGTGGGGCCGGGTGTGATGGCTCATGCCTGTAATCTCAGCACCTTGGGAGGCTGTGGTGGGGGGATCACTTGAGGTCAGGAGACCAGCCTGACCAACATGGTGAAACCCCGTCTCTCCTAAAAAAATACAAAAATTAGCCAGGTGTGGTGGTGGGTGCCTGTAATCCTAACTACTCAGGAGGCTAAGGCAGGAGAATCACTTGAACCTAGGAGGCTGAAGTTGTAGTGAGCCGAGATCATGCCACTGCACTCCAGTGGCAGAGTGAGACTGTGTCAAAAACAAAACAAAACAAAAAAGCCATACAATGGCTTCTAAGTGTTAAAATGAAGAGGTGCACATGTCTCACTTTAAATCAAAAGCTGTAAATCATTAAGCTTAGTGAGGAAAGCATGTCAAAACTGAGACAGGCCGAAATCTAGGCCTCTTGCACCAAACAGCCAAGTTGTGAATGCAAAGAAACAGTTTTTGAAGGAAATTAAAAGTGCTACTCCAGTGAACACACAAATGATAAGAAAGCAAAATAGTCATATTGATGATATGGAGAAAGTTTGGTCTGGATAGAATATAATTCAGCCATGACATTCTCTCTTTTTTTTTTTTTTTTTTTTTGAGACGGAGTCTCGCTCAGTTGCCTAGGCTGGAGTGCGGTGGCACGATCTCGGCTCACTGGAAGCTCCACCTCCCGGGTTCACGCCATTCTCCTGCCTCAGCCTTGTGAGTAGCTGGGACTACAGGTGCCCGCCACTACGCCCAGCTAATTTTTTTGTATTTTTAGTAGAGATGGGGTTTCACTGTGTTAGCCAGGATGGTCTCGATCTCCTCACCTCGTGATCCACCTGTCTCGGCCTCCCAAAGTGCTGGGATTACAGGCGTGAGCCACCGCACCCGGCCCATGACATTCTCTTAAGCCAAAGCCTAATCCAGAACAAGGCCCCAACTCTTTCAATTCTATGAAGGCTGAGAGGTGAGGAAGCTGCAGAAGAGAAATTTGAAGCTAGCAGAAGTTGATTTATGAGGCTTAAGGAAAGGCTCCGTAACATAAAAGTGCAAAGTGAAGCTACAAGTGCTGATTGTAGAAACTGCAGCAAGTTATCCAGAAGATCTAACTAAGATCCTTGATGAAGGTGGCTACACTGAACAACAGATTTTCAATGTAACAGCCTTCTACTGAAGAAGATGCCGTGGAGGACTTTCATAGTTAGAGAGGAGAAGTCAATGCCTGGCCTCAAAGCTTCAAAGGACAGTCTGACTCTTTTGTTAGGGGCTAATGCAGCTGGTGGCTTGAAGTTGAAGCTAGTGCCCCTTTACCATTCTGAAAATCCTAGGGCCCTTAAGAATTATGTTAAATCAGCCGGGCGTGGTGGCTCATGTCTGTAATCCCTCAGCACTTTGGGAGACCAAGGCGGGTGGATCACCTGAGGTCAGGAGTTCAAGACCAGGCTGACCAACATGGTGAAACCCCATCTCTACTAAAAAATACAAAAAATTAGCTGGGCATGGTGGTGGGCGCCTTTAATCCCAGCTACTTGGGAGGCTGAGGCAGGAGAATCGCTTGGATCTGGGAGGCAGAGGTTGCAGTGAGCTGAGATCGCACCACTGCACTCCAGCCTGGGCAATGGAGCGAGACTCTGTCTCAAAAAAAAAAAAAAGGTATTATGCTAAATCTACTCTGCCTATGCTCTGTAAGTGGAACAACGACTCCTGGATGATAGCACATTTGTTTACAGAATGGTTTACTGAATATTTTAAACCCACTGTTGAGGCCAACTTCTCAGAAAAAAAAATATGTATTCTTTGCTCATCCATAAGCAAAATACTACTGCTCATTGACAGTGCACCTAGTCCCACCTAAGAGTGCTGATGGAAATGTCAAGGAGATTAATGTTGTTTTCATGCCTGCTAACATAACATTCCTTCTGCAGCCCATGGATCAAGAAGTAATTTTGACTGTCAGGTCTTATTCAGAAAATACTTTCCGTAAGGTTAAAACTGTCGAAGGTAGTGATGCTGTGATGGGTCTGGGCAAAGTCAATTGAAAACCTTCTGGAAAGGATTCACCATTCTAGATACCATTAAGAACATTTGTGATTCATAGGAAGAGGTCAAAATATAAAAATGAACAGGAGTTTGGAAGAAGTGGAATCCAACCCTCATGGATGATTTTGAGGGGTTCAAGACTTCAGTGGAGGTAGTAACTGCAGGTGTGGTGGAAATAGCAAAAGAACTAGACTTAGAAGTGGAGCCTGAAGGTGTGACTGAATGCAGCAATCTCATGATAAAACTTGAAGGGATGAGGAGTTGCTGCTTATGGATGAGCAAAGAAAGTGATTTATTGAAATGGAATCTATTTCTCATGAAGATGCTCTGAACATTCTTGAAATGACAACGAAGGATTTATACTATTTCATAAACTTAGTTAATAAAGTAGTGGCGGGGTTGAGAGGATGCTCTGATTTTAAAAGAAGTTCTCCTCTGGGTAAAACAGTATCAAAGAGCATTGCATGCTGCAAAGAAATCTTTAGTGAAAGGAAGACTCAATCAATGAGACAAACTTCATTGTTGTCCTCCTTTTAAGAAATTGTCACAGCCACCCCAGCCTTCAGCAGTCACCACCTGGATCAGTCCACAGCCATCAACATTGAGGCAGGACCCGCCACTAGCAGAAAGATTACAACTCCCTGAAAGCTCACATGATCATTAGCATTTTTTAGCAATGAAATATTTTAAAGTTAAGGTATGTACACTGTTTTTTAGAATAATACTGCATACTTAATAGACTATAGTATAATATAAACATAACATTTATATATACCGAGAAACCAAAAAATTTGTGTGACTCACTTTATTGTGATATTAGCTTTATTGTGGTGGTCTGGAACAAAACCTACAATAGCTCCAAGGTGTGCCTGTAAATTAAAATGATAGGATACTGTTTCTCACATTAGAGTGGGAAAAATGAAAAAGCCTGACATGACTAAGTGTTTGTGAGAATGTTCAGCGACAGGACATTTTTTTTTTTTGAGACAGAGTCTCACCCTGTTGCCCAGGCTGGAGTGCAGTGGCGAGATCTCCGCTCACTGCAGTCTCTACCTCCCGGGCTCAAGTGATTCTCCCGCCTCAGCCTCCCAGGTAGCTGGGACTACCGGCGCCCACCATCACGCCCTGCTAATTTTTGTATTTTTAGTAGAGACGGGGTTTCACCATGTTGGCCATGCTGGTCTCGAACTCCTGACCTCAAGTAATCTGCCTGCCTTGGCCTCCCAAAGTGCTAGGATTGCAGATGTGAGCCACCGTGCCCGGCCGGACATTTTTTTTTTTTCTTTTTTTGAGACAGAATCTCGCTCTGTCACCCAGGCTGGAGTGCAGTGGCGCGATCTCGGCTCACTGCAGGCTCCGCCTCCCGGGTTCACGCCATTCTCCTGCCTCAGCCTCCCGAGTAGCTGGGACTACAGGCGCCCACCACCACGCCCGGCTAATTTTTTTGTATTTTTGGTAGAGACGGGATTTCACCGTGTTAGCCAGGATGGTCTTGATCTCCTGACCTCGTGATTCGCCCGCCTCGGCCTCCCAAAGTGCTGGGATTACACGCGTGAGCCACCGCGCCCGGCCGGAGATTTTTTTATACAGTTGGTGGAAGTACTAATCGGCACAACTGATTTGGAGAACAGTTCCGCACCATGTTGTCAAGCTGAAGTTGTATGTCTTTATGACTTGGAAGTTTTGTTTTTTTAGAGAAGCTCTTACACATATGCAGGTGGAGGTAGAATGTTCATTGCAGCAAAAGATTGAAAGCAGCCTCAATTTTTGTCAGCTGGAAAATGGATAAATTGTGGTATATTTATACAATGGCACACTGTACAACAGCCACGATGAACGAAACAGAACCATCTTTATGGAATTAAAGCTTAGAAATATAATATCAAATAAGCAAGCTGAAGAATGATACAGGCAGTATGAAGTTATTTATGTGACATGTAAAATCATACTGTATATTGTGAATGCCCAACATGTTGTAAGTGAATAAAGAAATACAGTGGAAATGACAAACTCCAATGCTGGAAGAGTGGTTACCTGCGAAGTTGGGGCGTGTTTGAGGGAGAGAGGGTATTGGGATTGAGTAATTATATAATGTATCTGTATCTGTTTTATTTCTTTTTTTAAAAATTGAGGCAATTAAAACAAAATGCTAATTGATGTTAGGTATAGTGGTGTTTGCTATATTTTTCTGTTTGTCTGATTGCTTGAAATATTTCATAACAGAAATCAGTAAGTCTAAGTTGTTTATTACTACAGTACAAAAGTACTTATAAAGCAGTAAGTTAAATAATCTTGTAACTGTTGACCGCTCCAGGCATAGTGCTAAGTACTAGATATTCAGTAGTGAGCAACACATGTAAAGGCACTACCTTCAGATGGAGGGAGACAGGCAATAGATATGTTAATAAATAATTACCTAGATAAAGTGCTATGAGGGAAATAAAGAGGGTGATGAAATAGAGAATAATTGGTAGAGTCTATTTTAAATAGAGTGGTCAGGGAAGACTTCCTTGAAGAGATGATATTCTAGCTGGGTGAAACTTGAAAGATAAATTGTGCAGAAAGCTGGGGGAAGAACATTCCAACAAGTCCACAGACTTAGAGGCAGGCAAAGGCTTAGTGGGGGTTCCAGGAGCAGAAAGGATATTAGTATGTTTGGAGCATAGTGAGGAATAAGTTAGAGGGAGACGAGGATAGAAGGGTTTGCAAGATGTAGGTCATGTAGAGCCTTGTTGCCATGGTAAGGAGCTTGGGTTTTATTGTAAGAGCAATGGGAAACTATTAAAGAGTTTTAAGCAGAGAAGTGACTTTGTAGGATTTGTGTTTCAAAAAAGATTATTCTGGCTTCTATGTGGATTATAAAGGGGCAAAGTGAACTCTAGAAAACCATTTAGGGAGGCTGTTATAGTAGTATGGGTGAGAGATGAGGTGGCTCAGTTTAGGGTTGTGGAGGTGGAAAGCCATGGACACATTTGAGATATATCTGAAGAGAACCTTGAGGCCTTGATGGACTTGTTGGAGAGGAAGAGAAAAGAATTAATGACTAGTCTTAGGATTTTTTTTTTTTTTTTTTTGAGACGGAGTCTCACTCTGTAGCCCAGGCTGGAGTGTAGTGGCCGGATCTCAGCTCACTGCAAGCTCCGCCTCCCGGGTTCACGCCATTCTCCGGCCTCAGCCTCCCGAGTAGCTGGGACTACAGGCGCCCGCCACCTCGCCTGGCTATTTTTTGTATTTCTTAGTAGAGACGGGGTTTCACCGTGTTAGCCAGGATGGTCTCAATCTCCTGACCTCGTGATCCGCCCATCTCGGCCTCCCAAAGTGCTGGGATTACAGGCTTGAGCCACCGCGCCCGGCCTAGTGTTAGGATTTTGATTTAAGCACAGAGTAGATGACAATACAGTTTACTGAAATGATTAAGACTGCAGAAGAGGTTTAGGGGCCAAAATCAAGAGTCCCCTTTTGGACATACTAGTTTGAGAGTCTTGTTTTAAACAATTTCCATGTGAAAATGTGAACTAGTGATATAACTATACAAATACAGAGTTCAGGGCAGTAGTCTGGGTGAAAATAGAATTTTATGATATCTTAGACTTAATTGATTGCAAAATCCACCACTGTTTTATTTTTTTCCCTCATGATAATGAGGGGAAAAATGCTGCTGATTATACTATGATATAAGCTTTCTTATTACTTTGAGCATTTTAAATTTATTCAAAGAGCTCTCTGAGAGTTTATTTAAACTGTCAATGCTGTTCAGCCAAAGATCACCAAAACACACCTTGTAGTTAAATAAGGTGGGTTTATTGCTTGTTCCAGTGAGGGAAAACACACACTGTAGGGAAATATGTGGTATCTCAGTAAGAGGGTGTTAAAAAAGACCTCGTTATATGGGATTTGGGCTTTGGTGGGGGTGTCTAAGGAAGTGGGGTCTCCTATAGATTGGATGTTGACAGAAAGCAAGGACAGTTCTATGATTTGGTATTTTGTGGTTGGCATAGTGACCTGTCATTAGACAAATTTATGCAATGGTCTTGTTTTGTTTCATTTTACCGTGGTCTTATAGTAACCTCAAGTTGGTTAGTATTCTTTGAAATTGTCTATGTCCCCAAAAGGGGGAATTAGAAGACAATACCAACTGATACATACACCCAGTTGAGTGTTATACAGCTATAACAAGAAAGAGTAAGATCTTTATGAACTCACAAGGATTTATTTAGATGAAAAAAAAAAAGCAAGATGTATAAGAATGTATATTGTATGCTACTTTTTGTATAGAAAGGAGGGAAAGTAAGAATATCTGTTTTGGCTGGGTGCGGTGGCTCCCGCCTGTAATCCCAGCACTTTGGGAGGCCCAGGTGGGTGGACCACAAGGTCAAGAGAATGAGACCATCCTGACCAACATGGTGAAACCCTGTCTCTACTAAAAATACAAAAATTAGCGGGGTAGGGCGGCTCGCGCCTGTAGTCCCAGCTACTCGGGAGGCTGAGGCAAGAGAATTGCTTGAACCCAGGAGGCAGAGGTTGCAGTGAGCCGAGATCACACCACTGCACTCCAGCCTGGGGACAGAGACTCCGTCTCAAAAAAAAAAAAAAAAAAAAAGGCCGGGCGCGGTGGCTCAAGCCTGTAATCCCAGCACTTTGGGAGGCTGAGACGGGTGGATCACAAGGTCAGGAGATCGAGACCATCCTGGCTAACATGGTGAAACCCCATCTCTACGAAAAAATACAAAAAACTAGCCGGTCGAGGTGGCGGGTGCCTGTAGTCCCAGCTACTCGGGAGGCTGAGGCAGGAGAATGGCGTAAACGCAGGAGGCGGAGCTTGCAGTGAGCTGAGATTTGGCCACTGTACCCCAGCCTGGGCGACAGAGCGAATTGTTTTGTATGTTTGTTTGAGACAGGGTCTCACTCTGTCACCCAGGCTGGAGTGCAGTGGTGTGATCCTGGCTCACTGCAGTCTCTACCTTCCAGGCGCAAGTGATCCTCCTACCTCAGTCTCCCAAGTAGCTGGGACTGTAGGCACATGCCACCATGCCAGGCTAATTTTTGTATTTTTTGTAGAGACAGGGTTTCACCATATTGCCCAGACTGGTTTCGAACTCTTGAGCTCAAGCGATCTACCCGCCTTGGTCTCCCAAAGTGCTGGGATTACAGGCATAAGTCACTGCCCTTGGATGAAAATAGGAATATCTAAATATATTTGTGAATTTTTGCAAAACACGCATATACAGAGAATAGATAAACCAGAAATGAATGAAATGGTTACCGGTATGTGGGGAATAGGAATGTGGTAGAGGAGGATGGGTTTGGGAGCAAGACTTCTGAGGAAATCATTTCATAAAGTTTGAATTTTGAACAATGGGAATGTTTTACATATTCAAAGATAAAATTGTATTAAAAAAAAAAAAAAAAGGAGGCCAGGCCTGGTGGCTCATGCCTGTAATCCCAGCACTTTGGGAGGCCGAGGCGGGCAGACCACGAGGTCAAGAGATCGAGACCATCCTGGCCAACATGGGGAAACCCTGTCTCTACTACAAATACAGAAATTAGCTGGGCGCAGTGGCACATGCCTGTAATCCCAGCTACTCAGGAGGCTGAGGCAGGAGAATCGCTTGAACCTGGGAGGCAGAGGTTGCAGTAAGCCGAGATCGCGCCACTGCACTCCAGCCTGGCGACAGAGTGACACTGTCTCAAAAAAAAAAAAAAAAAAAAAAAGTAAAAAGCAAATTAAATAAACAGAACCAAAAGGACCTAACTGTATATCAAATTGATGACAAAATCTTACAGATAAATTAATCAATACAAATAATATTTGAACATAGTACTGTGGTTCTTTAGTAGATTATGTCCTTTTTAAAAGTCAACCTTCCCCCCTTTAACTGGAATATATTTTAAGGACAAAAAGAACTGCAATTAAATGTTACACTTAGAAGGGTTATTTTTCCCTTTCCTTTTTTTAAAAATTGAATATAAATTTTCTATCTTTTTTCTTATTTTCCACAAGGAAACTTCTGCAAGTAATTAGTAGATTTACTGTTGGCAAAAAAAGTTGATACTCTAATTCTGAAACTTTTTTAGGATAAAACAAATATATAAATGTGCTAATGTTATTAGGAAGATTTTCACTGTAAGAGATATAAATCTTAAATAACAAGGTAAGGAGAAGCCTTGTAATAGCTTGACTTGGAAACTTCACTATGACATCATCATTTTTAAAATTCCTAGCTAGCCCACTGAAAGATGAACATTAACTATACCTCAGTGTACCTAGATCATGGCTTCTACATTACCATTTCCAACCGAAGGAACTATGCCTCCTTGAAGAAATGGCCAATTATTTCAAATCTGTGCCAGAGAAAGAACAATATCCTCAAAGGGTACACGGTCATGTCAGAATCATACAGGATTTGGTTTGAAGGGATTTCTACTGGCCGAGTTGGTGACAATTTGAACATCAGAAAGAGTAATAATGGTAATGGAATTTGGCTGAGCGGATCACAAAAGAAAATCCATGAGTCTATCGGGTGCAGTGGCTCATGCCTTTATCCCAGCACTTTGGGAGGCTGAGGTGGGCGGATCACGAGGTCAGGAGATAGAGACCATCCTGGCTAACATGGTGAAACCCCCTCTCTACTACAAAATACAAAAAATTACCTGGGCGTGGTGGCGGGCGCCTGTAGTCCCCACTACTTGGGAGGCTGAGGCAGGAGAATGGCGTGAACCACCCGGGAGGCGGAGCTTGCAGTGAGCCGAGATTGCCGCCACTGCACTCCAGCCTGGGTGACAGAGCGAGACTCCATCTCAAAAAAAAAAAAAAAAGAAAATCCGTGAGTCCATAGCGATAGTAAAAAAGAAATGTAGACCAGAGAGGGTACAGGCTGGTGGTGTTTGCAAAGGCACCACGAGGGATCTAGAGCTATTCAGTATCTTGACTGTGACAGTAGGTAGATGAACCTATACATGTGATCAAATTGTGTAGAACTTAACACACAGACGCACATGCACATACCTGCAAGCGAATGCAAGTAAAACTGGGAAATCTGAATAACATAGGTGGGTTGTGTCAATGTCAGTATCCTGATTTTGATTTTATGCTATAGTTTTGTAAAATGCTACCGTTGGGGGAAACTAGGCAAAGTGTATAAGGGATCTCTCAGTACTATTTCTTTTTTTAAAATTTTTATTTTTGTGGGTACACGGTAGGTGTATATATTTCTTTCTTAGAGCTACATGTGAATCTACTATTATCTCAATAAAAATTTCAATTAAAAAGAGAGGGAGAGAAGAGAAAAAGGGAAAACTCTTTTTTTACAGAAGAATGCCAACTAGAAAATGAAAAATGAATGGTTGAATTAGAAAATTATAATTTTGCCGGGCACGGTGGCTCATGCCTGTAATCCTAGCACTTTGGGAGACTGAGGTCAGCAGATCTCCTGAGGTTGGGAGTTTGAGACCAGTCTGACCAACATGGAGAAACTCCATCTCTACTAAAAATACAAAATTAGCCGGGCATGGTTGCACATGTCTGTAATCCCAGCTACTCAGGAGGCTGAGGCAGGAGAACTGCTTGAACCTGGGAGGTGGAGGTTGCGGTGAGCTGAGATTGCACCGTTGCACTCCAGCCTGGGTAACAAGGAAACTCCGTCTCAAAAAAAAAAAAAAAAAAAAAAAGAAAGAAAGAAAATTATAATTTTGTGACCTCCAGTGTAAAATTGCATCAGGTAAGGATTAACAATAGTTGACCATACCATTGGATGAAAGAGTGTTGTGAGGGAATGGCAGATTACACTATTAGGTAACTTGCTAATTACAAAAGGAAACACTACAGTGGAAAGTTCTGGCAGTCACCTTCTCAATTTAATGACCAAATTTATCATCACCATCTAACATAAGGATGCCATATGTAACCATATCACCTATGAAATATTTTTGCTAAAAATGGTTAATATGAAGGAATGGCCAGACAAATCCAGAATATGATACATTTTACCAGACAACTGGCATGGGTTAATAAATAAAAGTGTAAGTCTGTATTAAATAAAAATAGGCATGACAATCAAGAGGAGTGTATGTACCTGGATTGGATCCTGGATTTTTTAAAAAAAGTGTAAATATAGTGGCTTCAGGATAACTGCATCAAGAGTGCCATCAAGACTCACAGTTTATTTCCTCTTTCCCTGAATCTGGGCAGGCCCTCTGGCAGCTTAGTGAATAGAATGCTGGAAAATGATGCTGTGACCAGTTCCAGGCTTGCTTTTTGTAAGAGGACTGCCAGCTTCCACTTCTTCTCTCTTGGAGCACTTGCCCTCTCGGAACTGAGCAGCCCTGCTGCGAGAGACCCAAGCCACATGGAATGGCCAAATATAGTTATTCTGGTCAACAGTTTTAGCTGAACTCCCCAATGACAGCCAACAACAATTAGAAGCTAAGTGAGCGACCCATCTTGAATATTCCAGCCCAATATACTATAGTCCCAGCCAACATCACGTGGCATAGAACTATATAGCTGAAGCCCAGTCAACCTGTAGAATCACATAAGATAATAAAATAGTTGTTTTAGGTCAAGTTTTGGAGTAGTTGGGTTGCATTACAGTAAATAACAGAAACAATTGAACATCTTTGAGACGATTCTTCATGTAGATTTTTTATTAGATAATATGGAGTTATTGTTCTTAGGTATTAGAAAGCTTTGATAATTATGCAAGAGAATATAATTTCTTAGGAGAGGAAATATTTGGAGGTGAAATATGATGTCTGCAGCTCATTTGAAATAATTCAGCAAAAAAGTATGCATATAAAAAGCAAATATTGGGAGCTTTATATTTTGTAGAATGGTGGCTACCCCCACCCTTCTAAAACAAAAAACAAATATGACATTTAGCAATCAATTGGCAGAAGGTATATGAGTTTTCATTATACTATTTTTTCTTTTTTTACTTGAGACAGGGTCTTGCTCTGTCGCCCAGGCTGGAGTTCAGACTGGTCCCAAACTCCTGGCGTCAAGGGATCTGCCTGCTTTGGCCTTCCAAAGTGCCGGGATTGCAGGCGTGAGCCACGACGCCTGGCCTATTTTAAAAATTTTTTTGTAGATTTAAAAGTTTTCAAAATAAAGCATTGGGGTGAAAAGGATCACATTAAAAATACACAGTGTTGGGGGTCCCCAGCAGCCACAAGTGTGCTCAGTGATTTGCTAAAAGGATTCGTGGGACTTAGTATATAATTGTACTCATGACTAAGGTTTGTCACAGCTGCAGAATACAGGACAGGATCAGCAAAGGAAAAAAAGCACGAGTGGAGTCTGGAGAAATCCATGTATAAACCTCTCTGTCACTCTTCCTTCTGTGAGGGGGTATACTTGAGCACGCTCCACCAGCGACGAAAAATGCAGTGACTTATGTATAACATTTCTGCCCAGGGAAGCCCATTAGTGATTGAGTACTCATGATTTTTTTTTTTTTTTTTTGAGACGGATTCTCACTCTGTTACCGAGGCTGGAGTGCAGTGGCCCGATCTCGGCTCACTGCAACCTCTGCCTGCTGGGTTCAAACGATTCTCCTGCCTCAGCCTCCTGAGTAGCTGGGATTACAGGCGCACGCCACCACGCCTGGCTAATTTTTGTATTTTAAGTAGAGACGGGGTTTCACCATATTGGTCAGGCTGGTCTCAAACTCCTGACCTCATGATCCACCCACCTCAGCCTTTGGGATTACAGGCATGAGCCACTGTGCCCGGCCAAGTACCCATGATTTTTACTGGGGGCTTGTTACTTAGGTAACCTTGGCCTAACATGTACCAAAATTCCAGACTCCTAGAAGGAAAGTTGATATTCACCATAAATCACATTGTTTGTAGGCACAGTTTAGGAACATTGAACCACCCTTATTAGTTAGGGGGTGGAGGAAGGCTGAGTTTCTCGATAGATGTCAGCCAAAGGCTGATCTTGGAAGCAGGCACTTTTAAAGACTGCAGCCTCAGGACTGCTATATTAACTCTTCTGCACACATACTAATCACACAGATGGGAAGATAAATACTAATGATTTGAATGAGAAAGGAAACTCTTGTCCAAAGAGTTAGATAGCAGATAGTTTATTGTGAACTCTTTGTAGTTCTGCCAGAGATTCTGAAAATGGGATGAATTGACTTCAGTTCACTAAACAATTATTGAGGCATTAGGTATATAGAGATGAATAAGACACAGTCCCTGCCATCAAAGAACTCAGGTCAAGAGGGGCAATTAAACGATCAACAATGATTATGGAACAGTGTGGTAAGTATTATAGTAAAGGTGAATACAAAGTAGGAAGGAAGCTGTTGATTCTGATGTTAGGGTGAGGAGGAGGGAAGAGGAATTAACATTTGACCTGAACTTTGAAAGAGAAGTAGTGTTCAACAGGCATGGAAACTTAGATGGGCACTCTAGTCAGAGGAAGAAAAGCAACCGGAATATGAATTCTTACTAGTTGCCAGGCTCTGTGTGTGCAATTATAATTTAATCCTTATAACAGACTTGTGATGTAAGTGATTTCATTGTTATTTTTAAAATGATGGCTGGGCATGGTGCCTCATGCCTGTAATCCCAGCAGTTTGGTAGGCTGAGGTGGAGGATTGCTTGAGCCCAGGAGTTCGGGACCAGCCTGAGCAACATAGTGAGACTTGTCTCTGCGAAAAATTTTAAAAAGATATTAGCCAGGCATGGTGATGTGGACCTGTAGTCCCAGATATTTGAGAGGCTAAGGTGGGAGGATCCTTGAGCCTGGGAGGTGGAGGCTGCCGTGAGCCGAGATTGCACCACTGCACTCTAGCCCTGGGTGACAGAGGGAGATTCTGTCTCAAAAAAAAAGAGACAGTTGCTGTGAATTTGAGTTTTCTTATTCCCTTTTCCGTATTCACTCCTTTTTTGAGACAGAGTCTTAGTCTGTCACCCAGGTTGGAATGCTGTGGTGCAATAAAAGCTCACTGCTGCTTCGACCTCCTAAGCTCAAGTTATCCTTCCAGCTTAGCCTCCCAAGTAGCTGGGACCACAGGCATGTGCCACCACACCTGGCTATTTTTTTTATTTTTGTAGAGACAGGGTCTGTGTTGTTCAGGCTAGTTCTTGAACTCCTGGGCTCAAGTGATCCACTTGCCTAGGCCTCCCGAAGTGTTGGGATTATAGGCATAAGCTACCTTGCCCAGCCACTCTCTTTCTCTTTTTTATTTTTTAAAAGAATTAGAGACAGGGTCTGACTACTTGCTATGTTCCCCTAGCTGCATTCGAACCCCTGGGTTCAAGTGATACTCCCACTTCAGCCTCCCGAGTAGCTGGGACTGTAGGTGCGTGGTACCAGGCCTGGCTATTCACTCCTCTTCTTATAAGCAAAAGCACAGTTTCTTTTCTAGTAAGAGATGGACTAGGTTGTGTAGATTGAGCTTTCTATTAAAAACAACGGAAAGTATTGAATAAAAATGTCTTAAAAACATCAAAAAGTTAACGAGGTAGAAATGAAATTGGGAACTCAGAGAGATAAGCTGAACACAGAAACTGCTTTTGCCTTGTGAACATTTGCTCAACTAAGTGAATTTGAACTTTGGTTTTGACAGCCCGACAGGTCGCAGGTGATAGAAGTAAAGTCAAAACCCGGCCTGGTGCGGTGGCTCACACCTGTAATCCCAGCACTTTGGGAGGCCGAGGTGGGCGGATCACAATGGTCAGGAGTTTGAGACCAGTCTGGCCAATATGGTGTAATCCCGTCTCTACTGAAAATAAATAAATAAATAAATAAATTAGCCAGGTGTGGTGGTGCACGCCTGTAATCCCAGCTACTCGAGAGGCTAAAGCAGAAGAATTGCTTGAGCCCAGGAGGTGGAGGTTGCAGTGAGCCTGGGGAACAGAGTGAGACTCCATCTCAAAAAAAAAAAAAAAAAAAGGTTATATGCATCTAGTAACATTGCCTCAATCATATCTAAATTAACAGATGTACAAGGAGAAATAGACAAATTTATGATAGTGTGATTTCCCAGTGATTGATAGAGCTAGAAGACAAAATTCAGTAAGGATATAGATTATGTGAACAAATAATTAACAGTAAACCTAATGGACATATAAAGAACATGGCCCCAACAACTCCAGAATACACATTCTTTTAAATGTACTGAGAGTGTTTACTAAAGTTGACTATATACTGCTTCCTAAACAAGTCTCCATACATTTGACAGGACTGAAATTACACAGAGAATGTTCTTTGATCCCAATGCAATTGAGATAGAAGTTAATAACATAAGGATAACTAGAAAATTGGAAATTGAAAATTAAGAAATCCGTCTCAACCCATGAAAAAACGATAATGGAAATTAGGATGTGAATGGGAAACACTGTAATCAAAGCTTGAGAGCAGCCAAAGTCGGATTTGGTAGGAAATTTATATTCTTAGATGATTATCTTAGAAAAAAAATAGTCTGAAAATTAATGACCTTTGAATCTCCATTTCAAGAAGTTAGAAAAAAAAATAGCAAATTCTCCGAAAGAAATTGAAGGAAGGAAAGAATAAAGATAAGAATAGACATAGAAAGCAGAGGTGGAGAAAATCAATAAAAAGCTAAAAGTTCTTGAAAGATAATTAAAATTGCTAGACATATTGACAAGATTAAGACACAAACCGTATCAGTAATGAAGAAGAAGACATAACCATGCAAGCTACAGACATTTAAAAGCTAAGAGAATATTAGGCCCTGCACGGTGGCACACACCTGTACTCCTAGCTACTTGGGAGGCTGAGGCAGAAGAATTGCTTGAACCCGGGAGGTGGAGATTGCAGTTAGCCGAGACTGAGTCATTGCACTCCTGCCTGGGTGACTTTTTCAAAAAAAGGAAAGAAAATATTAAAACAAGTTCATATCAGATAAAATGGATAAATTCCAAGAAATAGAGACAGTTTCTATAAAAGAGATAGAAAACCTGGATAGCCTCGTAAGCATTAAATACACGGATTCAATAGTCAAAAGTCTTCCCACAGGGAAACCTGCAGGTCTACATGGCTTCACCTGGAAGTTCTACCAAGCATTTAAAGAAATAATTGCAGTTAATTATTTGTTAATCTGTTGCTACATAGCAAATCACCCAATATATAGTGGCTTAAAGCAACAATAATCAATTATTGTCTCTCACAGTTTCTGTGGGTTAGGACTTCAGGAGGGGCTCTGTTGGGTTGTTCTGGCTTGGAATGTCATGAGGTTATGGTCAGATGACAGCTGTAGTTGAGGAGCACAGAAAGCTAAGCCCACAGAAGAAAAACAAACACCATGACACTGGGATCGAGCTGCCTCTTGCTTATTAACCTTGAGCTGGAAGTAGGAGGTGAGTTGTTTCTCATCCACTGGAAAAAGTGTTAAGTAGTTTCATTTTAAATTGTGATGCTAAACTGAAGGTATGTAGCAACTTCTGGGAATCAGTGAGCAGTTTGGAGAATTTTGACCTCTCCCGAGTCTTGTTTCCTTTGGGGGTTAAGAGAGTCTGGAGCCTCTAAGTTAGAGACACAGGCGCAGCGCGTTGCATTTTCATTCACCACCTGCAATCCTCTGCCCTTTCCTCCACTTGTCGGAATTAATTTATCATTCAGGTTGCAGTACAGGTCTCACCTTTTGTGGAGCTTTTCCCCACCACTCGATTCCTGTTATGCTCTCTCTCTCTCTCTTAACTCTGCTAACACTTACTACCTTTTACCACCTTTTTCGTCTTGACCATATGTTTCTTGATAACTATTTCATATCTTCTCACAGAAAGTGCCTCATCTGTCCCACTGGAACCTCTGTTCTACAGCTCAGGGATTGAGTCCTGGAGATCTGTGTATTCCCCTCTCATATCTCACATAGCACCTTGCATGATCGGCCATTCTCAGAATGGAGTAATTCAGTGCTTGACTGTTTGCACAGTTAGAGCAGGTTAGGGTCCTTCTTGGCAGGAGTCTGCAGTCTTAGATAGGTACAGACAGACATAGAGAAAGCCTACACAGATGTGAATAAATGACTAAATATATTTGTGGGGGAGGCACAGAGTAGGAGGCTGAGTCCTCATGGGAGAAGGATGAGGGGAAGAAGCCCCTTGTTTAATCTCATTTTTTCTCTTCATTAAAATGCCTTCTTACATCCTTGGTCTCTTTTCACAGAACCCTGCCATCAGCATCACTGAAAATGTGCTGCATTTCAAAGGTCAGTATCCCAGCCAATGCTCCCATCTCTATACACAGTTAAGGAGGTGAGGTGGTGGTTTCCCTTTTTTTTTTTAAAAAAAAATGTATTTGTTTTATCGATTTTTTGCTGATGTTCACTCCTTTGATCCTCATGAAGTAAGCTAAATTGTTTTGAAATATATGATTAGAAAAGTCAAAGAATTGGTTTAAAATCCTGTTTCCCCCATGGAGAGGCAGTAGATACAGTGAAGAAAAAAAAAAAAAGAATCCTGGGTTAGAAATCAGGAGGCTTGTCTTCTAGCTCTAATTCTGCCACTGTCTTGGACAAGTTATTGACTTTTCTGGACCTACACAATTAAGATGCTGGTTTTAATCTGTGTTTCTCAAACTCGAGGACCCGTAGGCACCTAAGAATGTTTCCACAGGACTCTCAAGGGCTCATGGACCTGAGATTGAGAAACACGTGAAGAATTAAATATGGTCACTTTAAGTGACATTTGGCTCACTGCAGCTGTGAACACAGACACACATACAGCTACTGATTGCATGGCAGTACTTGATTATGAAATGGCCCTCTAGATGATCCAGAATATGCTGCTTTTTTTTAAAAAAAGATTATTATGAAAACAAAAAATAGAAATGTTATTTATTTATTTTGAGATTGAGTCTTGCTCTATCACCCAGGCTGGAGTGCAGTGGCACAGTCTTGGCTCACTGCAACCTCCGTCTCCTGGGTTCAAGTGATTCTTGTGCCTCAGCCTCCTGAGTAGCTAGGATTACAGGCACCTGCCACCACGCCCAGCTAATTTTTGTATTTTTAGTAGAGACAGGGTTTCACCATGTTGTCCAGGCTGGTCTTGAACTCCTGTCCTCAAGTGATCTACTCGCCTTGGCCTCTCAAAGTGCTGGGATTACAGGTGTGAGCCACTGTGCCTGTTTTTTTTTGTTGTTGTTGTTTGTTTTGTTTTTTTAAAAAATATTTTTCTTTTTAAACATTTTTAAAAATAATAATTATTTATTACACCATTCCTAAGAAATTTTCTTGATGAGACTTTGTGGCTCCCTGATACTAGATTTGCAGACCAGTTTGAGAAACACTACATTCTAGATGATGTCTCAGAGGCCTTTTCAACTCTGACAGTTTCTGATTCTATGAATCTGCCTCCGTCTCCCTTCTCCTCAGTCCATCAGCAGATTTACTGCTGTACTGGAGAGGGTGGGATCTGCATTCACTGTCACCCAGTGGGGTAGGATTCTCTCTGTTCCAATTCCTGGGATTATTGGAGCATGAAGAGTTTCTGCTTTATGTGAAATTCCATCTACCGTAATATACTTGCATGAAAGTACAGCCTGGCATTTGTATCTGCTTTTCAGGATGAGAGTAGTTACCACTCAGCTCTGGTTTTTTGGGAATTATATACATTTACATGAAAGTTAAAGTGATAAAAGCATATCTTGCCACTTAGACCTTATATACTGTGCTACCTTAAGGAATTTATGGTCATAGAGAATAATTGCTACCTATGGCGAATATTAGGTTATTAGTCTACGTATGGTCAGATAAGAGCTGAGAGTCCCAGAAGGGAACCAAATGGTAAATGAATCAGAGAGGAGAGTGGAAGGGAGGTCCTGCAGCAGCTGCTGGGTCCAGCAGTCACTGGCACCTAGGCATGGTGCCAGCTTGAATTGGAGAAAGGAGCCATGTCAAGGCATAGGGATGAGGCACTGGCCAACTCAGGTACTTCCCTCCTAGTTCCACCTGTCCTTCATAAGCTACAAAGGCTTGTATTTCTTTTTCCTTGTTCCATTTGGGATGTACTAAAGGAGGAGTCAGCTTCTCCCTTCATTCTCTCTCCCTGGTTGGGAGGTTTTGGATTCAGAGCTGTCCAAGACAATCCAGCATTTCCATGTGCACTGCAACTTTCCTTAACCACAGTCAATATGATACACCCACCAATTTTTGTCTGCTCTAGATTTACAGCCAAAGTAATTGTGAAAGTTAAATTTATATCTGTGTGGCCCCTTTGGCATTGCTTTCTCTGTTCTTTTTCCTGCCTGTTATTTGTACGGGGTATCATCAGGGTCACAGTGGAAAATTGGGTAAATATTCCGAAACTGACATCAGAGAACATATGGAGATAAACTTGCATCAAAGATTTGACCTATCTAGCTGTTGAAGAGCTCTGCTCACAAGCCCCCACACATTTTAACAGGACCCATTAAGATTTGCAGACTACATTGCTTCTCACCTTTTTGGCTACGATCGAGTGTAATATTCTTGCTGGGCATGGTGGCTCATGCCTGTAATCCCAGCACTTTGGGAGGCTGAGGCGGGCTGATCACTTGAGGTCAGGAGATTGAGACCATCCTGGCTAATATGGTGAAACCCTGTCTACTAAAAACACAAAAAATTAGCCGGGCGTGGTAGGTGGTGTAGTCCCAGCTACTTGGGAGGCTGAGGAAGGAGAATGGCATGAACCCGGGAGGCAGAGCTTGCAGTGAGCTGAGATTGCGCCACTGCACTCCAGCCTGGGTGACAGAGTGAGACTCTGTCTCAAAAAAAAAAAAAAAAAAAAAAAAGTGTTCGCATACTTAGGAAAGAACTGCACCAAGCTGGCTTTTGGATGGCCTCGCTCTGCTCAAGTTTGCAATAACCCACATTTCTTTCTTTATAGCTCAAGGACATGGTGCCAAAGGAGACAATGTCTATGAATTTCACCTGGAGTTCTTAGACCTTGTGAAGCCAGAGGTATGTTCTTTCCTTTCTCACTTCCCTTCCCATTTTAGGAAATGAATACCAGTAGTTTAGTGAAATGGGGAGCAGGGTTTGTGGAGAGAAGAAGATAAAACCAAAGGGGAATAATAGAGTTCTCTTATTTGGAACAGAGCCCAGGTTTTAGCTGCAGAGGAATGGGAAAGTCAGAGACCCCGTGTTGAATCTGGGCCCTGCCATTTATTAGTGGTGTGATCTTGAACAAGTCTCTTCACTTCTTCGAGTTCCAGTTTTCTCATGTGTTAAATGAAATTCTGGACTAAGTGATCTCCAGGGTTCCTTCCAGCTCTGATATTCTCTGGTTTTAGTGATGGCAGAGGAGTATGGCACCTGTTGAGAACAGAGTTACATAGGGTAGTTGAAGCCCCCACCAAGGGTTACTTTCATGTGACTTTGCCGTAGGTGCAGGTGAGAAAAATAGAAATCAAAAAGGGCAAAGGCAGCTGGTCTTCAGAAAGAATGCTGCAGATATCATCGAAGCTTCTCCTCCCTTAGAGCCTGAGGAAACTTCTCTCACAAGCAGGGAGAGAATCCAGTAGATGGGGTATTTCGGTTTCTGGAATTACACTTAGCTCTGGGGACTTGAGCTTCTTGATTTCCCTGCACAGGTGCTCAGTTGTTTTGAGAAAGCATTAATAATAACCAGTGGTATAGTGGGCAGAGAACCTGTCATGGGGCTTCCTTTGGAGATGAGGGAGAGGCCGTGTAGACAAACAATGAGCTGGAATGGCCTATAAGAATTTGAGTTTAGTTGGGAAGACTCCCCAGATTGACCCCTGTGAAAAAGTCTGTAACTGATCCAATACAGTTCTGACCTTGATGCAGGTGTTTCTAAAACAAGGGTCTGCTGAGCCAGGACAGTCATTTTCATGGGAGGAAAATGTATAAGCTGAGGGTGATTGGATGCAGTACCCTTGAGAGGGTGATTGGACGTAGTACCTTGCATGATGTGGCTGTGGCAGGAGGTTCATGCTAGTTCCCTCCAGCCTAACCAGGAATTATTTGCCTTTCTTATCCTGATATCCTCCTGTGTCATTCACTGGGGGAATCAGAGAAGGATGTTATGTTCTTACCAGTTCTCCATGCCAGCCCTTGGTCTAGATCAACCTTTTTGGCACCAGGGTCCAGTTTTGTGGAAGGCACTTTTTTCACAGATGGTGGGGTGGGGATGGTTTCAGGGTGATTCAAATGCATTACCTTTATTGTGCACTTGATTTCTGTTATTATTACATTGTAATATATAATGAAATAATTATACAACTCATCATAATATAGAATCAGTGGGAGCCCTGAGCTTGTTTTCCTGCAACTAGATGGTCCCATCTGGGGGTGATGGGAGACAGTGACAGATGATCAGGTGTTAGAGTCTCATAAAGAGTGAGCAACCTAGATTCCTTGCATGCACAATTCACAATAGAGTTTGCGCTCCTATGTGAATTTTATGCCAATGCTGATCTGACAGGAGGCAGGGCTCAGGAGGTAATGCAAGTGATGGGGAGCGAGTGTAAATACAGATGAAGTTTCGCTCACTTGCCCACGGCTCAGCTCCTCCTGTGTGGCCCCATTCCCAACAGGCCACGGACCAATACAGGAGTTGGAGACCCCTGGTCTAGATGTTCCCTTTGCATCAGGACTTGCAGGACCAGAGAAAGAAGAATAAACAAATCTGCAGTTTCTCTGTACAGCGCCCCTGGCATGGTGCTGCTTCAGGGAACGGAAGAGGGCATTCTTACATTTTCACTTTCTCTCCTAGCCTGTTTACAAACTGACCCAGAGGCAGGTAAACATTACGGTACAGAAGAAAGTGAGTCAGTGGTGGGAGAGACTCACGAAGCAGGAAAAGCGACCACTGTTTTTGGCCCCTGACTTTGATCGTTGGCTGGATGAATCTGATGCGGAAATGGAGCTCAGAGCTAAGGTTAGTAAGGATCCTAGGATCTAGTCATTGAGGACAAATCATGGGGAAGCCACGTCATTCGGGCCACTGCAGATACCTCTCAGGGTCTGAAAGAATAGCGACAAAGTTACAAATTCATTTAAAGACCTGGTGACGTGATTTTCAAGAAGTACTCGCTATGTATTTTGTAGACTGTCCCTCAGTTGAAATCTGTCTGATGTTTCTCTTACAACTAGACTAAGGTGACAGATATTGAGAAGACCACAGAGGTAAAGTGCAGTTCTTATCACATCATATCAAAAGTACATACAGCCGGGCGCGGTGGCTCACGCCTGTGATCCCAGCACTTTGGGAGGCTGAGGCAGGCGGATCACAAGGTCAGGAGATTGAGACCATCCTGGCTAGCACAGTGAAACCCTGTCTCTAGTAAAAATACAAAAAATTAGCCGGGTGTGGTGATGCACGCCTATAGTCCCAGCTGCTCAGGAGGCTGAGGCAGGAGAATGGCGTGAACCCGGGAGGCGGAGCTTGCAGTGAGCCGAGATTGTGCCACTGTACTCCAGCCTGGGCAACAGAGTGAGACTCTGTCTCAAAAAAAAAAAAAAAAAAAGAGTACATACTATCAACATGACACATCACTGTTGATATTAACCATGGGTCAGCTGGCTTGAGGTGACGCTTATCAGGTTTCTCCACTATAAGGTTATTTTCCTCTTGCCACTCCTTGGAAGGAAGTCACTATGTGTAGCGTACATTTAAGGAGCAGGGAGTTATGCTTCCTGTCCTTTAGATGGAGTATCTACATAATTATTTGGAATTCTTCTGCATGGGAGAATAATTATGCATGTATATTGTCTCCCATTTATTTATTCAATCATTTATTTATATCATGTGGGTACATGGTATTTATTTTATACTCCGAGTTATAAACTAATATTATTTATTTCGTTGCTCAAATTCTTCCAGCTTTGGCACTAACTGGCCTTTGGTTATGTCCTCATCCTGCCCATCTTTCATTTGGCTTTTGTATCTTTTTGAGAAAACGCCATCATTATGGGACTGTTTTTTTTTTTTTTTTTTTTTTTGAGCACTTCCTTACTTTCTGGCACTATAAGCTGCTCCAGGCTTATCTTGTATGTACGTTTCCTGCTTCAGCCCTGGAACAGCCATTTCTTCAAGGAGCTCTGTTCTTATTGTAGAATAGTATCGGAAAGCAAGATCTGCGTGCCAGGTATGCTCATTGCTGCCAGGTTGCCATTGCTTTTAGGTTGTCTTCACTGGCAGAACAAGAAAATATATGTTTGGATACTAACCCATGCATACACATACACCTGTAAATATTTCTGTATGGACCTATCTGTATCTCTATTAAGCTAAACATGAGTTCATACTGATGTTGGAAACATGATCTTAGCTTCTGGAAAAATTATACTAAAAATCTAGAAATCTTGAAAAATAAAATAGCAGTCTACTTCCTGCCTTAAACTTCTGTTTTATTTCTCTGACTGCGACAGATCTTCTCGATGTCCTTTCCAGCTTTAAGATTCCAAGGTCACTTGTCAGTTTGGAAGCCAGATGATTGGGTTAATTTTGTGAACAATGGATGAGCATCCTGTGATGCTAATGCCACTTAGTAAGGAGGGGTCAGGCGTTTGGCCCTATGACCTAGAATATTTTTCCCAATGATGGCACTTACGCCAACCGGAGGAGGTGGCTTTGAGGAAGTCAGATTACTCAGCCAGCATATGGACTTTTGCAAGCATCTGGGAATTCTAACTTGTGTTCTTGGAAAACTTTTGTCTAAATTCTAGGAAGAAGAGCGCCTAAATAAACTCCGACTGGAAAGCGAAGGCTCTCCTGAAAGTAAGTTGCGCTGCTGCCATGGTAGTTACCAGTTAACTTGTGCTAGTGTTGGAAGTATGGATAATTGTGATGTGGCTGGAGAGCTAATGATTTCATCCCAGTGAGCTGTGTGGGTGAGTTTATGAAAAACCCTTTAGGTCCAGTGCTTAAGGTCTGCACCACCCACGTCAGAATCCTTACCTTTAATGTTTCCTTTGTGTTTTGGGTGTTATTTCGTGAGTACACCAAGGCTAGTATAACAGAATAAAAGAACTCCTGGACTGGCCTTATGGCAGATGGCAAACAAATCCTGCAGAGACTTGTGGAAATGATTGCATGGGTCCAAGGCTGCACTCCTTCAGCCTGGTGTTTTTCTCCCAGCTGAAATCTCAAAGGCTGTATGATACGTAAGTGTGGTTGTCAGCCTGAAAGATGGAGAGTATTCTGTATAGTCCTGCTATTCATTAACCTTTAACAAATCAATTTCTGTTTCCGTCTAACCACTTTAAGCAGGAAGCTCTGTAAGTGTATTATCTTCTGGGTGATGTAGTTAGATTAAATTCAGCAGCTATCTGTTAAAGTCATGCTGTGTGGCAAGCATTGTGCTGGGCCCTTGACTGAGAGCCAGAGGGATCCATTGTAGCGCCCGTACTCAACAGGGCTTACAGTCTTAGTGGGAGAACTTCAGGTCTAGGTAAAACTACCTCTGAAAAGCAGAATGAAATAAGTGCTTCTTATTTGTTCTAAGTTGAAATTTTTCAGATTTTAGTGGTACTTATCTAGCATGCCATAAATAAGGGAGGGGAAAGTTTTGGAGCAGTAGTTTTCAAACTGTGTTCCATGGTACCCCAGGGGGTTCCCAGAGATGCTTTGGAGGAGTAGATCACACAAACAGGTCTACCTCAGTCAGAGCAACTCTCTTTTGAGTTTTATTTGTTGGCATTCTGAATAAGGTTTCTTTTGAGAAGGAATTTTAAAAAAGATTTGAATAGCCACTACCTTAGGGGAATATTATTTTAGGAAAGCTGAGGAGGGGAGAGGATCAGTGGAGGCAAAGAATAACAACATAAAAAAGCCACTTTTGAGATTTCAATTAATTTTTTGGTGTTTTAAAGGGATAAACTTCAAAAATAGATAAAAATTCTAATATATGGATTTTTTTGGGTGTTAGGTAAAGCTTTAACTGTTTTATCTAAATTCATAAAGTTTTCTGAACAAGGAAGTTCTTTATGGTACGGAAGTGTAATAGATTTTTGTAGTTTTGAAGAAGAAACTTTTAATTAGCTAAATGTTGCTGGAAGTCTGACATTTTTTGGAGTCTTAGGATAAGGCTGTGTTTTTTTTTTTTTTTTTTTTTTTTTTTTAGGGGGGTGTTTTTTTTTTTTTTTTTTTTTTTTTTGAGACGGGGTCTTGCTACGCTGTCCAGGCTGATCTTGAGATCCTGGGCTCAAGTGATCGTTCTACCTCAGCCTCCCGAGTAGCTGGGATTACAGGCATGTGCCACTGTGCCTGGCTTAAGCTGCTTTTGATTGACCACATTATTAAATGTGATTATTTGAGGACCATCCAGATGTCTTTGCAGAATATCTGTATCCTAGGAATAAATATATAGCAGCAAAATCTGAACACCACAGATCTTCTCTTAAGAACTGTCCTTTTCTTTACCCTACTCCTTTGACTCAACCATGACTCTGTCAAAGCTCCTTGTTTCTTCCTTTACTCTGTAATTGGCTGTATCTTCATGAATCTTAGGCTGCAGACAAACTTAATGTCCTTTTTTTTCCTGCTTGTTGGTTTGAAATTGTCCTCCTTTGGTTATGTCCTCAGTCTGCCCATCTTTCAAAGCTCAGATCAGGCCAAATTTGGTGGCTCATGCCTGTAATCCCAGCACTTTGGGAGACTGAGATGGGAGGATCTTTTAGTCCAGGAGTTCGAGATCAGCCTGGGCAACGTAGCAAGACTGTGTGTCTACAAAATATGATAGAATATAAAATTAGCAGGGTGTGGTGGCACAGACCTGTAGACCTAACTACTTGGGAGGTTAGGTGGGAGGATGGGTTGACCCCAGGAGGTCAGGGCTGCAGAGAGCTATGGTCCCACCACTGCATTCTAACCTGGGCAACAGAGTGAGACGCTGTCTCAAAAAAAAAAAAAAAGCCCAGATTAGATACCAGCTTTATCCATGTAGACTAGCTTGATGCCCACTTCTCCAGCCTAATGTCATTTTTTCACCTTGAAAGTTTCACAAGACATTACTTGTCACTCCCCACCTGGTATTACAGTTTTTAGATTGTAAGGTCTGAGGGCAGCCTTGAACTACCTTTGTATCCCAGTAGTTCTTCTCACAGTACCTTGCACATTGTAGGTATTCAGTTAATGCTTGGTTGAATGAATATATAACCAAATATCAGAATTGGTTTTTTCATTTACTGTATCTATCTCTGTGAGCTAGTTTGACCTCAGTGACCTTAAAGAAATTCCAGAAAAGAAAAAACTATGGATTATATTAAGATGACTGGAGGGTCAGGCATGGTGGCCCATGCCTGTAATCCCAGCACTTTGAGAGGCCAAGGTGGGCAGATCACCTGAGGTCAGGAGTTTAAGACCACCCTGGCCAACATGATGAAACCCTGTCTCTGCTAAAATACAAAAATTAGCCGGGCATGGTGGTGGGTGCCTGTAATCCCAGCTACTTGGGAGGCTGCGGCGGGAGAATTGCTTGAACTTGGGAGGTGGAGGTTGCAGTGAGCTGAGATCGTGCCACTGCACTCCAACCTGGGTGACAGAGCAAGACTCCATCTCAAAAATAACTAACTAAATAAAAAATAACTGGAGCAGGAGCTGAGGAAATCTTTTTCCTTTTTGTAATGTCTCTTCAGATGGCCATTTTTTTTTGCCAGGTGTTATGGAAAAAATACAACACTACAACACTCAGCTGCTTTTTCCTATTTTCTTACTCAACAACAATCAACACAGAAGACTTCTGTGACCAAGTGTGTGGGTTTTTTCCACCCACACAGCAAGCAAGCAATGAGTTCTGCAGCAGACACCAGCTGAGTGCCCTCTGATTCAATTCCGACACTATTTACCTAGAGATAGCATCAGATTCCCACAGATGAAGGGCTCAGTCTCCAAGACACCCTCTTGCCCCAGCCTGTCCCGAGTCTGGGCCTCCAGAACTTGTGACCAATAGGCTGTAAATTACGGTTCCCACAACCCGCTCCTGGGGTTTGATTGATTTGCTAGCGTGGCTCCACAGAACTCAGGGAAACAAGTTTGTTGGTTTATTGTAAGGGATATTATGAAGGATACAGATGAAGAGATTAGGAGAAAGTATGGAGGAAGTGGCGCGGAGCTTCCATGCCCTCTCCAGGTGTGCCACCCTCCAGGAACCTCCATGTGTTTAGCTGTCTGGAAGCTGACCAAACCCTGTCCCCTTGGGCCTTTTATGGAGACTTCATCTGATAGGCATGACTGAAGCATGTTGCACTGTGTTGAAATGTGATTAGAAAAAAAGGGTCTGACCTAAACCCCACAAGGCCTGTCTGTCCAGATTCTTCTCAGCCCCTCTGTGCAGTGTTCCCTCCTCCAGAGTATGAAGCAAGACCCTCTCTGGAATGAGGGTCTTAGGACCCACATTCAGATTAGAGTCGTGCCTTGGGCAGCTGAAAGGAAGGCAGGGAAAGTCACAGAGGAAGATTCTGTTTTCTGAGGCCTGAAGTGTCCCAACATTATAACAAAAAACTATAACAAGGCTGTGGGAGTTATGAGCCAGAAACTGTGGATGAAAACCTATATATACATGTACACATATCATAATATCACACCAGGGGTAATATTTTTTTCTTGGGTTTGTTATGTCTGTATACCTATTCTTCAAGGCTGGGACAGGAAGTCCTGCTGAAAATACACGCTGGAGAGCAATGTTCCTTGTATGTTTCTCTGTGGGAGTAGGAGCCCAGACTGGTGAGGACCAGGACCAGATATTTGTGTGGGAGCTTAGGAGCATTCAAGAAGGAAAAAGGATTGAAGTCATCCAGATATGCCTCATACATCTCTCTTCTGCTGGGACTATTGCTTTTAATAGCTTACTGCTTTGCTTTGCTTTACAGCTCTTACAAACTTACGGAAGGGATACCTGTTTATGTATAATCTTGTGCAGTTCTTGGGATTCTCCTGGATCTTTGTCAACCTGACTGTGCGATTCTGTATCTTGGGAAAAGGCAAGTAAGAAATTTTTGGATTAATTTTCCCTTTCTCAGTAGTTTGGCCCAGTATTCACTCTCTGCCTTTGATGTTAATAATAACCGCTGCATTTGTGCAGCACCCTCTACTTTTTGTTGTGCTTTCATAGCTCTTATTTCCCATGACCCTTTGAAATAAGCTGACTGGTATTCTTTCCATTTAACAGGTAATAAAAATATAGGCCTAGAGATGGTCAAAAATGGTTCACATCCATAGCTAGCCAGAGCCACATCTTGGGCTAGAATCCTTTTGTATGTTCACTAACAACTAAATAAATTGATGTGATACTTCCAGTGCCAAAGTTATGCAAGGCCAAAAGGGTTCTCACCCTTTTGGAGCCTAAATAGGTTCTAAAATGAACTATTCTAAAACAGAATAAAAAGAGTATCATAAATATATTAGTTCTTCTTTTTTTTTTTTGTTTTTTTTTGAGACGGAGTCTCACTCTGTCGCCCAGGCTTGAGTGCAGTGTCGCGATCTCGGCTCACTGCAAGCTCCGCCTCCCGGGTTCACGCCATTCTCCTGCCTCAGCCTCCTGAGTAGCTGGGACTACAGGCGCCCGCCACCACGCCCGGCTAACTTTTTTTTTTTTTTGTATTTTTAGTGGAGACAGGGTTTCACCATGTTAGCCAGGATAGTCTTGATCTCCTGACTTTGTGATCTGTCCACCTCGGCCTCCCAAAGTGCTGGTATTACAGGCGTAAGCCACTGCACCGGGCCCAATTCTTCTTAAATTAATTTATGTGTTTAACAGGATTCTGGCTTTGACCAGTGGCATTCCATTGGTAAATGCCAATGGGAAATTTTTGAGAATTTGATCTAAAGTATTCTGAAACTTTATTTGATGAATAAATAGGTAATAAAATTTAGGAGAAGAAAGAGTAATGGGAGAGGATTTTTCTACCTGATAATGAAAGTATGGACCAGGTGTAACAGCTCATGCCTGTAATCCGAGCACTTTAAGAGGCCGACATGGGAGGATCTCTTGAACCCAGGAGGTTGAAGCTGCAGTAAGCCATGATCATGACACTGTACTATAGACTGGGTGATGGAGCAAGACCTTGACTCTTAAAAAAATGAGACAGGTGGCCGGGCGTGGTGGCTCACGCCTGTAATCCCAGCACTTTGGGAGGTTGAGGTGGGCGGATCATGAGGTCAAGAGATCGAGACCATCCTGGTCAACATGGTGAAAACCCTGTCTCTACTAAAAGTACAAAAATTAGCTGGGTGTGGTGGTGTGCGCCTGTAGTCCCAGCTACTCAGGAAGCTAAGGCAGGAGAATCACTTGAACCCAGGAGGTGGAGGTTGCAGTGAGCTGAGATTGCACCACTACACTCCAGCCTGGTGACAGAGTGAGACTCCATCTCAAAAAAAAAAAAAAAAAAAGAGAGAGAGAAAGGCATATAAGGTGTACGTGTTAACTTTCTGGTAACTGGTAGAGCTTACTGTTCATGACCCCAGTGGCCTGCATCCTTCCTGCTTAGTTAAGTAAGAAACTCGAATCTGACTGGATGTTTGTTATTCCTTTCCTATAGTTATTTTCATGAAAGGAGTGAGCTAGTTTGAGAAATAGTTCTGTTGGAATTTACCAACTGATTCACCCTTAACGTATATTTTTGCCCATAGAGTCCTTTTATGACACATTCCATACTGTGGCTGACATGATGTATTTCTGCCAGATGCTGGCAGTTGTGGAAACTATCAATGCAGCAATTGGAGTCACTACGTCACCAGTGCTGCCTTCTCTGATCCAGGTATTGAATAGTTGAGCTAAAGGGTGGGTAATGGAAGGTCCCATTATTTGTCTAGTAGGTATGTGGATTAGTCCATTTTCATGCTGCTCGTAAAGACATACCCGAGACTGGGCAATTTACGAAAGAAAGAGGTTTAATTGGCTTATAGTTCCATGTGGCTGGGAAGGTCTCACAATCATGGTGGAGGGCGAAAGGCACCTCTTACATGGTGGCGGCAAGAGAGAATGAGGAAGAAGCAAAAGCGGAAACCCCTGGTAAACCCATCAGATCTTGTGAGACTTATTCACTATCACAAGAATAACATGGGAAAGACTGGCCCCCATGATTCAATTACCACCCCTTAGGTCCCTCCCACAACACATGGGAATCCTGGGAAATACAATTCAAGTTAAGATTTGAATGGGGACACAGCCAAACCATATCATTCCACCCCCAGCCCCTCCTCACCAGTCCCCCAAAGTCTTATTTCAGCATTAACCCCAAAGTCCACAGTCCAAAGTCTCATCTGAGACAAGGCAAGTCCCTTCTGCCTTTGAGACTGTAAAATCAAAGCACACTAGTTACTTCCTAGATACAAGGGGAGTACTGGCATTGGGTAAATACAGCCGTTCCAAATGGGAGAAATTGGCCAAAATGAAGGGGTTACAGTGCCTATGCAAGTCTGAAATCCAGTGGGGCAATCAAACTTTAAAGCTCCAAAATGATCTCCTTTGACTCCAGGTCTCACATCCAAGTCACACTGATGCAAGAGGTGGGTTCCCATGGTCTTAGGCAGCTCTGCCCCTGTGACTTTGCAGGGAGCAGCCTCCCTCCCGGCTGCTTTCACAGGCTGGCATTGAGTGTCTGTGGCTTTTCCAGGTGCATGGTGCAAGTTGTCAGTGGATCTACCATTCTGGGGTCTGGAGGATGGCGATTCTCTTCTCACAGCTCCACTAGGCGGTGCCCCAGTAGGGACTCTGTGTAGGGGCTCCAACCCCATATTTCCCTTCCTCACTGCCCTAGCAGAGGTTCTCCATGAGGGCCCCGTCCCTGCAGCAAACTTTTGCCTGGGCATCCAGGCGTTTCCATACATCTTCTGAAATCTAGGCAGAGGTTCCCAAACCTCAATTCTTGACTTCTCTGCACGCACAGGCTCACCACCATGTGGAAGCTGCCGGGGCTTGGGGCTTGCACCCTCTGAAGCCACAGCCTGAGCTGTACATTGGCCCCTCTCAGCCAAGGCTAGAGCAGCTAGGACACAGGGCACCAAATCCCTAGGTTGCACACAGCATGGGGACCCTGGGCCTGCAAGGGATGGGAGGGACTGCCGTGAAGGGCTCTGACATGGCCTGGTTACATTTACCCCATGGTCTTGGGGATTACATTAGGCTCCTTGCTACCTATGCAAATTTCTGCAGCCAGCTTGAGCTTCTCCTCAAAAAATGGGTTTTTCTTTTCTACTGAATCATCAGGCTGCAAATTTTCCAAACTTTTATGCTCCTGTTTCTCTTTTAAAATGGAATGCTTTTAACAGTACCCAAGTCACCTCTTGAATGCTTTTCTGCTTAGAAATTTCTCCTGCCAGATACCCTAAATCATCTCTCTCAAGTTCAGAATTCTGCAGATCTCTAGGGCAGGGGCCAAATGCTGCCAGTCTCTTTGCTAAAATGTAACAAGAGTCACCTTTGCTTCCAAGAAGTTCTTCATCTCCATCTGAGACTACCTCAGCCTGGACTTTATTGTTCATATCACTATCAGCATTTTTGTCAAAGCCTTTCAATAAATCTCTATGAGGTTCCAAACTTACCCACATTTTCCTGTCTTCTTCTGAGCCCTCCAAACTGTTCCAACCTCTGTCTGTTACCCAGTTCCAAAGTCACTTCCACATTTTTGGGTATCTTTTCAGCAACATCCAACTTTACTGGTACCAATTTACTGTATTAGTCCGTTTTCCCGCTGCTGATAAAGACATACCCGAGACCAGGCAATTTACAAAAGAAAGAGGTTTAATTGGATTTACAGTTCCATGTGGCTGGGGAAGGTCTCACAATCATGGTGCAGGGCAAAAGGCACTTCTTACATGGCGGTGGCAAGAGAGAATGAGGAAGAAACAAAAGCGGAAACCCCTGATAAGCCCACCAGATCTCGTGAGATTTATTCACTAACATGAGAATAGCACAGGAAAGACTGGCCCCTATGATTCATTTACCTCCCCCTGGGTCCCTCCCACAACATGTGGGAATTCTGGGAGATACAATTCAAGTTGACATTTGAACAGGGACACAGCCAAAACATATCTGTATGTTACATTTTGCTAAGAAGTCTCAATTAGTAAAAACACCTATTTGTACAGGAATAGCAGTATTTTACCTGAAGAAGAAAGAACATTTAAAACCTCAGGGATATTTATCAAAGTAGACTTTTACTATTTCTGGTCTATTTCATTTTTTATAATATCCTCATGAAATAACAAAGTTATAAATAGCTTTAAGACTAGGGAAATTCGACTCTTAGGCAGGAGCTGAAAAACCTACCTTCAGTCTCCTTAGTTAGAAATGTACTTGGTTTCCTCCCACCTTGCATAGATGAAGGCAGTACTTCTTAAAAACTTCTATTAATGAAAAGTACAATAATCAAACTTTAAAATTTACAGCCAGCCATGGTGGCTTATTCCTGTAATTCCCACACTTTGGGAAGCTGAGGCAGGAGGATTGCTTGAGGCCAGCAGTTTGAGACCAGCCTGGGCAGCATAGTGAGACCCCATTTCTAAAAAAACAAAAATTTGCCAGGCATGGTGATGTGCACCTATATTCCCACTACTTGGGAGGCTGAGACAGAAGGATTCCTTGAGTGCAGGAGTTTGATGTTGCAGTGAGCTGTGATTGTGCCACTGCCCTCCAACCTGGGCAACAGAGCAAGACCCCTGTCTAAAAAAATAAAAAATAAAAATTTAATGGATAGTTTGTGTTGTAGATTAGACATAGCTGAAGAGAAAATTAGTGAACTGTTTGAGATACAGGAAGGAATATAGAGCACAAAAAGTAAATATAGAGACATAATTTTCTTGAATTATAAGACTCGATATTATAATATTGTTAGTTCTCTTATTTACCTGTAGATTAAATACAGTTCCAATCACAGTCTAAAAAATTTTGGAATGTGAGGAGAAAATTCTGAAGTTTTTTGAAAAAACAGAGGGCCATCCAGGATAGTAGCATCATTTTCAATAGCTAAAATGTGCAAGCAACCCAAGTTCATCTACAGATGAATGGGTAAGAACGACTGTTATATACATACAGTGGGATATTATGTAGCCTTAAAAATGAAGGAAACTCTCAAGTATGCCACAACATGGATGAACCTTAAGGAAACTATTCTAAGTGAAATAAGCCAGTCACAGAAAGTCAAATACTGGATGATTCTGCTTATATGAGGTAGTTAAAATAGTCAAAATCATAGAGACAGAAAGTAGAATGGTGTTTCCCAGGGGCTGGCTGAGTGGGGAGTTATTGTTTAATGGGTCATAGTTTCTTTTCTTTCTTTTTTATTCTTTTTTTTTTTTTTTTTTTTTTTGAGAGAGAGAGTCTCATCCTGTTGCCCAGGCTGTAGTGCAGTGGCACGATGTAGGCTCACTGCAGCCTCCGCCTCCCGGGTTCACGCGATTTTCATGCGTCAGCCTCTTGAGTAGCTAGGATTATAGGTGCCCGTCACCACGCCTGGCTAATTTTTGTAGTTTTAGTAGAGACGGGGTTTCCCATGTTGGCCAGGCTGGTCTCGAACTCCTGACCTCAGGTGATCCACACACCTCAGCCTCCCAAAGTGCTGGGATTACAGGTGTGAGCCACTGTGGCCGGCAATGGTTCATAGTTTTATTTTACAAGATGAAAAGAGCTGTGGAGATGGATGGTGATTATGGTTGCACAACATAATGAATGTATTTGATACCAATCAACTAAACACTTAAAAATGATTAAGATGGTAAAGTTTATGTTATGTGTATTTTTTTTTTTTTTTGGAGATGGTGTTTTGCTCTGTTGCCCAGGCTGGAGTGCAGTGGTGTGATCTTGGCTCACTGCAACCTCCGCCTCCCACGTTCAAGCGATTCTCCTGCCTCAGCCTCCCAAGTAGCTGGGACTACTGGCGCTTGCCACCACGCCTGGCTAATTTTTGTATTTTTAATAGAGATGGGGTTTCACCATGTTGTCCAGGTTGGTCTCGAACTCCTGACCTCAAGTGATCTGCCCGCTTGGCCTTCCAAAGTGCTGGTATTACAGGCATGAGCCACCGCACCTGGCCGTTATGTGTATTTTACCACAATTTTTTAAATGGGGGAATAAAAAGCAAAGGGTTGAGAATATTCTCTAAAGAAGAACTCAAGTTGGGGACTTACCCTATAAGAAATCAAGACAGTATAAAGATTTAGTAGCTAATACCATGTTGTATGGTACAAAGATAGTCACATAGACCACGCGAACAGAATAAAACCCAGAAACAGACAACCCATATATATATGAAGAATAGAATGTCTATCGTATATTGGAATGTCTTGCCACAGTGAAAATGAGTGGACTATAGCCACATGCATCAACATAGATGAGTCTCTGGCCCATAACCCTGAGTAAGAAGCAAGTCACAGAATAATACATATAGAATGATTTCAAAAAGTTTTAAAACAGGCAAAATGAAACAATGTACTGCTCAGGAATACATACACAAGCAGTAATCCATAAAGAAAAGCCATGGGCCAGGCGCAGTGGCTCATGCCTATAATCCCAGCACTCTGGGAGGCTGAGGTGAGAGGATCGTTTGAGCAAGACTGGCCAACACAGTGAGACCCCGTCTCTACAAGAAAATTAGCCAGTGTGGTAGTGCACGCCTGTGATCCCAGCTGCTTGAGAAGCTTCAAGTGGGAGGATTTCTTGAGCCCAGAAGTTCAAGGCTGCAGTGAGCCATGATTGTGCCACTGCACTCCAGCCTGGGTGATGGAGCGAGACCTTGTCTCAAAAACAGAAAAAAACGTGGAATGATTAACACATGATAGTCGTTACTTATAGGGGTCTCATGTTTGTAGTGCTCTATTTCTTAACTTGGGTTATGTAAATTCAAATGTTTATTTGGCAGTATTCTTTAGACTGTGTTTGAACATGTGTGTGTATTTTAAGGAAACGATTTATGATATAGTTACACACACAAAATATTGTACCTATCTGGTCACAAAGACTGGTTTGGGCACTTTGCTTGTTCCAGAACTGGAGCAGGATTAAACTGGTAGAGCTCAGTCTTTTCTCTTTGCCTTGCATTTAGTGGGGTTAGGTTTCAGATAACACATTTGTATAACTTTACGTATATTTTATTAACTTTTTTCTCTTTTGGGTCTTTCTAATAGCTCCTTGGAAGAAATTTTATTTTGTTTATCATCTTTGGCACCATGGAAGAAATGCAGAATAAAGCTGTGGTTTTCTTTGTGTTTTATTTGTGGAGCGCAATTGAAATTTTCAGGTGGGTAGAAATGCCAGGATGGTGTTTGAATGCTTCTCCCTCTTTGCAGCAGCTCTGTTCTTGAGGGAGTCATTGTCTTAGCCAGAGTCTCATTTGGTTTGGGACTAAGATTACATATGTGGAGAATTCTGGTTGCATCTATGTGCTCTGCAAAGTTGAGGCAGATTTTTTTAAAGCTGTCATTGGATCATAATACCAGACCGGATACTAGGGAGCAGAAGAGGAGAACCAGAGAAAGGGAAGACTCATCTTACTATGACTTCAGGATCTTGCAGTCTTGGAAAGAGAGGACCCATCCACATGGAAAAATTACTGAAAGGGCTGAAGAAACATGAGGTTGAAGGAGCAATCCAGGTTGGATAGAACTAGTTTAAGACTAAATTTAAGGGATGATAGAAATGAATCTTATACTACAAGATTATTGAAGTTTGAAATGGCCTCTAACCTAATTTTCCCATTCTCGGTTGTTAGTAGAATAAATACCTTTTAAGAAATGGATCTAGTTAAAGTAGATGTATTCTTCTTTACCAGATCATACACACTCCGTATTTCTTCCCTTTCAGTCAGCTGGAGCAAGGATTTTGCAAATGAACTCTTCAGCTCCAGGTTTGGTGGTATTTTGACAAAGTTGCTAGTTGAGAGGGGGAACAGGCCATAGCAGCCTTAAATTGTGTCTTAACCATGGTCTGTGTCCCATGGCACCCAGTGTACCCTCTAATAGCCTTAATACAAAGGTAAAACAGATTATAGGTCCTATGTTTTTCAAATCAGACAGGTAATGTGCTGATGTAACAAGGTTTGAGGGAAGCACATCTCACACAGGAGAGCGAAAATCCAATTATCACACTTATGAGCTATAAAAGGATCAGATTATGGGTCCTTAATGCAATGTTTACTGTTTGAGAAGGAACATTTCTTTTCTCAAGGGATCTCTTTTAAAATAGAGTATGTCTGATTCTAGATTAGAGGTCTTTTGTACACTTTAATTTTGCTAACAACTCACTTATCCAGAAATAAAGTATCTAATATCCTTACCTACTGGGAATGTAGATCAGTACTAGGAATAAAGCCAAACAACGTCTGAGTATCCAGTCCCTATACTGAAAAAAGAGGGTTCCTTTGAGACCTAAACTTAGTCTGCCATTAAAGAGAGTTCACATCCTTTGAAAATTTAGGGCGTAGTGTGACAAGTTTATGGGTTGATAGCCAGCTTTATAATTCTGTTCTGAAGAAACCATGTGTGGCTAACTGAGAAATATAATTCATCTATTTAAATGATATTCTAAGGTCGCATTCAGAACCTGAAGCGCCTTTTCACGTTGGAATCACTTATTTTCAATAGGTACTCCTTCTACATGCTGACGTGCATTGACATGGATTGGAAGGTGCTCACGTGGCTTCGTTACACTCTGTGGATTCCCTTATATCCACTGGGATGTTTGGCGGAAGGTACTCTCAGGGACTCTTAGCTTTTATAGCTTAGCTCCAGAGGGTGCCCAGAGGCTGAGAGACCAGTCCTTTCTTCCCCGGCCTTAGTCCGATAAATGGAAGTGTTGGACTTTTCAGGGATTTCTTTGCATGGGCTTCCTTCCATAATACTCCTGGTACCCAGACTGTTCCAGAAAAGTAGCTCATTTTGTAACATTGGAAAGCCAGGTGGTCCTGTCCTGTATGTTTCCCATTTGTATGATGCTTTTAGTATTCCAAAGGGGATTCTTACTGACGACTTTATTTTATTCTGACAAACATCTTGTACATAAGTCAGCTAGGGATTTTTCTCTCCATTTTATAGAATAGAAGAAGCCCACTGCCATGACTTCCTCATCTGTCTCTCTGTTGACAGGTTGGAGGCTGATCTCTTAGAAAACTAGGGGAAAAAAAGAAGAGGCATGAGCTTTCTGTACAAAGGGAGGAGGAAGCCTTTCTAGCACACCCAGAACTGAAACTTCAGAGTATTAGGGCTGGAAGTTTCTGTCATTAGATGTGACTGTTTCATTTGCTTCTAACAAGTTCTTGTTTCTGTTTTCAGCTATCTCAGTGATTCAGTCCATTCCAATATTCAATGAGACAGGACGATTCAGTTTCACGTTGCCATATCCAGTGAAAATCAAAGTTAGATTTTCCTTTTTTCTTCAGATTTATCTTATAATGATATTTTTAGGTAAGTATTGATTCTGTAATACAGACTTTTTCTTGTCACTTCTTAGAGAGTAGAAATAAGTCATTCAGAAATGTAAAAGTCCATATGAAAATTCTTTTGGGATAGAATTAGAGAATGATTACTTTGCAAAAACAGACCCACTAGGGGAATATGCTATGGTAAGGAAATATTTTTCTAAATCTCCAGTGGTTAAAGTATGTTCTTTAAGTGCTCTTGGTGATTGGGAATATACCATAAGATATTTCTTGTTTAAAACAATGTAAGGGGATAGGCATGGTGGCTCACGCCTGTAATCCCAGCACTTTGGGAGGCTGAGGCTGGCAGATCACGAGGTCAGGAGTTCGAGACCGGCCTGACCAACATGGTGAAACCCCATCTCTACTAAAAATACAAAAATTAGCTGGGCGTGGTGGCGGGTGCCTGTAATCCCAGCTAATCAGGAGTCTGAGGCAGGAGAATTGCTTGAACCCGGGAGGCAGAGGTTGCAGTGAGCTGAGATTATGCTACTGCACTCCATCCTGGGCAACAGAGCAGGACTCTATCTCAAAAAAAAAAAAAAAGTAAGGAGCTCTTTTAAAATAGACTAAGAAGCTCCCACTATTACTAATTTCAGTAGCACATTCCTCATCCAGAGTTTATAGAGGTGATAAGACAACTGGCAGCAAGGAAGGGAGAAGGGAATAAAGGCCTCTGAACAGCCAAGGGTTGTCGTAAAGTCTTCCACCTCACAGTAGGAAAGTTCCCTGCTCCTCATGGAAAACCTGCTGACTTATTAATTTATGTTTATATAAAATCATAAATTCATGCCTTACTTTATAAAAACTAAGAACAGAAGGGAAAAAGAAATAAACCTAAATTATTACAAATACGACAAATTTAAAAGGTTTCCCAACTATAAGGATTTTTTTGTTGTTTTTGTTAAATTTTTTTTAGAGGCCGGGTATCGTGGCTTATGTCTGTAATCCCAGCACTTTGGGAGGATGAGGTGGGCAGATCACTTGAGGTCAGGAGTTCAAGACCAACCTGGCCAACATGGCGAAACCCCATCTCTACTAAAAATACAAAAATTAGCTGGGCATGGTGGCGCATGCCTGTAATTCCAGCTACTTGGGAGGCCGAGGCAAGAGAATCGCTTGAACCCAGGGGGCAGAGGTTACAATGAACCGAGATTGTGCCACTGTACTGCAGCCTGTGTGACAGAGCGAGACTCTGTCTCAAAAAAAAATTTTATTAGTAATCAATATTTGGTAATTTCTAAATGCAACTATACATGATTCTATCCATATTATCTATATTCTATATGTAGATGTGAAAATACATACATTCTTATATGTAGGTTAAATACAATTTGAGAAAAACAAGTAATTTTTTCCCTTTAAGAGCAGACTATTTAATACTTATTGATTTGAATATGACAACTAAGAACATAAAAAGTCAGAATGAAAGGAATTTTGTCATTAAATATATTGAGAGGAGAAAACACTGACGGAATGAGACTCTGTCGCAAAAATAGTAAGAAATAAATAAACACACTGGGGAAAAATTGGTTTGTGTCTATTGTTAATTTGTTCTAAGTTGTACTCCTTCCTGAGCCGCTGCAATGAGCTTTTTGCTGTGGGATATGACAGACAGCTAGATACTGTCCCTGCCACAAGAGCTTCTGGTTATAAATAGACAAAGACTCTAATTTCTAATTGACCTCTTTTCTTTTTCAGGGTTATACATAAATTTTCGTCACCTTTATAAACAGCGCAGACGGCGCTATGGACAAAAAAAGAAAAAGATCCACTAAAAAGAAAGATTTAGATGGCTTCTTGCCAGTTTGAGCCTAATCTGATTCTTACAGTTTTACCTTCTTGTACCAATGTAAAAGTTTTTTTAATGTTAAATGATTAAATTCTCAGTGAGGCTATCTTCCTTTTCCCCAGTAACATTCCTGAATTTACTGTTATCTTGTTGTAGTAATTGCATGACATGGATTCCTGATATCTGATGAGAGGTTCATTCTTGTGTATTCAGTTAATGACACCAAAAGGCTCAGCCCACCCCAACCCTGTCTCATGTTCAGTCTGTCTAATTCATGCCAGAGATTTTTTTTTCAAAAAGTGCTTTATCCCTACAATGTACTGACGGTTCTTACAGTTGAGATTTGTTCTTTTCAGCTATTGCTTGTGAAAAAAAGCAAGACTATGTCACTCTATAGAAGACTGTTAAAGTGACTCAGGCAGGACTTAATTATTCTGTACCTAAGGGGTTACTTGTTTAGTGGGATGGCATTGACTTTTTGAAAGTGAAGTAGACTGAGTCATTGATAAAACATTTCTAAGAGTGGGGCTCGAGAACATGTTTTACATGTGACATCCTTTGGCCTAACAACATCTATTATTGTAGTGCTCAGTAGTGTGGGCATTGAAGAGGCACAGAATGCTTTGAAAGAAACTAATCAGAATCTTGGAACATCATGATCATGCCATTCTTAAGTAAATAACTATTTTCAACACTGAAGAAAAGTGAAACATTATTTAGAAAACAATGAGATTATAAGTTCCAAACTCAGCCAGGAATGTGGCTCACACCTGTAATCCCAGCACTTTGGGACACCTAGGTGGGAGCATCACTTGAAGCCAGGAGTTCAAGACCAGCCTGGACAACATAGTGAGACCCCTATCTCTACAAAAAATAAAAATATTAGCTGGGTGTGGTTGCACACACCTGTAGTCCCAGCTACTCAAGAGGCTGAGAAGGGAGGATCCTGAGCCCAGGAGGTCAAGGCTGCAGTGAGCCAAGATTGCCACTGCACTGCAGCTGGGGTGACAGTGGAAGGCCCTGTCTCAAAAAAACCAAGCCACACACACACACACACACACACACACACACACGGTCCAAATGGTAGCAGGGATCCAAAGGGAACACAATATGTAGATCAAACTGGCAGTAACACCGTGTACAGCCTTTGAGAAACTAGAAACATTAGAGTAGGCCAAACACACCTCCAAACTGTCTTAGGCTGTGCACAAACACAAAAAATGGCAGCCTTCCATCTCCTGCACTGGCTGAGTCCATTTACTTGTATATTTGTTCTAGTGAGTGGTGAGTGAGTGATGGGACTACATTTTTTGCATAGACCTCAAAAATAACTTCATTCTGCTGCTGTTCATTTGGCTTTTTAAAACCCATCTGCCGTAGAACACTGAAAACAGAGAGAACTTTGGGGTGAACAGCGCTGATCCTTTAACAAAGATTTCTGGCAGGAAACTCACAAAAAGGAGAACTGAAAATTTAGACATACAGTTGGCCATTGTAAAAAACATCAGTTTCCTCTCATACATTCCAAGTAAACCAAGTAAAATAAGTGTTGGAGTAACACTTGCATAGAAGAATTTAAGGAGTGATAGCTCTTTCTGTTCTGCCATTCCCAACATTCCTGGGGGAAAGGAGACTCAATGAGTTAATACTATTTCACTGAGCCCGATGGAAACTTGGTTTGACCTAAAACATCTGATTAACATAGGCTAGCTGATTTCTTAAAAATTCGTTGCATTGAAGGATAGTTTGCATGTCTGTAACACCTGTCAATACTTGTTTGTATTGATTTCTGATATTCTTGCAGCTGACTATGTGTAATTGGGCAGATCAGCTTTGCAGTAGATTATGCTGCATCGTCGTGGCAAATTCTGTATTCTTAGTGATTGTTACAAACCCCTTTATTGCTGTCTGAGAAAGTGAAAGATTGTGTATTTCTATTAAAACATTTACAATCAAAATTCTAATGACTGTGCTTAAAGATAATTTAGTCTAGTGGTTTTCTGTTAGTGATAAAGTCCTTTGTTCAGGCAAAATATTATGTAGCAGTTCAGCATGTTAAACCAAAAACAGTTGCTCTGGTTGAAGCCTGAGAGTTACAGGGAAGGTGGTGCAACTGAAAAACACTGATGATGTAGACAAAGCCTCAAGAAGTTGCCCAAAGTCATAATGCTAGCTGGCAAATTGGAACCGTAATTAACTTTGGAATCAGTGATCTGTCGGGATTATCTAGCTAGAAACTTGCTTAGGCAATGAGGACTAATCACTGTCAGAAATAAGGAAACCTCATGATTTATGAATCTATGCCACTTAGTTGAAATTAAAGTGATAAGACAGACCAAAAGACAAAGGTCTTAGTTTCATAGTGAAACCATTTTATAGAAAATCAAATATTTTGTTGTCATTGAAAAAAAACCTGGAAGAAACAGGACTCATTTTACACATTAATGGTTGCTCTTTAAAAGTTAGAATCTCAAGAGACACCAAAAGCACCTAAGAGTTATCACCACATTTTGCCCAAGTTCTAAGGAAAGTTCTGAAACTTAGTGGTGTTGTGTTTGTACTCAGCAAGCTACAGACAGTCTGAGTTGCTCATTCCATGAACAGAAGCTTGAAAATGCCCTTACAGTTGAGATATAAACTGGAGAGAAGAGGTGAAGCTTTCAGGAAACCAGAGAGCCCTTGCCGGTCAGGTTTCCTGAGGAAGGCAGGGGTGCTCTATGCTCATCAGTCCTTCAAGCCTCTCAGGAAATGTGCCCATCATGGGAACAGCAGCTATCTTCCAAGCTTAAAAATTATGAGTCCCAGGAAGTTAAAGCCCAACCAGCCAACCATCTTCACATCCTTCTCATACTAGTAGAGTCATTCAAAACAGCACATGGTGCTTCTGAGGCAGCCTCAGGAAGGTCTTTGGGTGGCTCTTCCAGAGGTAAACATACTGGAAAGGTTTTACCTAAATCATTTTCAGTTGAAAGAAAAAAGAAGGAAAGCTCCAAAAGTCAGTTTCAAATTCTTTCAGTGCTGCTCCCAGAGAAGTCCGTGTGCAAAGGTGTGATGTTCTGGTCATAAGCGGCATACTCAGAGGTGCCGGTACTGGCCAGTTTGAGCTGCTGGGCAGCATGGGTCAGCTGGAATGCAGCATCAGGGTGGGCTGTGTCAGGCAGCAGTGTGCATTCCCTTTCCAGCATATCAGCCACCCCTTTCAGCAGGTCCAGGAAACCAAAGGCTAGAGCGGCCTTTCGCAAACGGTTCAGCTCCTGAAACAAGACAGAAAAATCACCAATGCTCCTGAAATGTGTTCTCAACACATACTTTCTAAGTGCTCAGCTTAGAAATAAGTTCTCCTTGACTGAACTTCAGGGAGCAATTTTCTATGAGAACAAATGTTTATTTAGGGATGCCAGTAACAAGAATGTAATGGTTTTACTGGGAAGTGGTTCCTCTGCAGGTGACCAGAAGCTGGCTAAGGAAGACAGTGAGCTGAATGAAACAACGTCATCATCACAGTTAATGAGCATTTATGCCACACGTGGTAGTCAGCACTTTGCATCCATCATTTCATTACTCCTAACTTTAAGGAAGAGTACTTTCCTCTTGTTACTTAGGTATGGAAAAGACTTGCCCTCAATCTGAAAAGGCTCTTAACCCCACTGTGGCAGGGCCTCAGACTAAGACAATAAACAGGCTCAGAGGAGGCCCTGGAGGAGTCAGAGTGGAAACACCAACAAAAAGAAAGGCTGGTTAGTGATAGAAGCAGAGAAATAAGAAGTGCCCCAACAACCCCTTAGTGGAGTGGTCTGGGCAAGTTGTGTAGCCTCTCTGGGTCTCAAAGACCTCATTTATAAAATGAGGAGAATAACCCCTTCCTTACCCACTGCAGGGGCTGAAGCAGTTTCTCTAGGCTCTTTTGAGCTCTAATATGTAGAATGATATAAAACCAGAAAAGAGAAATGGGCTCTCTGACTTATCTTTCTACTATCATCTGTTTAAAAAGCGGAAAGTTAAGAAGGCCAAACAAGTGTGTCATCATGAGTAAATAGCTGATGACTGTAGGAAGCTCTGCAGGGAGGATGGACTGCATGGATTATGGGCTTCAGTTAGGGAGGGGCCTGGCTGGCTGAGAAGCTCTGCAGTTGAACTCTGATTAAAGCTGTTTTATTTCACCAGCTTACTACATAATTAGGTTTGAAGACAACAGTGACATAAAGGTAATGAGATAACACCCAGACAAAGTAGCATGTATCTTCTCCCGTTAAGATGCTAGCCTGAGGCTGGCTGTGTGTGCCAATATTTTAGAATTAGAAAGCTACGACACAAATGACATGCTTTATGCTGCACTTAATTTAATTCCAGCCAAACACCAGAACAATAGGGGAGAATCAAGGAGCAAACCTAAATGTTCCCCACTCTACCCCACCCCCTGTAACTTAATAGTCTCTTCACCAATGGTTCTGGATCAGCTACATATGATTCTGGAGGGCCATCTCCTCTGCAATTCATAAATGTGTAATGTCAGATGTCATTCCTAGAAGCAGATTCTCTGGTGCAATAAGAATGTTCTGGGGTGACTGGGTGGGGTGGCTCATGCTTGTAATCCCAGCACCTTTGGGAAGGCGAGGTGGGTGGATTACCTGAGGTCAGGAGTTCGAGACCAGCCTGGCCAACATAGCAAAACCCCATCTCTACAAAAAAATACAAAAATTGGGCCTGGAACGGTGGCTCATGCCTGTAATCCCAGCAGTTTGGGAGACTGAGGTGGGCGGATTACGCAAGGTCAGGAGTTCAAGACCAGTCTGGCCAACATGGTGAAACCCCGTCTCTATTAAAAATACAAAAATTAGCCGGGCATGGTGGCACACACCTGTAATACCAGCTACTTGGGAGGCTGAGGCAAGAGAATTGCTTGAGCCCAGGAGGCAGAGGTTGCAGTGAGCTAAGATCATGCTACTGCACTCCAGCCTGGCTGACAGAGTGAGACTCTGTCTCAAAAAACAAACAAACAAAAATTAGCTGGGCGTGGTGGCACGTGCCTGTAGTACCAGCTACTTGGGAGGCTGAGGCAGGAGAATCACTTGAATGCGTGAGGCGGAGGTTGCAGTGACCCAAGATCTCACCATGGCACTCCAGCCTGGGCAACAGAGTGTGACTCCGTCTCAAGAAAAAAAAAAAAAAAAAAGAATGTTCCGGACAATTCCCCATCCAGGAAGCCACATACATTGGTTGCCTGGGGTTGGCCTGGATACCCATATAGGAGTGATGAGGAGAGTTCAGGGCTATGACCCACAGGTCCTCTCAGCTGCTTCCATCAGTCATTCATTCACAGCAGCCCCAACACAGAAAAACCCTCTGTCTGTTCAGAATGAGGCCATTTAAACCCTTCTAATTTTTGGATTTTAGGGAAGGAACAGACCTATCAGTTTTACTGAGTTTATTTGAAAAAACTGAGGCCCAAGTCACACATCTCTAATCCCTGCCCATATTCACACTGCCATCTCACAGTTCTACTATTATGAACCATATATTTGAGGTACCTCCTCTTCCACTATATTCTAACTGTCTCACCTTATAGAATGTCTGTGTTTTTTCAGGTAGTTTCCTTGCATTTCTTAAAATCTTCTGTACATCTGTCTATTAAGGGTAAAAAAAAAAATCCAACATTAGAATTCTGTGGTAAAAAGGGGAAATAATATAAAAGAATGGATCTAAATGTTTAAAGAAATGAAAATGAGAACACAGCTACGATGTCAAGATGAGGATCCCTTCTGTGTTAATGTCAGTTCAACATTAGTAAAGCACTCCCTCCTTCAAAAAGCTTGATAGTAAAATAAATCCCCTGACAGAAACAAACTTGCCTCATAAAAATGTACCCAGTAAACCCATACATCTATCACCAGAACAAAGACCATTCAATGGGGAAAAAATAGTCTTTTCAACATTTGGTGCTGAGACAACTGGATATCCACATGCAAAAGAATAATGTTGGACCCTTACATAATACCATGTACAAAAAATTAACTCAAAATGGATCAGAGACCTACATGTAAAAGCTAAAACTATAAAACTCTTAGAAAAAACAGGGGCCAGGTGCAGTGGTGTGCCCCTGTAATCCCAGCTACTCAGGAGGATGGCTTGAGGCCAGAAGTTTGAGACCAGCTTGGGCAACACAGTGAGATGCGTTTCTCAAGGGAAGAAGAAAAAGAAAACATAGAGGGTAAATCTTTATGACCTTGGATTTGGCAATGATCTCTTAAGACAGCAAAAAGCACAAACAACAAAAGCAAAAAACAAAATTTGACTTCTTCAAAACCAAAAACTTTTGTGTATCAAAGGACACTATAAAGAGAGTGAAAAGATAACTCACAAAATGGGAGAAGATATTTGCAAATCATATCTGCTAAGGATCATACTATCTAGAATATATAAAAAAACCCAACAACAAAAAGACAAACCCAGTTAAAAAATGGACAAAGAACTTGAGTATATACTTCTCCAAATAATATACACAAATGGCCAATAAGCACGGGAAAAGATGCACATTACTAGTCATTGAGGAAATGCAAAGACACAGACATACCACTTCACACCTACTATGATAGCTATACGATAATAATAAAAGGAAAACAACGAGTATTGGTAGGAACATGGAGAAAGTGGAACATTTATACACTACTAGCAGGAATGTAAAATGGTGCGGCTACTGTGAAAGAGTGTGGCAATTCCTCAATAAGTTAAGCAGAATTGCTGTCTGATCCAGCAAACCCATTCCCATTAAAATACATACCCAAGAGTATTGAAAACAAATATTCAGACAAAAACTTATACATGAATGCTCGTAACAGCATTATGCACAATAGCCAAAAGGTAACCCTAATGTCCATCGACTGAGGAATAATCAAAATGTGACACATACATATAGACATATGGAATATTAGCCATAAAAAGGAATGAAGTACTGATACGTACTACAACATGAATAAACCTTGAAAACACCATGTTAAGTACAAGAAGTCAAACACAAAAGGCCACAAATTGTATGATTCTGTTTATATGAAATATCTAGAATAGGTAAGTCCACAGAGACAGAAAGCAAATGAGTGGTTGCCGGGGCCTGGGAGAAGGAATGTGGAGTGACTTTTCTAATGGGCAGAGGGTTTCCTTTTGAAGTGATTAAAATGTTCTGGAACTAGAGAGTGGTGATGGTACACTGTGAATGCACTAAATGGGACTGAATTGTGTACTTTAAAATGGCTGAAGATACATTTTATGTATATTTTTCCAGATTAAGTAAAATAAACCCAAGAACAAAAGAATTTTTTTCTATAGTAGTCAAGATTCAAACAAAAAAATTTAAAAAAATAAGAAAAGCTCAGCTATAACTGGTGGTGAAAGTGGTTCTAATATCCCTCTGACAAGGAAGTACTGGGGTCAGGGACATCAGCAAAATAGAAGACCCCGATTTTCCAACAAAGAGGCCCCTGACACATTAGCCTTGGCAGGATGTGGTTCAGTCTCCATGGAAAGGGGGCTCAGAGACTGTGCAGTCAACAGAAACTACTTTTGTTGTCCAAATGGACTGACTGTGTCTTGTCATTTGGTTTAAGTTGAACTTACTGGAGGAACAAACATAATAAAGGTGCTCAAAGGAGAAAAAAGTTTCAGTAAGTGATTTTTAAAAACAGGTATAAATGACTTTTTGTTGATGAAAGGAGAAATGTTCCTGAATACCTTGCCTGAAAGCATCATTCTTTGATAATCATATTATCATAGCTTCCTATGAAAGTGTTTTTGTGGAATATAATTCTATGGATTGAGTTCTACTGAAGGAATGGAAGAAATATCGTTATGAAGACTTTTACATCTTTTCCAAAACTGTTGTTAAATACCCATTATGTTATTTAATGCCTCACCATATAAAAAATTTCACACTAAAATTCAATGCTAGGAAAATATGTCTCTCTAGACAAACTGACAAATGTCCTTTTTTCAGACACGAACAACTGACCTTGTCAACAGGAAGCTCAGAGCCAAAATGCTCACGTAAAATTATCATTTTGCCTTGGGTTCCTGGCACAATTGTCTTCCTTCTTCCTCTAGGATTCTTATTGCTCTAAATTTTGTAAAAAATGATTTTGCTATATACATGTTTTACTGTAGGGCATCTCAAATCCCTTTTGGAAATAATGACAAACATTAGAAGTAAATGAATTACTAAGTATCAAAGGAAAAGAAAATCAAATAAAATGCCTGCCTGCCTACCCAAATGCCTCCTGTCCCCAGTGGAAAGCAACATAAATGGTAATGTTACCTGCAGGCCGCTGGGTTTGATCCAGACGGTCACATTCTGGGCATAACTGCGTTTGTTTTTGGGCTGCAGGGGGAATGGGCTCTTATTGTCATCCTCGCCGTAAGGGTTTTCTTTAGCATCTTAAAAGAAAAGACATTCTTGAAATGACATCTGGCAAAACACAATCAGTTACATTTCCAATTAGACTAGAAGCTCTTTGAATCACTCAATCTTTGATATCCTATCACTTTGTTAATTAAGAAAATCCATTAACTTCAGTCAGGTTGGAGAACCTGTTCTCAACAGAAAGCCACTGATGTAGGAGGCCCATTTAAGTGAAAAACAGCTTAATGTTTTTAAAGAAACAAGCTTCACTTATCTGATTCATAAATTAAGGTCAAAGAATAAAACAAATACATATTTAAAAATATATATATACACATACATACACACAGACACACACATATATACTGCAATTCTATATAGTCTAACCCAGTGCTCTCCCACTGAACTTTCTGTATGACAGAAATGTTCTATATCTGTGCTGTCTAATATGGTAGCTACTAACTACTGAGCACTTGACCTGTGGCTAGTGTGACTGAGAAACTGAATTTTAAATTTTATTTAATTTTAATTAAATTTAATGTGGCCAGTAGCTACTGGATTAGAGAGCACAAGTCTAGGCATTAAAATAATTAAAAAGCAAAACTATATATAGCCAAATTAAGGCAAAGGGCAAGACAAGAAATACTTTTATTGGTGAAGCATACCCCAATATGGCTTTTTAGTGTATTGCTTCCAAAAATGTAAAGTCATGTTGGTTTTATAGCTACATGAACAAACAGGGTTTGTCTCTGTACCTGCTTCCTGAGCCTATGAAACTGCCACAAATTTATAAAGCACGCATACTTCTAATGGTGTATTTGATCTTTATTATTATTACCACCTTCTGGTATAGACAGATCAGGAGTCATTTTCCTACAAGTTCAGAGAACTTAAATCCCTTGCCCAAACGTTCATGGTGAAAAATGTAATTAGACCAGTCTGTCTAACTGAGCCAGACATTCTCTACCCTGGATTTGGTCATTAACTGAAACACCTTGATACTGGCCCAACACTTCCTTTGTCAACTCTCCTCAGCCCTGACTCCTCCATAAAATACTGGCCCAACTCTCCAGACATATCTCCATTAATATTTGTCAATATATAAACCTTCTGAGTCAGGCTAAGGTCCTATAAGTCCTTTCCCACACAATAGCTCATTTCCAACTTTCCTGCTATTTCTATTACTCCCCACTGCCTAGAATGTTCTCCCTTCTCATTCACTCATTTACTTATTCACTTATTCATTCATTATCTATAGTAAGACCCCGCTACGTAGCAAGCACTGTGCCAGAAATTGTGCCTAGAGAAAATACTTTTCAGCCTCAAGGAACTTACAGAATAAAGAATATTTATTAAATTCCAACTAGGTGCCAGATACTTTACATATTCAATTTCTCTCTTTACAGCAACTCTAGAGTGAAGATGTTATTAGTCCCATTAAAGATGAGGAAACTAAGGCGCAGAGAGGTTGGATTTATATAAGGTTTCACAGTGACTCAGTTGGGCCTGTTTCCAAAGCCAACACTTTTTCCACCATTCAACACTGCCATTCCTTACCTGTCCAAACTTACCTACCTATAGTCCAAGTCCAGATCCTATCTTACCCCTTCCATGAAATTGTTTCAAGTTTTTCTGGCAGATAGTGGCTTTTTTTAGACCCTTTTATCCCCTAGCACTTAGTATCACTGCCAAACATTTCAACATCTAATCAGAGCCTATTTTGTACTGCCATTAGTTGTCTGGAGCCTATATGTGGTAACTAACTGGCTTAGGAGACAGGAAATATTACATTTATGAAAGGAGAAATAAAAAATATGATAGTATAAACAAAAAATAAAAATTATAAGATAAATTTGAAGATACAGAAGACAGAAAAAATTTAAAAAATGGGAAAATGGGCAGAAAGAGATAGAAAATTACAAATACAAATCACAAATATATGTTTCAGAAAAGGAGAACAGAGAATACAGAAAGAGGAAATCAAAGAAATAATTGATCTTCCCAATACTGAAGAACATGAATTGCCAGACGGAAAGGGTCTACTGAGTGCCTAGCAAAATGAATGAAGAGACCAACATTCTGAAATTCAGAACACCAGGGATACAAAGATCACCGGGGAATATGGAGAACATACAGTTCAGGGTCAAAGGTCTTTGAGTCACCATGGCACTAACCTTCCGTAGCAAAACTGGACTCCAGAAGAGACAACAGAGTAATGCTTCAAAACTCTGAGGGAAAATGACTTATGACTTCCAACTTAGAACTCAATTCCTAACCGAACTATCATTAAGAATAAAGAATGAAATAAACATATATATATTTCCAAAATACACAAGATTTCAAAATATTTACTTCTCATGTATCCTTTTTTTCAGGAGGAGTTGTGAACAGGAGACCCATAGGAGAGATGTAAAGGGGAGACTCAGGATGACACCTATGCAACAGGTCTGGGGAATAACCATACCATTTATGAAGCAGGAGGATGGGAGATGATGCTAAGAAAAAAAAAGGAAACTGATAAAATACCTGAAAAATGTATTTTACTTAGGGAGGAATTAGTCAGTTATATAGAAAACAAGCAAAGAAAAAAAAATAGCTGGGACTGAGCTAGGGGACAAAAAGCTGCAAAAACAAAGGAAATATAAATTGGTATATATATATAAATTGGTATATATCATCTAACAAGGACTGAATACTGATTTAACCAAAAAGAACATTATAACTATATTGGGAGAATAGAAGGAGGGAAAATGTGCATCTTGTGTAGGTGGGTGGGAGATGGCAGTGTTTATAGAGCTAAATACTCATCCTTTAAAAAGTCAAAAAATGGCATCTAAAATGGGGAAAAGGGCTGGGTGTGGTGGCTCATGCCTGTAATCCCAACAGTTTGGGAGGCTAAGGTGGAGGATTGCTTTAGCCCAGGAGTTTGAGACCAGCCTTGGCAACATAGTGAGACCTTGTCTATATAAAAAAATCAAAAAAATTAGCCAGGCATGGTGGCATGCACCTGTGGTCCCAGCCACATGGGAGGCTGAGGTGGGAGGATCACCTGAGAGGTCAAGGCTGCAGTGAGCCAAGATTGTGCCACTGCACTTCAGCCTGGGTGACAGAGTAAGACCCTGTCTCAAAAAATAAATAAAAAAAAAATAAAACGGGAGGCTGGGCATGGAGGCTCACGCCTGTAATCCCAGCACTTTGGGAGGCCAAGGCAGGCGGATCACTTGAGGTCAGGAGTTTGAGACCAGACTGGCCAACATGGTGAAACCCTGTACCGACTAAAAATACAAAAATTAGCCAAGCGTGGTGGTGGGCACCTGTAGTTCCAGCTACTGGGGAGGCTGAGGCACGAGAATTGCTTGAATACAGGAGGCAGAAGTTGTAGTGAGCTGAGATCACACCACTGCACTCCGGCCTGGGCAACAGAGCGACATCTCAAAATAAATAACCAAAATAATAATAATAATAAAATGGGAGAACCCCTGACAGAACTAGGGACATACCTACATTATTTAGAAATGTAAATAAGGCTGGGCACGGTGGCTCACGCCTGTAATCCCAGCACTTTGGGAGGCCGAGGCAGGAGAATTACTTGAGGTCAGGAGTTTGAGACCAGCCTGACCAACAACATGGTGAAACTCTGTCTCTACTAAAAATACAACAATTAGCCGGGCATGGTGGCTTGTCCCTATAGTCACAGCTATTAGGGAGGCTGAGGCAGAAGAATCGCTTCAACCTGGGAGGTGAAGGTTGCAGTGAACCAAGATTGCACCACTGCACTCCAGCCTGGGCGACAGAGTGAGACTCTGTCTCAATAAAATAAAATAAAATAAAAATAAATAAATAAATAAATAAATAAATACCAAAAGAAACAAATACGTTTTAAAAAGTAGTTGTCTCTAGGAACAGAACTGGGAGTAGGAGGGATTGGTACAAACAATAGTGCTATTTGCATGTTTTGCTCAACAACCCTCTGAGATAGGTTTTATTATTAATTGTTATTTGTTATAATTCCAATTCTAAGACTGCTGTGAGAGTTAAATGATATGGTACCCTCATTATGTCCAGCACAGTGCCTAGCACAAAGTTAAGTTCATTATAATATTAGCTATTATTATCCACACTGAAAAGTGGAACAGACCAAGAAGGAGGAAAAAACAACATGAACACAGGGTAGAGTGAACAGCAGTTCAACTGGAATGAAGAACAACTGTAACAAGCCAAGTGTTGCTACATTGGAAGCCAGATCAGAAAGGAGTCTGAATGCTACTACCATCTTAGATTATAGATATGCATCTTTGGTGAAAACCATCACAATAGTCTAGTCGGAGGTTGGCAAACTTTTTCTGTGAGGGCCAGACAGGTTGGAGTGCAGTGGTGCAATCAGGCTTCACTGCAGCCTCTGCTTCCTGGGCTCAAGCGATCCTTCCACCTCAGCCCCCTGAGTAACTGGGACCACAGGTGCACACCACCATGCTGGGCTAATTTTTGTATTTGTGGTAGAGATACAGTTTCGCCATGTTGGCCAGGCTTGTCTCAAACTCCTGGACTCAAGTGATCCACCTGCCTTGGCCTCCCAAAGTACTGGGATTACAGGCATGAGCCACCATGCCTGCCTGAATATTTATCATTTCTTTGTGTTGTGAATATTCAAAATCCTCTCTTCTAGCTTTTTGAAAATATATGCTAAATTATTGTGAATAATATTCACACTACAATGCTATAGAGCACTGAACTTATTCCTCCCTAACAGCTGTAATTTTGTATCTGTTACCTCTCCCTATTCTCCTCTCCTCACTACCCTTCCCAACCTCTAATGACCATGATTCTAGATTCTACTCTCTACTTCTATGAGCTCATTTTTGTTTAGCTTCCATATATAGGTGAGAACATGTGGTATTTATTCCAAATTTATTTTTGTACACAAAAACTCAAAATTTGTGAACCACTGCCCTGAGCGATCTCCCTCATTCCCACCATTTTAACTATTTGTGATAGCTTTACAACCTAAAATTTTATCTCCAACTCTGCCCTCTCTCCTCAACTTCAGACTTCTATAGAATTGTCTCTAGGCACCTCCACCTATATCTCATAGGCACAAACTCAACATAAACAAAATACGTTCTTCCCAAATTTACTCTTCTCTCTCTATTATCTATTTCAACTAATAGTACTACCTTTCACCCTGTAGCCCAGGTCAGAAACCTGGGATCATTTTTTTTTTTTTTTTTTTTGAGACAGAGTCTTGCTCTGTTACCCAGGCTGGGGTGCAGTGGCCGGATCTCAGCTCACTGCAAGCTCCGCCTCCCAGGTTTAGGCCATTCTCCTGCCTCAGCCTCCCAAGTAGCTGGGACTACAGGCGCCGGCCACCTCGCCCGGCTAGTTTTTTTTTGTATTTTTTAGTAGAGATGGGGTTTCACCGTGTTAGCCAGGATGGTCTCGATCTCCTGACCTCGTGATCCACCCGTCTCGGCCTCCCAAAGTGCTGGGATTACAGGCTTGAGCCACCGCGCCCGGCCATGGGATCATTTTTAACACTTCTCTCTCCTTTATTTTCAAATCCAAACGTTATTGATCCTACTTCCTAAATGTATTTTACCCCCAGTTATTACCACGGTCTGGCTCTCATCTTCACATTTCCAGGACTAACACAGTAACTTTCAGCCACAGGTCCTTGCCTTTTCAAATCCACACTCCACAGAGATATCTTTCTAAATACAAATTTCTTATCTCTCACTTGGATTATGGCCATATTGTACAACTGCAGGGGGCACCAGCCCCTAAAATATAGTTTCCTAACTGGTATCCCCCTGTTCTCACTGTAGCCAGAGGGATCTGATCACATTACTCCTCTTCAGTGGCTTCCCAGTATCTGCAAGATAAATTCCTGGTTCTTCACATTTCAGACAAGGCCTGCTTCACTCTAGCTACTACCAATCTCCAATCTACCATCTGCCCCTCCCACACCCACTCTCACATTTTGTGCTGCAGTTCCTTTTCTTTCTGTAGGTGTTCTGTTTGCCCAGGATGCCCTTTCTTCCCTTCATTAGCTTAGCAAGCTCCTCCTTTTCTTCAAAACTCAACTAGGGTATTTCTCCTCTGTGAAGATTCTCCTGAGTCCTCTAGGCAGAGCTCATCATCATCTCCTACAGGCTAACTCTGATTTGTGCCAGTCTGTGATCATTCCACTTTCCACTAGACTTTGAACAACTCCAGCTAACTCTTTTATCCCGTAGGCCTGGCACGGAACAGGTTGCTTGGTAGATGTTCCTGAAATTGAAATGGGCCCAAATGAGTCAAAGATGACTCTACAGTTGGAACCTGAGTAGCCAGTGGCACAAATGCCTTAATCAAAAGGAGGAGGAAAATCAGAAGGAGGAATAGTTTGAGGAGAAACGAGTGCGGGACAACAGGTCTGTAACAAACAGCTGAGCTTGAGACTGTGATAGAATATTCAGGTGGAGAGATCCAACTAGGAACTGGAAATATGATATGCAAATTCTGGGGAGAGATCAGGTGAGACTAGAGCTACAGATTTGGGAAATGTGAAGTTATTACAGCTGATAAAATAACCAAGGGAGAAGAATAACCAAAGAGAAGAAGGCAAAGAATAACATGTTGGAAATCATGAGGCAAGGGAAAGAAAAGACAAAACAAAGACAAAAAGAAAAGTCTGCCAAAGAAAAAGTCAAATAGGTACCAGAAGCAATGTCAGGAAAGCTACAGAAAAACAGTTTCAAGAAGGAAGGATTACATTATCTAGGAATGACAGGAAATTACTTGAGTTGAACTATAGTACACCAAGAAAAAAAATTATGGAGATTAGCTTTTCACTCTAAGCCACTGAAGAGTTTATTTATTTAAAGCAATCTAAATGTTGATTTCTCCCGAGCTGTAAAATTCAGGAGTTCAAACATCAAACTCTCTTCAAGTTTTCCATGTACACATCCAGCATCATCTGAGACCATGGCATACTAGTAAGGGAGATGAGTCAGTTCTCTGACTGCACAGTCAGAAACATTGAGAACAGCAGAATGAAAACAAAGTCAAGATAAGTAAAATCTGATCTGGATTATACCTGAAATAGGACCCAATTGTGCCATTTTCCCTAGCCATGGGAGAGGTTCTGGGCCAGGCTCAAAGAGAGACATCATGAGGTTTGATTTCTTCTTGCTGTCAGCTTGGGAGTAGAGCATTCCATGCCATTCAGGACTAGATGGAGAGAAGACAGAAGATGAGAAGAACATCAAGCCTGAGACTGTCAAGTTAAATAAGTCTAGCCTGTATTTTTCTCTTGAGAGACACAGGCTTCAGCTTTGAAATTAGGCACATTACTTTTACCAAAGCCAAATCCTAAACCTGAAAATGCATACTGCTCTCCCCTAATATTTCCATTCTTCTGGGATATTTATTATTATTCAGGTAAAATTATGTGGATATGGAAATCAAAAGCAGTCTTGAAAGAGAAAAAACAAATCATAAAGAGTAGCAAGTAGCTGGAGAGGTGATGAGGAGGGGTAAAGGCTGTGACCTATAGGTCCTGTCAGCTGCCTCACTAAGTCACTCACAGCAGCACCAAGAGAAGCCCTTCTACCACAGGGCACAAGGCCATCATCCTGTTCTGTAAGAGAGACTCTGTCCCCAGTTTCTCAAAGGGTCCCAAATGATTCTCATATTCAAACCAGTACAAGTAGTTTGGGTGCCAAGAAATAGAGCAGACTAATACCTAGTAAGATCTGCATTCCTCTTTTTGGACCAGATAATTTTAAATGTAGCAGAAATGGAGCCATGCTTCCTTTGATTAATCCTAACCTCTTGATCTAAACCAGCCAACCCCAGGTAGTGGCCAGAAAATGATCAGGGACCTCCTCTTTTCTAACAATATGTATTACAGAAAGGGAAATAGATGGTTTTGCAGATTTTGAGACTTCAGAAAATGTAAAAGCTAATGGGGTTTCCTCACAGGGAAGGAACACAGCAGAATGATTATGAGTAGGCTCTGGAGTCAGAATGCATGGGTAAGAATCATGGCTCTTTCATTACTAGCTGTGTGACCTTGGGCAAGTTCCACAACCTCTCTAAGCCTCAGTCTCCTCATCTATAAAATAGGGATAATGCTGATACCTCCCATATAGTGTTGTTATGAGGGATTAAATGTGCTAACATATGTAAAATACCTAGAGGAGTGCCTGGCACATAATAAAATGCTCAATGTTATCAGCATCTTTTTTTTGTTTAGTTCTATCCCCTCATTTTATAGATGAGGAGTCTGTGAATCTTGCCTAAGATCCTAAAGCAAGTTAGCATTGCTATAACCAGAACCCAGGTATTCTAGATAGGATTAGAAATAGGAAAATTGAGAAAGGATATAAAATAAAAGCAACATAATTAAAAGGCTCACTCCACACTTCTTCTAGGGAATGATTAAAAGAGTAGTTTAGAAGGTAATAGCAGCTGGGCACTGTGGCTCAATACCCATAATCCCAGCATTTTGGGAGGCCAAGGTGGGAGGATCCTTGAGCCCAGGAGTTCAAGACCAGTCTGGGCAATACAGTGAGACCCCACTTTTATAAATTAAAAAAAAAAAAAAAAAATTAGCCAGGTATGGTGGTGCACACCTGGGTCCTGGCTACTTGGAAGGCGGAGATGGGAGGACTGCTTGAGCCAGGAGGTTGAAGCTGCAGTGAGCCGTGATCATGCCACCGTAACCCTGGGGGACAGAGCAAGATCTTGACTCAAAAAAAAAAAAAAAAAAAAAAAAAAAAAGGAATGTAGTAGCAGGTGAGAAAGTGTGGCAGGAAAAGGAAAAAGTGACAAGGACCTTTCTATTTCTTTCAGAAAAGTCTGCAAAATACTTCACTTTGTAAAATGATTTTCCCTTTCATTCAATCAAATGTAAACAAAGTCTCCTACCCTAATTGAACAATCGCTACCATTCCTTCCACTTTTAAGCTACCATGGAGCAGGACACAAAAGTTGGGTATTTTGCCTGCAATCTGATTGGCTGAATTTTCATCTTCATTGTCATCAGTGATGCCAGTACCCACCTCATCACCTTCTGTGAAAAAAAAGAGATAACAGGTCAGACTGAAATTACCTACAAAAACCCCAAACCCCAATTTATACTCTTGGATGTTTCTAGCCTTTAAGGGATAGTGTAGAGTTCTAAGGGAATATTATAACACAGGAAAAACTCATTCCAGTTTTCCCATGTCTACATAAAAGTCAGTTTCCACACATTATATGAATTCCATTTATATAAAACATCCAGAATAGGCAAATCTATATATAAAGGATATTAGTGGTTATTTGAGGTAAGGGAAATGGGGGGAGGTGTCTGGGAGTTGATAAAGGGTACAGGGTTTCTTTTTGGGGTTATAAAAAAGTTCTCAAATTGATTGTGGTGATGGTTGCACAACTCTGCAAATATACTAAAACCCACAAACCACTTTAAATGGGTGAAGTATACGGTATGTGAATTGTATCTCAGTAAAGCTGCTGCACACACAAAAATCCATTTTCCACAGTTCCACTAGGATGTTTAGTTAGATGCTATCTGGAAGCTTCAGGCACCCATTTAAACAGAATTAGAGACAGAGATGTCAAGTATATTCATAACCAATAGGCTTAGGGCAGCACATGCATGTGAGTTCCCAAAGATAAACAATGATTACTCTATAAGCTTCTTGACTGGATTCTCCAGGTTCTCTCACACTCTGCTGACAGATGAATCTTCCTACAATTAACTTCCCTCTGAAAATATCTATGTCTGTTCTGTTTTGTTCGAAGACTTTCTAATTCAACAGGAAGAATTTGCCCAGTTTAGCTAGACAATTCAACAGCCCTTACAACACGGCCCTATTCTGCCTTCCCATATTTTCCTTTTTCTTTTTTTCTGAGATGGAGTCTTGCTCTGTCGCTCAGGCTGGAGGGCAGAGGCGCGATCTCGGCTCACTGTAAACTCGCCCACGGGTTCATGCCATTCTCCTGCCTCAGCCTCCTGAGTAGCTGGGACTACAGGTGCCTGCCACCACCCCCGGCTTTTTTTTTTTTTTTTTGTATTTTTAGTAGAGATGGGGTTTCACTGTGTTAGCCAGGATGGTCTCAATCTCCTGACCTCGTGATCTGCCCACCTCAGCCTCCCAAAGTGCTGGGATTACAGGTGTGAGCCACCACGCCCGGCCGCCTTCCTATATTTTTCTTTTCACTATTCTCCTACATAAATGGTTTATTTTGCTCAATTTCTTTTTTGGCCATTATACTGGCATGCAGAATTTCCCAGGGCCTTAGAAATAAGGGAAAACTGCCTGTTCTCTGAGAATAATAATTATCAACACAGTTGAGTATATATCAAGATTATACTATACTTGATATATACTCAGATTATATATCTGTGAGTATATACCAAGATTCTGTCTGTGAACATGTGATTGGTTATAGAATATCCAATACTCCAACTGAGATAACGTGGGCATAAATGGAATGTGGTCATTACACAGTATGTGAAAACCTGACTACATACACTTCTTAGAGAAAGCTGATAAATATAAAGTGGATGGTCAGCCTAAAACAGAGAAAAAGATAATTTTAAGGGTAGAACTAGGATTTGAACCTGTAGCCAGACAGGGACCAGAGCTCCTGCTCTATACCCACCACAGCACAGTGCCACCCTTGATAAAGAGAATTTTAAAGAGCTAGAGTCTAGCATTCTCCAGAGAGATGTTGAATTTGGGGAGATGACTTTATAGTTCCTACAGATATATGCTGCAGTAAGGAGGACTCACAAGGGCCTGCATTCACCCATTTGTTCAACAATATTTACTGAGTATCTACTATGTGCTGAGCACTAATAGAACAAAGAACAGATGTGATTCTTCCCCTTATAAAGCTGTATTTGACTTGCACATTTATCAAGTAACCTGATAACTACTTAAGCTTTCTCAGCATGTTACTACTAGGAAAGGCAGAGAGCCCTGGATGAGGGACTAAGCATTCTCATCTCTAAAGAGGATCTCCACTGTAAATTCACAAACCAACACACAGTAAATAGGTGTCAAAATGTTTCTACCATGTAAAGCAGAATTACTTTTCTGCTATATTAGGCAATATTCCATTTTCTAAAATCCAATTCTGTAACTATTCCTTTCCCCTAAATTCTGCAAAATGGGCTATCCTACTATCTAAGATTTAAGAATAACTTTAGTTAATAAGATGCTTCAGACATATCACTGGAATAGGAAGAGAACTCACCTTTGTTAAGTGCTATAGGTAAGACCAGATGTCTGGACAGAACTGGGGGACTTGAAATATCAGCTATATCAATAAATCCCACTATTTCCAAATCTGAAAAGAAGGAATCAACATAGAATTAATTCATTCTATGTAAAAGTACATTATTTTCTGTGTATTAGATTTCACAAATGCACTGTTTAGGTTGTGGTTTCAAATATGATGACTGGGAAAGTTATTAGATTTCTCTATGGGGTTGTCCAATAATTTGCATTTTAAGTTGCTCAGGAAATAATGATAACTGTCATTTATTTAATGAGTTTAAGTTATATGACAAAATCTGCTAAATTTTATTTTTATAAGGTTAAGACCCCAGCCAAGGCAAAAACTGAAAGGCTAATCCCTCTGTGTAGTCAGGGATGTTCAGGTCACCAGGGGGCATCACAGTCAAACACTTCCACAGCAACTACAATCAGCCTTTGAAGAATAAAGCTATTGTATTAAAAACATCTCTCTGAGAAAGAACTGTATTTTATACAAAACTAGGCTAAGCAGTCTAAATATGACAATGATTTCTCTGCTTTATAGAAGCTGTAGTAAAGACCAAAAGTATTTGTTGAAAACCTTAAATAGATAAAAATAAATGTAACCAAAAGAACTTAAAAATTTCGATTATATAATATAAAAACTTAAAAAACAATACAAATTATAAAGAAGAAAAAGTCACTCATTCATAATCAAAGGAAATCTCTATTAATATTTTATTGATGTGCTTTTCAGTCTTTCTTCTAGATTAATACCCATATTTTCAAAAGAATTTTTAAAAATCAGAACATGGTGAACACCTTATATTTTTCTTTTTTTTTTTTGAGACGGAGTTTCGCTGTTGTTGCCCAGGCTGGAGTACAATGGTGCAATCTCAGCTAACTGCAACCTCTGCCTCCCGAGTTCAAGTGATTATCCTGCCTCAGCCTCCCAAGTAGCTGGGATTACAGACATGTGCCACCACACCTGGCTAATTTTGTATTTTTAGTAGAAATGGGATTTCTCCATGTTGGTCAGGCTGGTCTCCTGACCTCAGGTGATCCGCCTACCTCGGCCTCCCAAAGTGCTGGGACTACAGGCGTGAGCCACTGCGCCTGGCCATATTTCTAATGTATTAGGAAGTGTGCTTCTCTGGAGATTTGCTGTCCTTACCTCCCTTAGCTGAGTAATAAATTCATTAGTATAAGCAGCTAGATATTTTTCATTTGAGTAGGAAAAGGTCTACTATATTTTAGAGTAGTTTAGCTGCAAGAAAGATCTCCCACTAAGAGTTTATATGGGAAAGAAAAGACCTATTCAAATTTACTCTTCGAAAAAGGATGGGAAGGAAGTGGAATCTAACTGTTATGAAGGCAACAAGACTTTTGGTACAGCTTAACATACTGCTCTCTAGTCACAGTAGAAGAGATGGATGCCTTGCTTCTAGATAGCCAGAAGCTAAAGGCACAAAAAGTAAAAAGACTGTTCACAGTCCCTCACTCCAAAACTCCTTAAAAATCCATATGCCTCAAACAATGAGCATTCACTGCACATTTAATTCTAATCATTTATTGACTGAACAATTATCTATTGGGCACCTACTAAGTGTCAGGCACTATGCTGGACATCAAGGCTGTAATGGTGACTGAAACACTGACAATATCCAACCCTAAAAGGTTTAACATACACCTAATATTCAAGGAGTCCACCCACCAATTGGAGGTAAGTCTCCTCTCCACTGCTCCTTGCTATTTTTGACTCTTCACTTTGCCAGTCTCAGTTAAGCATAGTACTAGCAACACGAACCAGGTAAAAGCTGTGGTAACATCACTTTCTTTCAGTCATAATATAAGTAGCAGGACTAGAAGAGTACACTATATCGGATCTAAGAACTCCAAGACCATCTGGTTGATTCTCCCTACCTAGCCAATAAGAACTAGAGGAAGACTTCCCAGGGTCACACAGCAAGAGTCATACTGCAAAGTATAGAAGCTAGTCCTTCTTATTTTTTTTTTATTTTTATTTTTGACACAGAGTCTTGCTCTGTCGCCTAGGCTGGAGTGCAGTGGTGGGATCTCGGCTCACTGCAAGCTCTGCCTCCCGGGTTTACGCCATTCTCCTGCCTCAGCCTCCCGAGTAGCTGGGACTACAGGCGCCGCCACCTCGCCCGGCTAGTTTTTTGTATTTTTTTTTTTTAGTAGAGATGGGGTTTCACCATGTTAGCCAGGATGGTCTCGATCTCCTGACCTCGTGATCCGCCCGTCTCGGCCTCCCAAAGTGCTGGGATTATAGGCTTGAGCCACCGCGCCCGGCCGCTAGCCCTTCTTATATGACCTTAATTATGACACTAATTAAGTCCAGTATCTCTATTAAGAATCATCTCAAAGATTTCAATGCTAGTGAATATGGCTATGATTTCCAACTCTAATAATTCGTGGTTATAATTTTCTAGGATTGGAGATCAACTGATGACCTTACCATAAAAAACCAATATTCTGCCACCCCTTAGGTAATGAATCTTCCAATCCAAAGTGCTGATGACAACAGCACCCTAGTACAGGTTGAGTATCCCCTATCTGAAAATCTGAAATCCAAAATGCTCCACAATCCACAACTATTACACAAGCATGAAGCTGACACAAAGTTCAAACGAAATGCTCACTGGAGCACTTTGGATTTTCAGATTAAGGATGCTCAATCACTAAGTAAAATGCAACTATCCCAAAACCCAAAAAAATCTGAAATCTGAAGCACTTCTGGTCCCAAGCATTTTGGGTAAGGAATACTCAACCTGTATCACAATATATATATTTCTTTTTAACCTTCTTAGACAGAGAAGAGAGTAAAAGTCACAAGTTAGAAGAAAGTAAGGATAACAGAGAAACTAAGAAAGAAGTTTTTTAAAAAAGGTACCTGTGTTAATGACTTTAGGGATAGGATCAATTTCTTCATCTACAACAAAAGGTTCTGGCCTGGGGAAGACTTGCACATCAGCAGTTAGGTGGCCACACTTGAGAACAGCATGGAAAGGCGTATATGCCAGATCTATCAGTTTTCTAGAATATGAAAATTCATAGTTATAGAAGAGTAATATGATACATATAAAGTTAATTTTTCAAGACGCAAGGGTTGTTTTCCTTTCAAGTTGGTTCCAAAACTAAGATCTGACCATCTGTAAAATAGAACAAAATCTGACATTTTTGGTGAGGAAATTTCAATGCTGAAAAGCCCAAGAGCAAGTTAATTTGAAATTGCTGAGTCATTACAAGGAAGTCAGTATCTACAGGCAGTATAGATTTACTTTAAAAAGTCATTACTACCAATCACTTTATCTGAAAAATGTACAACTTGGGGAAAATGAAATGATACAATTAGGAACAGTAAAACAGATAGTCTTTCTGGATGTCAAATTATAATACTGAATTGTAAAGAAGGCAAAAGAACTCTAAGCATATACTCACCCAAACATAGACTGTACATTCTTCAAGCACAGGGGGCCATCAATAGTAAAAATCTGCCCTTCACCATTGTTTAAATCTATGAGACGTTCAAGGCATTCCAAGGAATCAGTGCTCTGGAGCTATAAAGCAAAACAGATGACCCTTAAAGTGGCTGGCACAAAATGCCACATTATTATTAGCACACCAAGGTCAAAGCCATTACAATAACACAGGCAATAAATAACAGATGATTTTTTTAACAGCCAATGTGAGAAGAAAATAACTACAACAATTTTGACTCAAGGTTACCAAAGAGGAATGTTACGTAAAATGACACAGGTAGAGCTATTTCATTTAGGAGTAGTTTTGCAAAGATTCTCAGAGGTGACCACAGTTAGTATTTACACAGCATCTTTCCTCCAAAGTGTTTCTAACATCTTTTGGTGAGAACCATCATTATCTACATTTTACAGACAGAAAAACTGAGGGGAAAAAAGGTTAAATCACTTTCCCAAATGAATGGGAAAACAAAGAATGTTTAAGTGTTTAATAAAACATATATCAGAATAATGTTACTTTACTCTTCTGTCAAAGTCAAAGCACACTACTGTCAACATTTCTGGTGGAATGGAGATAAGAATTCTTATATAAGGGAAATGAATAACGCTAAAAAGAACACCTTGACCCTTTATCCATCAGCAGGATGGATAACAACTCCAGCTATGTTCCCCAGATGGGGCAACACTCTGAAATTTCAAAGAACATTTGAGACCCAGAATCTTTTCAAATAAAATGACCAGCCTCAGCTGAAACCAATGGAATTCAATACTACAGTATATACAATATAGCACTAGTGGTATGTACTGAAAAATAAACTAAGCTGTAAAATATGCCTAATCAAACTAAAAACTTAGTAAAAGGTATTACCTCCTCCAAATTCGCCATGCACATGATATATAACTTAGATGGGAAAGGAAAAGGTAGTGGAAACCTGTTGCTCTCACTTCGTTGATTTTGAGTAGCTAAGGAATGTCGTAGTGACCCTCTACCAATGCCAAGACAGCCGTCTGTCACCAGGACCACCTGTTTGTAAAAAGAGAGAGGAGGCTGTAGATTAAATTACATATTTAAAGCAGTCCCATTTAGCAATGTCTTCACTGCTAGAGAGGGGCACCAGGTCTGGGTACAGTTGCTCAAGCCTGTAATCCTAGTGCTTTGGGAGGTCAAGGCAGGAGGATTGCTTGAGCCAAGGAGTTCGAGACCAGCCTTGACAACATAAGGAGACCCTATCTCCACAAAAACTTAAAAAAAAATTAGGAGTGGTGGCATGCACCTGTGGTCCCAGCAAGTTGGGAGGCTGAGGTGGGAGGATCACTTGAGCCTGGGAGGTCAAGGCTGCAGTGAGCCGTGGTCACATCACTGTACTCCAGCCTATGCAAAGAGAGACTCTGTCTTTTTAAAACAAAACAAGCCGGGCGTGGTGGCTCAAGCCTGTAATCCCAGCACTTTGGGAGGCCGAGACGGGCGGATCACGAGGTCTGGAGATCGAGACCATCCTGGCTAACACGGTGAAACCCCGTCTCTACTAAAAAATACAAAAAACTAGCCAGGCGAGGTGGCGGGCGCCTGTAGTCCCAGCTACTCAGGAGGCTGAGGCAGGAGAATGGCGTAAACCTGGGAGGCGGAGCTTGCAGTGAGCTGAGATCCGGCCACTGCACTCCAGCCTGGGTGACAGAGCGAGACTCCGTCTCAAAAAAATAAATAAATAAATGAAATAAAACAAAACAAAACCAAAAAAAAAAGCAGGCCTGACATGGTGGCTCACGCCTGTAATCCCAGCACTTTGGGAAGCCAAGGCAGGCAGATAACTTGAGGACAGGAGTTCAAGACCAGCCTAGGCAACATGGTGAAACCCTGTCTCTACAAAAAATAGAAAAATTAACTGGGCATGGTGGTGTGTGCCTGCAGGCCCAGCTACCTGGGAGGCTGAGGTAGGAGGATCACTTGAGTCTGGGAAGTTGAGGCTACAGTGAGTATGCCACTGCAGTCCAGCCTGGGTGACAGAGTGAGACTCTGTTTCGAAAAACAAAACAAAACCTCAACCCGTACCCCCGCCAAAAAAAAAATCCAAAAAAGGGCATGAGAAAATTTTGTGGGGTGCTAGAACCCCACTCTACACTATAGGATAAAGAATACTATGTCTTAGTTGTAGTAGTAGTTATACAGGTGTATACATTTGTCAAAACTCAGTAAACTGTGTACTTAAGATCAATGCATTTTACTCTACTTCATCTAATAAAATATTTTTTAAAAGCTTGCCTCTGAACACCTAAAAAAGGACAAAAACCTTCACAACCAATTCTTACTTAATCGTATTAAAACTAGAACCCCAGGCCGGGCGCGGTGGCTCAAGCCTGTAATCCCAGCACTTTGGGAGGCCGAGACGGGCGGATCACGAGGTCTGGAGATCGAGACCATCCTGGCTAACACAGTGAAACCCCGTCTCTACTAAAAAATACAAAAAACTAGCCGGGCGAGGTGGCAGGCGCCTGTAGTCCCAGCTACTCGGGAGGCTGAGGCAGGAGAATGGCATAAACCCGGGAGGCGGAGCTTGCAGTGAGCTGAGATCTGGCCACTGCACTCCAGCCTGGGCGACAGAGCCAGACTCCGTCTCAAAAAAAAAAAAAACAAAACTAGAACCCCAACTCTTAGATAAGGAGTTGGTATCTAACATACCAATGTCAAATATGGAATGAAGATTCATTTCACATGTGCTCCTAGGAAGTACCAGCATAGTAGTCTGAATTTTGCTACTTTATTTTCAAAGATGACAAACTCTACGCCTGGTCAACTAAAATGACACCTGGTTAAAATATGTATTTATAAAGGCTATTTAACCAGAAATATACAAGATCTTTAAAATGCATTCTTAATCAACCTGTAATTTGAAAAAAACAATAAAATATACCAACAATGGATAGTAACTGCAAAATCATTTTCCTTTTCTTCATTGCTTCAGAATGATCCTGTGGGGGACAGACTTCCCACGCATCCCAGGAGAGGATTATTTTTGCTTTCCCTAGCCTAGTCCGGTAACCTGATGATAATAGGCAATTAAGGCAGTTTTGTTTTTTTTTTTTTGACACGGAATCTCACTCTGTCACCCAGGCTGGAGTGCAGTGGTGTGATTTCGGCTCACTACACCCTCTGCCTCCCAGGTTCAAGTGATTCTCCTGCCTCAGCCTCCCGAGCAGTTGGGACTACAGGCGTATGCCACAACACCCACCTAATTTTTGTATTTTTAGTAGAGACAGAGTTTCACCATATTGGCCAGGATGGTCTCGAACTCCTGACCTTGTGATCTGTCTGCCTCGGCCTCCCAAAGTGCTGGGATTACAGGTGTGAGCCACTGCGCCCGGCCCTTAAGGCAGTATTAAGTGGTGGCACTGTGTGAAATATCAAGATTGGCACCTACTGATAAAGCCCAAGAATGCTTAGTAGAGGTCCCCTGGAAGGATGTTATCTTTTGGCATGATAGTCAATTGACTACAAGGCAATTTCCTTTTCTAGGTATCAACAATTGCTATATAATGATTTACCTCCACCAGCTTTTTCAGATGTTATGGGATAATGAAATATTTCATGAATGTCAAAATGAAACAGACTTTACTAAATAACAAAGACAGAGTACAGCTGTCTAAAACCTTGGTTAAGGCTGGGTGTGGTGGCTGACAGCTGTAATCCCAGCACTTTGGGAGGCTCAGGCCAGAGGATCACTTGAGACCAGGAGTTCGAGACCAACCTGACAAACATAGCAAAACCCTGTCTACTAAAAATACAAAAATTAGCCGCGTGTGGTAGTGCACTTCTGTAGGGCATGGTGGCACACTCCTGTAGTCCCAGCTATTCATCAGGTGTCTGAGGCATGAGAATCATTTAAGCCCGAAGGCAGAGGTTGCAGTGAGCTGAGATCATGCCACTGCACTCCAGCCTGGGTGACACAGCAAGACTGTGTTTCAAAAGAATAATAATAAAAAAGCAAATCTTGGCTAAAAATTCCACTTTTTTTTTTTTTTTTTTTTTAGACAGAGTCTCGCTCTGTTGCCCAGGATGGAGTGCAGTGGCACGTTCTCAGCTCACTACAAACTCCACCTCCCAGGTTAAGTGATTCTCCTACCACAGCCTCCCGGGTAGCTAGGATTACAGGCGAATGCCACCACACCTCCCTAATTTTTGTATTTTTAGTAAAGACAGGGTTTCACCATGTTGGCCAGGCTGGTCTTTAACTCCTGACTTCAGATGATCTGCCCACCTCAGCCTCCCAAAGTGTTGGGATTACAGGTGTGAGCCATCGTGCCTGGAAAAAAATTCCACATTTAACAAGTTTGTTATATAGTAACTGATTATAGAAACAATAACCAGTAACCACCACCTCTACTACAATGTTTTTTGTTTTTTTTTGAGACAGAGTTTCTCTCTTGTTGCCCAGGCTGGAGTGCAATGGCACGCCTGGGCTGACTGTTGCAACCTCTGCCTCCCCAGTTCAAGTGATTCTCCTGCTTTAGCCTCCTGAGTAGCTGGGATTACAGGCATGTGCCACCATGCCTCGCTAATTTTTGTATTTTTACTAGAGACAGATTCAGGCTTGGCCCCTTGCCCTCAGGTTACATACAGTATATCTCAAATTCAGATTCTTCCTTTTTTTCAAAAGAAGAAAATCATAAAAGTCAGAAGTCTGCATGATGCACAAGGTCTGGTTCTTAAAATCTGAATTTCTCCTCTAAAACCAAAGAAGAAATAGCAAATGAAACTGTGCTACCTGCTAGCTTTCAGTTCAGAAGATACTGACAACAAAACTTCATTTATTCACTATAATGTTAGGAAATAAGACATCCTATATGCATGGATTTACCAAAATAAATAATAAGCTATATTATTTATTTAAGCTGAGATGCCATAAAAAGTTTTTTTATTTCTGAAAAGAAATTGATCAAAAGGCATTTATTGACTTCTTTAGCAAGTATCCACTATATTCTATAAAACAGGGTGGTTTTCACAAGAAAAAATGTTTTTGTTGTTTTCTAAAGGTGAATTTATTGGGATATAATTTACATGCAGTAAAATCACTCTTTTTAGTATACAGTTCTATGAGTTTTGACAGTTGCATTCAGTCGTGTAACCACCCCCACGAACAAGGTAAAGAACAGTTCCAGCACGTCCCAGATTCCCTCCTGCTTCTTTTGAGTCAATTCATATCTTTCCCTGACTCCCAGGCAACTACAATCTTATTTTATTTTTTTTTAAGACAGGACCTCACTATGTTGTCCAGGCTGGTCTTGAATTCCTGGGCTCAAGTTATCTTCCCACCTTGGCTTCACAAAGTGCTAGGATTACAGGTGTGAGCCACCATGCCTGGCTACCATCTTTTTTGTTTTATTAAAAAATAAATACTAGTGATGCTACCGACACTACTGAGGAATCCTGTGTTTGACCCTATAATGAAAAGTCACACACCAGGGGCCAGCAAACCATGGCCCACAGGCTAAATCTGGCCCACTGTCTGTTTTTGTAAATAACGTTTTATTTAAACACAGCCCTGCCCATTCATTTACTTATTATCTATGGCTCCTTTTATGCTATAATAGCCGAGCTGAATAGTTGCCACAGACACCTATGAAGCCTAAAATACAAAAAAAGCTTGCAGACTCCTGTTGTAGACTATTATGATATTTCTTTTAGCAATGTTTCTTTTTCCTTCAAAATATGTTACTACTTTTCAAAAGTATCTGTATAGAGCAAATTTCCAGTTGTCTTTTTCTGCTACTACTCTGCTCTGATTTGATGCTAATGTGGCCTACTGTGGAGTCTAAGTAAAGAGCAAAAGATTTTATGTTTGTTTGTTTTTTGCCACAGTCTCGCTCTGTCGCTAGGCTGGAGTGCAGTGGTGCAACCTCGGCTGACTGCAACCTCCGCCCCCTAAGTTCAAGTGATTCTCCTGCCTCAGCCTCCAGAGTAGCTGGGACTACAGGTGCACGCCGCCATACCCAGCTAATTTTTGTATTTTTAGTAGAGATGGGGGTTTCACCATGTTGGCCAGGATGGTCTCGATCTCTTGACCTGGTGATCCATCCGCCTTGGCCTCCCAAAGTGCTGGGATTACAGGCATGAGCCACCGTGCCTGGCCAGATGTTATGTTTTATGCTCCTCACTTTTAAGACAACTCAATTGAGAAGATTAAAAGTTTACTGAATAAAGCTGGGCATAGTGGCTCACCCCTGTAATCCTAGCACTTTGGGAGATGAGGTGGGTGGATCACCAAAGCCCAGGAGTTTGAGACCAGCCTGGGCAACATGGCAAAACCCGATCTCTACAAAAAAATGTAAAAAATTAGCCAGGTGTGGTAGCATTTGCCTGTAGTCTCAGCTATTCAGGAGGCTGAAGTGGGAGAATCACCTAAGCCTGGGTGGTTGAAGCTCCAGTGAGCCATGATAGCTCCACTGCACTCCAGTCTGGGCAACAAAGTGAGACCCTGTGTCCAAAAAGAAGAAAAAAGAAGTCTGCTGAATAATTGCATTGAGATAATGAAGACAAGCTATGTTATACTGATGTTTACAATTTTATCACTCAAAATTATAATGACCCCTTCCAAGGAGTATAGTTCAAAAATTCCACTGTGAGCCCTTTGTATTTTATATAACATTACTAGTTTGCAATAAGTCAATTTACTAGGAGGATGCTTTCCTTAAGGCATAATTTTGCTGCTTTCTGAACGCATTAGTGTTGATTTAGTACCTTCACTTAAGAAGATACCAATAGAGTAAAACGTAGTCTGTAGAAATTACAATGCATGCTGTGTCAGAGCCTGAAGAAAATCGAAGCACCTTAGTGGTTAATGTTGTTAACTCAGAGCAATGAAAAAGAATTGATCATTACCTGGCAAGGAATTGCACCACCCCATTCTTGCTGAACGATATTGCAAACACCAACTAATGCAGACTCCAAGCAGGTTTTGTCATAATCATCCATATTACTTAGTGCTTCCTTATTGAATAAAAGATAAAATTGCTAGTTACTCTTTAGTTTAATTAGTTATTAGAAAACAACATAAATTGTTCAAAGTATGAATGTTACACAGGGGACACTGATGTATCTGAGAGCACCAAAGCATAGCCTCTTAAAGAAAAATGCTAGAAAAGACTTCTTCAACTATTAAAGATAGTGAAAAGAATTCCGTTTATTCTATCCTCTTATCAGGTAAGAGTGAACAGTCCACCAAGTTTACATCTTTATAAGCGGACCTTGAAAGAAAAAATTAAAAGGAACTTTTAAACACATCACAAAAATAATAACAAAATCTACTGAATATTAACTATGTTCTAAGTAACATCCTAGGCACTTTTATGTATTTAGCTATCACAATAAAACTATAAGGTATAGATTACTAACCCTATCTTTAAATGAAGTAATTAAAGTATAGAAAGATTAAATAACTTTCCCAGGTCTCATGACTAAAGGTGACAGAACCTGGATTTGTAAGTATGTAGTTTGACTTTAGGGTTCCTGGTCTAAAGCATTACGTCTCACTCCTTATATAGCAATTCTCTAAATTTCAGAACTGCAGAACATCAGAAATCCTTAGTTTATTCACCTGTAAGAAAGTCAGCATATATACCAAAAGTTTAATATCCTTTTACACGAAAAAAATTAAAAAAACATTTTTTTAAGTCAGTGTAATTTAAAAAAAAAAGCTTTTAAGTCACTTAAAAAATCTGAGATAATAAAAGGAATTATTTAACAAAATTTTGTTACTTGTATTAAAAAATTCAAACTGTATTGAGCCTGGATTTCTAAACCACCTAACAATTGTTAAACTGTTCAGTTTAATTCCACAAACACTTCTTTTTTTTTCCCCCTTCTTTTTATTAAAAATAGAGACGGGATCTTGCCATATTGCCCAGGCTGGTCTCAAACTCCTGGGCTCAAGTGATCCTCTCACCTTGGCCTCCCAAAGTGCTGGGATTACAGGCGTGAGCCACCACACCTGGCCAACAGACACTTCTTGACTGCTCACCATGGGTAAGACACTGTGTTAGGCACTGCTGGAAATACTATCATTTAGAGATGTTGTCAGAAAGTAAATTCTGACATGACACAGAAAACACCTTTGAAAGATAGTATCTACCAATTGAGATTTTAAAATTTTAATTTATTGGTATCAAAATCAAAGCTATTTGTTGGAAAGGAAATATCATTTTGAATTACTCTAGAACAAGAAAAGGCTAATTTTTCATTTCCTCAAATTTTATGGGAGAGTAGAAAAAAATTAAGTGTTAAGCCTAAAGACCCTAAATTTTAGGGAATGGAGCACTACATCCTGAGATGCTCACTTTTCCACAGAGAATTCCAGAAAACCAAGAGAGGAAAATAAGGGAAAAACTCACAGCTCTAACTCATAGCTGTACCAAAGAAACAGCAGGCATTAAGACCTACTGGTTGTGAATTCTTGTTGTTTAGCTACACATATTAAGTATTAATAGACTTACTAAATAATGCCAAAGTTCTAAATGTTCAATGCATTATAACACAGTTTTCCTCCCAATAAATTTAGGCCCTGTACATACAATAACTTACTACTTTTTGTACCTGTAGGGTATTATAATCTCTTGTGAAGGGGACCATCAACTCCCAAAGTGATGAGAAAACCACGAGTGCTGTAAATTCAAGCTTGTAATTTGTGGCCATGTGCTCAAACAGCATCGTTAAACCATGGGCTGCTAGGTGCTTACGCTGGTATTCCTCGGACCCCTCAATAGACACAGGTCGGGTCATGGAAAGGGATACATCCATTACCACCACTGTCGGCATGATGAAAACGATCCCAGTGTTCCCAATCAGAATGCAAACAGACAGCTATAAACAGAGAAATGCTGTAGAAAATAAATAAGGTCTTACATGTCATGGAGAGAAAAGAATATTTTTCACCATAACTTTAATTTCCCAGAAATTAGCAGAGGCAAACACCATTTATGTTGAGGTGAGGAATAATCCCTAGGGAACTCAGTGAGAGGGAAGTGAGCAGCTTAGTTCATTGTAAGGACCACTCTTAGAATCACCCATTAAGTGACCATAAATCAAGGACTATCTAAATATATCTACTGGAAAAAAAAAAAAAAAAAAAGCCCTGCTAACTTCAGGTAGCCCTTGACTTTCACACATTTGACTTTTACGCAACTTAATAAACTCCTACATCTCCTCTCTAACACTTAATTTACTGAAGAACATTTCTAATTGTCATATGGTGGTGCTATCTGACAATCAACCATTGTTTTTTGGCACCATCACAACCTTTTTGCAGTATTAGTGCATGTGTTTAATTATTTTGTTGGTTGGTGCCCTTGTTTTAGTAAAATGAATGCCAAATATAAAAATGAAAGGACTAGTAAAGTCATAAACCAAATTAGACAAATTGGAAATCATTAAGCATAACAAAAGTAATAAACTGCTAGCCTCAGTAGTACTCATTGTACATCAACTGGCCAATGGTACTTCAACTGTGAAGGAAAAGAACAAAATTAAAGAATATTTAAGGCCAGGCACAGTGGCTCATGCCTGTAATCCCAGCACTTTGGGAGGCCCAGGTGGGCAGATCTCTTGAGGTCAGGAGTTTGAGACCAGCCTGGCCAATATGGTGAAACCCTGTCTCTACTAAAAATACGAAAATCAGCCGGGCGTGGTGGCTACTTGGGAGGCTGAGGCACAAGAATCGCTTGAACACAAGAGGCGGAAGTTGTAGTAAGCTGAGATCATGCCACTGCACTCCAGCCTGGGTGACAGAACAAGGCTCCGTCTCAAGAAAAAAAAAAAGAAAAGAAAGTTATAAAGCTGGAATTATCTCACAAAATTGTGTAGAAAAGTCAAAATGTAGAAATGGAGTTATTCAAAATTATGGATTGAGAATTAGCATAAAGAAAACATTTTGGTACTCAAAAATAAAAAAGTTTACAGATACACAGACCTGCTCACGGGAATACAGCTTGCTGCTACTCTATTATTAAGCAACCTGTAGTCTACTGACATGATGAAATATCATAAAACTATAAATGAATACGTACTATAGATAGCAAAAATAATTATAGAAAGCATTAGTAACTGAGAAAAGCAGGCCCCAGAACTGTATTATACATTGCTTACAACTTCATAAAAATCATAATGCATATATACAATTAGAGAGATTAGGTAGATATAAACAGTTACAAATTTAATGTTCGCAACTTTCTTTTTTGGGATTCACTTCAAAACATTTAACAGTAGCCAGACTGCTTGTTTAAGGATAGTGCCCAGCTGCAAATGTGTCATATTCTAAAATTCCATTTTTTTTTTATGAGATGGGGTCTTGCTGTGTTGCTCAGGCTGGAGTGCAGTGGTGTGATCTCTGCTCACTGCACGCACCGCCTCCTGGGTTCACGCCATTCTCCTGCCTCAGCCTCCCGAGTAGCTGTGACTACAGGTGCGTGTCACCATACCTGGCTAATTTTTGTATTTTTAGTAGAGACAGGGTTTCACCACATTGGTCAGGCTGGTCTCGAACTCCTGACCTTGTGATCCACCCACCTCTGCCTCCCAAAGTGCTGGGATTACAGGCGTGAGCCACCGTGCCGGGCCAAAATTCCATTTGTAAGCAGACTGTTTTGAACTCAGAATACACTGGTTTATGGAAACAATGTTGACAACTCAGGCTATAATCATAGGCGTAAAAGAAGAAAGTGAAAGTTCCCGAAGGATGGTTCAATCAACCAGTATAGGCCTGATTAAAAAAAAAAAAAAGTGAGGTCCTGCACAATATTGGTTCAACTACACCATAACATATGCTCACTAAGGGCAAGGACCATGCCAGATTTTGCCCATGATGTCTCCTCAAAACTTATCACAGTAACTGGCACATAGTAGGTGCCCAACAATTTGATAATAACTAATGAACTACCCCTAAATCACAAGATGTACCATATATTATTTAGCAAAATACATTATAAATGTTAACTCTGGACACCAGAAACACATTTCCTCTTCTCATTCAAGCAGAGATATGGGGGACTCCCTCGCCTCTGCCCAGCTCCTGTGGTAGTCCCATTCATGCAAGGATGCCTTTTTACAAGTTGAGGATCATGAGGAGTACTGCCCTCACGTCTTAGGAGAATGGGAGGAAACATTTACACAGACTTAGATCAAACACAAAAAAGCACTTTCAGCCCGTGAAATCTGCTGTTGACAGATGACAGCTGGCAGTCTTGCCTTCTCTGAAGACACCTCTGGAACTGGCTCTTTCTCCCAACTGATGCATTTGTGTCTACTCCCAAATGTACCTCCTTAACAGTTACAAAGTCGTAGGAAATCAATTTAGTACTCAGGTTGGAGTAAAGGAGGGAACTGAAAATTCCTGAAGGATAGTTCATTCAAGCAGTCTAGGCCTGATTAAACAAAAAAACAGAAAGGCCAGGCAGGCCTGTAATCCCCGCACTTTGGGAGGCCTAGACTGGCAGATCACCTGAGGTCAGGAGTTCAAGACCAGTCTGACCAATATGGTGAAACCCCATCTCTACTAAAAATACAAAAATTAGCCAGACGTGGTGGCGTGCGCCTGTAGTTCCAGTTACTTGGGAGGCTGAGACAGGAGAATTGCTTGAACCTGGAAGGCAGAGGTTGCAGGGAGCCGCGATCACGCCACTGCTCTCCAGCCTGGGCGACAGAGCGAGACTCTGTCTCAGAAAAAAAGAAAAAGAAAAAAAAAAATCCCTGCCCACCACAGTCTAGCAATTTTGTGAGAACAACACTATGTATTCCTTACTCGGGTGGATTCTGAGCCTCAAGTCTCCCACCGCCACCCACTTCCCATGTGTACTGTTCTAACAACTAGGGCTCTTCTTTCTCAAGAACGGTCTGAGAAATAGGCCCAAGCCACCTATTTGGCCTTGAATACCAATTGTCCATCAGCTATAATTCCCCAGTTCTCAGATACAACTTCATCTCTAAAAGTCCAGACTGAAAATCGCATCTGGGAGATGTATTTTTACCTTAAAAATCAGTCAAGAAAATGTGAGATCTGGAAGTCTCTCACGGAAAGGGAGGGCAGAGCGGGGCTGAGCAGAGGGCGAAATCGTGCAGTTTACGCGGAGCTGGGGACCCCGAGCCTGAAACAGAGGGGAGGACGGGGGCAGCGCCCCGGAACTGGCGCCTCAGGGACGGCGCGGGGCGGCCGCCAGGGTGGCGGGAAGGCCAAGCGCTGGCCCTGGGTTGTTCCTCACCCCTATCCCCTTCACCTGTAACCCCAATAAGCAACGAAAGGCAGCAACGGGCCCTCGGCCTCCCACTCACCCCGTGCCCATCGCCGGACACAGTCCGTCACCATAAACTTTCCGCCCGCGCGCCACAGCCGGAACTATAGGGCCGCGCGACAGAAGGGAACCCGGCGCCGACACTCTGCACTAGGCGGGGCGGTCCTTGGCGAGCTTCAGGGTCGCCCGGGTAGGGTTCTGCCTCAGCCCGGAAGGACGCTAGGGGGCGCGGCCATCTCCTCGCGATGGCCAATCCGCGGCCACCCCTCTCCTCCCACAAATCCCCAATTTCTCTGAACCTTGGCTGGGTCGGGGCTTCTCGCCCTATCTCTCTGCTTTGCCCTGTATCTCTCCCCATTCTCGGTGTTTTTCCTCCCCCTCCTGCCCCACTGACCCATGGGCCTCACCTGGCCCTGTGACTCTGTGACCGCTTCACACTTTTGTCCCCTCACTTCCCTGGGCCCTGTCGGTGCACGAGCCCAACCCTTCCTGCTGTTTTCCTCGTCACTCTTCAGCCCCCGCTCTCATATCCTCTGAACCGGTTGACAGAATCCTCTTCCTATTCTTTTTAGACTACAGTTCCTGAACTACAATTCCTGACCGGGAGCGGTGGCTCAGGACTATAATCCCAGCACTTTGGGAGGCCATGGTGGGCGGATCACTTCAGGCCAGGAGTTTGAGACCAGCCTGGGCTTTGGTGAAAACCCGCTCTTTACTAAAATACAAAAATTAGCCGGGCATGGTGGAGGGCGCCTGTAATCCCAGCTACTTGGGAGGCTAAGACACGAGAATTTCAGGCTTTTGGGGAAAAACCCCCCAAACTGTAATTCCTGGCTGAGGTATGCTTTGTATATCCTTTTTAGCTGACCTGAGCCCAATTTACCTCAAGACTTGGCCCCGTGGTCTCCTCAGCCCAAATGCTCACTTTATTCCCCCATCCCCTCTTTGAGGGGCCTTCGTTCCCCTCACCCTGGACAAGGCATGCATGCTCAGATTTCCCTGTAAAGCAACATGGGCTCTTGCCTGCCACTCTGGCCGCCTGGTGTCTCCATTGTAGCCTGTGCCTCAGTGAAGTCCTTAAGAGGGCAAGAGGTGACTTTCTTTCTAACCATGTAGGTAGCCAGGGAATCCCAGCTAGAGATAGGCTTAGATGGATGCCAGCAGGCCCCTGAGTAGTTATGGTTCAAAGAATAATGTGGAACCACATAGGTTACAGAGTGAGTACAGAAAGGCCTCTAGAAGGCTGCAGGCATTTGCCTTTTTCTTTTAGCTGATGGGATGGGGTGAGATTAGGGGATGGGACAAGGAAGGCGGATGCTTTGAACTGAACAGACGAGTCTATCTGACTTCTCACAGCTTGTTCTGTGGGAGAGTGTGGGTCCAGTTGCTTGTAGTTTTTTCCTGTCCCTGGGAATATCCCTGCCAGCACTGGGGCCCAGGGCCCTGCAGACTGCCCTGTGCTTCAAAACTTCTTTCCCCAACCTGGCTCATCTCATCATGTCAAGACCTAGTTATGCTTGAGCAGGCATTGGGCTCCAGGTAAGTAAGGCTGCAGCCTGATAACTTAGTCATAATTTCTAATCTTTCCCTATTGGGAGGGATGTGGCCAAGAATGTGTGGGTAAGCAAGTGTCTGGTTACCCCTAATGTGACAATGACTTAGCCACAGGGTTACTGTCCTCCTGGTAATTCTGGCTCAGTTGCAAGGTCTGATTCATTACCTTACCCAACCCTAAAGCTTAAGTTAGTTTGCTGATGGATGATCAAATCTTGTGACCTAGTTCTTCTGAATAACAGGCTTTGGGAGACTTGGAAAGCAAAAAATCAATATATTAAATTGATGATAAAAGGCACAACTGCCAGGAGGACTGTGTTACTTAGGGCAACTAGTTTGTTTTTCCTCCTTAGTGGAATCCCATTACAAATCAGAAGGTTGTTCAGTGACTATAACATCAGAGAACATCAGCACAAAGGTTAGAAGGTCTTAAAGGAGGTGTCTTTCAAGCCATAGCTGACTGATGAATTTCTTTTCCCCAGTCAAGCAACCCTCAGCATTTGCATGTTTCCACACACACATTAAAGGAAATCAATAAATAAGTTTCTTCTGCATAATCTCTCATTCCCTTTATTTTTTCCTGGCTCGAAACGATGGACTGCTGTCCCAAAGGCTTTGAAAGGCAGTTTGATCCCCACTCTGACAGAGTAAAGGTTAATGACAGAAAAACCATGGCTCTCACAGGGGCCAGGTACTGGGGAACTCAAAGGGAAGTCTAGATATCTAAATCTCCTAGAGCACGTGTTGAAAATGCAGATTCCCAGGCCTTGCCAAGTGAAATGGAAATGGAATTTCATGACTTGGTGCTTGAGAATCTTGTTAAGTTCCCAGGGTGATGTGTGTGTGTGTGTGTGTGTGTGTGTGTGTGTGTGTGATGACAGGGTCTCTGTCATCCAGGCTGGAGCACAGTGGCATAGTCATGACTTATTGCAGCCTTGACTTCCTGAGTTTAAGCAATCCCCCCTAACCTCAACCTCCCAAGTAGCTGGGACACTACAGGCACGTGCCACCATGCCTGGCTAAGTTTTAAATTTTTTGTAGAGATGGGGGTCTCACTATATTGCCCAGAGTGGTCTTGAACTCCTGAGTTCAAGCGATCCTCCCTCCTTGGCCTCCCAAAGTGCCAGGATTACAGGCATGAGCCACTGCATTTGGCCCCAAGATGATTGTTCATCCACAGAGATAAGGGTTAGGGAATGAGTAAGTGAAGAAAAGGCTGAGGGGTGGGGAAGGGGAAAGCAGTGAGCCTACTTCTCTTTTCCATTCTTCCCTCTCTTCTCACACTCCCATGATGTCCTTTGCCCTGCATTTCCCTTCCTGCCCCTCTAGTCTGGAGAGTGTTCACTCCCAAATCATACTTCTAAGCTCCAGCCTCTTCCTCTCATCATTCCCCCCTCCCTATTTCACTGTTTTCACCAAAGCAGAAGTCAAAAAATATCATAAATATGACCCTTCTCTCTTCTGAAAAAAAATTTATTATGGAAAATTTCAAACATAGACAAAGATAAGGAGATTAGGATAATAAATCCCTGTGTTCCCTTCACCCAGTTTCTGCTGTCAATGCAATCCTCATCTCGTTTCATGTACACCCCTACCGACTTCTCCCCACATATTATTTTGATGCAGATCCCAGATAGAATGTTTCCTTATGTATCTTTAAAAGAGAACTTAAAAATATATAATTACAATACCATTATCAAATTTAACATAATTAACAATAAATCCCTAAGATCATCAAATATCTAATCAGCTTTCAAATATTCAGTTGTGTCATAAATGTCATAAATTTTACTTTTTTACACTTTGGTTATTTGAATCAGGATCCAAGTAAGATCCAGATATTGAAATCCGTTGCTATATCTCAGAAGTCTCTTTTAATCCATAGGTTTCTCCCTCTTTTCCTTTGAAATGTATTTGGAAAACTGTGCTCCCCCTCCTTTTAAAATTGCTCTCAATCCTCTTTCAGTTTTTTCCAGAGCATTTGAGAAAACCACAAAGCTTCTCTCTATTTTAAATAATGAAAAGACTCACTGAACAAAGAAAAGCTTTTACACATTTCCAATTCCAATTAACTTTGCCTCTGCTCTGAAAATAGGGTGAGCTTTATCCACCGCTGGATCCCCCAGGGTCTGGCATGTGATGGTGGATGTGCATTTGTGGAAAGAAGATAGGAGGGGAGTAAGAGAGGTTACTGGAAAAAAAAAATTTCAAAGGGGAAAACAGAGAAAACTTGGTAGATACTACATTTCTCTAAGAAAGTAGAAAGGAACTTCTTTATTCCATACACTCTTTCCTTTGAAAAGTGCTATAAAGGCCTAGTGTGGTGGCTCCCAGCGCTTTGGGAGGTGGAGGCAGGAGAATCGCTTCAGCCCAGCTGTTCGAGACTAGCCTGGGCAATATAGCAAGACCTTGTCTCTACAAAAATTAAAATTAACCAGGTGTGGTGGTGTGCACCTGTAATCCTAGCTACTCAGGAGGCTGAGGCAGGAGGATTGTTTGAGCTCAAGAGTTCAAGGCTGCAGTGAGCTATGATTGTGCCACTGCACTCCAGCCAGGACAAGATCTTATCTCTAAAAACAAACAAACAAACAAACAAACAAACAAACAAAATGCTATCAAGTCTAAATTTTTAAAGGCCCCTCATATCTGGGCCCTGACCTATCTTGCCAGGCTCACCACTCACCCTTTTAAAACCTTGGTGGCATCTTTCAATGAAAAAGAAGATAAAGCCAAATAAAACTAGTTTTTAAAAAATTATAAAAGGTAATTTGTAAGGCTGGGAGGCCAGGCATGGATTACTCACACCTGTAATCCCAGCACTTTGGGAGGCTGAGGTGGGTAGATCACTTGAGGTCAGGTGTTTGAGACAAGCCTGATCAACATGGTGTAACCCTGTCTCTACTACAAATACAATAATTAGCCAGCTGTCATGGTGGGCACCTGTATTCAGCTGCTCGGAAGGCTGAGGCATGAGAATCACCTGAACCCGGGAGGTGGAGGTTGCAGTGAACTAAAATCGCACCACTGCACTCCAGCCTGGGCAAGAGAGCAAGACCCTGTCTCAAAAAAAAAAAAAAAAAATTAATTTGTGTCTATGGAGAAAAATTCAAAGTTAATTTTAATTTTTTTTAAGTCATACTTTAAGTTCTAGGGTACATGTGCACAAAGTGCAGGTTTGATACATAGGTATACATGTGCCACGTTGGTTTGCTGCACCCATCAACTCATCATTTACATTAGTTATTTCTCCTAATGCTATCCTTCCCCCACTTCCCCATCCCCAACAGGCCCCAGTGTGTGATGTTGCCTGCCCTGTGTCCAAGTGATCTCATTGTTCAATTCCCACCTATGAGTGAGAACATGTGGTGTTTGGTTTTCTGTCCTTGTGATAGTTTGCTGAGAATGATGGTTTCCAGCTTCATCCATGTCCCTGCAAAGGACATGAACTCATTCTTTTCTGTGGCCGCATAGCATTTCATGGTGTATATGTGCCACGTTTTCTTAATCCAGTCTATCATTGGTGGACATTTGGTTGGTTCCAAGTCTTTGCTATTGTGAATAGTGCCACAATAAACATATGTGCACATGTGTCTTTATAGTAGCATGATTTATAATCCTTTGGGTATATACCCAGTAATGGAATTGCTGGGTCAAATGATATTTCTAGTTCTAGATCCTTGAGAAATCGCCACACTGTCTTCCACAATGGTTGAACTAATTTACACTCCCACCAACAGTGTAAAAGCGTTCCTATTTCTCTACATCCTCTCCAGCATCTGTTGTTTCCTGACTTTTTAATGATTGCCATTCTAACTGGCATGAGATGGTATCTCATTGTGGTTTTGATTTGCATTTCTCTGATGACCAGTGATGATGAGCATTTTTTCATGTGCCTCTTGGATGCATAGATGTCTTCTTTTGAGAAGTGTCTGTTCATATCCTTTGCCCACTTTTTGATGGGGTTGTTTGTTTCTTTCTTGTAAATTTGTTTGACTTCTTTGTAGATTCTGGATATTAGCCCTTTGTCAGATGGGTAGATAGCAAAAATTTTCTCCCGTTCTGTAGGTTGCCTGTTCACTCTGATGGTAGTTTCTTTTCCCGTGCAGAAGCTCTTTAGTTTAATTAGATCCCATTTGTCTGTTTTGGCTTTTGTTGCCATTGCTTTTGGTGTTTTAGTCATGAAGTCCTTGGCCATGCCTATGTCCTGAATGGTATTGCCTAGGTTTTCTTCTAGGGTTTTTATGGTTTTAGGTCTAACATTTAAGTCTTTAATCTATCTTGAATTAATTTTTGTGTCAGTTGTAAGGAAGGGATTCAGTTTCAGCTTTCTACGTATGGCTAGCCAATTTTCCAAGCACCATTTATTAAATAGGGAATCCTTTCCCCATTGCTTGTTTTTGTCAGGTTTGTCAAAGATCAGATGGTTGTAGATGTGTGGTGCTATTTCTGAGGCCTCTGTTCTGTTCCGTTGGTCTATCTATCTGTTTTGGTACCAGTACCATGCTGTTTTGGTTACTGTGGTCTGGTAGTATAGTTTGAAGTCAGGTAGCATGATGCCTTCAGCTTTGTTCTTTTTGCTTAGGATTGTCTTGGCAATGCAGGCTCTTTTTTGGTTCCGTATGAATTTTAAAGTAGTTTTTTCCAATTCTGTGAAGAAAGTCATTGGTAGTTTGATAGGGATGGCATTGAATCTATAAATTACTTTGGGCAGTATGGCCATTTTCACGTTATTGATTCTTCCTATCCATGAGCATAGAATATTCTTCCATTTGTTTGTGTTCTCTTTTATTTTATTGAGCAATGGTTTGTAGTTCTCCTTGAAGAGGTCCTTCACATCCCTTGTAAGTTGTATTCCTAGGTATTTTATTCTCTTTGTAGAAATTGTGAACAGGAGTTCACTCATGGTTTGGCTCTGTTTGTCTGTTAATGGTGAACAGGAATGCTTGTGATTTTTGCACATTGATTTTGTATCCTGAGACTTTGCTGAAGTTGCTTATCAGCTTAAGGAGATTTTGGGCCGAGATGATGGGGTTTTTAAAATATACAATCATGTCATCTGCAAACAGGGACAATTTGACTTCCTTAGTTCCTAATTGAATACCCTTTATTTCTTTGTCTTGCCTGATTGCCCTGGCCAGAACTTCCAACACTATGTTGAATAGGAGTGGTGAGAGAGGGCATCCTTGTTTTGTGCTGGTTTTCAAAGGGAATGCTTCCAGTTTTTGCCCACTCAGTATGATATTGGCTGTGGGTTTGCCATAAATACTTCTTTTACTAGAGACAGGGTCTTGTTATGTTGCCCAGGATGGTCTTGAACTCCTGTTCTCAAGCAATCCTCCCTTCTAAGCCTCCCAAAGTGCTGGGATTACAGGAGTGCACCACTGCATCAGGCAAAATTCAAAGTTTCAAAATAGATGAAGTGAAAAATAAGCATTTGCTTTCTTAGAAGCAACCATACATATATCCGTGCCTCAAGTATGATTCTAGCTACTGGGTTGGAGAAGTGAAATATCAGAGTCGTTGTTTGTTTTTGTTCATTCTATATCTATTGGTGACAGAAGTATAGCCATTCTTACATATGCTTTGCAAAATTGTCTCTACATATGTATGTATATATGTGTATGTATATACATATTATATATACTATATAATATAACATATATAATACTTTCTACCTAAATGCAACAATATTATATATACTGTTCTGCATCTTGCTTTTATTGTTATTGATTTATTAATATATCTTGGGCATCACATTCATTCCTTTTAACTGCTATATATAATTGACTGTCATAAAGATGTGCTATTATCATTTATGTAATCAGTTTCCTATTGACATTTAGATTTCAGTTTTTGCTCCTACAAGCAAAGCTGGAAAGGGCCTGGTGGACTAATATAGGGGCTTTTTCTCCAATTGAGGTGGGAAGCCACTGGAAAGTCTGGCATACAGGAGGGACATGATCTGATTTACAGTTTAACAAGGTCACTTGGGCTGCTATACCTGATTTACACATCCTCACCGGTATCTTTGTTGGCATTGGGTGTTATTTAAATTTCTTTTTTTTTTTTTTTTGAGACGGAGTCTCGCGCTGTTGCCCAGGCTGGAGTGCAGTGGCGCGATCTCGGCTCACTGCAAGCTCCGCCTCCCGGGTTCACGCCATTCTCCTGCCTCAGCCTCCTGAGTAGCTGGGACTACAGGCGCCCACCACCGCGCCCGGCTAATTTTTTGTATTTTTAGTAGAGACGGGGTTTCACTGTGGTCTCGATCTCCTGACCTTGTGATCCGCCCGCCTCGGCCTCCCAAAGTGCTGGGATTACAGGCGTGAGCCACCGCGCCCGGCCACTTAAATTTCTTACTCTTTGTCAGCTTACAGGAAAAAAAAAGGTATCTTGCTGTGCCTCAATCATCATTCCTTTATAAAGTCAGATTTAACGTGGGAGTTTTACTTAGTGGGCTGTTTCTCTTACTTTGAGGGGCTTTGTGAATCATACTGGGACTATGTGGTTTCCTGCTTGGCCACACTGAAGTCCTCTGAAATCACCTCTCTGACCTTTTCTCTAGGCCTCTGGCCTCTCCAGAAGGGCACTTGGCTGTAAGGATGAAATCCTGTCTCTGAGCTGCACTCAGTGTGAAGTGCCACCACCTGCATCTCCCTGTCTCAGGTATGGTTCTAGCCACTGGCTTGTAAAGATGTATCATAGGATGTTTGGGGACTTATTTTGTTGTTTTCCACCAGTGACAACTATACAGCCATTTTTAATCCTATAAACAATATAATATGCACAAATAAAACAATAGAAACAAAAGGCCTTAGGCTGTGACATTGTACAGGTTGGACAGATCAATGTGCTTTTCCACAGATCCTCTCACTGTTACTCTAATAGCAATTCCATGAGGAAGCTTGTCTTTCCTGGTTTCATAAATGAGGAAGCTGAGAATCAGAGACCTTAGGCTTGCTTCTTGTCAGACTTGTTACTTTATTAGAGGTTTCAAAGCAGTACCTGTAGGTTAAATTCAGCCCTCAGACTCATTTGTTTGCTTCTTAATATTTTTAAATTGTTTGACATTGGAATACCTATCGGTGGGTCATTTATTCTCTGTCCAGAAATAGCCCCCAGCACTCCCCAGTTACTTAGAAAATGATTGATGTAACTTATTTTTATCTACCCAGGACCTAAAGGCATTAAAATTTGCAACCCATCAATGCTTGCTGTTTGCCAGATTAAAAAAAAAAACACAAAAGAAATAAAATTTGCGACCCTTTCAAATCTTGTCTACTTTCCACTGTACAACTGTAGAGTCGGTTGCAACTCCTGATGTAGGCCCAGAAATAAACCAGCCTTAGCCACAAACCCTCCATGTCAGATGAAAAGTCTCGTTCCCTCTTGTTTCTGTTTTAATAAAAGTTAGGAAAGGCCTAGAGCTTTGGAGGGCAAGGAAAGGCCTCCTTGCTGTCCTGCCAAACCTCTAAGATCTGCCTTCCTCACCCCCTTATTTTATCGTGAGGGTCAGAGCCAGATCTGCCCCATCAGTTCTTCCATCCTGTTCCAGGGGAGGGTATAAAATGAGGCAATTTTATAGAGCAAAGCAGATCAGCTTCCCCTTCTCAGTGGTGCTGGCCATTCTCCAGCCATTTGCTCTCAAAAGGTCATGAACTTTTCGAGTGGGCATTCCCCTCTCCATCCCCTCAGGGGCTCCATCTCTGAGCATCTTCCTCACTGGGTTATGCTTTTTATGTTTAATATATATTAAATATATTTAATTTAATAAATATGTTTATAATATAAATAAATATATAAAGTAAATATATTTAATAAATAAATTTACTTATAAATAAATTATAAGTAAATTTATTTATTAAATACATTCATTGTTTGCCAGGCACTGTTCTGGGCTCTGGGGATTCAGTGATGAATAAGACAGGCAAGGTCCCTGTCTTCTTGGAGTTCACCTGCTCTAGTAAGAGTTGTACACATTAATCAGGTGATTGCACAAATAAATGCACAGTAGAACGTTGTAACAGTGAAATGCATGGAGACCTGCTGACCCCTCTAACACAATCTGATTGTGATACCTAAAAGCAGAATAACAACAACAATAGAACCCGGCACTGTTAATATGTTTTACAAATTAATTAATCCCCACAACAACCCTATCAAACAGGTAATGTCATTATCATTCTCATTTTACAGGATGAGAGGTTTATAGCAACTGAGAAGTTAAATAACTTGTCCAAACTCACATGGCTAGTATAGAGGATGCTTCCATTCTTGGTTGAACAGCCAAATTTCCTGCTGAATTTCAAAATGTGCCAGAATCCCATGATAATAAGACAGAAGAAGCTGTGTTTACCCCCAACAGGTAGGATTTAGGTTAGACTCCAGGAAGAACTCCTTGGCAACATTTATGAATATATGAGAGAAAGGAATCACTTTTCTGAGGATTTCCTTCTCCCCTGAATTTTTTATATTGAATAAACAACATTGTAAATGTAGAGGAGTTGTTTCAGAAAAAAAGATCACTCATTTTACTTTGTGAATTATGTTCCTTTTTTCATCTTTCTGGGTCAGTTTGAGACTGTGTTACACAGTGGCATGAAAAGGGAAAGAACTAGGTTTGGTTCTGCCCACAGCAGCATAAAGGCAAGGACGTGTAACTAGCAGACCTTAGGCCCTGACCCCAGGCTTCCAACATCCAGAGTGACCCCAGCATACTCAGAGATGAAGCCAGCTCTTCCACAGTGGGTGGGTACTCCTGTAGGCTTCAGCAGAGGGATCTGGTGACCTTCTTACTGTTCCAGGCCACTCAAGGTGAATCAGGGCAGAGGTGAGGCTGTGAGGATTACCTGCTATTTCAGATGAAAGTAACTCAAAGCATCACGCACCCAGGTACTCTGGAGGAAACAGGAAAGGGAGAAAGGGACAGTCAGTAAATATCAGGCCGAGTTAGCTGAATGATTGAAATGGCTTCCAGATCAATGGTTAGGATGACGAGATTCCCACTACCTTACCCTACTCCCACTTTGATCAGTTCCAAGTCATGGACTCGAGGTGCAGGGAGCTCAGCATGCCAACTCCTCAGGTATCTTGGGATGTCCCAGCCTGCTCTGGGGAGATCCGTTAGTGCCCTCTACACCAAGGATTTCCTTTAGGCCTAATAAAATAGATTTCATGTATGAATTGCTTTGAAGTTTGCATGGTGTTTTCTCTATAATCTTTGTTTTTTATTTTGATTCTCACATTCACCTTACAGATAGGTAGGACAGATATTATTATCCCCACATTTACTTGTAGGTTACATTAGAATCACACAGCAGCAAGTCGAGCCTAATGCTAACTGAGGCCTTCTGATCTCTTAAGCCCCAGGCACCTTCTGAATCTTTCCAAAATTTTCCACCATCTAAGCATGGAAACCCTAGACCACCTCTCATTCTCATAGCTTAGAAACAAGTTTGAGAAATCTCCCCAGTTCCTCCACTGACTTTGCGGGCCCACAGTGAGCCCATCTGTGTCCCTGGTGGAAGGCCCACTCTCTCAGGCTTGGTCAGGCGCACTGGGACCCAGAACTTGTGCAATGCCCTGATAAGCTTCTTAGAGGAGGTGGGTATTAGCCACGATCGGATATTCTTCCCCTGAGCTGCCCTTCACACCTGACCCTGCCTTGAATTAGGATTCCATAGGAGAGCTGGGGGCAGGAGAATGGGGTGTTCCCTGCTGTCCAGCTTCAGACCCACTCTTTGAGATCTTGGATTCTGACGAGTTTCCAGAGCTGAGAAGACAGCCAGATGCCAAGATCTGAAGGTAAATGATGTAATTAGGTAGGAGTGATCAGCTGGGGTGCCAGCTCAGCTCTGTTACATAACACAGGAACATCAGAAAGAGAGAGACCCTCTGAAATTTCTGTTGGAGATACAAGTGGGCTTGCTGCAAAGTGTTGAGTTCATGGCAAGGATCGGGGGGCTGCAGGGAGATAGTGGAAAGAAAATTACGGAAATCAGGGACAAAGAAGGAAGTTCACTTATTCCTACATCTCCTTTTGCTTGTCCCTCTCTTGCTTTTTAAGACAAGTGCCTTTGCATGTCCAATTAGTGTGGCATGCAAGAAAGAAAGGGGAGTTAGGAGGCTCATCTGCTTGGCTACTCACTAGCTGTGTAATGTTAAGCAAGTCACATCTCCTCTCTGGACCTCTGTGTTTTCATATCTCAGACGAGGAGTTGTACCAGACAGATTCCATGGGTTACTCAGCTCACTTCTAATATATCATATGCAAAACCAATAATTTCCAGTTATTGTTTTATAGTAGTGTGTGGACATTAATTAGAAATTTAATAAATACTTACTTAGGCTGGGCCTCAATACCCTTCTTTATAAAATGAGGATTCTTTGAGGGCCTTTCATGTTCTTCCCTCCTTCATTCTTATGTAAAACTAACCTTTCTGTTCAGTGCTTTTCTTTTTTTTTTTTTTTTTTTTTCCCTTTGAGACAGAGTTTTGCTCTGTTGCCCAGGCTGGAGTGCAATGGTGCGATCTCAGCTCACTGCAACCTCTGCCTGCCAGGTTCAAGCAATTCTCATGTCTCAGCCTCCCGTGCACCTGGGATTACAGGCATGTGCCACCATGCCTGACTAACTTTTGTATTTTTAGCAGAGATAGGGTTTCACCATGTTGGCCAGGCTGGTCTTGAACTCCTGACCTCAAGTGATCTGCCCGCCTCAGCCTCCCAAAGTGCTGGGATTCCAGGCGTGAGCCACCATGCCTGGCCTGTTCAATGCTTTTCATATGTTTTTACTCTCTCAACATTCCTATGACACTGTTATTATTCATATTCTAATTTAATTTAAATTAAATTAAAAATATTATGCACATGATAAAAAGGTCAAACTAACAGACTATACAGTGAAAATAAGTCACCTTCTGACCTTTGATCCTCAGTTTCCCTTCCCCAATTGTCCTTCCAGAGATTATATTTGCATAACCAATATATATGTTATCATGCCCATTTCACAGATGAGGCACCAAGGCTCAGCCTGTCCAGGATGACACAGCTGGTAAGCAGCAGAACAGGGAGTCTAGGCTTTCAACTCCATTTCCCATGATCCTCCCACCATGCTGTATTCTCTGGGAAGCTCTATAACATTAACTTTTAAGCTTTGCCCACTCTGGATGGTGGAATTGTTTTAAGTCAGTCCAAAAAAATACATGGAGCCTTAATGTCCCTGGCAATGCCCTCCACTACTGCCTCTTTTTGTCTATAACTTAAAGCCATATCTCCCTACCTCCTTCCTGCCTTTGATAAGGTGAGACCTGTGGCCTGGCACCAGCTATGGATGACTGAGCTCCCAGCATCTTAGGCTTGGACCTGAAGAGTACTGGCAGATCTTTTGCTGAGAGCCCAGGGAGACTCCATAGAGCACTCAGGCCCCAGCTCAGGAACCTGGGCTGCTGGCAGGCCTACATAGTACAGAGGACCCCTAGGTACTCTTTCTCTTAAGAGTAGGCATTTTCCTCTGGAGCAGGGGACAGGAGTAGTTTACTCTTGCAAAGACCCCATGCATTATACTTTTGTGTTCCTGGGGCTTCTATTGTCACTTTTTTCCATATGAGGCTGTTATGGATCCCAGATCTCCTCTTAGTGGTAAATAATCTCTTTTTCTACCATCTAGGTTTGTGGATACCCCCTGGCTGGGCTTCATGGAGAAATATCTGATCACCAACCTGAATCCCAGAGTAGCCTCCATCTTAGGACAGAATGAGAGGCCTTCTGTAACCAGATATAACTGGCCAGCATGGGGAAATTGATCAGGATGGGGCCGCAAGATAGGCGGTTACTCCGGACAAAGCGGCTTCCTTGGAGTCGCCTCCTCTTCCTACTGGGAATGTTGATCATCAGTTCTACCTACCAGCACCTTAGAGGACCCCGGGGCCTTTCCTCATTGTGGGCAGCAGTCTCTTCTCATCAGCCTGTAAGACTGGCCAGCCGGGACCTCCCCAGTGAAGAGATGATGATGGTGAGCAGCAACCCTCCAAAACCTAGCTCTGAAATGGGGGGCGAGATGCTGGTACCCCAAGCCTCAGTGGGCAGTGATGAAGCAACACTGAGCATGACAGTGGAGAATATTCCCGATATTCCTAAAAGGACAGCCAAGATGATCCCAACAACAACCAAGAATAATTATAGCCCAACAGCAGCAGGTACAGAACGAAGGAAGGAAGACACCCCAACATCCAGCAGAACACTGACTTACTACACCTCAACTTCAAGCAGACAAATAGTAAAAAAGTATACCCCAACACCCACAGGAGAAATGAAGAGCTACAGCCCAACTCAAGTCAGGGAAAAGGTGAAGTATACTCCTTCCCCACGTGGTAGAAGAGTAGGCACTTACGCTTCATCCACATTCATGACAACGGAAACAAGCCATGCGATCACCCCCAGAACAACAGTGAAGGACAGTGACATTACAACAACCTATAAAATACTGGAAACCAACTCTCTTAAGAGAATAATGGAGGAAACCACCCCAACCACTCTGAAGGGAATGGTTGATAGCACCCCAACTTTTCTGACACATGAGGTAGAAACAAACGTCTTGACTTCTCCAAGGAGCATCGTGGAAAAAAACAATCTGTCTCCCCCCAGAAGAGTGGAAAGTAACAGCTCAGCCCATCCCTGGGGGTTAGTGGGAAAGAATAACCTGAAGACTCCCCAGGGAACAGTCCTGACGCATACCCCAGCCACCTCTGAGGGGCAGGTGACAATAAGCACCATGACAGGCAGCAACCCATCAGAAACCAAAGCCTTCACTGCTGCCTGGAGTGTTAGGAATCCCTCACCGAGGACCAGTGTGTCAGCCATCGAAACAGCCCCAACCACAGTCTGGAGGCTGGCAAAGAAACCTTACATAGCACCCAGCACCTCAACAACCCCCACAGTCAGGGCAAAGCTGACCACGCAGGTCCATCACTGTGTGGTTGTGAAGCCAACCCCAGCCATGCCCACCACTCCCTCCCCAAGCCTCACAACGGCCCTGCTCCCAGAGGAGCTCAGTCCCAGTCCCTCAGTGCTGCCTCCCATCTTGCCAGACCTCCCACCGAAGGGAGAGTACCCCCCAGATCTGTTCAGTGTGGAGGAGCGGCGGCAGGGCTGGGTGGTCCTGCACATTTTTGGCATGATGTATGTGTTTGTGGCCTTGGCCATTGTTTGCGATGAGTACTTCGTTCCAGCCCTAGGTGTCATCACAGACAAGCTGCAGATCTCCGAGGATGTGGCAGGCGCCACATTCATGGCTGCTGGAGGCTCTGCCCCTGAGCTTTTCACCTCCCTCATCGGTGTCTTCATTTCCCACAGCAACGTGGGCATCGGTACCATTGTGGGCTCTGCTGTGTTCAACATTCTCTTTGTCATTGGCACTTGTTCCCTCTTCTCCCGAGAGATCCTCAACCTCACCTGGTGGCCCTTATTCCGTGATGTCTCCTTCTACATCCTTGACCTGATAATGCTCATCCTCTTCTTCCTGGACAGCCTTATTGCCTGGTGGGAGAGCCTGCTGCTGCTGCTGGCCTATGCCTTCTATGTGTTCACCATGAAGTGGAACAAGCAAATCGAGGCCTGGGTGAAGGAGCAGCTCAGCAGGAGGCCAGCGGCTAAGGTCATGGCCTTAGGAGACCTCAGCAAGGTAAGGACAAATTGGCTCAGGCTTCTCTAGCCCCTTTGACATGAAAGGATGTGGCGAAGCCAGGACCTGAAGAGAAGGTGCTGGATCAGACCTCAAGAGATGAATGCTCTGGTTCCCTTACTATTTATTCAACATTTATAGAGTACCTATTCTCTGCCAGGCACTGTGCTGGGGCCTTTGTAAGCATGACATTGGCTCAACCCTTAATCACCCTATAAACTGGTCATATTATGATCCCCATTTGCAGGAGAGGAAACTGAAGCCTAAAGACGTTAAACCACATGTTCAAGGTCACACAGCAAATAGGCAGTGGAACCAAGATTTGAGCTCGGGTTGGTATGACCAGGTGTTTGGAAATGACATTTGAGTTGGGCTTTGGAGAATGTCCAAAAAGATGCCAGGCGAGGAAAAATGATAATCTCTTCCATGTACATGGCGTTCAGGGTTTAGCTAGCACCCTCATTTTCATTTAATCCCGTTAGCTCACATTCCAGACTTGGATGGGGTCTGAGAAGGGGGAAGCTTTTATATTTTTGTTTTGTTCTGAAAATATTAGAAAAGATGGGAGCTCTGTTCATCCACTGACAAGCTAGTCCTGGGGGCAGAACCCCTCACTCTGTGCGCATTGGAGACCAGACACCAGGAGCACCAATCCTAGGGCTTTCTCCTGACCCATGAGTTCCTTTCCAAGAACTTCTCTGCTCACTTGAGGGACCTTCTTGTTAAATTCATTGGATGATTCAATAACCTGGAAGATGATTAATTGCAGAAGTGATCTCTGAAAATTCATTCCAAAATTTTTTGGGTTTTTTGGGTTGGGAGTAACTGGGACTACAGGCACATACCACCACACCCGGATCATTCCAAGTTTTTTGTTCCTTGAGACTCTAAAGTGAGGGTACCTTAGCGAACACAGACCCCACTTCTCTCCTACTCCTAAAGGGTGAGTTTGGGTAAGGGTTGGCTCACAGCCTGCCTATTCCAGGTCTCAGAGAAGCTGCTGGTGTGAGCAGAATTTTGCATGCAGAGTGGAAGGACTTAGCTACTTAATCCAGAGCAGTTTTGATGAGTGAGCAGGATAGAGACCAAACTCAGCAATGTGTCTGTGAGATATGTGAGGCAAGGGAGATTAAATGCACTTCCTTTAGACTTTTTAGATAACATGTTGTTCTGGCCAAAGCATGGAACAGAGAGCCAGGAAACCTGGGTTCTAATCTGATTCTGCCTCTAATGAATTGTGTGACCATAGACAGGTCCTTTGCCCTCTCTAGGAGAAATGATAGAATCCAACTAATCACTGAAAGGTCCCGTCTAACTCTAGCATTCTATGATAATGTCCCATGTCCAAGTGAGTTCAGTTCTATCAGGACCCAACGCAATGGTTATGTGTCTGATCTGGTCAATTGAGCTTCTATTGTGTCATTTGCAGATGGTCCAAAAAGGAAATATCCCGCCCAGGGTCATACAGCCAGCAGGTATCAGAACTGGAACAGGAACCCAGTCTTCTAACTCCTCATTCAGTGCTATTTCCCACCAGACTATCCTCCATGAAGCCAAAGACTTCAAAAAGAGAGAGAGGCTTAGAGCATTACAGAATTTAATACAAGGAAACAGGAACCTCTCTCCTAATGCAGTTCTTAGGGCAGGCCTTGCTAAGTTCTCAGGGGTGGCCATGAAGTCCTGGTATTCTCCTCTGAAGAAAATGCCTAATACTTTGGTGTACAACAGGCCAGCAGTTTCCAAAGTGCCTCTGACTTGCTTCCTAGTCCCTCATAATAATTCTGCTTTTATTTAGTCTCCGCAAACTCTGAACTTTCCATTTGATCTGAGTTAGACCATCAAAGAAAAGCTTGCGGGACAAATGAAGCATAATCATGATTTCAAAAGAGAATACATAACCTACTGAAGGGACTCTTCGAGGGCTTTAGTAGCAACTCCTTGCCAATTAGTAAGCACAGGGATGATTACGTCTCTGTTCTTATTTGTCAAAATAGATTCAGTATGAATTTTTTTTTTAAAAATTTGTTCTGTTGCCCAGGCTGGAGTACACTGGTGCACTCATAGCTCACTGCAGCCTAGAACTCCTGGGCTCAAGCAGTCCCCACCTCAGCCTCCCTAGTAGCTGGGATGTGCCACCATGCCTAGCTAATTTTTAATATTTTGTAGAGATGGGCGCCTCACCATGTTGCCCAGGCTGGTCTTAAACTCCTGGTCTTAAGTGATCCTCCTGCCTCAGCTTCCCAAATTGCTGAAATTACAGTCATGAACCACCACACCTGGCCTCTTTAGCATTTTTAAAATGTCATCACCCCTTCAAGGATGCCTTATTTCCCTTTAGCCAGATCATAAGTCTGGTCACATCAGGCTTATCACTGCCACTAGATGGGGAACTAATTTTTGTACCTCCTAAAGGGCCAAGCCCAGTGTCTTGTTCTTAGAAGAAGTTCCATAAGTATTTAGTTCATTTTCCTCAGGTAATCCCAAAAGTTCCAGAACTCCAGTTTAGTGAGACAAAGGAGTCAGGGGTTGAGAATCCATGCTTACAGAGAGCCTATTCCATACATACATTGTCTTAACAATTTCTCATAAAACCATACAAGGAATAGATTACCTTCATCTTGCAGATGAGGAAACTGAGGCTCAGAGAGGATAATTAACTCAGCCGAAGTTACACAGCTACTTGGTGATCCTTACCATTGATCAGGAATCAGTATATTTGGGTTTTAAGCCATGTTCCACTGCTGACTATTCCTGTTACCCTGGGCAAGTCAATGCAATACAACAAACCATTATTATTAAGTTAAATGAAAGCCTGTGTGGGAAATAAAAAGATTGTATCCAGTAGAAGGGACGAGCCTAGAGAAAATTAACTGCAGTGAAGTGAACCCTGGGCAAAATGCTACAAAGTTACTTTGCTTTTCAAACAGGCCTTAGGTTCCTCATCTGTAAAGTGAATGGATGAGCTATGCAGAAGTTGGCAAACTTTTTCTGTAAAAGTCCAGACAGTAAATATTTTAGGATTTGCAAGCCATATAGTCTCTGTCAAAGCTACTGAACTCTGTTCTTGTAGTGTGAAAGCAGCTACAGATAATAAATAAACTAATTGGAATGGCCACGTGGTATTTTACAAAGAGCAACATATTTGCAGGTATTCTTCTTCCTGAGCAACTTGGAAACACAATCAGCAGAGAACAATCCATTTTATTACTGGATATTCACCCACCTGATAGCTGTTGAATTTCTGAGCTCAACAGCTCAGAATCTGAGGATCTTTCACTTTACTGTTTATTCTGCCCTGATTATCTAGAATAAGGATAAAGGTGTTTTAGGAGTGATTCTAATCAGAATTTACTTAAGAATATTTCCAGAAAAAAATAAAGGACTTAGCATCAAACATAGACATATAGTAAGTATTTTAGAGTCTCACTGTTGACACTGGCTGAAAAAATTCAAAGCTAAAAATATTTTGGACAATATTGTCAGATTGACATATATTGGTTTGAGGATGCCTTTTATGACCCCAATAAGGAAATGGTAAATGTTTGCATAGTTATCAACACAGTCTAATTCTGAGCACAGGCTCTCTCTCTGAAACTTAGTTTTCAAGTATACTTGGTTTTGAAGCTCTCAGTGTGTTTGTTCTGGCCAAAAATGATAAATCTCTGACATGCCTTGACCCTGCATAGTCACGGAAAGCCAACAGACAGCAAAGCGGAGGCACTAGGCTGGCTGAAAAGCCTTATTGGTATTTGAAGGACAGCAGGGGCCCTTCTTCATACTTGACTAGATTAGCCAGGAAGCACCAGCCATCTGCATGAGGTGTATGATTAGCAAGACAGTCCTGTGGAAAGCCAATGGCAAAAAGGGATGCAAAGCAGAGAAAAGAGCCTAGTTGGGGCTCCTTTGAAAGCTCCATACCCACACTCTTCCCTCTAGAATACTCCTGGGGAAAAGTCTGCCATTCTCTCCTAAATGCACTCGGGGCTATTTTCATCCTGGAAGCACTTATTTATTTATTTTTGAGACAAGGTCTTGCTCTGTCGCCCAGGCTGGAGTGCAGTGGCACAAGCACGACTCACTACAGCCTTGACCTCCCAGACTCAGGCAATCTCCCTCCTCAGCCTCCTGAGTAGCTGGGACTACATGTGCATGCCACCACACCCAGCTAATTTCAAAAACTTTTTGTAGAGAAGGTGGGGGGTGGGGAGGATCTAGGGGTGTGTCTCGCTATGTTACTCAGGTTGGTCTCAAACTCCTGGCTTCAAGCAATCCTCTCACCTTGACCTCCCAAAGTGCTGGGATTACAGGTGTGAGCCACCGCACCTGGTCCCTGGCAGGATTTTAAAAATTAAACCAATCAACAAGACCTCAAGCAGACAAACCTGCTACCTGTTTAGGGACTGGTCCTCCCCTTTCTTATCAGGGTTGGCATTTATCCTAAGGGCTTCTATCAGTGACCTGTAGAGCCAGCTACCTGCTTTCGAGGCAAGGGGCTGTGTGCAGGAAGCAGCTGGGACTCACTGTGCTGCCAAAGGGCCCACCCTAGCCTGGGCTGAGGGGTTCCCTTCTTCAACTCTTTGAATAATAATCAGCTTCCCTCTAATTGTCAGGAAAAGATGCTAGAGTAGAATGCTCAATTTTAGGGTTTCTCTTCATAAAATTTTCTTAATCTTTTGGCCAGGAGCGGTGGCTCACGCCTGTAATCCCAGCACTTTGGGAGGCCGAGGTGGGTGGATCACTTGAGGCCAGGAGTTCAAGACCAGCCTGGCCAACAAGGTGAAACCTCATCTCTACTAAAAATACAAAAATTTGCCGGGCATGGTGGCACGCACCTGTAATTGCAGTTTCTTGGGAGGTTGAGGCAGGAGAATTGCTGGAACCCAGGAGGCGCAAATTGCAGTGAGCCGAGGTCATGCCACTATACTCCGATCTGGGCAACAGAGCAAGACTCTGTCTCAAAACAAAACAAAACCAAAACCTAACCACAATATTAAAAAAAAAATCTTAAGCTTTCGATGTTCACCTGCTAGTGGGTGCTAGCGGATGACAAAATGGATGCATAAGAAACAAATATTAACAGAAAAACTCAAACATCTGATCACATCTAGTTTAACAGTTTGTTTTCATGGGTATGTGTAAGCTTGTAGTTGAGATTTTACATGCATTCATACAACCCAGTAATATTTTCTCCTAGTGCATGTGATGGGATTCAATATGAAACTAGATATTCATGGTGTTCTACAGAGAACAGCATAATGTCTAGATGCTCTGCCACCTGAATTAATTGGAAATACACAGCCAACAGAATTTTTTTTTAGTGTGAGGGAGTGGACATATGGATGATAAACAAGTAAAATAAACTAAGATGTTAATTTCAGCATATGACAAATGCTGTAAAGGAAATAAACACGGCAAGTAATAGAGAGTGATTGTAAATAATAGTGGGCCCCCTTTAGTGAGGGAGAGTGGGGGAGGTCTCTTGGAGGATAATTTCAAATAGAGATCTGCAGAATGAGAAGGGAAACCACCCCATGGCCTTTGACAAGAATTTCTGGAAGGGGGAACAGCATTTGCAAAAGCTCAGAGCTGGAAAAGAGAGCTTGGCACATTAGAGGAAAGAATAAAGGCCAGTGTGGTTAGTAATAGGGAGAGGGGTTCAGAATACCACTGGAGAAGAGGGTGGGAGCTATTAGTTTGGTGCAAAAGTAATCGTGGTTTTTGCCATTACTTTTGCTTTTAATGGCAAAAATCGCGATTACTTTTGCATCAGATTATTATTCTGTGCATCAGATACAGAGTTTGGATTTTATTTTATTTTTATTTTTGAGACAAAGTCTCACTCTGTCGCCAGGCTGGAGTGCAGTGGCGCAATCTCGGCTCATTGCAACCTCCACCTCCTGGGTTCAAGCGATTCTCCTGCCTCAGCCTCCCAAGTAGCTGGGGTTACAGGTGCACGCCACCACACCCAGCTAATTTTTGTATTTTTAGTAGAGATGGGGGTTTCACTATGTTGGCCAGGATGGTCTTGATCTCTTGACCTTGTGATCTGCCCGCCTTGGCCTCCCAAAGTGCTGGGATTACAGGTGTGAGCCATCACACCCAGCCTGGATTTTATTTCAAGCTCAACAGGTGAATGAAGTAATGAGAGTCCGCCCTAGCTGCTGAGTAGAGAATGAATTGTAGGTGTGCAAGAGTGGAAGCAGGGAGTCCAGTTAGGAGGCTGTTGTGGGCTGTTTATATGTGTATGTATTTGTGAATGTTTTAAGACAGAATTATCTGGACTTGGTGTGAAGTGGATATGGAGGGTGAGAGAATCAGGAAAATCAAGGATGCTGCTGATCTTTTTGGCTTGAGCAGCAGGGTGGATGGTAGTGCCATCCACTGAGAAAGAATAATAAGTTTAGGGAGACTCAAGAGTTCCCACTTTGGAATAGTGAGTTTGGGTGCTTAGGTCACTTCCAAGTGGGTATATCTGGGAGGCAGTGGCACAAATGAGTCTGACGCGCAGGAACAAAGTCTGGGCTGGAAACAGAAAACTGTGAATCACCAACGAATGTATGATAATTAAAATCAAGAATTGGCTGTTGCTAATCTGAAAGAGAGATAGTCTGGTAGTAATCCCTCAAGAACCCCAACATTCATTCAGCAAACATTCATTGAACATCTTTGTATGAGGCCTGTGATAGGTCTGGCCTGTGATAGGTCTGAATAAAGCACAGTTCCAGCTCTCAAGGAGCTTAGTCTAATGGAGGAGGTGGAGTTAGTCTAGGTTTTGTGGGGCCCGATACTCACTAAGAAAAAGAATATAAAACTATTGCCACAAAATTAGGTGCAGGCCTTGGAAGGGATTTGTGTAGGAGAGTGATGAGCCCTGAAGCTTAAGCTTCATCATCTCCATGGTAAATCCTTCTCAGTGGGAAAGGCAGATAAGTCAAGCAGTAGTTTACACTGTCATGTGTAATGGTATAGGTAAATGCTGAGGGATTTAGTACTGCAGAGGGCCGACATCTCAACAGACCAGAGGGTCAGGGAAGGCTTCCTAGGGGAGGGGATACTTAGGTGAATCTTGAAGGACAAGCAGGAATTCACTGGCTATAGAAGGGCTAGGGAGTCTCGTAGGCATGTGCAAAAACCAGAGAAATGAGAGGGCAAGAAGAGACTGTAGCCACCAGCTGCATACAGCTGTTGAGCCCTGGAAATGCAGCTAGTCCGATTCGTGATGTGCTATGAGTTTAATATATACACTGGGTTTCAAAGGCTTAGTCTGAAAAAATGGATGTAAAACACCCCAATATTTGTAATATTAATTACATGTTGAAATTGTATTTCAGGCATATCAGGTTAAAGTGTAATTATTAAAATTAATTTCACGGCAGGGCACAGTGCCTCACTCCTGTAATTCCAGCACTTTGGGAGGCTGAGGTGGGTGGATCATCTGAGGTCAGGAGTTTGACACCAGCCTGGTCAACATGGTGAAACCTCGTCTCTACTAAGAATACAAAAATTAGCCGGGCGTGGTAGCAGGCGCCTGTAATCCCAGCTACTCGGGAGGCTGAGGCAGGAGAATCGCTTGAACCGGGGTGGCAGAGGTTCCGGTGAGCCGAGATCTCGCCACTGCACTCCAGCCTGGGTGACAGAGTGAGACTCCGTCTAAAAAAGTAAAAAAAAGTAATTTCACTTGTTTCTTTTACTTTTAAAAAATGTGGCTACTAAAAAATTAAAATTACATATATGGCTTGCATTATATTTCTATTGGACAATACTGGACTGCAAGTAAGCAGGAGGCTGCGCTAAATTAAGGAGTTTGGGCTCTTACTGGGTGACAGTGGGGCTCCCAGTGTGTTGGGAGGGACATGATGTGCTTTGCTCAGAAACCCACTCTGGCTAAGGGGTGGTGAATGTACTGGAAGTGGAACAGATCAGAAGTCAGGAGGCTGTGCAGGACTGCAGGCAGGAGAGTGCAGAGACAAGGTGAAATGTGAGAACTCTCAGGAAGGAGGTCTGACAGCTAATTGGGTGTGGGCTGTGAGGGAGAGGGAGGAATTTGGGTAGACTTCTGGGTTTCCAGGATAGACAAATGGAGTGGATTGGGGTGTAATACTGTATTCAGTGAAGGGCTAAAGTGAAGTGTGTTCTATCTGAGAGAATCTGGGTGAAGTTAGGGCTTGGACAAGGGATTCAATAAATATTTGTTGAATAAATGTTTTTAAAAAATTTAAGACTAACATGTGTAGTTCAGGAAATGTGTTATGGATGGTTGAGAAGAGGAATTGCTGTATCAGTGGGAAATAGCAAATGGAGGTCAGGAGGACAAGCCATCTAGGGGCTACCATGGTTTGCCACCTGAAGTTCCTATAAACAGCTGCAAAGGATCCCATTGCTCATCTTCAGCAAGAGGCATGAAGACATCCTCTTCTGTTACCTCAGCCTCTTGCTAATTGTAAGGAGAAGAAAGTGGGGGTAACTGGGCTGAAGAAAGAGCAGGGAGAATGTTGTGATGTGAGAGGTGAATGTGTTCGTGAAAAGGGCATATTCAGAAAGCACCTACTTGCCAGTGCTGTTACTCATGAGTTCACTTATGAGTAACAGCACTGGCAAGTAGGTGCTTTCTGAATATGCCCTTTTCAACATTTCGCCACACCCAAATGTTGAGGAACATTCATGTCCATTTGCCTGAAATGTCGAAATATGAAATAGAGCCACGAGGGAATATAGATTTGACCTCATTTCCTTATTCATGCTTGGGAAAATAAATGGGATTTAGTAAAACCAAATCAAAAGCACCAAAGAAAAAAAAAAAAGAAAAAACTGAAGGGAGATAAGATCAGGGTTCTAAACAAAAAGAAAAAAAAAAGAAGACAGGATTCTGTCACCATCTTTGTGAGTGTGGGTAAGTGATGGAATCATTCTACATCTCAGTTTTCTCATCTAGCAAAATAGCTACAATAATATGAGTGTTGTCTATTTCACAGAGTTAGTCATATTAAATAAGAAAATGGATGTGAAAGACTTCAGAAAGTTAAAAGTGCATTCTGAAATTAGCCATGAACGATGAATCCTTAGAAAGGTATTTTGGCTTGAATAAATCTGAATGGCAGAGAAACCATTAGGGGTGTGCACCATGGGGCAAAGATCAGTCTCTCCTACCCCTCGGTGTACAGAACCTTTCACCCCAGAGTGTAGACGGGACCCTCACAGTTCTTTCTTTGCCTCTAAAGAGAATTCTTGGCCAGGCGCAGTGGCTCATGCCTGTAATCCCAGCACTTTGGGAGGCCGAGGCGGGTGGATCACGAGGTCAGGAGATCGAGACCATCCCGACCAATATGGTGAAACCCGGTCTCTACTAAAAATACAAAAATTAGCTGGGCCTGGTGGTGCGCACCTGTAGTCCAGCTACTTGGGAGGCTGAGGCAGGAGAATCACTTGAACCCGGGAGGCAGAGGTTGCAGTGAGCCGAGATCGTGCCACTGCACTGCAGCCTGGCGACAAAGTGAGACTCTGACTCAAAAAAAAAAAAAAAGATAACTCTTTGGGTGAGGGTTAGATGTGAGAAATAGTGAGATGGCTGGGCCAATGGGGTCAGTGCTGTAGCCTCTTATATCCCAGTTAACTTATAGGCGTGTCATGAAAGAGTTGAGGGGATTTCTTAAAATGCACAGTGCCCCCTTCATATGCAGATTTGTTGTTTATACTCTGTTTCATTCATTTTTATGTTCATTCATTCATTTAGCAATGTGTATTCAAGCATTCAAACCTCCCCCAATCCTTCAAAGCTTACTCAAATTCTACCTACTTCAGAAAGCTTCCTTGCCCATCCTAGCATAGCACCTATCTATGCCTTTTATTTCAGGAACCACATTCTTCTTTGTCATGCATCTGTGTTATCACTGGCCTCAATTTCTTTCTGGACACAGAATCCATGTCCTAAGCATCTTTGTATCCCTAAAGCCACCAGAATAGCACCATATAAATAGTATAGCAGGTTCTCAGTAAATAAGAACTGAATGAATGAATAAGTTGAAGGGATGGGTGAGTGGCCCTAGATCAAGCAGTATTTTCTGTATTTTCTGAGCTGAACAAAGAAGGGAGTGCAGCAAGTTCAGTTCTTGTTTAGCCATGGAGGTTGGTGGGGTGAGGGAAGCAATGAGAAGGTAAAGACGATTGCTGAGGGCAGTCATTTGTGATCCTGCTACTTAAAGATAACACTAAAGGCTGGATGTGCTGGCTCACACCTGTGATCCCATCACTTTGTAGGGGTGAAGCAGGAGGACTGCTTGACCCCAGGAGTTCGAGACCAGCCTGGACAGCATAGAGAGACCCAGTCTCTACAAAAAAACAAAAAAAGTAGCCAGTCACTCACACCTGTAATACCAGCATTTTGGAAGGCAGACGTGGGTGAGTCACTTGAGCACAGTTTGAGACCAGCTTGGGCAACATAGTGAAACCCCATCTCTACAAAAAATACAAAAACTAGCCGGGTGTCATAGTACATGCCTGTAGTCCCAGCTACTTGGGGGGCTGAGGTGGGAAGATGGCTTGAGCCCAAGAGGTCAAGGCCACAATGAGCCATGATCGTGCTACTCCACTCCAGCCTGGGCAACAGAGCAAAACTCTGTAAAAAAATAATAAGGCTGAGCGCAGTGGCTCATGCCTGTAATCCCAGCACTTTGGGAGGCCAAGGCGGGTGGATCAACTGAGGTCAGGAGTTCAAGACCAGCCTGGCCAACATGGTGAAACCCCATCTCTACTAAAAATACAAAATTTAGCCGAGTATGGTGGCAAACATCTGTGATCCCAGCTACTTGGGAGGCTGAGGCAGGAGAATCGCTTGAACCCAGGAGGGGAGGTTGCAGTGAGGTGATATTGCACCACTGCACTCCAGCCTGGGTGATAGAGACTCCATCTCAAAATAATAATAATAATAATAATAATAATAATAAAACAAAAGCACTAAAGGTCACTTGGGAGTGTCTACTCATTCAGGTCACCTTTACTGAGTACCTCCTGTGCTCAGTAAGACACTGTGCCACAAGGAAGGGAAATAGAGATGACTGTAAGTTCATTACATGGCAAAAAAAAAAAAAAAAAGGTAGAGTCTACATGTAGCTGGTAGACCATGCAGTGAAAAGTTAAACAGCACTTTTTTTTGAAAAAAGTTCAAATAGTATTACAAGGCTGTGAGTGTAAAGTGGCAAGCCAGTGGTTCAGACAGTAAATACATAGGCTTAATGCTTCTTCATCTTAGATTGTCTAGGGCTATCCCGCTTCCCAGCTGGCTGCCCCATAGCTTTCCCAAAACACTAGCACTTACCTGAGCACACAGCTGATTTTAGTATCACAGAATGTGCTCACTGTTATACAGCTTTCCAGGAGAGAAGTATTGTAGTAAGCTGAAGGGAGGATGGGAGGGGGCATGGAAAGGGCATTTGGGAAAGCTTCATACAAGAACTCACCCTGAATTTTATAAACAATGGATAAGATTTGAGTAGAAAGAAAGGAACAGAGAAGGCATTTTAGGCAGGAGGAAAAGGCATGAACAAGGGAACAAGAGTTAGAATAGATTAAGTGTATTTAGAGGACAGTTAATTTTCATTTATTCATTCATTTAATAAATATTTATTGAGCTCTTGCTAAGTGCTGGGCAGTGTTCTCATGCTGGCCACACAGTGGTGAATAAAATAGTCTACCTTCAAGATGCTAGTGGGGCAGTCGACTTATTTCCCCAAATAAATTGGGGAAAGTGCTGTGAAGGAAAAGAACAGGGGTCTATAAAAGAATTATACATGGCTTCCCAGAGGAAGGTGACACTTAAGTGAAGACCAGAAGCCTGAGGAGGGAAAAAGCATTATGGACGGGGGGCGAGGGGCCCTGTGATGAGGGTTTTGAGGTGGGTGAAGAGGATGGCACATTTCAGAAACCCAAAGACAGTTGGTGCCACTGGACTATGGTGAGTGGACACATTCGACTAGGGGTACTGCATTGCAGAGTGAAGCCAGATTATAGAAGGTCAGACTGGAGGGATGGACCATGTTGAAACATTTTCTGAGACCAGGTTATCTCTGAGTGCGTTTCTGTATTTCAACCTGAGGACTTTCATGGAGAGAGGGATGTAGGGAGAAAGTGAGGGTCTCGCCACAACATCTTGTGACTCCTCTCCCTGTTTGCAGCCGGGCGATGGGGCCATTGCGGTGGATGAGCTACAGGATAACAAGAAGCTGAAGGTGGGTGCTGTGTGGAGTCTGCACAGTGGGGACACTGCAGGGTCTCAGTGGATGGTCACAGACCCGGGGTATTGGGGCCCTGAGCTGGGGACCCTGGCTGTGCTCAGGCCTAGGAAACTCCTGGGAGCGCTGCCAGGGTGAGGCAAGGGAGGAGAGGGCTCCTTTTCTGAGAACTCTCACCTCTAGATGGCCTTTGAGGAGGTGCTAGTTTGGGAGCTAAGTCTGAAATGTTATAGTCCGCTCTGCCATTAGCTTGCTGTGTGACCTTGGGCTTCAGATTCTGCATCTGTAAAATTACTGTTTGGACTAGATGAATTCAGGTCTGAGTGTACAGCCCAATACTGTATGATTGATATAAAAGCCGGATTACCTATGGCTTTGGAATGCCCCAGAACTAAGAGAAAGATAGCAGGGGAACTGGAGAGGGCAGGAGTCTGAGGTTTCTGAAAAACTGTGCCTTCGCTGTTTACAGACTATGAAGTATCTGCAAAGAATTATGGGGAACTTTGAAAGGAGTTCCAAACCTAAACCTAAAGAACCTCCCCCATCCAAAGAAAATCTCTAAACTTGTGGTGAAGTACTGTGGCACCACAGTCACTAGATGGCAGAAGAGTTCAGATCAGAGGGATGAGGGGGAAGAAAGGAGGGAGAAAGAAGAGGAGGAGGGAGGGAGGACTGAGCAAGTGTGGAAGCATTGTCTTTGGATGTTCCATTGTAAATCAGATGATATTTCTATATGTGTCACTATGAATAAGTGTCACATCTGTGTCTGTACAGTATCGGTGTGTGTGTATGTGTATACCTGTGAGGGTCTCTGAGCACGTGGGCAGAAAAGAAACAAACAAACTGAACTGGGAATCAGAAGACCACAGAAGACCTGGGTACCAGTCTGACTCTTTTATTTACTTCCCGCATGACCTTGGCTTAGGCACCTAGCTTCTTTGAGTTTTCCTTTCCCTTTCCATAGATGGGGATCACAGCTTTGCTTATCTCTGGGAGTGGAGCAATGATAAAATGTGATAATATGGACTGTAAAGGGCTGTAGCCATGTGCAGTGGGTCTGTCTGTGTGGTGTGTGGGTGAGGGAGTGTTTCTGAGGGTGTACCTGCAGGGATGTGCAAACCCTTGGTAACATGATATCCCTAATATACCAGGTTGCTCCCTGTGGAGACCTTGGGAAATTATTCAGTATATAGAACAAAATAGTCCTGGAAGAGCTGAGGGGAGGCTGAGAAAGAAAGTAGTGTAACTCTCCTGGTTGGAGGTGGAGGAAGAGGGGAGGTCAGGATAAGGCATCTGTGCTTTCTCCCTGATTTTTATGGGAAAGAGGCAAGGTTAGTGATGCCCTCGTGTGGTTCCTCCCCTGGCTTGGACAGGGACCCACTGAGGCCTGTGCGGCTCTCCTCTTGCTCAGCTCCCGTCCTTGCTGACCCGAGGGAGCAGCTCGACCTCTCTGCACAACAGCACCATCCGCAGCACCATCTACCAGCTTATGCTCCACAGCCTGGACCCCCTGAGGGAAGGTAAGCAAGGCCTCTCCAGACCTGTGTGGTCTGCCCCATCCACTCCTTCCCTCCTGCAGCTGGAGACGAACTGAGACCTGAAAATCCGAGAGGCAGTGAGGAGGGGGTGGGAAGAGAGAATAAGCAGAGGAAAGTAGTAAAAGTCAGACAGTCTGGGAAAGAGGGTAGAGACCAAGACAGGGGACTCACCAAGAGAGGGCAACAAGGAACACAGAGGCTAAGGTCCTTAGGTATCCACATCCCACTTCCCTGCCTCTGTCCCTCCCTGTAAAATGCAGGCGTTAACCTGCAGTTAGGCTATGAGTACCGTGTGCTCTGCACAGGTTTGGGTTGGGGCTGCCCTGTAAAGCCCACTGCCCAAGAGTCAGCCCCAGTGTTCCATGGAGAGTGTCTAGCCAGGCAGCTTGGCCCAGGCTGACTGGCCTGGGCTGCTTGTGGGGACACCTCTTGTAGGGTCCCAAAGCCCAGAAGTTCTTAGTGGCACTTCCTTTTGCTTTATATTCAACTCTGGAGTCCTAGGAAACCTGCTACCTCCTCCCCAAGTCAGGAATCCCAAAGGACACCCTGGAAACTGCCAGCACCCTTTTAAGGGTGACGAAGGTAAGAGCAGGATCCAAAGTACAGTGGGGGCTGTTGTCCAATTTGACAAATGGTGGCAGTGGCTGAGATTCTCACTGTCCACCTTACCAAATCCTGCCTTCTGCTTCTCTTCCCCCAAGAGCTGCCCCCAACCTGCATCTCAGACCCCTAAAGGGCACTCCTCAGCTACCCTCCTGCTCTCCTTGAGCTCCCCCATCTCTGGGGCTCTGGTGCAGAACCGGAACCCAGCCAGGAGGCCCATCAAGGAAAGGCTAGCCTTTGGGCAAAAGCCAAGGGCTTGGACTGCAGTTGGGCAGGAGGGCTGAGGGCTGAGCTGAATATGACACCACAGAATGATCCATTGAGTCCCAGGGGGCACTCTGACTGACCTTTCTGGCTCAAGGACAAATTTTGGGGGCTCAGAATTTTCTTTAGGCTCTGAAGTCCTTTTCAGAGACAATATTGGGTTGTCAGTTGTTTAAATAAAAAAAAAAAAAAATACCAGCCAGACGCAGTGGCACACGCCTATAATCCTAGCATTTTTGGAGGCCAAGGGAGGTGGATTGCCTGAGCTCAGGAGTTCGAGACCAGCCTGGGCAACACGGTGAAACCTTGTCTCTAATAAAATACAAAAAAATTAGCCGGGCTTGGTGGCAGGCGCCTGTAATCTCAGCTGCTTGGGAGGCTGAGATAGGAGAATCACTTGAACTCAGGAGGTGGAGGTTGTAGCGAGCCGAGATTGAGCCACTGCACTCCAGCCTAGGCTACAGAGTGAGACTCCATCTCAAACAAACAAACAAACAAACAAACAAACAATTTTTAAAAAGGCTGGGCACAGTGGCTCACACCTGTAATCCCAGCACTTTGGGAGGCCAAGGTGGGTGGATCACGAGGTCAAGAAATCGAGACCATCCTGGGCAACATGGTAAAACCCTGTCTCTACTAAAAACACAAAGATTAGCTGGGCATGGTGGCACACACCTTTAGTCCCAGCTACTCGGGAGGCTGAGGCAGGAGAATCGCTTGAATCCGGGAGGCGGAGGTTGCAGTGAGCCGAGATCGTGCCACTGAGCTCTAGACTGGGTGACAGAGTGAGACTCCATCTCTAAATAAATAAATAAATAAACCATACTGTGAAAAGCTGCATCAAAGACAAGTGATGAAACCTTCCTTAGGAATTCCTCAAGGTAAGAACAGAGGGAGAGAGAAAGGGAGAAAAAAATTAAGCTGCTAATGGAGCTGTTAGAAAAAAAGAGAGAGAAAAGAAAAAAAAAGCAATTCCTCAAGGTAAACCTCAGAAGACATTGTGAGAGAGGCCACCCCCAAATGTCAGCTCTAGAAAAATAGTACCTCGGGTTTGCAGAATGGAAGCTGCAGCCCCTGACAGCTTCTGGTGATGAATGCTGGGGGTGCTCTGGCCAGGGCCCCATGAGGAAAGCTGTATCTCTGGGTCATCAGTGGCTACTCCCAGAGGAATCACTGACTCTAGCAAAGTCTTGATGTAAAGACCTTCTCTTGGATGGGACTGGAGGGCCCCCAGCTGGGCACCTCCATGACCAACAGCCTCCAGCTGGCCTACTTGTCTTAACAGGATTACGTGATGTTCAGGCCAGGCTGAGGTCAGAGGAGACTGATGCTAAAGCGATGATCCGGCCATGCTGAGAGGGGAGAGGCATGTGAGGAAACGAGTGCCCAGGAGCCAGCAGCGATCATCCCAGGGAGGGCAAGCATGTTGCTACATTGTCTCCGAGTGTCTACCAGGCATGGAATGGCTCTCACAGTGCATGACTGCAGATGTCCTCTGGGATTCAGTCATGCTCAAGAGCCCAGCCTGATTCTACACCCTGAGACGACATGCGGGAGGGGCAGGGACCATGCAGGGCGGTGATGGGGGCCTTTGTTCCCCAGGCTCTCTAGATGCACATTTGTGTTTTCATATGCTGTTTCCAGATGGCCGTGTAGATGTTTCCACTCTTTCCAGGTGTTCCAGCTCTTTCCACAGAGCTGATCTGTGGAAAAGACATTTCCTGGGGTCTGAATTCTCACCTTCCCTGTGAAGGGGCTTTTCCTCTCCAGGGTCCCATGCCTCTTCTGGTGATTTCACTTGGATGTGTGTGAGACAGGGTGGGGGAGACCCTGCAGCTGATCTGCTTTCCTCAGTAACATGGGAAGTGAGAGGCTAGGCTGTGATGAGGATGAGAAGGAAAGGGGGAAGCTTGTGTTTATGGCGAGCCCTTCCAGCAACAATCAGCAGATATTCTCAGTGCCAACACCAGAACCAAGGGAGCCCTCCTGTGACAGCAGCTACACATTGCTCAACAGAAGACTTCAGGGTTTGATTAGTGCCAAGGGGGCACTGGGGTTGTCAGGACGAAGGTGTGTTGGCCCCCGACCTCTCAGTTCTGATGAGGACCCAGGCCCACCAGGCCACTTCGAGGGACCACACGTGTCATAGTGGTGGCTCTACCCATGGGGCTTATTGCAGAGCCAGCTGCAGCTGAACTCACTCTGAGAGTTTAGGAGACAGGAAGAGAGGAGGACATTCCAGACCCATTTATCTGTTTCCTACCTGTCCTGGAGCCAGGCAGAGGCTTTGATCCACCCAGCTTCCCAGATTGCATTTTCCAGCTTCTCCGTTTCCTCTCGGTCCATCTGTATTATGGACTAGATGATGTCCAGGGTTCCTTCTAACTCGGACCCTCTGGAAGGCTGGGCATCATCACTGTGGGGTTGCTTCCCAGGTGGGACAGCTGCTGTCAACTACTCTTGTCAATTTGTTTTCATCGTTGTTGTTGTTGTTACAGCTAAAAGTTATATAGTGCTTTCTAGGTGCCAGACACTGTTTTGACCATATTCCTATATACATTCATTTACTCTGTCACCAACTCCGGAAGAGTTTACAGATGAAGAATCTGAAGTACAGAGAGCTTAAGGAATCACCCAGTTAGGTCCACAGCTATAGTGCAAGTGGCAGAACTAGGATTCAAACCCAGGTCATCAGGCTTCAGAATCCGTGCTAAAGTAACAATATGAGTGAGGCCACATTTGCAGCAGTAAAAGTGTTTTTATTTATTTTGTCTCATGGACCCTCATCACATCAGTCCCCTGAGGATATGACGGTATTGCCTTTTTAGAGAGGATGCTGAGGCTTAGTGACAGCACGCAGGCTTCCCAAAGTCACGCAGTGCTCATGGGGCACAGCCAGCCTAAATTCAGAATAGAGCCCATAGATCCCATGACACCACTTTGTTCTTCACTTGCACCACTGCCCTCACCCTCCCAGGCCACACAGCTGTGGGCTCCTTCGTCTCAGCCTTGTTCCTTCTTCCCTTCTCACCTTGAAATTATACACATAAAGCACTTGGCATGTTTCCTGGCACATAGTCCCTGGTGAAAGGGAGTTGCTGTCCCGTGTTTCTCGCCTGGAAATCAGGGCAGCACAATTCTGTGCATGCTGCCCTGTGGGCCTCCAGCAAAGCATGTGCATAGGGATCTGAAGGAGGCCCTTCTCGGGCTCTTCTTGTGCCTCGGGTCAAAAAGGGTGTATCCGAGAGCTTGTTGGTGAACCATTTCCCCTTTTCCACTGGAGAGGGAAGGCTTATGAACATGGCCATCAGTCGTGCCCCTGGAGCTATAACAAAGCTTCTAGTAGATTCAAAGAAAGTAAGCTACAAAGATAATATTGTCCAAGGATGGCAAAAACATCTCCCTGCAATTATTTCTCCATTCCACGTCCATCACAGACATTACCAGTCAATCATGCTACTTTCCTACAAAGTTTGGGTCAGAGTCCTCCTCAATTCAGTATCCAAGCAGGCCATCACTTGAGCTTGCAAAGGAAATAAATCCTATTTCTTGGCCCTGAGTCCAACCATGTCATTTTACCAGAGAGGAAATAGGCCTTGAGAAGGGAAGTGACTTACCCTAGGTCACAGCCAGTCAGTGACAATGCAGAGAATGTAAACAGAACTTTGGGAATTAGGCACCACAACTAGGCCTCGCAGGATCAGAATCCAGATGTCACAACGCCCATGGCAGCCTTTTCCCATGCTCTGCAGCTGCCCTCTGGCTGCTCAGCTGACTGTCCTAACTGAAAGAGCATGGCAGGGACTATCCTATGATTCCAGGTAAGATGTACGTCCTGTCTCATTTGCAGTTTGCCTTGCCGAGGAGAAGGAGGAGGAGAGCTTGAATCAAGAGGCCAGAGCCCAACCCCAGGCCAAATCAGAAAGTAAACCAGAAGGTGAGGATGGCCAGAGCAGTGGGTTTTCTCCTGCCCCCCTCTCCCTGCTGTCAGTAGTGAGCTTGGCCTGGAGGTGGCAGCCAGCCAGCCAGGCCAGGGGCTGAGTCACATCTTTGGCCTCTGTGAGCCAGTCAGTTAGGGTGATGGTCGGGTGTTGCCCTGATCACCGCTCCACTCCAGACTCCTCCTTCCCAGGTACTGTCTTTCTGACATGGCTGCTGGTCTGAGAGTGGCCCCATACAGCTTCCTCTCCATTTTCCACAGCTGGGGTAGGCAAGGGAAGGCTAGGGTGTTGTTGAACTTCCACTTCTTTTTGCTGAATCTCATCCCAAATGAGACTATGGGGCTTTATTTCTTCTTCCTGCCTCTTCTGTACAAGGACAATGTTGCTCGTTATTGGTCTGAAATCAGCAACCCCAGTGAGGGAAGGCTACCAGGGGTCTGGTGTCACAGAAATCCGGTATCTGTGTGGCAGCTAGGACTGAGAAAGTGGGACAGCCACTGCCATGTGGGCTCTGCACGGCACACCAGGACTGCCTGATCCACTCAGCAAACCCTGGAGGGAGGTGGAACAGCAGTCATTCTTCCCATCCTATAAACAAGAGGCTCAGAGAGGTCAAATGACTTCCCAAAGCCACACAGCCAAGAAGTGAGAGAACCTGTTCCAAGTTTCCCTTCCCGTCAGTCCTGTTCCAAGCCTTCAAAAGCTGCTGCTTTTGGAATCAGCAGGATCTTTCCCAAAGGGTCATTCTCTGAGTGCTGGGAGCTTTGCCTTCTCTCTGTTCTGGCTGCCCAGCTGTTGGTAGCGTCCTTGGCCACAATAGCCAGGATGGAAATGTCTATGAATTATAGGGGAGCACGGATGGTCACTTGCCAACTGTCTTCTCATCTGCAGATAGGTCAGGGCAATAACAATTCACATCACCTTACTTTTCCTACCAACAAGAAATTCCCCCAAATAAACCTTCAGAAACCTTGTAGTCCAATAGCCCTGTAGCCACTTATGCCAGCTTCCCTTAGAACCTTGTCCACTCTTCTGATGTAACCCATGTTTATCCTTTAAAGATGAGGAGCCAGCCAAGCTCCCTGCGGTCACGGTCACACCAGCCCCTGCTCCAGACATCAAGGGAGATCAGAAGGAGAATCCAGGCGGTCAGGTAGGCACCCAGCCTTTGCACAGACGAAACTGGAGAGGTCTAGGGAAGGAACTCCTGACCAAAAATACATCCTCCCTGAAGGTCTGAAATCCTATTTGAGGTTAATATTACTCTTTCTCTTAAGGTCACTTCAAGTATTACTCTTTGGGGGTAAATATTACTCTTTCTCTGAAGATCACTTCAAAAATACAAATATCTCATGGGGCCAATTAACTCACTGGAACATCTTATATGAGTGAGCTAATATATTGACAATGTATTGTGAACTGTCACATGCTATAAGAACATAAGGAATAATTGTTAGTGGGTCTGTCAGCAACTAGGTGACAGTGAGACCAGGTAGCTCCAGAGCACTGGGAAGCTTGAAATGCAGGTGGGAGGGTTGCTGGGTGAAGGCTTTCGAACCTTCTGAGGCTCCTCATTGCCTACTGCACCTGGTCAGGCACCTCAGCCTTGTCTGCAGAGCTTTCCAAGTCCTGACACTGCCCTGTCTTTACAGCCTCATGGTCTCTTCTTCTACCATGTTCCAGCCAAACTGGATTTCTTGTCTCCATTTTTTTTTTCTTTTTCTTTTTTTTTTTTTTTGTATTTTTATTAGAGATAGGGTTTCACCTTGTTGGCCAGGATGGTCTCAATCTCCTGACCTCAGGTGATCCACCTGCCTCAGCTTCCCAAAGTGCTGGGATTACAGGCGTGAGCCACCATGCCCGGCCGTCTCCATGTTTTTCTACCTCCCAGCCTTGGCTCACATGGTTTCCTCTCCCTAGAACGCCTTTTCTCCTCCATTTTCATATATGCTCATCTTACCACGCACCCCCACCCCCCTCCCTGGCCCCGCCCCTGGCCAGTGTAAACACCTTTGTCATGTAGCTGCCTTGATCCACTCCAAATCTGAATGCCCCTGGTGCTCTGCACCTATCCCGGGGCTTTTACCAATTGTCTTCTTTGGATTCTGAGCCTACTAGGTGGTGAGGTTCCTGAAGGCAAGATCGAAGTCTGAGTCATCCCTGTCTCCTCTACAGAGGGGAGCAGAATGCCTGGTGCACAACTGGCTCAATATATGTTGAGTGACTGACAGTAAAAAACATCCCATTTGCAAGTTCCATCTCTTTTCTTCTCTCCATTCAATACCCAGAAAGCGCTTGATTATATCTCATCCTTAAACCAGCAACTTTGGGCTCAGCGTCTAAGACAGCTTCATGGTAACATGAGTAGGCCTATTACTGCTAGCTCAAGTAAAAGGGATTAAGAGGATACAGAGGTATCCCCTGGAATCCCAGGGCAGGAAGTAAGGCTTGATCTCATGAAGAGCTGGAACTAGGCCTGAGAAGGCATCTGTTACCCTGGTGGCTTCTCATTCCATGTCCTGCTCTCCCTCACATCCCTTCTCTGGGTACAGGCTCTATCATGGGCCTCTCTTGGCAGGCTGGCTTCATTTGTTCCCTTATGAGCACACACAACTCCAAGCCACTAACCCAATCCTGCAGTCCACAGGGGAATCAGTGACAGGTTTCCAGTCTTAAAAGAGAGAGAATCGGGCTGGGCGCGGTGGCTCACACCTATAATCTTTGCACTTTGGGAGGCCGAGGCAGGCAGATCGCTTGAGGTCAGGAGTTCAAGACCATCCTGGCCAACATGGTGAAACCCCATCTCTACTAAAAATACAAAAATTAGCCGAGTGTGGTGGTGCATGCCTGTAATCCCAGCTACTTGGGAGGCTGAGGCAAGAGAATCACTTGAACTCTGGAGGCGGAGGTTGCAGTGAGCAGAAGTCGCACCACTGCAGTCCAGCCTGGGTGACAGAGGAGACTTATCTCAAAAAAAAAAAAAAAAAGGGAGAGAGAGAGAGAAAGAATCAGTTCAACCCAGCTCCTTGCAGGGATCCAGCTTTCATCCAACTGGCTATGGCTGGCTGACTTGACTCCAACACGGAAGAGGAAGCTACCTGCTCAGCTGGGGCTATTAGGAGTGACAGTCTTCAGAGAAGAGGGAGCCCAACAGGCAGACACTCCCATATTTATGGGTTTAAATGACTTGTCATCTCCTCTGGGAAGCATTCTCTACCTGATGGGGGTAGAAGGGAGAGGGCAGGAATGATTTCAGACTAAAATCTTCTCAATCCTCATTCTCAGTTCAAACCGCAGGCCTCACCAGTAGTATCTAATGTCTTCATTGGGGGTTCTCAACCCTGGTTGTATATTAGAATAATTTGGGGAAGTTAAAAAAAAAATGACCATGCCCCACCCTCAACCAATGAAGTCAGAATATCTGGGGTGGGTCCTTGGGCATCAATAGTTTAAAAAGCCTCCAGGTGATTTTAATGTGCAGCACAATTGAGAATCACTCAACATCCTTTGGGGGTTGCCAATATCATGACATTTGTTACAGACAACATATTTACTCCATGAACACACAGCCCAGGGCTCTTGCTCAAGGGATGGACCAGCATGTTGCTATAGGTTAGCTGGGTGCCTAATCTGAGGACACTCTGAATCAATGGCTTTTAATTTTATCTCTTCTTCTTCTTATTTTTTTGAGACCGAGTCTCACTCTGTCATTCAGGCTGCAGTGCAATGGCGTGATCTCAGCTCACTGCCTCTGTCTCCCGGGTTCAAGTGATTCTCCTGCCTCAGCCTCCTGAGTAGCTGGGATTACAGGCACGTACCACCACGCCCAGCTAATTTTTTTTTTTTTTTGTATTTTTAGTAGAGACAGGGTTTCACTATGTTGGTCAGGCTGTTCTCAAACTCCTGACCTCAAGATCTGCCCAACTTGGCCTCCCAAAGTGCTGAGATTACAGGCGTGAGCCACCGCACCCGGCCCAGCTCTTAAATTTTTTATGGGGGTATGGGATCTCACTATATTGCCCAGGCTAGCCTGGAACTCCTGGGCTCTAGCAATCCTACTGCCTCAGCTGCCTGAGTAGTTGAAACATAGGTATCTATGTCTGAGACCACACCCAGCTATCAATGGCTTTTAGGGTATGTGGAGATAGTCAGTTGTTCCCAAACAGTGGTCTAAAGGTGGATGTTTTAGGAACAGCTGTGAGTATATTAAAATACAGATGCCTGGCTTCCAATCCTAGAGATTCTAATTCAGTTGGTCCAAGTGAGGTCAGAAAATCTGTATTTCTTTTTTTCTTTGAGATGGAGTCTTGCTCTGTCACCCAGACTGGAGTGCAGTGGCGCAATCTCGGCTCACTGCAACTTCTGCCTCCTGGGTTCAAGCAATTCTGCCTCAGCCTCCTGAGTAGCCGGGATTACAGGTGCCTGCCACTGTGCCCAGCTAATTTTTGTATTTTTAGTAGAGACAGAGTTTTAACATGTTGGCCAGGCTGGTCTCAAACTCCTGACCTCGTGATCCCCTGCATCGGCCTCCGAAAGTGTTGGGATTACAGGCATCAGCCACCGTGCCTGGCCTAAAAATCTGAATTTCTAATAAGCTCCTCAGGCTACCAGGTTTGGGAGCCAGACATCTCATTCGGACCTTTACCTGGTATTGGTAAAGCAGGATAGCTTGGTGGACCATTCGTATTCAAATCCCAACTTCATTACTTACAAACTACGTGGACCACAGGTGAGTTACTTAGTTCCTTTTACTCTAGTTTCTCCATCTGTAAGATGAGCATAATTCTATCCATATCATGAATTAATTGATTCATAAAACACAGTAAGTGCTCGCTATTATTATTAAACTACTTCGCATGGTGCCTGGCACATAAAAACCCTCAATAAATAGGCATTATCATCCTTATTTTATAGATACAAGGTAATAAAACAATTTAGGAGTTTTAGTAGACTCAGCAATGCATTGTGACCACCAAAGGCTGTCATGCCATATTAAACAACATTAATGAAAGTATCGTATCTAAGACAAGGGAGGTGATAGTCCTGTTCCACTCCATGCAGTGTTCTGTGTTCAGTTTTGGATGCCCTCCTCGTGGGATATAAGCTAATTAAAATGAGTTTACCAGGATAGAGAGGAGGCGCTAGGCCATAGCATGTAGAAATGATATAAGGACCTGGGAATCTTTAACCCAGGAAAGACAGCTGTCTCATGGAAGACTGATGTTTTATAAGGCATCAAAGAGAAAACCTATACACGGGGGTAGAACTTTGATATAAATATGGACTTCAGAGGAATCAGAGGTGCCAAAGATGACAGAAGTTGCTTCAGGTGATGAGTTTTACACCCCTGGAAATGATCAAATAAAAGCTGGACAGCCACTAGGTAGGAGTGTGGTCATGGGAATTCTGCTGAATTATCACACTAGTTTTCTCCTCATGCTTAAGTTTTCAGATACATTCTGAAAAGCACGCCAACAAAGAAAATGGGGGAGTATCAGAAGGAAAACAATCAGAGCAGCTACCACACATTAATCTGTTGGTTTTGGATTGCAGGAAGATGTGGCTGAGGCTGAGAGCACAGGTGAAATGACAGGCGAAGAGGGCGAAACTGCTGGTGAAGGTGAAACTGAAGAGAAAAGCGGAGGTGAAACTCAACCAGAAGGTGAAGGTGAAACTGGAACACAAGGAAAAGGAGAAGAACGTGAAAAAGAAAATGAAGCAGAAGGAAAAGGAGACAATGAAGGTGAAGGTGAGGGTGAAATCCACGCAGAAGATGGTGAAATGAAAGGTATTGAAGGTGAAACTGAAAGCCAGGAACTCAGTGCTGAAAATCATGGTGAAGCCAAAAGTGATGAGAAAGGTGTAGAAGATGGAGGGGGAAGTGATGGAGGGGATAACGAAGAGGAGGAAGAGGAGGAGGAGGAGGAAGAGGAGGAGGAGGAAGAGGAAGAGGAAGAAGAGGAAGAGGAGGAGGAGGGAAAGGAAGAGCCTCTGTCCCTGCACTGGCCTGAAACCAGGCAGAAGCAGGCCATTTACCTCTTTCTCCTGCCCATCGTGTTCCCACTGTGGCTGACAGTCCCCGACGTCCGAAGGCAGGTGAGTGTGCCCCTCTGTATCTCAGACTCTTTATCCCCAGCAAGGCTGCGGGGTCTCTAGGCAGGGCTCACACTCAAGAGGAGGAAGAGGCCAGGGACAACCAGCTTAGCAGGGCTCCACCGTTGAGATCTGGGAAGGGACTGAAGCCTTGGAAGGGGACGATGTGCTTAGGGGACATACCACTGGGACTGGGAGACCCTGGACCTCAAATGTGCTTTATTTCCACCAGTATAAGCAGTATACACTAGTCCCTCTTTGACTCCTATCTCAGCTTCTTGATTTTAATTTGAGAATGATGCCACTAAATCTCCTCCATATTTCACAGGAGTATTCCCAAAACCCAGGGAAATCACTGGTATTTATACCCAACATTCTTATTTGCAAGGGGAGGTCTGACAAGAAAGGAATGGTACAAGGAGGTTGCAAAAGCCAAACCAGATACCTAGATTGACCTGGTTCTAGGGCAAGCAAACAGCTTTCTTCCATCTGGTGACAGCTGTCTACCCTACTGGCTGCACTCCTCTACAGTTGTACTCCCCACCCCCATCCTTTTCCATCCATCTCAAGGTCCTCGGCCTGGAGAGAGAGTCCTCAGGTCAAATGTCTCCAGTTCCTCTCCATCACTCTTCCATTAGACCTTGTCACTGATTCTTGGGCTTGCTCAGAAGGGTCAAAGACGTTTAGCCTCTACAACTTACTTCTCATCCTTTTCAAACTTTCAAACAGGAGTCTAGGAAGTTTTTTGTTTTCACCTTCCTGGGATCTATCGTGTGGATAGCCATGTTCTCATACCTCATGGTGTGGTGGGCTCACCAGGTGAGTGAACAGCAGGAACGAAATCCTCTACCAGCAGGTCCCAAGGACACTTTCCTTCAGGATCAGTTTCCGGTACTCAGGGAATCTCAAGGATCAAGTGAATTCGTGGTGTTTCTATGTTGCTTGTAAAGGCTTAAAGGTAGACTTTTTGTTCCAGTGAATGCAGTGCTTTTCAAGTGTGGCTTTTCTGTCATATCCTGTAGCATGGCATAGAAGGCCTTGGAATCCTGCCTGATTCCAGCTGACCATGGCTTATTAGCCTTATTTCCTGCTTTCTCCGCCATGTACCCATCCCTCTCACCTGGTGAAATCCTATGCACTCTGAGAGCCAGCTGTTTCGCCTGCTCTCTGGCATTCAATTAGTCTTCCTCTGAGTACCCATAGTGTTTCTGTTCTGCCTGGAATACTGCACTGTAATAATTGTTTACTAGCTTTCCTCTCTAAAAGGCTAAGGTTAGGGTCTATGTCATCCTGCTCATACTTCCACCTCCAGCCTCTTAGTTCCTGGCACACAGCAAGTGTCCACATTCCTGGAAATAGAAATGCTGACACGAACAGCTCTTTGGAAGGGCAGTTCTTGTGGGAAGGTAGGGGTGTTAAGAGTTGGAATGACAGCGAGCAGCAGATCTGGTGTAGGTAACTTTTAGTCCAATTGTGAAAAGAAGAGCAACATGGTCCCCTGCAGCCAGGAGCAGGAGTCTTGCTTGCTCTTCCTCTCTGTGGCCATCTCAGTTGTAGGTCTGCCTATCACCCTTCCTCACTCAGGCTGAGGGGGTGTAGCTGAGCTCCTTAGAAGGCATTCTGTTTGCACGAAGTAGGATGTAGATAGTGGTTGGATGTGCCTCAGGTTTTTCACCTACTGTTGCCATGGTTTCTCATTACTGTTGCTGTTTACCAGGTTGGTGAAACAATAGGCATTTCTGAAGAGATTATGGGCCTGACAATCCTCGCAGCAGGAACATCAATTCCTGACCTCATCACCAGTGTGATTGTCGCTCGAAAAGGCCTGGGAGACATGGCTGTGTCAAGCTCTGTGGGCAGTAACATATTTGATATTACTGTGGGGTGAGTGGCAATGTTACTTCCTAAGGGGTGTTACATATGACTGAAACACTGCATTGGCTCTGTTCACTGGTTTTCTGCTTTATTCATTATACATAGAATAAAAGGGCATTTATATTGTTAGTTTCTGCAGAGCAACAAAATATCTTCCCTTCATTCATCATAGCCAGATGGGATAATAGAACTAAAATGCTGCCTGAAATGTAACTGACTGGAATTTACAGATAAATTGAAAACCAAAGTCCATTTCATTCTATTACCAAATACCATCAAATGCTCTGCTCACTGACTTTCAAGGCAGTGGAGGTGGGACTGGAAGGAGCAATGACTCAACTTCACTTCTTGGTACTACTCTTGCTCCTTTGTACGTGAACTCCTGCTAGCTCAGAGGCTCTAAACAGCATTTTGTATAACGTGCAAATGCCTTACCCTCCTGTACCCATCCTCTTACCCCATTCTCCCTACCTTGTCAGAAAGAGGGGCCATTTTCATTTCCCCAATCATGTTCTGAATTTAGGTGGTAGATTTGTTTCCTTAAATTTGAATCTGTGTATGTGTATTTGGGGTGAGGGGCAGGTAAAAAGGCAGCCCTCATCACTAAAGAATTAAAAGAAATGTAGGCCTTATAAAAATGTAGAGATTTAAGAGTACATATCACACTGGGGCTGGGTGTGGTGATGTGTGCCTGTAATTCCAGCATTTAAAAAAAAAAAAAAAAAGCAACACATCAACCAATCTGAGTCATATAGAAGTCACGAAGTATACAGAAAATTAAAAAAAAGCTCAGACTCAGAATACTTCAGTTTTAACCTAAGCTCTTCTAGTTATTAGCTGCGAGTCCTTGGGCAAGTAATTTAATTTCCCTGAAACTTAGTTTCCTTGTCTGTGAAATGGGGCTAATAATTTCTGTTCACTTCATGGATTTTTTTTCTTGGTGGAAGAATACATACTTTGTAAACTGTAAAATACTATTTAAGTGTATGGGATTATTATAAACATTAAGGATATTCACATTGTTTCTTCAATCTTGCAGCTTGCCCGTTCCTTGGTTGCTTTTCTGTCTTATTAATGGATTACAGCCAGTTCCAGTCAGCAGCAATGGCTTGTTTTGTGCAATTGTTTTGCTTTTTCTCATGCTTCTGTTTGTGATCTCTTCAATTGCGTCATGTAAATGGAGAATGAACAAGATCCTGGGCTTCACAATGTTCCTCCTTTACTTTGTGTTCCTGATAATCAGTGTGATGTTAGAAGATCGAATCATATCCTGTCCTGTATCTGTCTGAGTCAAGTCACTCTTGCTCACAATGGACATGGATCAGAAGACCACGCAGAAGTTATTGTATCTCTTGTGACACTAATCAAAGAATGTATATGATCCTGGAAAGTGAACTGAGTGACCTAGGACCTCTGATGTGAATGTGATCTGAGACTAAGGTTTGTCCTTGGAAACATGTGCAGCTCATTGTGGATTAAGAACCTCACCTCTGGAGGGGTGGAGTTTCTACCCCTGACTCATGCAGACATTTATTACATGGAGGCAATAGAAGGACCCCTGGAGCCAGAGGGTTTTCTAAATGAGAGATAATTGGGGGCAAAGGTTGGGATAGGCGCAGCGGCTATAAGACAAGCTCCTATGCTCACTGTTCCCTGATCATTCCTGAAGGGCTGCTGGCCCAAAAGATGCAGCTGTGGTCTACATCTCAGCCTTCCCAACCTCTGCCCCAAACACATGCTGCAATTTTGTTGCCTCCTTTTCTGTTCAAAATGTGAGGTTCTATCAGGTTTTTAATCACTGTAGGTTCAGTTATTGGTGAGTTTAAGGATCCAAGGCTACAGAAAAAAAAGAAGTATAACAGGAATCAATGATCATCCCACGTTTTGTAGCCCACTGCATCTGGATATATACCAGTATTTTCTTGCTTTTTTTTTGAGACACAGTTTCGCTCTTGTTGCCCAGGCTGGAGTGCAATGGTGTGATCTCGGCTCACCGCAACCTTCACCTCCCGGGTTCAAGCGATTCTCCTGCCTCAGCCTGACTTCGTGATCTTCTTGCCTCGGCCTCCCAAAGTGCTGGGATTACAGGCGTGAGCCACCACGCCTGGCCTATACCAGTATTTTCTAGCTTAAAAGGAGGACTACCTTTAACTCTTATTGTTGCATTTCTGAAAAGTGAAATTTAAAAAGCAGCCTGAAAAATAAAAATTTGTAATTTGCCCTTGAACTGGAAGGAGTGGAGATTAGGGAAGTAAAACTACTCTAGAGGCCATTTAAAAGTATGTATTTATTAGAACATCCAAATTCATGTAGTCTCCATCAGTGGTCACCTTGAGGGATTAGACATTCTAATGGAATGTCCTGGCTCCACCCTTGGCCAGCTGTCCTGGTTTCACCCTCCAGCATGTTCTCACTCAACAATGACAGCTGAGTGGAGTGGGAAGGGAAGTCATTCTAAAGAGTCCAAAGTCAGTAGTGCCACATCTGGTTTATAAAGTAAGAGATCCAGTGGGGCAATACTATTTTTGTATGTCAACCTAGATAGGATTATAAAGCAAGACTGATTTCTTCTGTGGTTTATGAATGGACCTTAAGGTAGTTACAAACAGGAAATTCCAAGAATGCATAACACAATGACAACATGGTGAAAAAAGTGCAGTACTACTTCCAAGGTAGCTAGTGTAAAGGACACTTGAGTTTTTAAAAATGTGGTTAAATATTTTATGTGGAATTTGATGAGTTTGTATGTTAAATATCACTGCTTGCTGCTTTTACTAGAACCAAGTTAAGGGACACATTAGAAACAGAACAGTTTAATATCACTGACTTCAGAGCAAAATGAGCTCGGGTGACTGCATATTATGATGGTAAATATGGCTTTAATTACAAACATGAGGAATGATTCACTGAAGATGAGAAGATGAAAAGGACGGATGTGATGTGAAAAACCCAAACATTTTGGCACTGAACGATGGCTAAGGTGTTCCAAATATTCCATCTTTTAAGATGAACTGCTTAATTAATTGCCTCGCTACCCCAGGATTCCCATTCTTTGGAAATAATTTTTATTAAATTTCAATAAACTGTGAATCCCAATGGTATTTTACTTTACAACATGGATGGGCTCATCCTTATCTTTAGGTCATTTGGTCAGAATCCTCCCGAGAAGACTGATGAAGAGTATGGAATTATGTTCCAATTCTATATTCTTAATTATCCTTATTCCTGATGCTACTGCATTGCTGGGTTTCCATAGCCATGGCCTAAGAACAGGAGGAGAAGGCAATGCCTGTGGGAGGGAGGTCCCTATACCAAAATTCTGGACGCTGACCTGGTGTCTACAGCCCATTCCAGTTAGCCTCGGGGATGCCACCTCCTCATCCACAGCCTGGGATCTGATGCTCTTCCTCAGACTGAGTAAGGAGTGATGGACCGTAAAATGCTGTGTAATGATAAATGGCTGAAATATCCATTTAATGATAAAAACCAACTCTAATAATCTGACATCCTTTTCCCAGTTTGCTGAATTTCTGGCATACCCCTTTGCCTAGAAAGGAAGTTCTGATCACTTCACAGTGTTACGGAAAAGGACAAGTACGAAAAATGAAAGCTGAGTCTTGATGGATGAGTAGGAATTCATTGGGGGAGAGACAGAGATTACTTTGGGGAGATGGAAAACTTGCGTAACTTTTAAAAGACTAATTGGTTATACCTGGAAATTAAAATTTTTGGTCACACATTTACAAACCTACTGTAATATTAAAATCATGCTGTTTTAGAGGTAAAGTACCATTTAAAAGTGTCAAGATAATATTGAGATGGTCCTCTCACTTTATAGGCAGAATATTCTGTATGTAGTTACTTGTGACAAATTCTGGGTCATTCATTCAGCCTGGAAAGTCTGAACTGTCCCACATGGGTATCTGAATTAGAAGTCAGTGGCTACATGGATGACTTCAACTCCCTTAGGCTGCACTTCCTTGATAGCCCTGGTAATAGGTTTGGGCCAGATTTCTGAATTCTTCCTAATTTAATGGGTTACGATTCTATATAGTACCAGAAAAAAGAGATGTATTCCAAATTTTTCAAACGGTTATGTGTTTAAATGTTTTTTTTTTTTTTTTTCTAAATTATTTATTTTAAAGAGACAGGGCCTTGCCCTGTCACCCAGGCTGAAGTGCAGTGACATGAACATGGCTCACTGTAGCCTCACCTTTTGGGCTCAAGCAATCCTCCCGCCTCAGCCCCCCAAGTAGCTGGGACTACAGAAGTGCACCACCACACCCAGCTAATTTTTGCATTTTTTTTAATAGAGATAGGGTTTTGCCCTGTTGCCCAGGCTGATCTCGAACTCCTGAGCTCAGGCAATCCGCCCTCCTCGGCTTCCTAAAGTGCTGAGATTACAGGCCTGAGCCACTGTACCCAGCCAAAATGGTTACTATATATTTTGAACATTATATTGCACTGTCATCAATAGATGTGAAAATGGTTTTACCAAATTACAGGCTTAGTCTTTTATAGCTGCCTATATCAATATTATTTACAGATTGAGTACCAAAGGGGGCAGGAATTGGAATGTATTATCTAGAGCACAGCCTGGTAAATAATCAGGAAGAATTGGTTGGCCTTATGTGCCAATGAATACTCTTTGTTCTGACTCTTTTTGGTGGGAGGGTCCTCCAGCAGTGCAGCTTGCAACATGTACGGGGACTGGACGCTATGAAAGGTGTAATGAGAGGGCTCATGAGCGGAGCTGCCTATCCTTGGGGGTTCACTAAAGCCTACAGGACATCCTGGCCCAAGTCTGCCTGCACAACTAAAGGCACACTTCTGGTCTTTAGGCCCTTCGCTGTATGAGCAAGCAAAACCTGGAGAATTTAACTTGCAGAAAATCCACCAGTTGCTGCAATAGTTTTATCATACTACTACATTTGAAAAGAAAATCTTTAAATAGTAAAGGAGGGAGCCGTCCAAATGAACAGGAACTGTGGAAAGACAGCAATAACTTTATCAGAAGAATCTATGACCATCTCAGACTACAAGCACATGCGCAGACTTTTGTAATCAAAGATGAAAATTCTTCAATTTGTGTACTGCTAATTTTGTTAAGAAAAATAAGCCAGCAAATATGCTTACTTTGAGGCCAAAGGAGCAAGGTAGTATGAGGATGTTAAGACACCAAGTACTGAGGATATTAAGGTAAACTGGTATGCAGCTGCTAGAGAGTTCAGTTTTGAAATAAAGCTTAGTCTTGTACCCAGACAGGAAGAGGCAGCGCATGCTAACTTTAGCACGAAGGACAAGGGTCCTCTCAGAGAGACAGCCTACTCTTTCTCTTCCTGCGTTGAGATAAAGTGCCAAATAGCAGCTTTCAAGTTCTAGTGAGAGAAATAAAAATAAAGCTGGGCTACTGCATATTGCCAAACAAATAGGTATTTTCATACTGCATACTTACAAAGTACAGATTGAGTATCCCTTATCAGAAATATTTTGGACCAGAAGTGTTTTGGATTTCAGATATTTTTGAAATTTGGAATATATGAAAAATACAAACTGGTTGAACATCCCAAATATGAAATCCAAAATGCTCAAATGAGCATTTCCTTTGAGCATCATGTCGATATTCAAAAAGTTTTGGATTTTGGAGCATTTGGATTCCAGGAGCTCAGCCTGCATTTAGAAATAGAGCATAACTTCTATATAGAGCTGGCTAATACTTGCTGGTTGCACTTAAGTATCATAGTAATTATCAGCATAAAGTAAAAATAAGTATTTAATGCCTAAAATGTTGAAGCAAAGTTTTCTGGGACCATTTAAATGGAGAGACATACTAGAAAACCTTACAATTAAATATGCTGGTGGTGTTAGGGTTTTAGAGCAAAACAAAAACCAAAACCCCAAGAAAGTCAGGGAAAAGAAGATAAAAATCAGAAGATGAACAGCCGCATATTTTTCCACCTAACACTAGGAAGAAAAAGTAGAATATCTGAAATACGGTATGGAATACAAATGTGTGTCATTTAGAACATAATGGTAGGACGTAGTAAACAAGCTACATCAGCACAGGACATGGTTTATTGTCAACCATTTAAACATGTAAACAAAACTAAGAGTAAGAAAATAAAAAATGATGTAGCAAAAGGGTATTTCTCTCCAACATGATTGGCCATTATTCTCCAAAATGTACGGTTAACAGAAAATAGAAGAAAAGTTTATATAGAGTTATTTTAAATGATTGATATTTTCTGTTTTCTTTTTTTTGAGACAGGGTCTTGCTCTGTAATCCAGGCTAGAGTGCAATGGCGTGATCACAGCTCATTGCAGCCTCAAACCCCCAAGCTCAAAGTGATCCTCCTGCTTCAGCCTCCCGAGTAGCTGGGATTACCAAACATGAGCCACCATGCCGAGCTAATTTTTATAATTTTTGTGTAGAGACAGGGTCTCTCTATGTTGCCCAGGGTGGTCTCGAACTTCTGGACTCAAGCAATCCTCCCTGCCTTGACCTCCCAAAGTGCTGGGATTACATGCCTCCATAAGCTACTACACCCAGCTCAAGAATGATTCACATTGTACTTTTCTTTTGAACAGGTTTACCACTTTGTATTCATGTTTTAGGTTTTATTTTAAAAGACTAAATCTGTGCAATAATATTCCCTGGGGACAAAAGCAGAAAGAAAACTTGGGGTGGAAGGAGGAGGTAAAAATGACACTCGCTTTTCCAAATGAGTCTGAATCTTAAAACCATAAAGAATGGTTTTATCTCACTCTTTTGTTTTGTCAGCCATTTGAAATCAATAAACTATGATTCCTACATTTTGTTTGTATTACACAAAAAGTAAACAACAATGAAAGCTGTTTTTGAAAGAGAATAAAGACAACCAACCACAAATAGAAGAGAACCCCAGAGGGTTCTCTTGGAGGGATGTTTATCACCAGTGCCAAAAGCCTCCCCTCTCAAATGTTTCTCTCAGTTGACAACTTTCAAATGATTTAAAGAACATGAAGAACAAATAGAACATGAAGCTTAGATATGAACAGTAAATAAGATTGGAGTGGTATTTACAAAGGAGAGGCAGATACATGTGCCTAGCACCAGATTTTTCAAGTAAACAAGTTCAGCCCGCAAACTAACTGAACTGAAGTTTTACATTTTTAAATTCTCTCCATTATTTCCCAGAGTTGAAAGCTGTGAAATGTTTCAGCTTGGTGCTATTCACTAATGGTGTGAACTCAAAAGGTGGGTTTTTCTGCAGCTGAACTGATTCTAAGTCTCAGGACTCCAAGATACCTCCAGACCAAGTGTCGTGGACTCTACTGGCTTTACACACCTAATTTGGGACTATCCATTTTTTTGCTTCTTTAAAACTGGCTAGGGAATTCCTTCACTAATGTAATGTGTGCAAACACACACACGTATTGAAAATCTATAAATAATTCTAGCAGCCAAAAGATGTTTTTCCTTACCAGAAATTACCCAAAGAAAGTGACATTATAAATAATATGACTAAAAATACATTTTTAAAGCCTATTTAATACTCATGATGTCTAAACTTTCAATTTATTGTCTGATTTCTGGATATTTCTGTATTTTAGATTCTACAGACTTCAGATTCTGAAGCTTGCTGAAAAAACTAAGTTCCTCAATATGGAGGACAGTCTATCTGGCTGTACTTTTAGAGGGGAATTTTTCTACTTTTGGAAAAAATTCTGAATATTTATATATAGTATTAATGGAATACCCCAGTAACTCATATTTCAGGTAACTATTCTTTAGTATAATTTGCATCATACCCAGTATTTTAGACATTAAAATAAGGGTAAAATTTAGAATATAATCACTTGTCTGCATTTTCTCAACATAATTTTTCATGTAGAATATTAAAATTTAAATTGATATTTGAATTTATAAGCTATTTTCCCTGTATACTATATGCATCTATTAGCAATAGAGACAATTTTGGAGTCGTGGTATAGTGAACCTCTCTGGCTCTCCTTGCACAAGGCTCCATGAGTCAGTCTGAGCAGTGCACGCTACCCTTGCATGACTGCACTCAGGCTTAGGGGTACTAACATGCAATCCTAGGACAACACTGACACTAGCACTGACATTTTAAAATTCATTCTCCCAAGTAATAAAAAAAAATATAGATATACACAGAGAGATCTGCAGCTGTACTAATTACTTCAAATAGCAGCAGACAAGGAAAATACACGCTTGCTTGCTTAAGTTTAAATTCATTTTAAGTTTGCTATATTAAATTTTAAAATTAAAAAAATATCAACTTACTATAAACAATTTAAAATATGTATAATACAATTTCATGGTCAAAACATTTGAATAGTCTATGAAAACAGGAAATACTTTCATCTGACATTTCTGTTTAGATTCTATTCATGATTTTTCAATCTGTCTCTTCCAAGAGAAACCATAAAACAGTTGTCATATTTTATGGCAACTAATTTTGTTTAGGGATTTCCTCATCACAAAAATACTTTATTTCCTATTACAGGGGAGTTAAAGAAGAAGAAAAAAAGAAACGAGAAACCAAGTGGCTTTCTCCCCACTTGTCACTATTCTCTTCTTCAAACATTCTGTACATAAGCTGTCTGAGTCTTTTGAACCATTTACAAATTGTATTTTCAAAAATTGAAGAAAAAATATTTAGAGTCTAAAAGTGTTATTTTATACACTGACTATACAATATACATTGAATACACATACAAATACATCTTAAAGATAAGGTTCTCCAAAGGTTTTTCGACATTCCATCACCCCCGTACTTGGCGGTCTATCACAGTTGTGTGTACTCTTGACTTGACTAGGTGTGAGACGATCGTATGCCATCTTGTACTCTTTATCAAAAGCATCTGCAAAAATTGATAAAGAAATAAAAGGATAAAGAAATTTAGGTTTGATGTTGAAAACTATCAAGTTTCTGTAATACTACAGAAACACAACAGTAGAGGCCAAGAAGGAATCGCTAGGACATTTCTGCTATCCAAAGGACCACAGCTGGATTGCACAGACCAGTGAGAAACTTAAAAGGTTTGAAGATGCCAATTTTTAATTTTACCAGGTACAGATGTTAAAAACCACCAAATACCATATGCACATTTTTGGTACTTTGTTTTGCATACTCAATAAAAACAGTAAAAATATATACTAGCCTTTTCCCACCAGGATTAACAAAAAGTTTTTTTGCCCATATTTTCTTTTGTGGTTTCATTTTTTAAATTTAAATTTTGCTTCGACGGAAATGTTTTTTGGTTTGTGTGTCCTAACTTCCTATATTATGGGATACCTCTGGGAAAATAATCCAAAGATCTGAAATTACCATGTAAGGATTTTTCTTTTCCCTTTTCCACATGGCAACAGATGGAGCTAACAGACTGTGACTTTTATTTTTAAGGACATTATACCAAGGTCTGTGTGCCTTTTCCCCAGAAGATAGTCCACATGTGACAAAAAGGGACAACAGAGGTTTACACGCTTCTGCTAAAAGTTTCTCTCAGCCTAGAAATCATGCTAACTTATTGCTTATTTTAAACACATACTGGAGGAAAATTTGCCCCTCAGAGAGCCAAATGGGGTATGAATTATAACAATGTCACTAAGATCCTATTTTTCTGCTTTGGGGAGGTGACGGCCATAAGAACATCTTTCCTCTCTGAAATAGTACCACAGTGGTACCCATGAAGGCTTGTTTGAGTTGAGTCAAGTGCATAAGCAAGTGAGCTTCTCTAGCTTGGAGGTCCAGAATTTTTTACACATTCAAGGAAATCCCACCTTTGGCAGAGGGCTAGAGTAATATCTGACTACAATCTGGGCTTGTATTAGGTAGGGAATAAAGGGATGGTAACAAGGATCTGAGTAATCCTTTTTGGTATCTTCTCTGTTTCACTATAGTTAAAAGGCCTACCTCAAGTAACACTATTCATGATTTTGGTAAGTTCTGGCATCTTTCTCAAGCGGCTAGAATGACTGTCCCAATGCCATTTAATAGTCTACCTTTCCTAACTGATTTATATGTATATATAAATATAAAATATATATTTATATATATTATATATTATATATATTTTTTTGTTAGACGGAGTTTCGCTCTTGTTGCACAGGCTGGAGTGCAGTGGCATGATCTCAGCTCACTGCTGCCTCCACCTCCTGGGTTCAAGTGATTCTCCTGCTTCAGGCTCCTGAGTAGCTGGGGCTACAGGCACGCACCACCACACCTGGCTAATTTTGTATTTTTAGTAGAGATGGGGTTTCACCGTGTTGGCCAGGCTTGCCTCAAACTCCTGACCTCGAATGATCTGCCCGCCTTGGCCTCCCGCAGTGTTGGGATTACAGGCGTGAGACACTGCACCTGGCTGATATATTGCCGTAGACATTTATGTTTATTTCTGACTCCCTATTCTGTACTATTGATTTTTCTAGCTCTTCCCCTGGTAGCATTACCCTGATGTAATTACAGTAGCTTCTAGAAAAGAATCACCTTCTGTTGATTTTTTCTTTTTTTATGAGACAAGGTCTTGCTCTACAGCCCAAGCTGGCATGCAGCGGCACCATCATGGCTTATGCAGCCTCGACTGCCCAGGCTCAAATGATACTCTCACCTCACCCTCCCAAGTAGCTGGGACTACAGACATGTGCCACCACATCTGGCTAACTTTTTTTCTTCTTTTTGTAGAGATGGGGTTTCACCATATTGCCCAGGCTGGTCTCAAACTCCTGGGCTCAAGCAATCCACCCACCTTGGCCTCTCAAAGTGCTGGGATTACAGGCATGAGCCACCGCACCCGGCCCCTTTCAGTTAAATAATTTTTCCTGACTAGTCCTTTTCTTGTCAGATTAACTTTTAAAAATTGAAATATAACCCATATACCATACAATTCACTAACTTAAAGTGTACAATTTAATGTTTTTTTGGTATATTCACAAGATTGTACAACTATCACCACTGCCTAATTCCAGAACATTTTCATCTCACCAAAAAGAAACCTTATACCAGTTAGCAGTCACTCCCCATTCACCCCACCTCTTGGTCCTTAGCAACAACTAATCTACCTTAATATAATTACAGATTTAATATTACTAATAAAGTACAACTACTAATATAAAAATACTCTGAAAACTATTCCATGATATATAAATACTACATATTATATATAAAGCTGAATTACCTATATCAATGTTTTCTCTTCCTAGTGCCACAAGTGAGAGAAACAGTATTTCTCTGTATAAACTCCTAGGGAGAAAAAGTCATGGAGAAAATATTAGTATCCATATAGTCCATATGTTCCCTATGAAAATTTTAATGCTATTGTAAGCATGAGATATTCTAACAAATTACTAAGCAAACAATATGAATCTGCGTAGGAGAACAATATATTTGTCTAAGAGAAGGACTTACCTCTGTCTTTTAAAATGTGGACACTTATTCAGTGTCTCTAAAATCTGACTCATTGGTCCATAGACATCATTCATTTTAATGCTTTTTACCATACTTTTCAACAGTTCCTGGTTAAATGAGTTATCACTTTTTTGCAATAAATGGACCATTGGATATTTTTGGGCTGTAAAAGAACAAAACAACAGATGAAGGAAAATGTTCTGTGTAGAAAGGAGAAAGAAATTAAGCAGCAACTGACAGATATTAAGTTACAAAGCACTAAAAATAAATTAAGGGCAATAGATAAATAAGAATCCAAGAATGAAGAAAGCAAAAAATAAGACAAATAATGACAAAAAAAAGGTCTAAAGCTTTCTGTGGTCTTAAATAGACAATAACTAAAAATACTGTTTCCCTTAATACAGCCTCTGATGCAAATTCTAAATTAGCAGCCTGGGATGGAAACAAACAAAACATAAGTAAAAAGAAGAAATTGGGATGAGCAATGTGCTGAAAGCTGAATTCTGCAAAACACAACCAACCCCTCCAGCACATACACAGCACCCCTCAAAAAACCAAACCAAAAAAAAAAAAAAACCCTTAGACCTCCATAGAAGGTAGCACTAAAAAAATCAAACACTCACTCTCAAACAAAAGAGTACGATTTTGACCTGTAAGACAAAAAGTAGTACAGTAAAATAAAAGTCAGTTATACATTGGTTTAGGCTATTTAAAGCAAGTAGAGATTACTCTCATATGAACAAACTCAGCATTCTATGATGGCACTTACTGTGTGCATTCCAGAGAATGTACAAGGGCTGTCCTGGATCCTGATGTAACTTCATATTGTCCCACAACATTTGTATTAAAACATATTTGCTATCTTCAGACATACAGTGGCGGGGAATCTGTGTTATACAATAAACACTCATTAATGATCCTTACATGATAATTTTTTATAAGTATTTTATAAAATTCTTATATTTTTTACGATGTATATGTGCGAGAGAGAAAACAGAACAGAAAAAGACTGATTTACATACATTTCATATCTACTACAGGAAGATGGGCTGTGTGGAAAAGCTAATGATCTCTAAAGATCAGATATAACAAAGTACTTGAGATCAGTGAGAAAGGTACCAAGAAGAACTCATCTTGCTCCTCTTGCTCATGATTGAAAGTCACAGAAAGATAAATCCAGGAATCTCATTCTATATCATCCAAAACCCTGGCCCAGATAACGCTGAGTTCACATCTTTGTCACTCATTATGAGGTAGTGAAAATCCAAAGCACATGCACAATCATAGGCATGCAGCACAAGAAGAGAGAAGGCAAGGTTCCTGACCATTTAGTGGCAGTGGCAGTATATGAAAAAGTAAAGTCACTTTTATAAAACAACATAGCAAAAACACAAATGAACATATAACAAACAAATTGCCTAAGTGTTAAACAAAAACATCAGGGTAAAGGAATGACAAGAGTGGTAGCACATGATTGCAATATGAATTTCAACAGTCCCCCTTTATCCTCAGGGGCTATATTCCAAGACCCCCAGTGGATACCTATAACTGCAGATAGTACTGAACCCTATATATACTGTATTTCCCTATACATACATACTTATGATATTTATACTTACATTTAATTTATAAATGAGGCACAATAAGAAATAAACAATAAATAATAATAAAATAGAACAATTAAAACAATATGCCAGCATCATTGCTTTGTGCTTTGGGGCCATTAAGTAAAACAGGAGTTACATGAACACAAGCGCTGTGATACCATCACAGTCGATCTGCTAACAGAGATGGCTACTCAATGATTAACAGGCAGGTGGCATACACAGCGTGGATACACTGAACAAAGGGATGATTCACATCCCAGATGGGACAGCACCAGATTTCATCATGCTACTCAGAACAGCATGCAATTTAAAACTTATGAAGTGTTTCTTTCTGGAAGTTTCCATGTAATATTTTGAGACCACAGTTACCATGGGTAACTGAAACCTCAGAACGGAAAACTGTGAATAAGGAGGGACTGCTGTACAGATATCCTCCTAAAAAAGTGTTAGGCTTGGGCTGGACACAGTGGCTCCTGCCTATAACCCCAGCACTTTGGGAGGCTGACAAACAAGGGTCACTTGAGCCCAGGGGTTAGAGGTCACAGTGAGCCATGACCACACCACTGCACTCCAGTCTGGGTGACAGGGCGACACCTTGTGTCAAAAAAAAAAAAAAAAAATAGGCCTGTTTTGAAGGAAATACAAGATACAAATGGGCTTAACTCACAAATCTGCCTCCTAAGAGTCAGTTCCAGTTTATTCTTGAAGCAATAGCAAAAATTCAAGTACGTTTAATGTAAATTTTAGAAGGCAAACAAAAACAGAAACAAAAACAAAAAACTCTTATTGCCAGCCTGTAAGAAGAAAATATTATTTGTAAATGCAACTAAAACAATTCTATTTATCTAATGATCCAGATGGCTATTAAAAATATTTAGCATAGGCTGGGCGTGGTGGCTCACGGCTGTAATCCCAACACTTTGGGAAGCCGAAGTAGGTGGATCATGAGGTCAAGAGATTGAGACCATCCTGGCCAACATGGTGAAACCCCGTCTCTACTAAAAATACAAAAATTAGCTGGGCATGGTGGCGCGTGCCTGTAATCCCAGCTACTTGGGAGGCTGAGGCAGAATTGCTTGAATCCTGGAGCTGGAGGTTGCAGTGAGCCGAGATAGTGCCACTGCCCTCCAGCCTGGTGAAAAAGAGACTCCGTCTCAAAAAATAAAATAAAAGAAATTCAGCATACAAACAAACCTTACTTTTTAATCATTAGGAATATGCAAACATTACAGTGGTGACAGAAGCATTCATTGCCTTTTAATTTTTAGTCTCATACCTTTGAATACTTGTTACAGTGCTCAGAAGAAAGAATCAATCCAGGTAAGTTACTCGGCAAGTCAAGACGTCTGAAATACCATACGAGGTTCCAAAAAACAATTGGATGATGGTCCACAAAGTCTGCCACTGTTATTGCATGATCACCTTCATTTTCCAATAAGCTTTCAAGTTCCTTCCATACCACTAAAGGACTAAGATATGGAACAGTGACAGGATCGGGACTTGGAAGCTGCCATTCTAAACCTAAAGAATCCTGTTGAATAAATAAAAACCATAAATGGCAAATGCAAAATAATACTAAGCCATTAAAAAATTCAATGATTCCCATATGAGTAGAAAAGTAATATAATTGTATCATTGGATAAGAGACTCTTCTTGGCAATAATAAAGCTAATAAGACTACTTAGGACAAGGGGAACAAAATCATATGTAAGTGATCAATTTCCAAATAAAAATACAACAAAATACATACTGTAGCTCCTTGTAAAGTAGCTGGCAGGCTGCCTGTAGAAATGAGCTTCTGTCTTCCAGTATCTTCCTTATCCAAGGGGCCAGAAGTACTAATACTTCTGGCCATTGGAAATATCGGACATTTTGACATAGCTGTTTTTGATCTATTAGCAGGGATCTGAATACTTCGGGCACAAAAATTTTCCTGCAGTTTAGATTTGCTTGGGCATTGAAAAAAGAAAAAAGCATATCAGTGTCTAGATTTACTTTACTTCGTCGACAAGGATCATGTTCTCTCTCTGTCTCTCTCTTTTTTTAGACAGGGTCTTGCTCTGTCACCCAGGCTGGACTGCAGTGGTGTGATCTTGGCTAACTGCAACCTCTGTCTCCTGGGCTCAAGTGATCCTCCCACCTCAGCCTCCTGAGTGGCTGGGACTATAAGCGCATGCCACCATGCCTGGCTAATTTTTGTATTTTTAGTAGAGATGCGGTTTTGCCACGTTGTCCAAGCTGGTCTTGAACTCCTGGGCTCAAGCCATCTGCCCACCTCAGCCTCCCAAAGTGCTGGGATTACAAGGGTGGGCTACCACACCCGGCCCTGTTCTTCTGTTTAGAATCAGAGCTAGACAGTCGGATGAGGTGGCTCACGCCTGTAATGCCAGCACTTTGGGAGGCTGAGGTGGGTGGATTGCCTGAGCTCAGGAGTTCGAGAGCGGCTTGGCCAACATGGTGAAACGCTGTCTCTACTAAAAATAGAAAAATTAGCCAGGTGTGATGGCGGGTGCCTGTAATCCCAGCTACTTGGGAGGCCAAGGCAGAAACATTATTTAAACCTGGGAGGCAGAGGTTGCAGTGAGCCAAGATTGCACCACTGTACTACAGTCTGGGTAACAGGGTGAGACTCTGTCTCAACAACAACAACAAAAAAAAGAATCAGAGCTAGACATGGCAACATGAATGAAAGGAATGCTATTCAGGCTTCAGCTGGGAAATAGGATATATTTTTAAGTAGTATAGTCATGATAAATTTCCTTTTTTATCAAGTCAACTTTAAATATTTAAGATTCATTTATTTATTCAAAGCCTTTAGTAGACTTCTATACAGCAGAAAGCACACTAGACCATGGGGATAGAAAGCAGAGAAAATAGGCACATATTCCTTCAGGAGTCACAAACCAGAAGAAGAAAAAGATAAGGGCTACAACAGATCTATGATGAAAGAAGGTGCACAAACAGATTTTTGGTTTTACTGCTTAAGTAATCAAGATCAAACAGGTCACATTAGCCTGCCAGTACTATACAGGCATTTTTTGGCACATGCAGCTACCAATATGGCTTCATCTGTCCGGCTATATATGGCTTATTTGGCACTTATGCAAAATGGAATTGATTTCTGCATCAGTTTTAAGTGTAGATTTACTTATATTAGGCTTACTATATAAATTTTAGTTCAATTTCACAGCTCCTATATCAGCTCCAAATGTGTTCTAGATTATTAAATATTCCTAGGTAGAAAATATTAAAAAGTAGTAGTATTGACTTAATTCCTAAAGAGACAGAGACAAGAAAATGATGGTCATTATAAACTTCAAGTGTTCTACATATTTTTTTTACTTTAAAATACTAGTAAACATTATCATATATACATACAGCTTAAACTCTGGGGATTAATAAAGCATAATATGTAACTACATATTTAAACATTTATGTGATTAGAGAATTTTAACACTGTTTTAAGAGTAAGAATTTAATATTAGGAATCTATTATTCATAGAAATTTAAACCTGGAAATGGTCAACTAATTTTTCTGTCATACTTCTAAAATATGTGTAAATATATGTTGTCAAAATATAGTTCCACATAATCATAATTACCTATTTAGATCAAAATTCCCTTGAACAGAGACAGCAGATGTGTCAAGACCAGAGGCTGATGTTGAAATGCAAGACTGCCTCATCTGACTTGAAATGGAGGATGGAAAGTGGATATTTTCTGTTGATGGGCTTGACTTTAGAAAGTATCTGTAATGTGAATCAAAGGAACTTTTTGAGAAAAGAGATATTATAGGGAACATGATCCTTAAACATGAAGGAAAAAAAATATCATTACCTTCCAGGTCGTCTTAAATCTCTTATTTCTATATTCAGAAAGGGTAAGAAGATATTGCCACAGAATGGGCATGTAGTATTGAGATTTGAATCATCTGCTGTCCAGCCAGCCATGATTTCCTCATCATGGACAAGACAATCACAAGTTCTACACCGAGAGCAACTTGAGATGAGAACCTATGGGAGAAGACAGCACTTTATAAAGAAAGCTGGTTAATTCAGATTATGAATTAAAAACCATTTCAAGTCATAAATCCATTGGAAAATCAAAACTCAGAAGGATTCAGATGCTATACACAAACACTCGATTACATCAGGGTATTATATACTATAATCATCTTTATTTCCGCTAAATCTATTCTAGAATTTTTGCCTGAAAGGGAGGCTTTTTTTGCTTTTAAGTGAGGATTTTTTTCATTACAAGTCAGAGTAAAATTTGCTGTGGTTTTATTAATGGAAAAGTAAACTCAATCACTAATTTGTTAATACCCCAAACAGGCATTTGTAATTACATATTACAAATCAGTGTTACTCAAAGCATGGTTGCTAGACCAGTGCTGGTCTACAAACACTTACCGGATTGTGATGAGATAAATAAGAAATTGAGAGGAGGATTTATAAACTTTTTTTTTTTTTTTTTTTTTTTTGAGACGGAGTCTCACTCTGTCGCCCAGACTGGAGTGCAGTGACCAGATCTCAGCTCACTGCAAGCTCCGCCTCCCGGGTTTACGCCATTCTCCTGCCTCAGCCTCCCGAGTAGTTGGGACTACAGGCGCCCGCCACCTCGCCCGGCTAGTTTTTTGTATCTTTTTTTTTTAGTAGAGACGGGGTTTCACTGTGTTAGCCAGGATGGTCTTGATCTCCTGACCTCGTGATCCGCCCGTCTCGGCCTCCCAAAGTGCTGGGATTACAGGCTTGAGCCACCGCGCCTGGCCTATAAACTTTTTAAAGTACTGTGATATTGCAGTAACATCTAAGTGTGTAATCAATGTATTTTCTAAGAACATTAGCTATGACAGATTAGAAATTAAACAAAATGAAAATAACCCTGGTCTTTTACAAAGACAGTTTAATAAGCATTGCTATAGATGACCATAAATGCTGTCATTATGTTAATAAAATATAGAAATTTTCAAAGCCTCCAGAAGCTTTGTAAAGTTAGTGTTCATCATCTATGTTTTGGCTGTATGCAAATTTATTTTCCAGATTTATGCAAATTAACATAAAATAGCAACCATACTCACAAATGTATTTGGAAGCAATTTTTACAGAAAAAATAGGGAAGTTTTAAAGTGAAAAAGTTTAAATTTTTCATTGTAAGAATGTGGGATATAAACACATACCCAGCAGAGATCTACATCAAACTTGACACAAAGAATGAAAAACATGGTGGAAGAAATTGACAACATAATGCCAAAACTACTCCCTGTATATTCACCAAAAAAGTATGCTTCCATAGCAAAACTGATTGTGTTATTATGTGAAATAAACACTCAAAGAGAACATTCATGAAAAAAATCCAAATACTAACACTGAAAATTAAAATGCATCTGTAGGTTGATAAAACTTAAAGTAAGCATAGATCTGTCCTAATAGAAATAAATTAGTATGACTTCAATAATCTGAAATACTGGATATCCAAAAGCCAAATTTTAACTTTACTCAGATGCAATTCACATTCTGAAATTTCAGGTGCTACATATTTAACTTATTATTTCTTCTTTTTTTTTGAGATGGGAGTCTTGCTCTGTCGCCCAGGCTGGGGCGCAGTGACGCGATCTCAGCTCACTGCAATCTCTGCCTCCCAGGTTTAAGTAATTCTCCTGCCTCAGCCTCCTGAGTAGCTGGAATTACAGGCACGCACCACCATGCCTGGGTAAGTTTTGTATTTTTAGTAGAGACGTGGTTTCACTATATTGTCCAGGCTGGCGCTGAACTCCTGACCCCAGGTGATGCACCCATGTTGGCCTCCCAAAGTGCTGGGATTACAGGTGTGAGCCACTGCACCCAGCCTATGTATTTAGCTTCTATTACTCTACCTGGGATCACCAATACTTAAGAAATGTGAACTTTATAAAGCAGTATATGAAGATTCTCTTTTGCACAAAAGTGTACCTCCATTGCATAGTTCTGGAAGATATTTGTATTACTCGCGGTGAAGGAAGATGTCACTTCTGATTTCCCAGGTAAGGCAAACTTCGACAGGGATCCTGTTCATTAGTGAAAAACAAAGAACAGAAACCATTAAAATTAATGAGAAAAGATGTAAGAATCTTTCATTTCCATAAGTTCTCGGATAAAACGTTAACCTATTCTAGTCAAAATATTAAAAGTAATTAGGAAAAACAAAAAATGAACAAGATTTTTTCAAGGCATGAACTTTTGAGCACAAACCTAAGGAAATGTGCTCTAATTCTGCTCATCCCCACATCTGAGGTGTGTTCACTCATCACTGACTTATTAAGCACTCCATGTACAGAATACAAAGCATTCTAGTCATTAGTAATTACTATTGTGCTGTTTCTATTTTTTCATGTTTAAAATACAGGAAAGTATTTAGTTCCAAGGTCTAAAAAGTATAAAACAGCTCATTTTTATTTCAAATCATGAAAAGACTTAGTGGCAATTCTCTCCTTGTAAGGGTCTTTTAAGAATTAGAATAGCTGAGCATGGTGGCTCATGCCTGTAATTCCAGTGCACTGGGAGGCTAAAGTGGGAGGATTGCTTCAGGCCAGGAATTTGAGACCAGCCTTGGCAACATAGTGAGACCTTGTCCCTACAAAAAATGAAAATAAAGAACTAACTGGAGGTGGTGGTGTGTGCTTATAGTCACAGCTACTTGGGAGATTGAGGTAGGAAGACTGCTTGAGTCCAGAAATTTGAGGTTACGACGAGAGTGTGAGCAGCAGAATGAGATCCTGACTCCAAAAAAAAAAAAAAATGGTGAATCTTGCTCTTTGCTCTTAAATACTAGAGAATAATTCCCAATTGTATTCTTAAGAACAACAGGATATTAGTAAATATTAAAACAATAACAATGAAAAAGTAAGGGAAGTTTTGTGGTCAAATCAGTTGTCGACAGTGATTGTATCTTGTCAGTAAAACTGGAGATAATCTATGTTATATCCTCTCAACACAATTTTTTCTCTGTCATTTCTACATTTTATGAATGAGTTTTTTGTTTTTTTTTTTTTTTGAGACAGAATCTCACTGTTACCAGGCTGGACTGCAGTGGCGTGATCTTGGCTCACTGCAACCTCCGCCTCCTGGGTTCAAGCGATTCTCCTGCCTCAGCCTCCCAAGTAGCTGGGACTACAGGTGCACGCCACCACACCCAGCTAATTTTTTGTATTTTTAGTAGAGATGGGGTTTCACCATATTGGCCAGGATGGTCTCGATCTCTTGACCTTATGATCTGCCCACCTCGGCCTCCCAAAGTGCTGGGATTACAGGTGTGCGCCACCGTGCCCAGCCGAGGACTAGTATTTTTATAAAGATAAAGATCAAAAGGCCAGGCATGGTGGCCCACGCCTATAATCCCAGCACTTTGTGAGGCTGAGGCAGGTGGATCAGGAGTTTGAGACCAGCCTGGGCAACATGGTGAAAACCCCATGTCTTCAAAAAATACAAAAAAAGTAGCCAGGTATGTTACTGTGTGCCTGTAGTCCCAGCTACCTGGGAAGCTGAGGTGGGAGGATCACCTGATCCCAGGAGGTGGAAGCTGCAGTGAGCTACGACTGCGCCACTGCACTCCAGCCTGAGTGATAGAGTGAGATTGTCTCAAAATAAATCATAAACAAAGGTCAAAAAAATTAATGGTGTAAACTACAAGTCCACAAGAAATAAAAGGGGATGGGAAAACATGGTAAACACCACCACTGGGATGCAATCAGCATGATCCAAACTAAAGACTTGATTGCTTCAGCAAATAAATAACAAGGAAGAAAAAAACCCAAAAGGTCAAGAACTACCACTGGTCCTACTCCCTACCATGTAGAGACAGCCTAGAGAGGCAGACAGCAAGCTGAAATCTCACGCTGTCCTTTAAGATGCTTAGCACTGGTGGTAAATGCAGTTCTTCCCTTGATGCTTCTTCCCAAACCTTCTGTAATCCCTCTGCTACAGTTAGTTCAAAATTGCTTCCCAAAACCTTCTATTAGCCTTGACTAATACAATCATTTATTTGAGCAGCCTACCTTTTGTATCTAACTAATCTACAGTATAGAATATTCATTTTAATAAACATGAATCAGGCTGTAAGTTTAGTGGTATTTGCTTAGACAATGAACTGTTCTTGTATGTTAAAAAAGAAGGGAGTGGGCCTAATCACCTAATTTCTTCATAAATATACAGCAAGGGGGGAAAAAAGAAGGAAAGGAAGGGGAGTAAAGACAAAAAAGAGTTAATAGACATATCAGCCAAATGCAAGTGCTGACCCTGTATGGATCCCAGTGTGAACAAAGCATCTATAAAATGAGCTTTATAACCATGAAAATTTGAAACTAAATATTTGACATATATGATAAATATCACTTAAAAGTATGATGGTATTATAATTATGTTTTCAAAAAACAAACACTTCATAAAAGAGACATCCTATATGAGCCCATAAAATGTTCAAAACTAGCCAAGTTAATCTATGGTGTTACAAGTTAATGTTTACCTGTAAAGAAAGAAGTGACTAGACATGGGCATGAGAGAGGGTTCTAGATGCTATGAGTGTTGTTTCTTGAGCTGAGCGCTGGTTACTCAGGTGTGCTGAACTTGTGAAATGTATTTACATTCATAAAAGGATAGCTGAGTGTGGTGGCTCACGCCTGTAATCCCAGCACTTTGGGAGGCCAATGTGGGAGGATAACTTGAGCCCAGGAATTTGAGACCAGCCTGTGTAACATAGTGAGATCCCGTCTCTACAAAAAAATAGCCGGGTGTGCTGGTGCACGCCTGTAGTCCCAGCTACTTGGGATGCTGAGGCTTGAGCATGGGAGATAACAGTTGCAGTAAGCCATGACTGTGCCACTGCACTCCAGCCTGAGCAACAGAGTGAGACCCTATCTTTAAAAAAAAAAAAGGACACATTATGTTATAGATAACATAAAAGTCTTTTACTTTAGAGATACATACTGAAGTGTTTATGAATAAAATTACACATTGTCTGAGATTTGCTTGAAATAACTCATTGAGGAAGGAGAAAATGTTGGCAGCAGAGGAGAAAGAGGAACAGATAAAGTAAGATTGGTTATTTGTTGATAATTATTGAAGTTGGGTGATGGATACATGGGGGTTCATTATGCTATTCTTTATACTTTTGCGTATGTTTGAAAATTTCCATAATAAAAGCTTTTTAAAAGAGCAAAGATACAAGTGAAAAACAAATATTCTATTACATCCATTCTTCATGCCATTAACCAGGATAACTTTCATATGAATCAAATATCTAAATCAGAGGTAAAATCCATATTTGTATGGCCCTGAGCTAAGAGTGTCTTTTACATTTAAAAAAGTTGTTAAAGAAAAAAAACAAAAAAGAATATGTGACAGAGGTGTATGTGGCCTGCAAAACCTAAAATATTTACTACATAATGCTTTACAGAAAAAGTCTGCTGGCCCCAGAAAATATTAAGAAGGAAACCAGGTTAAGTATCAGAAGAAAACACTGGTGGATTCTTTTACATCTTAAGGAAAGAAAAACCCTTCTATCAACTCACAATCCAGAAGCAATAAGGGGAAAGACTGATACATTTGATGACATACAATTTAAAACTTACATATGGCAAAAAAAAAAACAACAAAAAACACCCCCAAAAAACAAACTTAGATAAACTACTTGCAACTTATATAAGCAACAAAGGATTAACTCCCTAATATAAAAAAGCTACTAAAAACATTTAAAAAAAGGACCAACAATTAAAATGTAGGCAAAGGACAGTCCACAGAAAAAGAAATGCAAATGGTCCTTAAACAGATTCTCAACTTCATTTATAAGAGAAATAGAAATGAAAACTAAACTGAAATACATTCCTCACCTATCAGATGGTAAAAATCCAAGTGTGCCAACGTATTTTGTTGACAAGGCTGTGGGGAAATAGGTATTCTCATATACTGGCAGTGGGAATGCAAAATAGCCTGAGGAAGGGAACTTGGCAATATCACTTCAAGGAAGAATTCTGAAGTATCTTCCAAAGACACACTGGTAAAAATATAACATATATGCATTATAGCATTAGAAAAACTGGAAACTTAATGTCCATTAATAGGGAAATGGCTACAATAAATTATGATACATCCACACATGATGTATAACTATAATTTTGTACTATATAGCTGAAAAAATGAATGGGGGACATTGCTATGTGATGATATGGAATGATCTTCAGAGTATATTAAGTGACAAAAGCAAGGGGTAGGAAAGTATTGACAGTATGTTACCTTTGAGTAAGAAGACAGGGAAGTAATAAGAAAAAAAAAAAAATATATATATATATATACCTATACCTATATTTTTAAAAAAGCAACAATGGAAGGATAAACCAAAAATGAATAAAAATGGTTGTTTCTACGGATAGGGAGAAAACAAGATGTGGGAGTGGGGATGAAAGTTACACTTTTGTGAAAGCGCCTTGGTTTTATTGTTTCGACTTTGGAACTATACAAATTGTTTACAAAATTAAAAAACAACACTAAATCATAAAAAAAAAGTGAAAGTGTCACAATTCAAATGAAACTACAAATCAAATGCAGCATGACAGAACTGTTTGGACAAACCTTCCAAGGATGCAGAACTTTCCAGGCTTATTCGGCTGAGATCAATTCTCTTAGTCCCTGAAGTAGCACTGGTCTCTTGAGAGGAGGTAGCTCCGTCCAACTCATGGCAGACATCTTCATCTGTTAAAGAGGTAGATTCAGAATCCTGGGCTCCCACTGAAGAAAGACTGGTACGATCAGAACTTTGATCCTAAGGACATAATTATAAGCTTAATTTCTCATATATTTAAAGGTAGTTAATTAAAAAGTCACTTCTAAGGCAGAAAAAATACTTATCACCTAACTACCCAGATGATCAGCTGAACTAATATTACAACATCTAGAGAAAAAAACAACCAATTTTATAAAGGCATGCTCATTTGGACAAATGTGCTGCAGTTCAATTTTTAAGAAATCATTTTTTGGTTACAGTGAAGTATATACTAGTTAGTAAGGTAAACCTTGTTGACTTTTAATCTCCATTTATTGATAATTTTCCTCTCTGACAAGGTATCACCCAAATATGAAACCACTAGAATTACGTTTTATTCTTTTCCACAATAACCCAGGTTTCAAAGATATCTATATTTCTACTTTTCATTTTTGAGAACACTGAAGTTAAAAAGTTAATTTTTTTTCTGGTTATATTAAAAATACATGAGAAAATTTGGTAGCTGTAGATTTTTATATGAAAAAAATTAATACCTGTAATTCTACCACTCAGGTAATACAACCTACTTTTCTAGTCATGTGTGTGCACATTGTTGTTATTTTTAATCAGATAGGGTAAAAGTTTTTTTTTTGAGACAGGGTCCACTCTGCTGTCCAGGCTGGAGTACAGTGGGCAATCTCAGCTCACTGCAGCCTCTGTCTCCCAGGCTCAAGCAATCCTCCTGTCTGGGAGGAGTGCTCCCAGTGGCTGGCATTACAGGTGCGTGCCACCGTGCCTGGCTAATTTTTGTACTGTTGGTAGAGACAGGGTTTCGCCATGCTGGCCAGGCTAGTCTTCACTTCCGACCTCAAGTGATCCACCTGCCTTGGCCTCCCAAAGTACTGGGATTACAAGCCTGAGCCACCATGCCTGGCCGGGCTTTAACATTTTTATGTAGTAAAATATTTTCATCCTTTATGGGTTCCAAGGTCTGTATCTTGCTAATGAAGTATTTCTCCCCTCCTAAACGAGAAAAAAATCTTTTTAAAATTTTGCACTTAAATATCTAATCCATCTAGGATTATTTTTTGTTGTTGTTCAGTGAAGGGCAGGAATCTTTTCCTCAAGTGGATAGCTAAGTGTACCAACACATTTACTTAATAGTCTCATTTCCCACTGATGTTAAATGCTATTTTTTCATACCCCAAACTTCTATGTACATAGACAGTTTTATTTCTGGACTTTTCTCCATTCCACTAGTCCATTTATCTGTTTTGCATTGATTAGCAAACTGTTTTATAGTTTTAGCATTAGTTTTGTTCGTTCTGGTATTTTAGAGCGCAGTCTCTTTTTTTTTTCAAAGACAGAATTTCGGTCTGAAGCCCAGGCTGGAGTACAGTGGCATGATCTCGGCTCAGCGCAACCTCCGCCTCCTGGGTTAAAGCGATTCTTGTGCCTCAGCCTCCCGAATAGCTGGGATTACAGGTGCCCACCACCAGGCCCAGCTAATTTTTGTATGTGTAGTAGAGATGGGGGGTTTCACCATGTTGGCCAGGCTGGTTTTGAATTCCTGACCTTAAGTGATCTGCCCGCCTCGGCCTCCCAAAGTGCTGGGATTACAGGCATGAGCCACAGCACCTGGTCTCATACTTTTCTTTTTCAAAATTTTCTTGATTATTCTCATGTATCTTCTCTATCAATTTTAAAGCAGCTAATTATGATTTGTATTATTTAGTCACCAGGTATTTGGTTTGCTTTTTTTTTCTTGTATTTTTAAATTAGACTATCCTGACTAATTTGGTTAGAACTGATACCTTTACAAGACTGAATCCATCAGTAAATTATGTCCTTCAGTAAAGTATTATAGTTTTATTCATGTAGGTATTATATACTTGATGTTATGTTTACTTCTAGACATTTCATGTTTGTGTTCTAGTGAATTAGCTCATATTTTTCCATTACTTTTCTAACTGGCCACTGTCATATCCAGGAAAGTTGTTTTACAAATGTTTATGTTGTTTCTAGTCACCTTACCAGTTCAAACAGTTTTTTCAGTGGTAGTAGATAACCTCATTTATGAGAATATCAAGTTTTATTAAATTATTTTACAACATTTTTATCTATCATTTTTTGTTTTCAGACAGTTTCACTATGTCACCCAGGCTGGACTTCTCAGGCTTAGGTGACCCTCCCACCTCAGCCTTCCAAGTAGCTGGGACTACAGGTGCACACCACCATGCCTGGCTAATTTTTTGTTTTTTTTTTTTTTTAGCAGAGACAGCATTTCACCATGTTGCTCAGGCTGGTCTTGAACTCCTAGACTCAAGTGATATGCCTGCCTCGGCCTCCCAAAGTGCTGGGATTACAAGCATGAGCCACCATGCCCGGCCTTTATCTCTCACTTCTTTTCCTTGCCTTCTGGTACTGTTAGAATCCAGAATGCTGTTGGGTGGCTGGCACAGGTGTTTAGCATGCTTCCTTCCCTTGATCCTGACTTTATTATTTTATTATTATTATTTTGAGACAGAGTCTAGCTCTGTCACCCAGGCTGGAGTGCAGTGGCGTCATCTCAGCTGAATGCAACTTCTGTCCTCCACCTCCCAGGTTCAAGTGATTCTCCTGCCTCAGCCTCCTGGATAGCTGGGACTACAGGCGCATGCCACCACACCCAGCTAACTTTTTGTATTTTTAGTAGAGATGGGGTTTCACCGTATTAGCCAGAATGGTCTCAATCTCCTGACCTCGTGATTCGCCCACCTTGGCCTCCCAAAGTGCTGGGATTACAGGTGTGAGCCACCATGCCTGGCCTGATTCTGACTTTAAAAGAAATATTTATGACATTTCACTGTTAGGGATGGTGTTTACTATAGTTTTTTGATACTCTTATCAAGTTAACTAAGCTTTCTTCTATTTCATCTTTTAATTTTATATCATTAAACTTTTTTTTTCTTTTGAGGTAGGGTTTTGCTCTGTCATTCAGGCTGGAGGACAGCGGCACAATCACGGCTCACTGCAACCTCCACCTCCAGAGCTCAAGCAATCTTCCCACCTCAGCCTCCCAAGTAGCTGGGACCACAGACATGCACCACCACACCTGGCTAATTTTTTATTTTCTAGAGGTGGGGTTTTGCCATATTACCGAGGCTGGTCTTGAACTCAGACTCTCTTGAATGACAGAGCTCAATGTGCGCATGTCTGCAAGCAGGTCACCCTTTAGAGTGCTTGGATGGGGAATTGGAAGAGAATGTACAGGGCAACCAAACAAAGGAAGGTTTTACTTTGGTTGGTGGATACTTCAGTATATTTTAAGTAGAGTGGGGCTTCCTTAAAAAAAAAATCTGGGCTAATAATGAAATTTTGGAATTACTTTTAACCCTACTTTCTTTCCTATCTCAATACCTGTCCTTGGTATCTCTCCTTCACTCTTAGTACTTAAAGATTTCATGCCTTTGTGAACTGGAGTATTTCATTTTCACAACTACTCCTGTAAGAGGAAAAACAATGCCTAGCCAAACTATTCCTTAAGTAGTCTTTTAATTTAATTACCTGGCTGTGTAATTTTATACTTCTGCCTGCTCACCTGGGCTTCATTCACAAGAACACTTCTCATCTTGGTAGCTGATCTCTCTTATTACTACTTTGGAGGCTATACTTTCTGTATTCAGGCATTTCTATCAATCCAGTTTCATTTGCTTTCTCATTTTAAGGTATGAAAATTTCTCATCTCCTGATGGCATACTTTTCTTCTTTCACTGCTTTGATGGATTTATTATATCTATTTTTCTGTCACTTTAATGGGATTTTGAGGAGGAGGGAATACAGATGTGTATTTTAACATCCTGAACCAGAGGTCTCGTTGCTGTTTATGCATAAAAGAATTACTTAGTATAAAAAATAAGTCAAATAGTTGAATTTTTCTAATTAAAATACAGATTATGCATGTTTGAAATTATAAAAAAGAATTTTACATTGAGAGACATTAAATTCTTTATATGCAGAAAAATTAATGAGACTGAATTTCATTGAGTATAGCAACAATACCCATTTATTTAGTGTCTTCAATGAAGGCACTGTACAGACATACCTTGGAGGTATGCCAGGTTCAGTTCCAGACCAACTCAACAAAGCAAATGTCACAGTAAAGCAAACCACAAACTTATTTCCCAGTGCATATAAAAGTTGTTCACACTACACTGAAGCCTACTATACAACAACATTATGTCTAAAAAATGCCATAAACTTAAAAATACCTTGTTACTAAAAATTGCTAACAATCATGTGAACCTTCAGCAAGTGGTAATCTTTTTGCTGGTTGAGGGTTTTGCCTGGATGTTAATGGCTGGTGACTGAATAGGGTGGTGGCTGCTGAAGGTTGAGTGGCTATGGTAAAAAAGAGGACAATAATGAAGTTTGCTGCATTGACTCTTCAAGAAAGATTTCTCTGTAGCATGTGATACTGTTTGACAACTTTCTTTGCTCATTCATAAGAAGCAACCCTCATCCCTTCAAGTTTTATTATGTGATTGCAGCAATTAAGTCACATCTTCAAGGCTCCACTTCTAATTCTAGGGTTTTGCTATTTTCACCATATCTGCATAATTCCTCCACTGAAGTCTTGAACCCCTCAAAATCATCCTTGAGAATTGCAATCTATTTCTTCCAAACTCCAGTAATGTTGCTATTTTGATCTCCTCCTATGAATTATGAATGCCATTAATGGCATCTAGAAGAGAATCCTTTCCAGAAGGTTTTCAATTTATTTTGCTCAGATCCATCACAGGAATCACTACCTTATTGTGGCTATAACTTTATGAAATGTATTTCTCAAATACTAAGTTAAAAGTAAAATTGACTCCTTGATCCATGGGCTGCAGAATGAATACTAGCATGAAAACAATAATCTCCTTGACATTTCTTTTTTCATCATTCAACTTGACTCCTTGACATTTTGGTTTTTTTTGAAGATGGGGGTTCAGTTCTGTCAGTCAGGCTGGAGTACAGACAGCGATCTCGGCCCAGTGCAACCTCCGCCTCCCAGATTCAAGCGATTCTCCCACCTCCGCTTCCTGAGTAGCTGGGACCACAGGCGTGTGCCACCACACTGGCTAATTTTTTGTAGAGACAGGGTTTTGCCATGTTGCCCAGGCTGGTCTCAAATTTCTGAGCTCAAGGGATCCGCCTGTCTCAGCCTTCCAAAGCGCTGGAATTACAGGCATGAGCCACTGCACCTGGTGACTGCTTTTCTATTGGAGCTCTTGCGTGACTAGATGCATTGTCAATGAGCAGTAATATTTTGAAATAAATATTTTTTTTTCTGAGCTGTAGGTCTCAACAATGGGTTTAAAACATTCAGTAAACCATGCTGTAAACAGATGTGCTGTCATCCAGGTTTTCTGTTCCATTTACAGAGCACAGGCAGAGTACCTTTAGAAAATTCTAGGATTTTCAGAATGGTAGATGAGCATTGCCTTAATTTAACATCGCCAGCTACACTACTCCCTAACAAGAGAGTCAGCCTGTCCTTTGAAGCCTGGAAGCCAGGCACTGACTTTTCCTCTCTCGCCATCAAAGTTCTAGATGGACATCTTCTTCCAATACAGGGCTGTTTCATCTGCACTGGAAATCTGTTGTTTAGTGTAGCCACCTTCATCAGTGACCTTACATAGATCTTGTGGATAATTAGCTACATCTTCTATATTAGCCCTTGCTTCATCCTGCACTTTTATGTTACAGAGACAGCTTCTTTCTTTAAACCTCATGAGCCAACCTCTGCTGGCTTCAAACTTTTCTTCTGCAGCTTCCTCAGCCTTCATAGAATTGAAGAGTTAGGGCCTTGCTCTGGATTAGGCTTTATCTTAAGGGAATATTGTGGCTGATTTGATCTATCCAGACCACTCAAACTTTCTCCTTTTGGGCAATAACACTGTTTTGCTGTCTTATCACTCATGTCACTTTTAATTTCCTTCAAGAACTTTCCCTGTGCATTCACAACTTGGCTGTTTGGTGCAGAAGACCTCACTTTCGGCCTTACTTGGCTTTTGACATGTCTTCCTCACTAAGCTTCATCATTTCTAACTTTTGATTTACAGTGAAAAATGTGTGACTCTTCCTTTCATGTGAACACTTAGAGGCCACTGTAGGGTTATTAATTGGCTTAATTTCAATATTGTTGTGTCTCAAGGAATAGGAAGGCCTGAGGAGAGGGAGAGAGTCAGGAGAATGGCCATTTGGTGGACAGTCAGAAATCACACAACATTTATCGATTAAGTTTACCATCTTATACGGGAACAGTTCATGGTGTCTCAAAACTATTACAATAACAACATCAAGGATCATGATCACAAGTCACCATAACAGATATAATAATGAAAAAGTTTGAAATATTGCAAGAATTATCGAAATGTGACACAGAGACATGAAGTAAGCACATGCTATTGGAAAATGATACCAATCGACTTGCTCAACACAGGGTTGCCACGAACCTTCAATTTGTAAAAAGCATGACATCTGTGTAGTGCAGTAAAGCAAGCACAATAAATGAGACATGCCTATGCTAGGCTTTAAAAAATATTATTTATTTTCATCTTTAGGTGGGATCTTTCTGACATTAGCGATTGTGTTCTCTTTTTCTAGATCAGTCTAGCCAGCAGTGTGTCAATTTTGTTGTTGTTTTTAAAGAATCAGCTTTTGGTTTTATTGATATTCTTACTCTTTCCATCTTTTCAGTTTTACTGATTTCTGCTCCATCTTTATTACTTCCTTCTTCCTACTTACTTTGAGCTTACTTTGTTCTTTTTTTCTAGTTTCTTAAGGTAGAACCATAAATCATTAATTTTAAATCACTTCTAACTACAGCATTTAAAGCTGTAAGTTAAACTCTAAGCACCTCTTAGTTGTATCTGACAAATTTTGATATATTTTTGTTCATTCCACTCAAACATTATTCTAATTTCCTTTATGATTTTATCTTTGATTCCAACTATTTGGAAGTGTGTTCAGGTTTTTCTTGATCTCTTACTTATTCTTAGTGATTTGTAATGAATTCTATTGTGGTCAGAAAATATGCTTGATTTAAAAAGAAACCTTATTGGGGCTTAATTTTCATGTCATAACATTCACTCATATTAAGTCTACAATTCAATAATCTTTGTAGTAAATTTACCAAGTTTTAGAACGTTTCTAATTTTAGAAAATTTTTACCACCCCAGTAAGATATCTCATACCCATTTACAGTTTATCTCCATTGCCTTCCTAACACCAGGCAAGATTTGCCTCTTCTGGACATTTCATATCAATGGATTCATACAATATTTGGTCTTTTAAAATCTGGCTTAATTCATCACCTCAAATTTGATGAATTTGAGGTTCATCAATTTTTTTTTTTTCTTTTTGAGATGGAGTCCACCGGCTCTGGCCAGCCCAGGCTGGAGTGCAGCGGCGATCTCAGCTCACTGCAAGCTCTGCCTCCCCCTGCGCCATTCTCCTGCCTCAGCCTCCCGAGTAGCTGGGACTACAGGTGCCTGCCACCCACGCCCGGCTAATTGCATGTTTAGTAGAGGCAGGGGCAGTCTTGATCTCCCGACCTCATGATCTGCCCGCCTCGGTCTCCCAAAGTGCTGGGATTACAGGCGTGAGCCACCGGGCCTGGCTAGTTCATCAATTTTTTAAGGCATATTATCAGTATTTCATTCTTTTTTTTTTTTTTTTTTTTTGAGCCGGAGTCTGTAGCTGTAGCAGGCTGGAGTGCAGTGGCGTGATCTGGCTCACTGCAGCTCACGCCTCGGGTTCACGCCATTCTCCTGCCTCAGCCTCCTGAGTAGCTGGGACCTGGCGCCCACCACCCAGCGCCCGGCTAATTTTTGTATTTTTAGTAGAGAGGCGGGGTTTCACTGGTCTTGATCTCCGGCTTTGTGATCGCCCTTCGGCCTCCCAAAGTGCTGGAAGTACAGGCGTGAGCCACCGCGCCCGGCCAGTATTTCATTCTTTTGTATTGCTCAATTATATTCCACTGTATAACACATTTTACCTATTTTCCAGTTGATGGAAATTTGGGTTGTTTCCATTTTTTGGCTTTTATGAGCAATGTTATGAATATTCACATAAAATCTGTGTGTAGGCTACGTTTTCATTTCTCTTGGGTAGATTATTTAGAGTGAAACTGCTGGGTCATATGTTAAATTAATGCTTAGCTTTTAAAGAAGCTGCCAGATTGTTTTCCAAAGGGGCTGTACCATTTAACATTCCCACCAAAGAAGTATGAGGGTTCCCATTCTTCACATCCCCTCCACTTGTCATCTTTTGGATTACAGCCATTCTTCTAGTGAGTGTGAAATGGGATTTCACTGTGGCTTCGAATACAATTAACGCCTAATAACTAATTATGTTGAGCATGTTTCATGTGATTTTCAGCCATTCGTATCTCTTCTTTGGTGAAATATCTATTTAGAACTACTTTTTACTTGGGTTGTTTATCTTATTATTGAGCTGTGAGAGTTGTTTGTGTATTATGGATTCAAGTCATTTACTAAATACAGAATTTGCGTATCTTTTCCCCAGTCTGTGACTTTTCATTTTCTTACATTTTCATTTTTGGAGCACAAGTCTTGAATTTTGGTAATGCCTAACCTATCAATTTTTCCTTTTATAGACTGTTTCTGGTATCATACCTAAGAATTCTTGGCTTAATTCAAGGTCTTAAAAGATTTTGTTCCTGTATTTTCTTTTTTTTTTTTGAGACAGAGTTTTGCTCTTGTTGCCCAAGCTGGCATGCAATGGTGCGATCCCACCTTACCACAACCTCCACCTCCTGGGTTCAAGCGATTGTCCTACCTCAGCCTCCTGAGTAGCTGGGATTATAGGAACGTACCACCATGCTTGGCTAATTTTTTGTATTTTTAGTAGAAACAGGGGTTTCACCATGTTGCCACGCTGGTCTCCCGGCTCACGGCCTCAGGCCCGATCTGCCAGCCTCAAGCCTCCCAAAGTTCTGAGATTACAGGCAGGCCACCACATGCCTGGCCCACAATTTTTTTTTTTTTTTTTTTTTTTTTTTTTTTTGGGAGGCAGAGTCTCACTCTGTCATGAGGCTGGAGTGCAATGGTGCAATCTCGGCTCACTGCAATCTCTGCCTCCCGGGTTCACGCCATTCTCCTGCCTCACTCTCCCAAATAGCTGGGACTACAGGTGCCCGCCACCACGCCTGGCTAATTTTTTGTATTTTTAGTAGAGATGCGGTTTCACTGTGTTAGCCAGGATGGTCTCGATTTCCTGACCTCGTGATTCGCCCGCCTCGGCCTCCCAAAGTGCTGGGATTACAAGCGTGAGCCACCGCTGGCCCACAATTTTTATAGTGTGCTAGCTCCTACATTTAGACATCTTATCCATTTTGTGTTAATGGCTGAATATAAGTTGAGTGTCTACATTCACCTACAGTCATCCCTCAGTATCCACAGGGGGTTGGTATTTGCATATAACTTATGCACATCCTCCTGTAAACGTTAAATCATCTCTAGATTACTTATAATACCTAATACAATGTAAACGCTATGTAAATAATTATACTATATTATTTGTATTTATTTTTAATATTTTCAATCTGTGGTTGGTTTAATCCATGGAGGCAGAACTTGCAGATACAGAAGGCTGACTGTATTTGCATGCAGATATCCAATTATCTCAGCACCATTTTTTGACAAAAACTATCATTTCCCCATTGAATTGCCTTGGCATCTTTATTGAAATTTAAATGACCATAAACATGAGAGTTTATTTCTGGAGTCTAAATTTTATTCTCTCATCTATTCATCTCTGTTTATCCTAGCAGCACACTGTCTTGGTAACTGTAGCTTTGTAGTAAATTTTGAAACAGGGAATTGTGAGTCCCCCAACTTTTTCTTTTTCCAAATTGTTTTGGCTATTCTGGGTCCTTCTATTTTCTATATTAATTTTAGGATCAACTTGTCAAATTCTACAAAATCCTGCTGAATCTTGATAGGGGCAATTTTGATACATATTTAGACGCCAATGTAGGGAGGGTTGCAGTTTAACAATACCGAGTCTTCAATTCCATGAACAAGGAATGTCTTTCCATTTATTTAAATCTCCTTTAAAATCCCTCGGTAATGTTCTGTAACTCTACAATGTACTTTGATTTGGATCCTTTTCAATTGACTGAGGTTTTTTAAAAGCCAAACATAGTTTATCTTGATGACTGTACTGTAAACACTTGAAAAGAATGTGTGTTCTGTAGTTGTTGAGTGTATATTCTATAAATGTCAATTATATAAAGGTAGCTGATTGTGTTGTTGAGATTTGTCTTGACCAATTTTGGTTAGCTCTTCTATCAATTGAGAGTTTTTAAATGTCCTACTAAGATTTAGAACTCCCCTTAATTCTACCAATTATTGTGTCATTGTTTTGAGGCTCTGTGATTTAGTGAATATACATGGATAATTATTGTGTCTTCCTGATGAACTGTTTCTTATAATCAATATTTTTGAGAGACAGAGTCTTGCTATGCTGCCCTGGTTGGCCTAGAACTCCTAGACTCAAGCAATCCAGACCTTCCACCTCAACCTCCTGAGTAGCTGGAACTACAGGTACACACTATAACATCCAACTCCTCATCATTTTGAAATCAGTCTGTTGCCCAGGTTGGAGTGCAGTGGCACAATCATAGCTCACTACAGCCTTGAACTTCTGGGTTCAAGCAACCCTCCTGCCTCAGCCTCCTGAGTAGCTAGGACTACAGGTATGTGCCACCATGGCCAGTTAGTTAAAAAAAAAAAAATATATATATATATATATTTATATTTATATTTTTATATATATATATTTATTTATATATATATATATATATATATAGTACAGACAGGGTCTTGCTACGCTGCTCAGGCTGGTCTCAAATTCCTGACCTTAAGCAATTCTCCTGGCTTGGCCTTCCGGAGAGCTGGGATTACCAACATGAGCCACCATGACTAGCCTAACGTCTGCCTTTTAATTGAGGTGTTTAGATTGTTATCATTTAATTACTGATATGGTTACCTCTAGTCTATTTCTCTGTTCCCCCTTTCTTGACCTCTTTAAGATTTCCTGTTCTCTGTAAGACTATTTGAATATTTTTATTGGCTTTTTGGCTACACCTCTATTTTTTTAACTCAGTGCTCCAGGGATTACAATATACATATCTAATCATTTAAAGTCTACTTGGAGTTAGTTTTATATCATTTCATATTTAATAACTATAATGAAGGTCTGTGGGGTAAGTTCCTTTATTACTGAAGTTTACTACTGTCAAACATCTACACATATTGAAAATTCCATGAGATAATGTTACTATTTTTGTTTTGGACAATTATAGGTTTTTCTTTAAGTTTTGGAGGGAAAAAAGTAATCTTTTCTAATAACCAGCTATTTACCATTTATTTTGATTTTTATTCCTGAAGATCCAGGTTTCTCTTTGGTATCATTTTTCTTCAGTTTAAATAACTTCGTTCAGCATATCTCATAGAGCAATCCCATTGCTCATGAATTCTTTTATCTGAAAATGTCTTTATTTCACCTTCATCCCTGAAGAATATTTTTACTGGATATAGAATTCTGAGTTGACAGGTCTTTCTTTCAATGTGTTAAAGGTACAGTTCCACTAAATTCTTCCCTCCAAGGATTATGATGAAAAGTGCATGGGTACATTCAAATCTTTATGGCTCTGTAGGTAATGTATAATTTTTTGTTAACAGCTTTCAGTGTAGTTTAAATTTCTTTAGCAGCCATTTTCTTGTTAGCAGGTGAATATCTGCTTTTTGGCAGTTTACTTTTGATGTGTGCAGGTGTAGTTTTGAGTTTACTCTGTCTAATTTGCTGAGTCTCTTGTATCTATAAATCTGTATCTTTCACCAATTTTGGAGGTTTCAGCCATTATGTTTTCAAATCTTCAAATATCTTTTCTAACAAAATCTCTCTCTTCAATTCTTCTGGAACTCCAGTTATCCATATTTCATTTGTTCCTTTTCATATTGTCACACAAGTCCCTGAGTCTATGTTTATTTTTATAAAAATCTTTTCTCTCTTCTTCTGATTAATTTCTATTACTCTATCTTCAAGGTCACTGACTTTTCATTGTCATCTCCATTCTGTTATTTAACCCATTCAATCAGTTTATATTGGATATTATATATTGCAGTTATAAAATTTGTTTTAATAAATTATATTTCTTGCTAGAATTTATTTTATTTCAAATGTGTTTTCCTTTACCTAAAGGAACCAGTTATGGGAGCTGCTTTAAAGTTTTTCCCTGATAGTTCCAACATCTGAGTCATCTTGGAGTTGTCTTTTCCTTGAGAATTGGTCACATTTTCCTGGTCCTTTATACCAAGTAATTTTGGATTTTATCTTGGACACTGAATATTATGTTATGTAGCCTGGGTACTGTTATAATACTTCAGAGATTGTTGATGCTCTTGTCTCAGCAGGCAAACAACTGAGTTATATATTCAGACTGTAATTCGTGTTTTACTTTTTGTAGGCTGTGAACTTTTGGTTCAGTTACTTAAGCCTTTTCTATTCCAGTTTGCATCTGTCCCATGACTGTGCAGGTCAAGGGGTAGGGTGAAACCTGTATGGGATTCCCCTCAAACTTTCTGCACAAAGAGGCCTCTTTCTCAGGCTTCTCTGTCCAGGAAATATGGGGTTTCTCTTGAAGTTTTATCTGCCAGAGGTGCCATGCCATGATGTGACTGCCCTTGGGGCAAAGATGCATGAGGAAAGAAAATGATAAACTCATTTCTGTGTTGGTCTCTCCCCAGAAACTCCCTGCTTTTATTTATTTTTCAGAATCCTTAGTTGTTTTTTATATTTTGTCTGGTTTTTAAGTTATAATCAGTGGGAAGGATGGGCTGTGGTGGCCTTATGTTACCACAGTGGAACCAGTATTTTCACCCCAATTCCTAAAGAATATTTTTGTTGAGTATAGAAAAATAGGTTGACAGTTATTTTCTTTCAGCACTTTAAAGACATCTTTCCAGTGTCTTCTGACATCACAGTTTCTCTTCAGAAGATCACTGCTCCTTTGCAGACAATGCATCTTTTTCTCTGGCTCAAGATTTTTGCTTTTTATTTCGTTTTCAGTTCTAAAATTTATGCTTGATTATTTTAAATACATTCCGATTATCTAGTGAAATCTTCCATCTTTACAGTTATTTTTTTATACAATTTCCTTTATATTCTTGAACATATTATAATTATTTCAAAGTCCCTTGTTAATTCAAACATCTGGATCACTTGAGGGTCTCTTTCCATTATCTGCTTTCTTCATTTTTCAGCTATGTTCCTGTCTCCTGGCACAGCTATTTTTAATTGAGTGACAGACATTGTACATTAAAAACTGTAAGGATTCTAGATGATGTTTTATTCCTCCAGAAAAGGCACAATCTTTTCTCTGTTGATAAGAGTAAAAGCTATTATTTTAACCAAATCACAAATGGCCCGAGTCAAGTCTAGGTTGCAATTTCGGTCAGGCTTAGTCTACCTCTGGTTTGTCAATGTTCCTAAGGCATACCTCTGTAAGTATTCCAGTTGAGGCCCTCCTCCCTCTGGCAGCTCCTGAACTCTAGCTATTATGATTCTAGGACCATGAAACTGCTGAGAACTTGATTTCTCACAGACGTTCTACTTACCCTTCTCATGCCGTATCAAGTATGTGGAAAATGTCTTGAAGGAAGAAAATCTTCGGTGTATTTGAGGCCCTTAAAGTCTTCAATTTTGTCTCTCTAACCCACAAGGTCCCAAAAGTTCTGATAAGGGAAAGCCTAGATTTACAACCTAGTGCTTCATGCCCATAATTAGCAAATCCCCTCAGGGAGAAAGTAGCTCTAGAACTTCAGCTCACCTCTCTAGAATCCTGCCTCTCTGCTTTCTAGTTACTTCAGCAGTTCTCTGATGACTTTAAACAGATACTTTCTCTATTTCATCTAGCTTTTTGCTCTTAGGGGAAGGTATGTAAGTCTACTGTAAGTTACTCCATCCTAACCAGAAGGGCAAACCACATACCTGACTGGTAATTTTTGAGGGAATATTGGACACACTATCTGGAAAAACAATCTGCATCTTGAAGGAAATATTGAAATTCAGTAAGTACTTTCATGTAACACTAATTCTTACTCCAGCTACAAATCACTGTCTTTCAAAACTGAATTACAAATATAACCTTAGTAAATTTTCTTTTCTTTGAAGTTATTATTTCAGTTCCAATTCTGATACTTAACAAAACTTACACACCCCATGAGTCCTTTTTAGAAAGCTATGTTTAGGAAGAATAGTTAAAACAAGTAAGAGGCTTTTGGTGGTGATGGGTGTGTATGTGCGACAGTAAAAGTAGCAAATACTAACCAAACTTACCTTAGATGATGTGGTGTACATGGTGAATCTTGAATACCATTTGCTTGCTTTCTCTGCAACTCCTTTTCCAGCAGTGAACATACTGTTTCTTAGAACATCTAGTTTAGGTACTAGTAGTGTATCTAAGTTAAATGAAGGTGATGAGTGGGTTAATGTATCCTGAGATTCTTCCCTAAATGGGCAAGTAGGTGAGAAGGCTGGAGAAGACCAAAGTCTCTCCCTTGGCTTCTCCTCACTTTTTGTGTAACTTTTAGATTTGGTAAGTCTCACTGGCTTAGGAGAATTAGGAGGCAGACTAGATCTTCTGCATGCCTTGACCAATGGTGGACTTTTCTTATTTAATTTATCATCACATGCTCGTTGTAAATCAATGCTTGGTGTACGACTTGTCAAAGGGCTGCTCATATTATTCATATACATCACAATTTCTTCAGCTAAATCACGCCTAGCAGATGGTGTTGAAATGCTTTTGCTATCATCTTCATCCTCCTCCTCTTCTTCTTTTTGCTGCTGTTCAGTCTCAGCAACCAAAAGAGAGAGGGGATCGAATCCTGTTGCAACGTCAGTTTTTTCAAAAGGTTTTACTGAAAAGCTGCTGTTCATACGTTGAATACTCTTGGGATTTTGCGTAGCAACACATCCTGCTTTTGATCCATCTGTTTCACTGTCTAAGTCTTCTAAGTCAAAAATAACCGGAGATTCCACTTTATCTCCCAAATAGTTAGAACCATCAAAAGGTGTATCATCATCACTAGATTCCTTTTCTAGACTGTCTCTTTTTGATCTTAAAGGTGGCTTCCCAATATCAAGAGTATTTGGTCTTGTGCTTTTTGAGATAACATTTGAAAGAATTTTTGCATCAGCTCCCAATTTTTCAACTATATCTCCAGGGGTGGCTTCCTGGTTAATTCTATTGAGCATAAATCCCATCAGTACCCCTCCACTAAGATTACGGTTTCTATTTCCCCAGACCACTTGCTGCTGCAAATTAGTTTCATTGTCACTTTTATGTCTTTTCCTGAAGCATCTACTTTGAATGTTTCTTGTTCCGTTTGTATCCTCAAGAGATGATATTAAGAGCAGCTCAGGTGTGCTTTCTGAAAAACAAGTAAAGTGCTTTTAGCCATGAAAATATAATAGCAAATAGAAGTCATTTTAAATATTTAAAATTCTAGTGATGAAAACGATAATAGCAAGTACTCACTGAGTGTCTGCTATTTGACAGATACTATACTAGACACTTTACTTGTATTTCCTACTGTAAACATTCCAACATCCTTATGGGTTGAGAAAAAAGGAACACTCAGAGAGATTAATTACCTAGCTCAGAGTAACCCAGTCCTTAAGAGACAGAACTGAGATTCAAATTCAGATTTGTCCAATTATAAAGGGCATGCTCCTAGACATTAGGATGGATCGCTTTTTAAAGATGTCATCAATTAAGATTTATACTTACTAATTCCACTAAATAAATTACAATGGTTTTACAATTGTGGCTGTACTAGATGACCTTGAGATTCTGAGTCTTCCTTTTTTTTTTTAATTTGGTAGACACAGGGTCTCACTATGTTGCCCAAGTTGGTCTGGAACTCTTGGGCTCAACAAATACTTCTGTTTTGGCTTCCCAAAGTGCTAGGATTATAGGCGTGAGCCACCATGCCCAGCCAAAATTGTGAATCTTCTGCTTATTAAAATGAAAAAAGAAAAAACATCCAAAACACAAAACAAAATAGATGCTAACTTTATCCATAAAGGCTATTTTTCAAAACTCCAAATCCTAAATAATTTTAGCTAAATTAATGTGGCTAAATAATTTTACCCTTGCTTAACATATTGCTTGCACATTTATACCAGTCAAATGTTAATGGCCACTTCACATTTAGAAATACTGTTCACTGCTTTCTACCAAATTACTTAGATGAAAATACTAAATTTTAAGCAGAAATCTAGATCTCTGATCGCTTTAATTGTTCTTACTATATGTGGGAGTCCTCTAAAGCATTAGTCTAGGTATAGTATCATCGACTATTCTTCTTATGTGCTTTATCCACAGAATTAGCTCTCTATAGTCAGGCAGGTATTGAAAATGTGCCTTTTCTTGTCATGTGATGTATGCAAATGGCAGGGCAAGAGAAAAGAGTGGATACTAGAGGTCATAAAAGCCTACATCTAATATTACTTAATAAGCATATACCATTAACAAGAAAAATGACATATCAGAGAGGCAAAGTTTATTGTTTTTTTCATCAGCTTATGATTGAGGACATAGGAAATCAAGAACACACTTTCTTCTGATATTCTGGGAAATTTTCTGCTTCACAGGTTAAATATTACTAAAGACCTGGAGGAATCTTGTAACCAAAGATAATACTCTGGAATTGCATTTGCAAGGGTTCCTTTGCAAAGTCAGTGATATGCTACGACCTGAAGACCAAGTTGGTTATCAGACTTTACCAGAGGTTTGCAAACTATACCCATGAGCCAAATCTAGCCTGAGGCCTGTTTTTGTACAGTCTCAAATGGTTTCTACATTTGCAAAGGGTTGTAAAAATCATGCACCCAGAAGACTAGGTAACAGAGATTCTATGTGCCCTGCAAGGCCTGAAATATTTACTATTCGGCTTTTTACAAAAAAGTTTGCCTGATCCTAAGTTTACACACATGCTAAATTACACATGCTAGGCTGGATGCTGCATGCCTCTAACACAAAGACTGCAAACTATTTAACTTCCTTGGGCTAGGTGGCTCTATAACATAATTCCAGCCAGTGATATTAAGGTATAGTTTTTGAGGGTTTTTGGAAAAACTTCTTTCCTGACAAAAGAAATAGATACGGCTGGTGTTTCTCTTCCCATTCTTTTTGCCTTGATCGGATAGGTGATGTGTGGAGTTACCAGTGGCTATACTATAATTATGGTTAGGTCAAAAGAACTGATGGCAAAACCCCTAAGCCAACATTTAGAGCAAGTGGTTACCTCTGAATTTCCTATTTAAGAAAAATAAACTGCAACTTCTTTAAGCACTGTTAATCACATATTCTGAGACTTAAAGCTGAAAGTATGCCTAGCTGATATACTAGCCTTTTCTCAGATCTTTGAACATGCTGTGGGATTCCTTTCTACTAAACAGCCTTTTTATACATGCTTCCTTCTGCTTGGAATGCACCCTCTCAATTCCTCCTTTCTGATCTCTACCCTCATTTATTTTCTACTCATATTTGAAATTTAAGTTTAAAAATGATATGCTGAAGGAAGTCTTCCGTGACTAACAACCCCAAACCCAAGACATATCTATTATATGTTCTCATAGCAACCTACTGTCCTTTTTCATTGTATTTAATCTAAGAATACTTTTGCATTTACTTGATCAATGTCTTCCCATCCCTTCTACCTGCTTTCTCCATGAAGGCAGGATCCATGTTTATTTTTTGTTTCTTATTATAATATACCCCCAGTAGCACCTGAAATACAGTAGAATCTAAAAGAACATTTACTGAATGAATACTGTCTATTAGGCAGTAACTGCAGCCAACAAACCAACCTGGAATATAATACATTATATTATAATATTAATGTATTATATTATGGGTAGTTAAGGATCAAAAGTAAAGGCACACTAAAACCAGAATTAGGCTTGAGAAACATCTCAGAATTAAACTTCTCTGAGGTTGGACACTCAGTAATTCAATATGTATTTATATCAAAACATTAAATTCTCAAGATGATCATGAGGGCAGGAGCAGAAGCTCACGCCTGTAATCCCAACACTTTGGGAGGCCGAGGCACGTGGACTGCCTGAGGTTGGGAATTTGAGACCAGCTTGGCCAACATGGTGAAACCTCGTCTCTACTAAAAATACAAAAATTAGCCAGGCACAGTGGTGCGCACCTGTAATCCCATCTACCAGGGAGGCTGAGACATGAGAATCGCTTGAACCCGGGAGGCAGAGGTTGCAGTGAGCCAAGATCGTGCCACTGCACTCTAACCTGGGCAACAGAGTGAGACACCGTCTCAAAAAAAAAAAAAAAAAAAAAAAATCAAGACAGGGTGATGATTTCAATGTTTGATTTAATCCAATCAAACATTAAAACATATCTTTGTTAATTCTACTCCTGTATATGTATATATATATACACACAAACACACAAACACAAATAAAATATATAAAATATATTTTATTTATATATATTATTAAATATATAAATATATTAATTTATATATTATTAAAATATATTAATAAATATATATTTATATTATATATAAATAAAATATTCATATATTGTACTGCAAAACATAAATAAACCCGAAAAATGCTTTAAATCCTAGTATGTACAAGTATATAGTAAGTATTCCTATATATCCCACGTATGGTCTTTGGCAGCAGTAATAAACCCACAGTACTTAACAGATGAGAGTTTTCAAGCCAAAAGCATCAAGGATAAACTAATAACTTTACTTCACACCAAAGAAATTTACTCTAGACTTTTATAAAATTCACTTGTTCAGCATATAGGGTAACTGAAAGCCAGATGATTAGCCAGATGCTTATTATTCTGACAAAATGTGAAGATCAAAGGATGGTTTACAATCATATTTAAATAAAAAAATTAAACACAGATCCTAAGAGGAGGGCAAGCATGAACAGACAGCAATGAAAGAACAATAAAATAAAGATCAAACACAAGTTAAGAGTTATAATTAGAAAATTAGTTACAAAGGACTAAATGGTTGTGAAACAACTCTATGACACTGATGAAAATTTTTCAATGTTTATGTTATAATAATTATCTAACAAAGAAATACAAAAAAAGAGTTATAGGTGATCTAACTTTCTTTTGTTTGTCTGATAGATAGAGTAGGGTTCCACAAACTTTTTCTATAAAGGGCTAAAGAGTGAATATTGTAGTCTTCGCAGGCCACGTGGTGTCGGTCACAACTACTGAACTCTGCTGTTGCAATGCAAAAACAGCCACAGATAATATGTAAATGAATGAGCATGCCTGTGTTCCCACAACTTTATTTATGAAAACTGATGTCTGAATTTCGTAAAATTTTCATGTGTACTAAATATTAGTCTTATTTTCTGACAATTTAAAACTATAAAAACCATCGTGGCTTGGTTAGCTTGCAGGCTAGTATAATAATAGGCTTCAGGGCAAATTTGGTCCTCGGGCCTTAGTTTGCCTTTCCCTGAGCTAGAGGCATATCTAACTGTGTTGCAAAAAAAACCAAACACCATTGCAGCAAGGCCATTTAAAAACAGAGATATTTCAGTCTAGATCGCACATGTTCTTCAATATTTTTTATATTACAACATCATGCAAAAGAAAGGTAACACAAAAAAATTTATTAGGTAATCACACTACTAACACTAAAAACTCTGAATCTTACTTATGTCTATTTAATCCCCTGAAAATGGTCTGGTAAAAAAACTTTGAGGCCAAATATTATTCTACTTCTAATCTGACTTTTCTATTAACTACTGATAATTTATGTGACCTGCCAATCACTGAAGTATGCTTTAGTTTTCTCATCTTTAAAGTGGTGCTAATATCCTCTTTGATACAAGCATTTCTATATTAATAAATATAAAATAATATATAAGATGACTCTGAAAAGAAAAATTATTGGGTATTGTTACTTAAACTATCTGAAGGACTATCCTTTTGCCTCTGGAAAAACAGGAATAATATGAAAACTAATAAACCATATGCTTCATCTGAAACTTAACTAGCTGTATGGTACCCTCAGACTCATCACCTCTACTGATCTCACTTTCCCCTTCCAAAAAGTACCAAGAGTCTAAACTCAAAAGAGTATACAAGCTGGAGGTTTGCCCCTATGCCTTGTATAATACAAGCTTGAACACAGCATGTTATAAAATATAGAACTCAAGTTACTAAGCTATACCATGAGAGGCTGCACAAAATTTTTTTAAAAATCACCTTGGAGAATTAAGACTATTAAAAAAATAATTATTCACTAGTCATACAGATACAATTTATTCTGCACATAACACAAGTGTACTATTCAACTTACCCATGCTTTCTCCTGATATTTTATCAGCACTGTTGTTACTTGTACCAGGGAGGCGAACGATACTGGAAGAATTCTGATAACTGAGCTTAGGAAGGCAATCAGCACTTCCTTTTGCACTCTCACTCTCTGACACTGGAAAGATGAAAACAAAAATATTAATAAAATGAAATCTACATACACTGTAGGAGGTATCAAGAGAAGTTTTCAGTTCTACATATTTTTACTCGAAAACAGGTGATAAGAAAATACGGAACACCTCTATATCTGTTTGTCAACCACAAATAAGCGATTTCACTTATTTGAGGCCTTGAAGTGTAGATCAAACTACTGAATACTGATCATGCATGAGGTCCATGTATAAACTTTATATTTCCTCATTTATTGTAAAGGAGTGCTTTTGGTGGAGTGGGGAAGGGGGTAAATATAATCACAATCCATTAAACAAACTTTTTTTTTCTTTCTTCAGGTCAGATGGGTAATGTGCTGATGTTGTAACAAGGTTCAAGGGTGGCACATCTCACAAACATGCTTGACTACCCAATCATCATGCCCATGAACTACAAAAGGATCACAAGCTTTCAAATATTGTTAAATCTCAAAAAAGAAATACTGTTTCAACAAATGTATATACACTTCCACTAAATACATGTATTTTGGGAGTCACATAGCATTCATTCTAATGGTATTTGACTTGGGAAGTGTTTTGCCACTGAGACTATATACTTCATACATAAAGCATTTGTATGAGAGTATGTGGTGGCTGAGGGGGCACATAATGGGAGACAAGAAAGAGTTATGATGGAAAAATGGAAAGTAAAACCAGAACTTTTATAAAATTACCTGCATTTTCTATGAATATAAGTTCACAATTTTATACAATATCAACTTAAACAATACCTACAGGAACTACAATCACTGCCTTTTTTATCTTTTTCTTCTTGAATGTCTTCGGTAGATGTATCCCCTCTTCTAACTTCATCTTTAGATAATGAATTATATCCAAGATCAGACTGGCCACCTGGTAAAAACAAAAAGAAACAAAACTCTATCACAAACTTCTTTAGTGAGTGCAACTGGAATTAGGAGCAACATACTAGTGTTTGGATTTTCTCATAAATTTTTTCTGGACAACTTCCAATTTAAAGCATTATTTTGTCAGCTACCCTTAAAGCATTGTTAGCTATCCCTTCCATCATCTCTATTAATATAAGAAAGGGATGATCTCGAAATAATTTACTCTTGGTTCCACACTGTAGTCAAAAGTAACTATGTACATTCACACTACTATATGAGCTCCAAAAGACACAGACAAACCACACATTCTTTATACAAGTCCATGACCTTTCTAGTTGAAAGTTTGAGTTTCAACTAAGCAATGGAGAAATCTGCAAAGAATTTATAACAGAACATTCACACATAGGTCACTAGAACTAAATGTCTAAATGATTTTACTAAAAAATTGGATTTCTTCAAATTTGATAGGAAATTAATTTTTAAAAAATTTTAGCTGAATAATCATTGAACTGCATGTAAGTACAAATATATGGGGATGAGATAAAAATCTAGTGTTAATGATATTGTTAAGAAAAGCAAAAGGGGCTGGGTGCAGTGATTCATGCCTATAATCCCAGCACTTTGGAAGGCTGAAGCAGGCAGATCACTTGAGCCCAGGAGTTTGAAACCAGCCTGGACAACACAGTGGGACCTCATCTCTACTAAAAAAAAAAAAAAAAAAATTTAGCCAGGCATGGTGGCATGCACCTATAGACCCCAGCTCCTTGGGAGGCTGAGGTGGGAAGATCACTTGAGCTCAGGAGTTCAAGGCTGCAGTAAACTATGATCGCACCCCTGCACTCCAGTCTGGGCAACACAGTGAGATGCTGTCTCAAAGAAAGGAAAAAGGTCTATCAATATAAAAAAAACTTCTAATACACTGTTTTGCTAAAGAGACTCTGCATCATTTTTAGAAAATTGTTTTTACCAGATTAGTCTCAAAAGATAAGGTTTTGAATCCTAGTTCTTTATCTCAGGAGACATGTGATTTTAAGTAACAATGTAACCTTTTTGTTTGGATTTGAAGTTCCCAAATTTGTAAAACATAAGGTTGTTATTATTATATGAGACTATATATGAAAAATGTTTACAAGCTTGTAAAGCACTCTCTAAAGAAATTATATTATATATCACTAGATATTTAGTTTAATATTTTTGTTATAATTTTGAGTTTTTATTTTTTCTAATCAAACTTCAGGTCCATTTCTAAAGAAACTATAAATAGAAAAATCTGAGAATTATCTCGATAAAATTCATGCTTTTATTAGGTTTTGCACTATTTTAAGATAGCCTTTTTAAAAGCCACAGTTAAAAGATAAGATTTCTTCGTTTGTAAGAGATAATGCCAAAGGATAACTATTATAACTGATTAAAATCACACTGCATAATCAAGGAATAAAACCAATCAAGGAAGAATAACTATGAATATTACATTTCAACAAAATTAGCTTACATTTATTAAACTTAAAAGTAGGTATAAAGCAAGACAGACCAAAATAATATTGACATTTGCAGAGATATGGGCCTTCATATTTTATTAGTAATGCTTCAATTTTTAAAGTTTCTGTCCTTTAAGAGCTTGCTCTTATCTGTAGTCAAAAGTCATGTGTAATTTTTGAAATGTAATAAAAAGAACAGAATTATGTAAATAATTTATTTTTGCATGTCAATTGTAATAATAATTAAGAACAGCTGATATACAAATCTTATACTTCTCTGAAGTTAATGCCATCTTTGGTGCTATAATTCTAGCACTGAAGTATACAATTCTATATACACATATATAAATATATACATAAAATATACAATTCTGTATACACATAAATACATATACATATATTATGTGTATATGTATTATACACACATTATACATATACTATTACACATACATATATAGTATTATACATATATTATTTCATATATATATATAATTTTTTTTTTTTTTGAGACAAGGTCTTGCTCTGTCACCCAAGCTGGAGTGCAGTGGCTTGATCATGGCTTGCTGCAGCCTCAACCTCCTGGGTTCAAGCAATTCTCCTATCTCAGTCTCCCTAGTAGCTGGGACCACAGGCACGGGACACCATGCCCAGCTAATTTTTGTATTTTTGTAGAGACAGGGTTTTGCTATGTTGCCCAGACAGTCTCAAACTCCTGGGCTCAAGTGAACCACCCACCTTGGCTTCTCAAGGTGCTGGGATTACAGGCGTGAGCTACCACACCCAGCCTTAGAATGCTATATTTTTATATATTTAAAATTTTTTATTACAACTTTTAAAATCACTTAAGATTCAGAAGTTAAAAAAAATTACAGTACAGAGAGTTCCTTGGTACTATTCACCTAGCTTCCCCCAGTGATAATACCTTACATAATCATAGTACATTGTCAAAACCAGGAAACTGATGTTGGTATAATACTATTAACTTAGATACAGAGCTATGCTTCTTTTTTCAAAAATTCTAATATCATTTTCATAATTTCAAAGAATTTATTATAAGAAAATGATAGGGTAAAGAGATCTATGTCTACGCAGAATTAACTGGATTATCATGTATTAAATAGTAGAATAAAGTGATTTATAACCTCTCTTAAAACTTTTATTTCTATTCAAATAATAAAATTCCATATAGTTATTAAATCTAATATCAAATCAAATACTTAATATATAAAATTAAAAAGTGACAGTTAAACATATCACTGAAAATGAAAATGTAAAAAAACTTAGGCTACCCAATCTAGTTTTAAAAATGTACTATAATAAATGTATACATAAGCATACACAAACCTGTACTAGATCTATCATCAGTAGCATACACTTTGATTAAACCCATATTAAAAGGTGCCTGCTCCACAGTGTGTGTCCCATGACCACTATCCATGCTGCCATGACTAACAGCATCCAGGTCACTGCCATCTGCTTAAGAACACAATTTGACAGCATTTTACTACTCAAAGAGGTACCAAATATACACATTAATTTGTTGCTCAAGCTAATAATCCACCAATGTAATACTGAACATGAAAAGTGCCACATACTTAGCAAAATACAACTATAACAAAGAAACCTATTGAGAGTTATTAATGAACACGAAAACAACACACACGAAGGTGGTCAGAAGTTGAAACATTTAAACAGAAGTGAAATCCGGTGGTTTCTAAATGGGAAGAGTGATATAATTTGCTTAATAACTAAAAACTAAAACATTCAATATTGTAAAACTGTTTAAAATTTCTAAAAATGTCAACTGTAGCTAGTCAATTAATTTTGAAGAACAAGTAAAACACACATCCCTTACCTGAGAGAGTTGTTTGTGATAAGTGTGCATGTTTCTTTAAAGCTCTTTTGAACTGTGTTACTCCTAAAATAACATTTCTTACTTTTGTCCAGAGAAAATAGCCACTACGACTTCTTGAAGGCCAGGTACTTTCCAAAACAGCCTATTCATTCAACAAAATAAAATAATTAGTAAAATAATTTTTATAAGTGAACATATATTGGTTTCAGAATAAAGCTAAAGAATATCAAAGCAGGCCAGGCGTGGTAGCTCATGCCTGTAATCCCAGCACTTTGGGAGGCTGAGGCAGGTGGATCACTTGAGCCCAGGAATTCAAGACCAGCCTGGGCAACAAGGTGAAACCCCGCCTCTACAAAAAATATGAAAATTAGCCAGGCATGGTGGCACATGCCTGTACTCCCAGCTACTCAGGAGGCTCAGGTGGGAAGATCAACTGAGCATGGGAGGTCAAGGCTACAGTGAACCATGATTGCACCACTGCACTCTAGCCTGGGTGACAGAGTGAGACCCTGTTTCAAAGAAAGAAAAAATCAAAGTAGACTGTATAACATAAAAGAGAACTAAAGTCTTCCTTGACTGACAAAATGTATTTTATATACTTGAAAATAAATGCCAAATAACCTCCTGCATAAATTATTTCTGCTATTAAATTTAACACTGCATAATGACAAAAATAATACTCTTTATCTGTTAAACCAAGGTATTTACCTTATTATAATAACCATAAGTAATGGCATTGGGGTCAATACCAGCTTTCCGCATTTCAAAAAGCACTCGAACTGCAAGCACCGGCTGATCATATTGTCCACAGAGTTGCATAAGAATGCGGTAGCATACCTGAAATACAAGTTCAAAATTGTACAGACACACAGATGTCACCATGTACACAAATCTAGAACAAAATAATGCATTTTAAACAATAATTGTGGCAGGGCACAGAGGCTCATGCCTATAATCCCAACATTTTGGGAGGGCAAGGCAGGTGAATCTCTTGAGCCCAGGAGTTTCTGACCAACCTAGACCACATAGTGAGACTCTGTCTCTACAAAAAAATTTAAAAATTAGCCAGGCGTGGTGGCACATGACTGTAGTCACAGCTATCTGGGAGGTTAAAATGGGAGGATTGCATCTTGAGCCCAAGAGGTTAAGACTGCAGTGAGCTGTGACTATCACTGCACTCCAGCCTGGGTGACAGAGTGAGACCCTGTCTCAAAAAATATATATAACAATAAAATAATTGTTACCTCATCAGGTGGATCCATCTTCTTTGACTGCATTTTTTTAAGCACATCATATGCTGTTTTCAGAGCCCTGACTTTTGAATGACAGACTTTCACATAAGCTGGGAGACAAATAAACCACAGTCCATAACAGTGGCGCAGTAGACACCTAGACCACATCTGAGGGATGGAAGAGTACCTCTTTGCAATTTTATGTGCTGATTTAATTTCCTGGAAAAAAATATAAAGATCTAACTAATAAATTTATGCACTTAGGCATCTTTATTTAACTGAATGCTAAACAAGTACAAGTCACAAGCTTTTATAATGTTTCCATAACAAAATATGTCTGTAATTAAAGTGTTTTCAAGTTTCTGTTTGCACCTGTATTAAACAGCATATAAAATAAATTTCTAGAACAAGAGAACTAGTTAATTTCTTGAAGTCAGATTACTGTATCTTCAGAGTGCTTTGGGGAACACAATAATCTAGTAATAGTTATATAAGAAGTGATAAAGCATATTATAGGAGGATAAATATTCAATTTATTTCTTGTTCTAAAATTTGATTACATGAAGAATGCGATAAAGTACCTGTTTTGTTCTTCTGAACATGGGCGAAGGGCTATTAGGACTACTTGATTTTGAAGGCAGTTTGTTCTTCTTTGCTTGTAGAAATTCTTCAGGTCTTTCAAATAAATTGTTCCTAAGAACTGGAAATCCATTATAGCTGTTTTAGAAAAGACAAAAAAAGGAAAAACAGTTCTCAAGCACACATAGATGATCACAGTGGTTACAGGTTAATATAATTATAACCAATAACTTCTTCACTTAGAATTTAACTATCTTTCTTCGTCAGGCTATGATATGTACTCAATAAATATTCATGCTAATGTTGCTCTTCTTACTATAATAACTAGAAATGTAATAGCCAAATCCAGGCTCAAGTTATTTTTTGAGGAAAAGGGAAAAACATAAATGAACATGACATCCAACTCCAAGGTAACTTAAGCAAACTTTTAAAAGTTAGTACTCCTGTTAATACATAGCAAACATATTAGATAATATGACAGTTGGTAAAAGGTCCACCAAATTAGGACTCTTTCAAAAAGGGCAATCATTAATGTCATTGCTTTGGATTAACATATTTACTGTTGAACTTCCCTTCTTAGAAAGATGCAAATAACAACCTTAGGTTTAGCACATTAGCAAACCAGACCTTGCTCTCACATTCTCATGAATTGGTTTGTCAGGTTAGCTAGTAGGTTCAAGGCATCATTTATGAGAAAGAAAACTGAGAAGGTTAAATAAGAGGAAGAAAAGGTTAGAATAGGTGCTCTATTAGGAGGTAAACCTAATAAGGGTGCTAGATCAAGATGCTCTGGACATTTAAAAGCTAGCAGCTAGGCTGGGTGCAGTTAGTGCGTGCCTATAATCCCAGTTACTCAGGAAACTAAGGCAGGAGGAACGCCTGAGCCTAGGAATTCAAGGCTGTAGTGTACTGCCAGTGAATAGCCACTGCTCTCTAGCCTGAACAACATAGTGACACTTCATTAATAAGTAAGTAAATAAGTGAAAGGCAGCAGTTAGGAAAAAGATATGCTGAAAGAAACCAAAATTGCCTCCTGAGCAATACACTTAACCTGTTTAAGAATACTATATAATATTTTCTTAAAGGCATATAAATAGTTTCCATTAGGAAGAAATCTAACTATAATAAATGAGGGTAGACAGTATTTTTTATACATTACTATAGTCGAATTCCATAGAATAAGAAAATACTAGCAATGATTCAATGTTGAGTAGGAAACAGCAAAGAAATCCAGGAAAACCATGTCCCTTAAAAAATTCATTGTATATGATAAGATAATAAGACCATTTTGTGTGTCTTATTTCAAATGCCTCATTATTTTACATAGACAATGTAAGTTTACGAGTAATCTCTTATGAGGCAGGACTTTGTGATCATTAAGGACATTTACGGTGTTTTCCCAATTATGGTTATGATTACACCAAAATTATATGAGTAGTCTGAAGAAAAAAAATGACAGATTCTAAAAAAACAGAAATGTTTCCAGATAAGTAATTTTCTTTTTATTTTATTTTTTGATTTGTCTGTTCTGTCGCCCAGGCTGGAGTGCAGTAGCTCAATCATGGCTCACTGCAGTCTCAACCTCCCAGGCTCATGTGATCCTCCCACCTCAGCCTCCTGAGTAGCTAGGACCACAGGTGTACACCACCATGCCCAGCTATTTTTTAAAAATCGTTTGTAGAGATAAGGTATTGCTATGTGGCACAGGCTGAAATAATGCGGTTTTTTTGGAGACAAAGTCTCGTTCTGTCACCCAGGTTGGAGTGCAGTGGTACGATCTTGGCTCACTGCAGCCTCTACCTCTCAGGTTCAAGGAATTCTCCTGCCTCAGCCTCCCAAGTAGCTTGGATTACAGGCACCTACAACCACGCCTAGCTAATTTTTGTATTTTTAGCAGAGACAGGGTTTTCACCATGTTGGCCAGGATAGTCTTGAACTCCTGACCTCAAGTGATCCGCCTACCTCAGCCTCCCAAAGTGCTGGGATTACAGGCATGAGCCACTGTGCCTGGCCAAATTTTCTTAGCGTTAAAGGACTAAATCTAAAAGTAAAATTTAAATTAAAAAAGTTAAAACCAAACCACAGAAACACAAAACTCTATTAGTGACACATACGAAAAAACAAATAAGCATAAAGTACAAAAGAGATTAAAAAATGAGAACTTGTTTAGAAAGAAAAAGAGAGGAAGAGAGAAATTAAGAGAAATATTTTAAATATCTTCGACAGAAGACATTTAAAAAGTGATATGAACAATATCATCACTGGATGAAAAGAATAGAAATCAAGTGGCCTCTTATTAATCAACATTCATAAACATCTATCACATCACTTTTTCATCTGTAAAAAGAAGAATTTAATCCAAGTCATAAACAAAGATGTCTTGAAAAATCCTTTTTCAATGAAAATAACAAACTATGATTTAAAGGGTGATAGATGTGAAATGGTTTTAGAATATTTAAACAAAGTAAGAAAGTATTATTGGAGAATTAAGAAATCTTTTAAACTCTAAAAGAAATTACAATTTTAAGTAAAAATAAATGTATATTAGAAACTAAATAATGCATTCACCTCTATCATAGCCCTTATTTTACTGTGCTCAGGACTTTTCTCTCTTCTTCACTAGACTTGAAGGCACAGACAATGTATCATTCAAGTCTATATACTTAGCACAGTGTCTAACCACATTTCCTAAATTAACAATGACCAATTCCAATAATTCTGAATTTCCATGACTTAAAACTCATGACAAAAATTAGTAACTTAAAAAATTATATTGTACAAATCAAGGCCACAAAGATTGACTCTAAATTAGATTTAATCTTTTTGTAAACCAAGGTTATATTAATCAGTGTATGTATGAGATGAAAAAGGATTGGAAGTGAGGAAACCAGTTTTAATGAAAAAAAAATCAAAATTCTATAATAAAAGTGCTGCATTTGAGGTGGGGAGTCTAACTGAATGTAATCAACATTTACAAGGACAGATACTTATGCAGACATCATTAGAGAGCTTCCCAAGTCTATATTATGCAAAATTATATATGTTTTCTTTTTATACCTCAAAGCTTAATAATGGATGTGGGATAAGCTTGCTTACCACCTAAAAATTAGGGATCTGTAAAGTTTGGATTTTTGAAAATACCACAGTCCTTAGAAAGCTACGTCACAGATGGTGGATTGCTTCTCTCTTTCAATCTCAAACATTCTGCCTCTTGAATACCTGTACTGTAAAGGGGGTTCTTCACCATTGGGTAGGTGGGGGATCTCAGGTGGTGTTACAAAAACAGTATGTTCACTTTTGAAAGATTCATCCAGTTCTATAAGTCGCACTTCACCGCTCTTGTCCATATCCACCTAAAGGAGTTTTAAAAACATATATTAAAAAGCCACATTGGTTAGCCAAGTGTTCACATAAAGGGAAGTGGTTAAATAAACCATCTGCACAATGGATACTAAACAGCCATTAAAAAAGAAGAGTGAGCAAGTTCTCTATGAGTGCCAAAATAATTAAGTGAAAATAGCAAAGTGCAAACTGTAAATAGTATATTACTTTCTGAATAAGAAACGAGGAAAATACACACACACACACACACATATATATATATATATTTGAGACAGTTTTGCTCTATCACCAGGTTGGAATGCAGTGGTGCGATCTCAGCTCACTGAAACCTCCACCTTCCTGTTCAAGCGATTCTCCTGCCTCAGACTCCCAAGGAGCTGGGACTAGAGGTGTGTGCCACCACGCCCAGCTAATTTTTGTATTTTTAGTAAAGGCGGGGTTTCACCATGTTGGCCAGGATGGTCTCGATCTCTTGACCTTGTGATTTGCCCGCCTCGGCCTCCCAAAGTGCTGGGATTACAGGCGTGAGCCACAGTGCCCGGCCTTTCATTTTTGCTTATATTTACATAAAGAAATACTAGAAAGCTACTAAGAAAAGTACCTATATGAGGAAGAGGAAAAGAATAGGGTAGACAAGGATGGAATAGGACCCAGATGAATATATACCTTTTTATATTTGAATATACCTTTTTATATGCAAATGTTTTGCATTTGAATCATGAGACTGTAATCAAGAAATATTTTTTAAATCCACGTACATGTGTGTCTGTGTGATAAGAACAGTGAATTCTATATACTTTAAAAATTTATACTAAATATAACAACTTTCCCTAAACTCTTTCAGCATATGTAGAAGTACATGTGAGTTAAACTCTAGTCACATCAATATTGAAAGCACTTTAGTAGTACTATTTCTACTAGGTACTCGATGGCAAGGTAATATCCAGAAAAAACGAAAACTTCGTAGAACCTAAACTGCCCCACAAGAACTCATAAACTAAAGGGCATAATATTGATATTAACAAAAAAGGATGTCATACATATGACAAAATACATTTCACAGAACTTTATTAGGTTAGAAATATCATATACCATGTGGATTAAGTGGAAGAGTAGGAATTACTAACAAGTTAAACCTTTAAGATAAGGACTTAGGGCAGAGTATACCAAAAAAGAACACAGATGAGTTTTAAAAATTTTCTAACACTTAAAGGAAACAATACATTCAAAATCTTCTTATATAAATTATTGATAATTTCACAGCATTATATGCTATACTCTCTTGGATTAAATAATGTTTTTAATAGTATATCCATACAGTGAACTAGATAAAAATTAGGACATGATTCAGAATTATAATGAGAAAAACATTCACAAAATAACAATAAATGAGAAAAGAATCAGGCTACTAAATCGTATAAATATTATGACTTTTTTTTTTTGAGACAGCGTCTTGCTGTCACCTAGGTTGGAGTGCTGTCATGCAATTTTGGCTCACCAGAACCACCGCCTCCCAGGTTCAAGTGATTCTCATGCATAAGCCTCCCAAGTAGCTGGGACTACAGGTACGCACCACCACACCCAGCTAATTTTTATATTTTTAGTAGTGATGGGGTTTTACCACGTTGGCTAGGCTGGTCAGGAATCCTGACCGTAGGTGATCCGCCTGCCTTGGCCTCCCAAAGTGCTGGGATTACAGGCATGAGCCACTGCACCCAGCCTATATATTATGATTCTTAATGGTTTTTTTGAGACAGGGTCTTGCTCTGTTGCCCAGGCTAAAATGCCATGGTGCAATCACAGCTCGCTGCAACCTCAAACTCCTAGGCTCAAGTGATCCTCCTGCCTTAGTCTCTCAAGTAGCTACAACTACAGGCGCGTGCCACCACACCCAGCTAATTTTTCTTTCTTTTTTTTGGGTAGGGATGGGGTCTTGCTATGTTGCCCAGACTGGTCTGGAACTCCTGGTCTCAAAGCAATCCTTCTGCCTCAGCCTCCCAAAAATGTTGAGATTACAGGAATGAGCCACCATGCTCAGCAAATGTTTATTTATTTAATAGTTCTCATTCTTTTTTTTTAGCAGCTTCTCCCTCTCCATATTGGCACCTACTTTCCATTCTCCAGCCATACTGTTCTCATAAAAAAGTGTGGGGTCCAGGACAACTGCTCTAGTTTTCAGTGAAGTCTATATAAATATTAAAATTTTGCACTGTAGACTCAATAGCTTGTTAAAAGTACTTCCTTTTACTTATATACCAATAAAATCTCATTTTAACATTATAAAAATAGCCATGCAATAAATCCTACATTTATCGGTTGGACATCTCTGTCTTTTGGAAAGCATGGTGACATCTGTCTCTATTGAGAGAAAAAGAAATCCAACACCCACTGCAGGATAAAATTAAAATAATTTCCATATTTTCCCACAAGACATTAATATGCTCAGAAAACACTGGAAATGGATTCTTGGGAAACCAAGAAAAAATCTTACCAGACTATTTGTTACACAAAACTGCCTTTAGTTAAGCACCATCCCACAGAAACAGATTGTAATGATTTAAAATATAATCATATGAAGAACAAGAACACATGGTTCTTAAATTAGTCATAAATGAAACACATAATTCTCATATATTGTTTTTCTTATTTCTATTCAGTATTACCCACTCCAGCTTTTTAAAGTCAGTCAAGTGTTTTGTTTGGATATACTAAGATCAAAAGAGTTAATATACCATGTAAGAATAAGTGAATAATAGTACCACACGTCTAATTTTTGTTCAATAGTAGTTATGAACCATGAGACAGTTAATGTATACTTAGTTATTTATTTTCTATAGTTAAACTGCCAGAAGTAAGAGTTTTGTTCACTTAAAAACTTAAGCTCAAAGTTACTCAACTAAGGAATAACCCTCACAAAAATTATTCTTTTTAAAGTGTTACTGATATCTAGAAAACATATGCAGATGAATAGTAAGCACTGATTTTTTGTGAGTCACTTACTGTGGTATCAAAACATGAAAGGCAGTAACAGCATTGTATAATTATTTACATTTCAGAGAGTTCTGGTTAATAACACCACCAGGGATACAATTAACCTCTGCTCTAACTACATATGAACTTTATTGATATATTTTGAGTCAGGCGCGGTGGCTCATGCCTGTAATCCCAGCATTTAGGGAGGCCAAGATGGGCGGATCACCTGAGGTCGGGAGTTTGAGACCAACCTGACCAAAATGGAGAAACTAAAAATACAAAATTAGCTAGGTGTGATGGCACATGCCTGTAATCCCAGCTACTTGGGAGGCTAAGGCAGGAGAATTGCTTGAACCCAGGAGGCGGAGGTTGTGGTGAGCCGAGATCATGCCACTGCACTCCAGCCTGGGCAACAAGAGCAAAAAATCCATCTCAAAAAATAAAAAATTAAAAAAAAAAAAACCAAGATACATTTTTAATCTTGTGACAATTTATTTTTTCTCTAATGAGTCTCTTGAATTATAATAAAGCAAATACAAGTAACTATGTTTTAATGCATTAATTTTCAGTTTTGATTTTCTGAGTAGTCATTAAAATCTTTAAGTATAATGTTAATTCATATATATAAGTGATCTTTTGTTAGATCTAGACTTCGAATAGATAAATAACATTTTAGGAAAATAGTCTACCTAGAAACAATGATTACACATTTAATAGAATTTTATTTTTCGAGACTTCTCAGAATTCATAATCTTTAAGCAATGATTCCAGTCATCTTCTGCATGGACTATCATCACATAAACAACAGGTGGCCTACAGAAAATCCTAGACAACATAATGTATTAATTATGAGCACTAAGATATGCTCCTTAGGACGTAATACCCTAGTCAGCAAAATTACAAATCTTGTATATCTTAGATATCAATATTTATTTAAATCATGTGACTTAGCTAGGAATCCTGAGTTCTTAGCTAAAACAGAAACTTGTGAATAGGATATATAAAATAGGCCAAAAATAAAAGGGAACAATATAAGACTTCTCTCTTCTCACTGTTACTTGGATTCTGACAACTAATTCAGTGTTCTCATGTGGACTGGCTAAAGCATGCTATTGGCAAAACCGTGGTTACCAATTTGGTCCCTTATGATTCACTAAGGTTCGCACAAGGAACAACAATTACACAAATGTATGCCACTGTTCTTAAGGGAAGCTCAGTGAGAACATATATACAACCAATGGAAGCCCAACACCTGTGAGAAAATCATTCAAAGTTCATAATGCCAGACAGAAACATCATCTTTATACACACAAAAAAATTGTTCCTATAAAAAATGTAGAGGAATTCTTTTTTAAAGCATACCTTTCTATTTATTGCCAATATTTAATTTTGTAAGCACTGATATGGTTTGGATATTTGTCTACTCCAAATCTTTTTTTTTTGTTTGTTTGTTTTTTTTTTTTTTTTTTTGAGACGGAGTCTCGCTCTGTCGCCCAGGCTGGATTGCAGTGGCCCCATCTCGGCTCACTGCAAGCTCCGCCTCCCGGGTTCACGCCATTCTCCTGCCTCAGCCTCCGGAGTAGCTGGGACTACAGGCGCCCGCCACCACGCCCGGCTAGTTTTTTGTATCTTTTAGTAGAGACGGGGTTTCATCGTGTTAGCCAGGATGGTCTCGATCGCCTGACCTCGTGATCCGCCCGTCTCGGCCTCCCAAAGTGCTGGGATTACAAGCTTGAGCCACCGCGCCCGGCCCCAAATCTTATGTTGAAATGTAATCCCCAATGTTGGAGGTGGGGCCTGGTGGGAGGTGTTTTGATCATGGGACAAATCCCTCATAACTTGGTGCTGTCTCTGTGGTAGTGAGTGAGTTATCTCAAGATCTGTTTTATATAAGCATACGGCACTTTCTACCACTCTCTCATTCCACCTCTGGCCATGTGACATGTTGGCTCCCCATTGTCTCCCGGTGGTTTTCTGCCATAACTGTAGGTTTCTTGAGGCTTCACCAGAAGCAGATGCCAGCACCTTGCTTTCTATAAAGCCAGTAGAACTAGGGGCAAATTAAACCTTTTTTTTTTTTAATATAAATTCCCCAGATGCAGGTATTTCTTTATGGCAACACTAGAATGGCCTCACAGAAGTGCCAAATAAGGCAAACACAAAACTTTGATTAAAATATTGAAAAACAAGTTCTTGGTATAATACTCAAATGAAGACAAAACTGTCAAGGAGCTATTACAGTATCTCTTCAAAATAAACAGGTTTTCACCATGAGCAGTGGCCACTCCTATAAACCCAGCACTTCGGGAGGCTACTACAAGAGGATCACTTAAGTCCAGGAGTTCAAGACCAACCTGGGCAACACGGGGAAACCCTGTCTCTACAAAAAATTAGCCAGGCATGATGGCGTACGCCTGTGGTTCCAGCTACTCAAGAGACTGAAGTGGGAAATCACTTGGGTCCCGGAGGTCCAGTCTACAGTAAGCTGAGATCGTGCCACAGCACTCTAGCCTGGGTGACAAAGGGAGGCCCTGTCTCAAAAATAAAAAATAATAAAGAAAACCACCCAGGTTTTCAAAGCTTTATAGACCAGAGCTCAACATACAAAATGCAGGGTTCCACAAGTCTGTTTGTAAGTAGGTTATTCAAAATGTAGAAAATAAATCTTCCCCCAAAACAATGTCCTTTCTGGGGTGATGAAAATACTTTGAAGTCATGGGTTACATGGAAATATATATTTGCCAAAACTCATTAAACTTTGTACATTAATGATGTATTTACTGTTTGTATATCTCAATAAATCTGATTTTTAAAAATGTCTTAAAAAGTGGTTAGCATATCATTCCACACATACAAAATTAATACTTCGTTGTTGTTGGTTTTTGTTTAGAGATGGGGTCTCACTATGTTGCCCAGGCTGGACTCCAACTCCTGGGCTCCCCACTCAGACTCTTGAGTAGCTGGTAGTAATTGCTCTTGGGATTAAAGGTGCGTATCACCATGCCCGACTTATAAAAATTTAACACGTATTCATAGCAAAACACTGCTACCATTTGAAGTATAGCTAATCACCATTTATAACAGTGTTTCTACGGGAAGATGAATTGAGAATTTTAAGCAGGTAATGGCATATATCCATCTTTTCCCTATTCCAAAGCATTTTCAAGAAAGAACTAGGGATGATATTTCTGGATACTTTCATTTGTTAATTCCCTAACAGCACCAGAAATAGTATTTCTCTGTATCAATCATCCCTCAAGTGTTCTAAATTGAAGGAAAAGGTAGATGTCTACAAGGCTCTGAATGTGTTCCTGCTGTTCATATGTACAAATCATTCAAATATTGAATATTTCTGTTATGAAATGAGAAACCAAATGAACCATTAATCTATAAACATGAATAAAATCCAGTTACAGGCAAAAATAGTCATAATATTTTCTACTTTTTAGTTTATACAACACTACTCTGAACACTATGAGATAGGCAGCTATAATTATTTATCCTCAAAACATTTTAAAAACATACATAAAAAAACAACATATAAAGACTAAATGACTAAAGTCACAAGTATAATAGTCAAGATTAAAGTACTTCTGATTCCCAATGTAGTGTGTTGTTCCTACCATACTATTTTCCTTTTCATAGTGAGAATCACTTCTCATTTTTATAAGACACATTTGGTACTTATTTAACAATCAGTAAGGCCAATTTCATGTTAAACTAAGAATTGAACCAATTTCTGAATATCAAGGGATAAGTTGTATTTTGGCTGTTGCGTTAAAAAAAAACTCACTGATTTTCTTTCACAGTCACATAAATTTGAAAGTGATGAACTTCTTTAAATAATCTTAACATTACAAATTGTTGTGATCATATATAATAAAGCTTTCATTTATTCCTTTTTTCTATTATCATGGCCATAAGATCATGGATACGATATACCTATTTAAATACAAATTTACAGGAAAGTTTTAGTATAAGTAACTTCTTCCCTTAATCTTTGAGAGTAAGCTGCTGAGCTGATGACCTATCATCACTCCTGTATACTTTTATACTTCCTACAAAGACATTCTCCTACAGAAATACAATCAACTGGGAATTAACATTGATATATTATTACTGGAAATCAACACACTAATACATTACTACTATGTAATCCTCAAACTACATTCAAGTTTTGTCAATTAACCTAATAATGTTATGCCTAAAGGATCTAGTTCTTTGTTTTTTTTTTTGTTTTTTTTTTTTGTTTTTTTGAGACGGAGTCTCGCTGTGTCGCCCAGGCTGGAGTGCAGTGGCGTGATCTCGGCTCACTGCAAGCTCCGCCTCCCGGGTTCATGCCATTCTCCTGCCTCAGCCTCCCGAGTAGCTGGGACTACAGGCGCCCGCCACCACGCCTGGCTATTTTTTTGTATTTTTAGTAGAGACGGGGTTTCACCATGGTCTCGATCTCCTGACCTTGTGATCCGCCCACCTCAGCCTCCCAAAGTGCTGGGATTACAGGTGTGAGCCACCGTGCCCGGCAAGGATCTAGTTCTTAACTAAGCACTGCATTTGGTTGTCAAGTCTTCTTACTTCACTTTAGACAAGCTTCTCCATTTTTACTTTATTTTCTTAATCTTAATACTTTGTAGATTACAGAATAGGTATTTTGTAGAATATCATTTAATATGTGTTTGGTATTTCCTTGAGATTATATAGGTCATACATTTTTGCAGGAATATTACAGAATTGAGGTTGCATTCTCATTGTAACCTATTAGGGGAACACAATGTTGACTTGTCCCGTTGCAGATGATGTTCATTTTGATAACTTGATTAAAATGGTATTTGCCAGGCTTTTCCACTATAAAGTTACTCTTTTCCCTTTTGTCATTAATATGCATTTTGTGGGGACGTCATTAATAACTATGTAAGATCCTGCTTCTCATCAGATGACTTTCAATTGATTGATATCTGTATAGACTCATGGTTTCTTATTTTAATCAATGGGCTAATCTGTTACTAACATTTGATGCTCAAATTGTCCTAGATTTGCCTGTGGAAATCCCTTCAAATTGACTTCTGTATACGTATTTTGTTTTAACATGTCTCCATCATTCTTGGAGCAATTCTTGGTTTTCTAGCACAAGATACTTTAGGGCTTATCGGGTATTTAGAAGCCAAAATCTATACGTGTGCTTATTGCTGTTGGGGTTTGGCTGCTTCCAGGTCCACCTAATGTACAGAGGTAGGGAATATATGTGTGTATACACCCAGACACATATACTTACATCTACATTTATTTCTGTATCTATCATTGAAAACCAATGATACTACACCAAATCTCCAACTCTACACCAACACTACAGGGTTCAATTTAGTTTTCTTCACTTCTGTATTTGTAAATCTTTCCTCTCAATAAGAAACTTTATTACCTTTAATACATTTATTTGATCAATCTCCCCAATATATAACATTCTCCCATCTTTACCACCACCCCTCTCCCATGCAGATGACTTCTTCACCTTAATGTGGTTTTGACAACCCCTTCCAGACCAAATCCTGCACCACCATGCTGACACCTCTCTCATCTAGATGAAACTCTGACATCTCATTTGCTTCCCTTGCTATCCCCGTGAGGATACTCTCCCCACCCTGCTCAGACTCTGACACTCCATGTGTGGTCACCTCTGTATGAGTGCTCTTCTCATCCTGTTTAGGTTCTGACACCCTGCAGCAGTCTGCCCCTGAACATGGACACCCTCTTTAAACTGCCTGTCCTCTGATTCTACATGTTAGAACATGCCTCTCCAGGAATACTCTCCTTAACCTGGCTTGGGCTCTGACATTCCAGCTAGGCTGTTCCTCTCTCTCCACCCTATTCAGGTTTTGAAACCCCTCTCTGGACTACCCTACCTTCTCTCTCTCCAGCATGAATACCTGCCTTGCTCTGTCCCACCTAATGATATTAGGACTGAACAGAAAGGTTTTATATATAAATTTAAAATTATAGAACTAACGAATTTAAGCTACAAACTCATTCTCAATTGTAGAAATATTCAGGTAAAACATTTATGATACTTTTACACCTACTTTCAGCATGTGATAACCCATCTCTGACAAAAAGGAGAGGTGAAAATTACAGATGTTTAAGTTGGAGGTGCACAGGCTGGCAAAAAATTCCTGGTTTTATAAGTGGGCAGGGAGGGTTAGGGACCTGATTGCTAAAACAAAACTTATGATTTAGTAAAATTCTACAAGGTAATTGTAAGAGGTGCATTCTATAATTTCTAGCAGGCTACCAAAACTTGCATTATAAGCAGTCAATGATGAAAATGAAATTAATTTCGATTTCATTAAAAGCTATAAATAGAAACTATAACTCATAACATTTATAACAGTAACACAAAATAAGTTAGGGCACTGTAGATGTACCGTTACTTACTTTATCTACACAATCATCAAAAAATGCCAGGCTTGCATCTTTGTCACTAACAAAAGAACATTCTTCAATGAAGCGAATAAACATCTGTGTTTTGGTCATCATGTTATAGAATTTTTGATGTGACCGGTCCCGGCTTCTTAAGAAAGCTGTTCAACATAAATATATAATGTCAGAATATATAATATCATTCATAGATTCACAGAATATTTGCACTAGAAAGAATCTGAACAACCATGTCATCTATACCTCCCACACCACTACCATTTCGCATGTGCCCTGAGAGGGGAAATGACCTGACAAAGAAATAGGAGAACAGTAATAAAGGAACATAAACCCAGATCTCTCAAATCTTCATCCAGAACTGTCTCCATTGTTCTCTCACCATCTTGAATATTATAAACTAGTACATTTGAAAATTGCTCTCTTTTCCCTCAAAAGCTTTGCATATTATATGCACATACTTGCTCTCACATTCCATATAAATATACACTATATATATATATATATAAAATATATATACACATATGGCTTTTTCAAAGCAGCAGTAACATTCCCTCATACTCATTCATGTTTGTGTCTTACTTATTAAAAACAGAGAAAAGGTTTATTTCCTGATTTCACCTTACTAACTATGCTCAGTTACACTGCACTTGGGCCTTCTTTCAGGCCCAGGAATTCAAGCTCTTTCCAGTCTCAGGGACTGTGTAAACTGTTCTCTCTGCCTAAAACACTCTCCTACTTTACCTTGGTCTGGCTAATTTCTACTCATCTTTCAGATCATGGATCAGATGTTACTTCTTCAGAATAGCCTTCCGTGATATGAGGTTGTGAACTGAAGTTGTTCACTCATTATTTCCAATCGCCTATCCTCTTGACTATAAGCTCTCTGAGAGAAATAACCATGACTCTCATCTTTTACTTTTTTTTTTTGGCCATGTCTCTTTTGCATACCACTATTCAGTACCTAGCATTCAGAGGTACTCAATATATACTTATTAAATGAATTTCTCTTTCAAATGTTAAATACTACAAAAGAAAATAAATATGTATTATAAAACTGGTTGTACTCCAGAACTTCCCAACTTTTTTTACTTCATGGCACAGATAGGAAATATTTGTAAATATTTGTAAAGTACCCAATATTTGAAAATATTCGTAAAGTATACTGAAATAAAACAAATGAGGTTATTCAAGCCTGGAGGTGACCATTCCAGGGGTTCCTCTGTATCCCCAACACTGCCTACTGCTCTGAAAGCTGAAAGTATCAGTATCTCAACACATATGTGACACACAAATGCAGTCGGTATATGGTTGGGAGGCTCTATACTTATCTTCTGCATATCTGCTAATGGAATTATATCTAATATGCCTGAAAAATAACTAGTCCTATGGAAATGGGTAACCAACAAAGCTGGTATTCACGTTCTCCTCAAAACAGGTATGTATTCTCATAAATATGAGCTATTAACACAGACAGCAAATGAGTCATCACAAAGTTAAGCTCAATGACATGAAAGCTTTGAAACTATGCAATCACTCACCTTGTAGGGCAAAGAGAGAGGCTGCATCTGTGGCTGTCTCAGATGGGGCTTGTGTTATTGGCCTTAAGTATGATCTGTAACCTTTTAAAATAGAGGCCATGAAAAACAAAAATGCCTCTTGGATTTCCAAATCTATCATGTGCAACCTCTTTCCAGAATTAAAATCATAGTCATTCATTGCTAAATCCATTAGTCCATCATCTCTCGGTCTCTGCTGCACTGTGAAGACACAGAGTGTTAGTGTTTTCTCCTAACTCACAAAACACTCATGATGGTACCAGTATAATTTTGTTGTGTTTTCAAAAGGACCCAAGCTACCTCAACTCTTTGTTTACATAACTTAATCACATTTAAACCTTAGCAAAGCCTGCCATAGCATTTTGTAGGCTCCGTTGAGTAAATTTTATCCAAATTAAACACAAAGTTACCTCTGCTTATCTCACTACTATCAGGAAAAAAAAAACGTTCAGGCCAGCCATGGCAGCTCAAGCCTGTAATCCTAGACCAAGGCAGGAGGATCACTTGAGGATGGGAGTTCAAGACTAGCCTGGGCAACATAGAGAGATTCTGTCTCTACAAAAAATTTTTTTATAGTTCATGTTCTAAAATAACTACATATAAGTTAATAATGATTATAACCCAGAAAGCAACAGAATATCAGAAAGCTGCTCAACTATAAATATATGTCAGAATACATATCATTCATAGGCTCACCGAGTATTGGCATTGTTCAGAAAGAATCTGAACAACCATGTCATCTATACCTCCCACACCACTACCATTTTGCACATGCCCTGAGAATGGAAATGACCTGACATAGAAATAAACAGAATAATAAGAAAGGAACATAAACCCAGATCTCTCAAATCTTCATACAGAAATGTCTCCATTGTTCTCTCACCATTGAAGATTATACATAAACTAGTACATTTGAAAACATGAAAATATTTCTTTCAAAAATTGCTCCCCTTTCCCTCAAAAGCTTGGCACGTTTTGTTTGTTTGTTCTGGTTTGTTTGTTTTTTGAGACAGAGTCTCGGTCTGTCATCCAGGCTGGAGTACAGTGGCACGATCTTGGCTCACTGTAGTCCCCACTCCGGGGCTCCAGAGATTCTCCTGCCTCAGCCTCCTGGGTAGCTGGGATTACAGGTGCCCATTACCATGCCCAGCTAATTTTTGTATTTTTAGTAGAGACAGGGTTTCACCATGCTGGTGAGGCTAGTCTCAAACTCCTGACCTCAGGTGATCCACCCGCCTCGGCCTTCCAAAGTACTGGGATTATAGGCATGAGGCACCATGCCCAGCCACTTTTCATGTTACGTGCACATACTTGCTCTCACACTCTTTCCATATGAATATATATAAAACATATATATTTTATATATTACAGATATGTCTTTTTCAAAGCGGCAGTGACATTCCCTCTTGTATTCATTCATGTTTGTGTCTTTCTTATTGAAAACAGACTTTAAAAAAAGGGAAAGAAGAACTATTGCATTTACCCTGTGCAAATTGGGCACAGGGCAAATGCAACAGTTCTTCTTTCCTTTTTTTTTTTTTTTTTTTTTTTTTTTTAATACAAGTACCTACAGGAAGAACACACAAGGATTAAAATATAAAAAACAATTCTTCTTCCTGGACAATTCAATGCTAAAGTCATTAGATAGTAAACATGTAGTTTTATAGTAGAGAAGTCTAGTAGACACCACCTTAAGTGATCAAAGTGAATATCTCCATCAATAATGTGACAAAACAAAATAGTGTGCAATATGACATAAGGACGCAATGAGAGAGGCACAGCATCACTTCTGTGATATTCCTGTCAAAGATGCGTGACCTGGGCCAGGTGCAGTGGCTCACATCTGTAATACTAGCATGGAGGCTGAAGTGGGAGGATCACTTGAGCCCAGAAGTTCAAGACCAGCCTGGCAATATGGTGAGATCCCATCTCTACCAAAAAAAAAAAAATTTTTTTTTAATTAACTGGGTGTGGTGGCATGTGTCTGTAGTCCCAGCTTCTCAGCAGGCTGAGGTGGGAGGATCACTTGAGCGTGGGAGCTCGTGGCTGCCATAAACTGTGATCGCACCACTGCACTCCAGCCTGGGTGACACAGTGAGACATCCTATCTCAAAAAAAAGAAAAAAAGATGGGTGGCCTGTATTTATTATGAGAATGCTCAGATAAACCCACACCATGGACAATTCTACAATGGTAAATATAATCTTCAAAGATGGCAGAGAATCTGAGGAACTGTTCAGGAGGAAAGGCAAATAAAGAGACTTGAAACTACATACAAAACCTGGTTTGGAACTGGATCCTTTTGTTATAAAAAGAACATTATCATGATAACTGGCAAAACCTGAATGTGGTCTGAGGATTAGGATGACAGTAATGCTCGATGTTAATTTCCTGATTTTCATGGTTACATTGTAGTGATGTCAAAGAATGTACTTCGTAGGAAATACATTCTATTCAAATGTCATGAAGCATCTAATGTCAAAGGGTCAGGAAAAAAAGTTTGTTATTACTTCAAAAATTTAAAATATAAGGAACAATTAATCATCTTTGAGAGTTTTTGGAGGAGTTCTTATTATCTAAAAAAGTGAAAATACTGGAAGAATGTAAGGCATTGGAACCAGAAAGCCTACGGGTTTTTTTTGTTTTTGTTTTTGTTTTGAGATGGAGTCTCACTCTGTCTTCCAGGCTGGAGTACAGCGGCACAATCTTGGTTCACTGCAATCTCTGCCTTCCAGGTTCAAGCTATTCTCCAGCCTCAGCCTCCCAAGTAGCTGGGACAACAAGAGTGCACCACCACGTCCAGCTAATTTTTGTATTTTTAGTAGAGACGAGGTTTTACTACGTTGGTCAGGCTGGTCTCGAACTCCTGACCTCTGGTGATCCACCTGCCTCGGCCTCCCAAAGTGCTGGGATTACAGGTGTGAGCCACTACGCCCAGCCAAGAAAGCCTAGGTTTTAATCCCAGCTTCATCCTTGTTAACTGTATGATCTGTGAGAAGCTACTATATGCCTCCTTCAACCTCATTCTCATAGTTGTAACATAAAAGAATGTGTGTGAATGTGCTCTGAAGCTATAAAGCGTTATACAGTTCTTAATTATCAGTATTATTTAAATGTTTGTAGTTTCAACCCTTGAGATTCTGCCTTTCATAAAAGTTGAACGGGCTATTTCATTTACTTTATATATACACACATATACTCTCTCTCTCTCTCTCTCTCTCTCTCTCTCTATATATATATATATATATATATATATATATATAATTTGAGTCAGGTCTTGCTCTGTCACCCAGGCTGGAGTGCAGTAGCACGATCGTGGCTCACTGCAGCTTTGACCTCCCAAGCTCAAGTGATCTCCCACTTCAGCTACCCAAGTAGGTGCATTGCCACCATGCCCAGCTAATTTTTGTACTTTTTGTAGAGACAAGGTTTCAGCGCGTTGCCCAGGATGGTCTCAAACTGCTGGACTCAAGCAATCTGCCTGCCTCAGCCTCCCAAAGTGCTGGGATTATAGGCCTGAGTCATCCTGCCCAGCCAATGTTAATAATATTTAAATATTGCTACAATAGCTGTTGGGCTTTTCAGCTATTCAAAAGAAATGCAAACACTTTTAGAAAGCAATTAACTAGGTAACAAATAATATTACATGCATGATTTATTTGTTCCATAAGGCAAAATTTTGTTATGTTTTATGTCATTAGTTTAATATCCCAATACTTATGAGCTACTTTGGAATTATCTACTTGTTATCAAGTATACTTTGTAAATATTGTTTTTATCCATGTCTATTTCCAACTACACTATACACTATGATGAATCCTCAAGGGTGTAGGCTATCTCCTATGCTTATGTTCTACCTAATACATAAATGTGAACCTCAAATACTGCATATCACTATTGACCATACTTTATATAATAAGTATTAAGTTATGGATTCTGAATGGGTCATCTGCTATACTACCAAGAAGATTAGATAAAGAAATGAAGGTTTAATTTTCCTTATCAGCAATTCTGGACAGGTGAAGATATATCCTTATATATATCCTTATATATAATAGAAATATTATTATATATAATAGAAATATTCGACATCCTAATCAATTTTCATTTTATTAATTTCTTAATGCTATTAGCAAACTTCGATTTTCAAACTTTAAGATAGGCACACAAAAAAATTAAAAAATGTTTAAAAAGATAAGCACAGCATTAAGATCCACTGAAGGTGAAAAGCTCTTACTCCACTGAAATCATCAGTATTTTCTAATGTAGTTTACATCATTTGTCTTAGATTTTCAAAACTAACTTTCTATTCTATGTATGAAGAAAATAGGCCAGGCACGTCATGCCTGTAATCCCAGCACTTTGAGACATCGAAGAGGGAGAACTGCTTGAGCCCAGGACAACATAATTTGTCTCTATAACAAATTAAAAAATTAACCAGGCATAATGCCTCATCGTGTCTGCAGTCCCAGCTACTCAGGAGGCTGAAGTGGGAATACTACTTGAGCCCAGGAGGTCAAGGCTGTAGTGGGCCATGTTTGTGCCACTGCACTACAACTTGGATGACAAAGCAAGACTCTGTCTCAAAAGAGAAAAAAAAAAAACAATATAAAGGTGGAACCCCACATTTTTTTCATGGTATTTCAGTAATGGTAAAATTAACCACCTTAACATCCTTTTGAATGTTGTTATTCTAAGATGGTTCTATAAAAATTTGGAAGATATAAAATACATATTTTATAAATCTCTCATTCATCTTCTAACAAATTTTGCTTTAATGATCATCTGCCTTTAAAATGGTAAAACCACTTTCTGCTAGTTAAAATAAATATTATTCTTTTATAAGTAAGGCAAAGTAATTGGAGTCCCTTTTTCAGATTAAATTACCTCCTTTAATGAAGTTATCCACTTACATTTTGCCAATTGCTGATGCAAATTATTCAGTGTGTTCATCAGATTTTTACATGGCTTCTTTGGAAGTATCTTCCAGGCTACATTTTTCTTATCACCAATTCTAAGATTAAATAACAACAGGAATATATTTGTTACATGGTCTTTGGGAGGGGGAAGGTATATATCTGTTATATATAAAAATAGGAAAAGATTAAACACATTGAATGAAAAATGAAAAACATACAAAATATTTGCATTAACGAGAGAAAAATCCTATGGGGTAAACTGGCATGTTGAATATTTAAAAATTAATTTGTATGAGGGTAGAACCTTGTATTAAATATAGCTCACAAATTTATATTTATACTGAGTAAATTCCAGTTGCTTTGGAATCTTGCTAATCACCATAAAGCTTAATGTGGTGATCTTTACTCTTAATCTCCACTTAAGTGTGCTTAGACACCTAAATATTAGAAAAATCCTACAAGTTTTTTTCTTATATACTGTAAGAAAAAGCACTACAAAAACTTTCAGTAAACTCATGATCCACAGAGCTTATCAAAATACTCTGGTATATTTAAATACTTAGTTTCTTAGTTTCCTAAGAGCATAAGGAAGGATCATTTTTGTTTCTTTCAAAAAAGAAATAACCTATAATATTAAATTACTTGAATAAAGTACATTGTGAAATACTTATATAACTATAAAAGAGGATATCTGTTAAAAAATGATAAAGCAGTTTCCCCCTTATCTGTAGTGGATACATTCCAAGACCCCCAGTGAATGCTTGAAATCACAGACAGTTCTGAACCCCATTTTTACTACGTTTTTTCCCAAGCATATATACCTATGATAAAGTTCAATTTATAAATTAGGAATAGTAAGAGATCAATAACAATAATTTATAATAAAATAGAATTATAACAATATATATAAACGTTATGTGAACGTGGGCTCTCTCTCTCAAAATAACTTACTGTATTGTACTTACGTACTTTCAGACTGCAGTTGGCCACAGATAACTGAAACCATGGAAAGCCAAACTACGGGTAAGGGAGGAACTATTGTATCTTTGTTTCTGGGACAGGCTCCCATAATCTCCTTTATTATAGCTATTACAACACAGTTGGTCTCTAAACCATACACGGGGTAGGAGTAGAAAAGAGCATGGTGATAAAGCATTGCGAAGCATTTGGACTTAAAGATAGCTTTAATGACTCCACTTAAAACAAAAAAGAAAAGACAACGTCTCATTCTGTCACCAAGGGTGGAGTGCAGTGGCATGATCACGGCTCACTGCAGTCCCAGGCTCAAGTGGTCCTCCTGCCTCAGCCTCCCAAGCAGCTGAGACTACAGGTGCGCACCCCTATAGCCTGCTAATTTTTATTTTGTAGAGATGAGGTCTTGCTTTGTTGCCCAGGCTGGTCTTGAACTCCACACCTTAAGAAATCCTCCTGGCCTCTGCCTCTCAAAGTGTTAGGATTACAGGCAAGAGGCACTGTGCCCAGATGACTCTACTTTTTATTGAATCAGTTTTTTTATTTCAAAAGCAATGAATATTCATTTTAGAAAACTTGAACAATGTATAGAAAAAGAAAAGAAAAGTAAAACACTCATATTCTAACCACCACAGAACAACATAACACAGGTGTGTAGTGGAACTTGCTGAACTTTTTATATTCCCTAAACTTCCTACAGAACAAAAAAGGGCAAATATCACTTTGAAAAGTAAACAACAAAAAAAGAGTGGGATAAGAAAGATTAAGCTAAACGAAAATGACTGTCTTAGAATTTTTCCCCTCTATCTTTCTACAAATGAGAATAAAAATAAAGATAAGGCAGAGTCAAACTGCAGATGTCCTGCTGTGAAGGTGTGATTACATTTACAATGTGACCAACAGGATCCTCTGTTATAGTAAGAACGCAATGTAGAAACACTTCTCAAATTATTTTCTTGATGAAACTCAGTAACACAGTTTTCCCACTGTGTCTTACCATTCACTGCATAGTGCCTGTCTTGCTAGACTTAATTACGAGTGTCTTAAAAGAAAGGAGAATACGTGGTTTGCCATTTTATTCCCAGTGCCTAGCAAAAAAGGGCACTCAGGATATGTTTGTGGCGTAAATGAATGAACAACATCTTGGTATCATCTGATCACATCTAATTACTGTTATTGCCATAATTTCCGCCTCTTGTTCTTGATATCTTCGCTCTAAAACTTGGCTGGGTAAGGGCATTCTTTTTTTTTTTTTGAGATGGAGTCTTGCTCTGTTGCCCAAGCTGGAGTGCAGTGGCGCGATCTCGGCCTACTACAAGTTCTACCTCCGGGGTTCATGCCATTCTCCTGCCTCAGCCTCCCGAGTAGCTGGGACTACAGGCACCCGCCACCGCCCCCCACTAATGTTTTGTATTTTTAGTAGAGATGGGGTTTCACTGGTTAGCCAGGGTGGTCTCGATCTCCTGACCTCATGATCCGCCTGCTTCGGCCTCCCAAAGTGCTGGGATTACAAGCATGAGCCACTGTGCCCAGCCGTAAGGGAAATTTTTGAAGTACTTGAGTTTGGTCTATGATCATCTTCTTATAAGAAAGATCATCTTATGAGTAAATGTATACTCACGATGACTTCCACTTACAAGATTACTATATTATTTTACGACACACACATATTACATAGTTACCCAATAATTAGTGGCAGAAAGCATTAGTTTTGGAGTCAAACAGTAATGGCTTTAAAACCCAGTTCTGACAGTATAAGCTATGTGCCCTTTGGTAAGCCGCTTAAAAATCTAAGCTTTGGTTTCCCCATTTGTCAGAAGAGTTAACAAGAACTACCTCTGCTGGGCACAGTGGCTCACGCCTGTAATCCCAGCATTTTGGGAGGCTGAGGCGGGCGGATCATGAGGTCAGGAGATCGAGACCACCCTGGCTAACACGGTGAAACCCCATCTCTACTAAAAAATACAAAAAATTAGCTGGGCATGGTGGTGGGCGCCTGTGGTCCCAGCTACTTGAGAGGCTAAGGCAGGAGAATGGCATAAACCTGGGAGGCGGAGCTTGCAGTGAGCCAAGATTGCGCCACTGCACTCCAGCCTGGGTGACAGAGCGAGACTCTGCTTCCAAAAAAAAAAAGAACTACCTCACAAAGTATGGAGAATCACATGAGATAACTTAGGCTACATATGTAGCTTTACACTTAGTACATATATATTAATTTCTTTCCCTTTCTTCAGAAATTTCTTAATATTTAAAACATAGTCTGTATTATATATACTTAAGACAGACAGGGAAGGGAAAAAGAAACCAAAAATTCCACACTTGGGATTTGTTTTTCTTTCAAATTTCAGGCTGGGGCTTCAGAAATTCTAATTGAAGGAAAGTAGAAACTGTGGTTAAGCTAGTCAGTCCTCCACCCATTTGGAGGGTGATAATGTCAAGAATTCATGAGCACAAACAACTCATGTTTCTCTGATTCTTTAACTCATTAGTGATCAAAGCAGAAAGAAAAGAGTTCAGACCTCAGCAACCTGAAAGAAAAGAAAAGAAAGAAAGAAAGAAAGAAAAGAAAAGAAAAGAAAGAAAAAGAAAAGAAGCAGTAAGTGAGGAGAGACAAAAAATTAATTTTAAATTACACTTATGTCAGGGTCTCTTTCCTGGTGGTCTCCTCAGCCTCCCAAAGTGTGGAGATTACAGGTATGAGTCATCACACTCAGATAAGAAAATTCTTTTAACAAATTAAGAGACATTATAAGGGGGGAAATACAACTTATTACCATAATAAAAACAGTATACACTCTTACCACTGTTAATTTCAATTAAAAAATATTATATCATGTAACATTAAACTGGCAAGGAAAAGTTATATTACTTTAATATTTGAAAGTATTAAACAGTTCTGGTAAAGAATGAAATGTTGATGGTAAAGAACCATTGAATCTATTGATGCCATATGTAAAAGGGCTTTTATGCATAAAATATATTTCATATTTTCTTGGTTAGGCTTTCAATGAATAAAAACTGTTTGACAGTATGCATGCTTTATAAGAGAATATTCATTTTCTGCTAAACTTTTCTAATGGTTTAGGCACTTGAGGTTTCGACATATGACAAGACTGATAACTAATCTAAGGTTTCATAATTAAATCAAAAAGCTTTAGGCTGTCTCAACCCTTCGGGAGGCTGAGGCAGGCAGATCACCTGAGGCCAGGAGTTTGAGACCAGCCTGGCCAACACAGTGAAAACCCATCTCTACTAAGAATACAAAAATTAGCCAGGTGGCGTGCACCTGTAGTCCCAGCTACTTGAGAGGCTGAGGCAGAAGAATCACTTGAACCTGGGAGGAAGAGGTTGCAGTGAGCTGAAATCACGCCACTGCACTTGAGCCTGGGTGACAGAATGAGACATCATCTCAAAAAAATAAAAAATAAAATTTTTCGAAAAAGCTGAGAGCCAGGTCCTAAGCTCTATGTGAGCTGGAGTCTGTGGCGAATCATCACTGCAAGACTACTCCTGCCTCAGCCTCGACTGCTGGGACCTGGCGCTCCACAGCAGCCCAGCCAGACTGCTTTAGTAGAGAAAGAGGTTTTCACCGTGGTCTCGATCTCCTGACCTTGTGATCCGCCCGCCTCGGCCTCCCAAAGTGCTGGGATTACAGGCGTGAGCCACCGCGCCCGGCCCAAAAAAAGCTTTAAGATAAAAAGCTCTTACTTAAAAATGGAGAAAAACTGGGTGTGGTGGCTCATGCCTGTAATCCCAATGCTTTGAGAGGCCAAGGGAGGAGGATAACCTGAGGTCAGGAGTTCCAAACCAGCTGGGACAACACTGCAAGACCCCTTCTCTACAAAAAAATTTAAAAAAAAAAATTAGCCAGGTATGGCCGGGCACGGTAGCTCACACCTATAATCCCAGCACGTTGGCAGGCTGAGGCAGATGGATCACAAGGTCAGGAGATCAAGACCATCCTTGCTAACATGGTGAAACCCTGTCTCTACTAAAAATACAAAAAAATTAGCCGGGCATGGTGGTGGATGCCTGTAGTCCCAGCTACTTGGGAGGCTGAGGCAGGAGAATGGTGTGAACCCAGGAGGCAGAGCTTGCAGTGAGCCGAGATTGCACCACTGCACTCAAGCCTGGGTGACAAAGCAAGACTCTGTCTCAAAAAAAAAAAAAAAAAAGTGGCCAGGCCTGGTGGTACACACCTGTAGTCCTAGCTACTTGGAAGGCTGAGGCAAGAGGACTGCTTGATCCCAGAAATTTGGCAGTGAGCTATGATCATGCTACTGCACTCCAGCCTGATTGACAGAGTGAGACCCCATTTCTTTAAAAAAAAGGAGAAAAACTTACTTCACATTTACATATTTAAGTGTAAAAGCTGTACCAGCTTTGGGGCTTTATTAGACTAAATCATAGTTATTATAAGCATGTCCTGTGGGTTCAATGTGGACAGTGCATCAATTTCCTCTTCCCTGAATAGATTAAGTATGGAAAATAAGGGACACAAAACAATGCAGAATTATAAAAAGGCTTTAAAAATAGTTCCAATAGCTATAACTTACATATAATTTCAATGCAAAGAGATGAAAACATAAAATCCTTGCATCCCTAGGGTGTAAAGATAATGAAATTATGTATAATTTTACAGTTATTTAAAAATGTTACAGCATTTATTTTACTATGATTTTTTTTTTTTTTTTTTTTTTTTTTTTTGAGACGGAGTCTCCCTCTGTCGCCCAGGCCAGAGTGCAGTGGTGCAATCTCAGCTCACTGCAACCTCCGCCTCCTGGGTTCAAGCGATTCTCCTGCCTCAGTCTCCCGAGTAGCTGGGAATACAGGCACCTGCCACCACGTCCAGCTAATTTTTGTATTTTTAGTAGAGACATGGTTTCACCATGTTGGCCAGGCTGGTCTCGAACTCCTGACCTCAAGTGATCCGCCTGCCTTGGCTTCCCAAAGTGCTGGGATTACAGGCATCAGCCACCATGCCCAGCCTATATTTAAGTATTCTAATCGTATTATAAAAGACTAGAAATAGGATTGAAATATTAAAGAATGGTGTTTTAATTCAATTTGTGATTTCACCTATACTCATATCATTAAAGGGAAATAAACTTTTTCTATTTCTAACCTCAATTTCCCTTTGGCTAAATTTCTTTTTCTTTTTCTTTCTTTTTTTTTATTTTTTTGTGAGACGGAGTTTCACTGTTGTTGCCCAGGCTGGAGTGCAGTGGTGTGATCTCAGCTCACCACAACCTCTGCCTCCCGGGTTCAAGCAATTCTCCTGCCTCAGCCTCCCAAGTAGCTGGGATTACAGGCATGCGCCATCACGCTCAGCTAATTTTGTATTTTTAGTAGAGATGGGGTTTCTCTTTGTTGGTCAGGCTGGTCTTGAACTCCTGACCTCAGGTGATCTGATCACCTCGGCCTCCCAAAGTGCTAGGAGTACAGGCGTGAGCCACTGCGCCCAGCTCCCTTTGGCTAAATTTCTAAGCAAGCCTAACATTAAAATGTTTCTTAAATATTGAAAGCCTGAGGATAAAATGTATAGTCTTTCCAATAAAACCTTCTTTAATACTCTAAATCTACTCCACTGATGCATAATAAGGTCTGATTCAAAGATGGTGATTACCCCACATAACAAGGAATACAATATATCTTAAAAGAATCCTCGTTAACAATCATAAAATATACAGTTACATACATATGTTACAAAGTTGTAAAATATAGATGTAGAATCACTAAAATGTACTTACTGAGAAATAGTGTTGGTATCTACATCAACACAACTGACATCTGGTGGAGGATCATAGAGATCAAAGTATCTTGAATCAATCCCTACTATGAATGGACATGGTGCACTCAAGACATCTGCTAAAGCCAGTGGGCAGAGAGGAACATACGGGCATGGCCAGTGGAAAGGGAAAATCATCTTGGATAAACAAAAGATAGGAGAGCATTTACCTTTTTGACACTTAAGCATAATTTATCAGCACACACAAAAAACTGTCTTTTAAGTATTACCTAAAGTCTAATGCCTGATAATGAATTAAATAATTGTAACTACAGTTAATGGTCAGGAAATCAAAACTACTTTCAAAAAAACACAAATTCATTACTCTCTGAATTTTAGTTAAGCATTAAAATGGCTTTAAGTTATATAAATAAACTAAATTTAAACTAAATTGACTGCCAATAAGAAACTGTGATACTCACAGACACTAATGCTTCTGTCACACTAGTAAGCACGGATGGCCGTAGGGAATGGATAAGAATTTTATGTTCTGTTACTGCAAACACCAGTAGTGTCACAGCATTTTCAGGGCCTAAATTCTGGAGTAGTGTTGAAAACTTGCCACCACTGTCAATCCAAACAAAAATATATAATTATAAAATAATGATTCAAACACTTCATTATCTAAAACAATGGGCAAAAGTAGTTGATTAGAGTAGGATTTGTATTATATATGTTGATTAGGGTACAATTTGTATTATATATTCACCATTAAACATGATTGCTGCTATGATGCAGGGAAAACACTGCATCACAAACACACTATGAAAACAATGCAGTTCTGGGAGATTCCAAAATCATTCTTTTGTACTGTATTCAATATGGAAAACGAAAAGTCATCTGCTTCATTTCATGTAAAAAGATTTGTCATGTACATAATGTCCAAATAAAGAATGCAATTTATAAAAGGGATGCTTTGATTGAAAGCAAATCCTTAAATGGAAGTTTTTTGGACATGGTCTATCTTCCACTGTAATTATCAGAAAAACCATATGACTTACAGGCCCACTTCCCTTAAGGTAAATACACATTAAAACTTAATTTTATGAATAATCTTTACTACTGTAATGATAATAGTAATAGGAAATCAAGAGGTACAAAATAATGAGATACACATACAAAACAAGTTAATAATGAAAACAATAAACTTAGGCCTTCTATATAGTAACAAAATACTGAACTGACAAAGTAAATAGTTCAGTAAGCCAGCAAGTATTTTGTTTATATAATGCTAAACAACTAGTTTCACTGGAATAATCTTTTAAATAAAGCAAAACTAGTAACAAAAGCCTCTTGGTGAAATGAAAACATATGTCCACAAAAAAATTGGGGTAAGTTCATAGTAGCCAAAATGTGGAACTATCCCAAATGTCTATCAACTGACAAACAGATAAATAAAACATATATCCATACAATGAAATATTATTCAGCAATAAAAAGTACTGATGCATGAGGCAACATAGACAGACCTTGAAAACATTAAGTCAAAGAAGCCAGACTACATATTGTATGATTCCATTTATATGAAATGTCCAGTATAGACAGATCTACAGCAACGGAATGTAGATTAGTGGTTGACTAGGGCTGGAGAGGGGTATGTGTATGTTAGAGATGGGAGGAATTAAGGAAGTTAACTGCTGAAGGGTAAAGAGTTTCTTTCTAGGGTGATGAAAATGTTCTAAAATTTATTACAGTGATAGCTGCAGAACTCTGTGAATATAACTATTGAATCATACACTTTAATTGGGTGAATTATATGATATGTGAATTATAACTCAATAAAGCTGTTACCTAAAAAAGTCCTTTATGTAATTTAGAGTAACATACATAGTCTCAGTCATTGTTTCTAGTTTATTTTCAGCTCAAACAAAGGTTAAAACATTTGTCACTCTGCGCTGAGAGCTAGTGATGAAATAATCTGCAATTCTTACAAAATTAATGTCAAAGATGGCAGCTGCTCTCCCTTAGGTATCTGCTGTACAACTTAATCAAACTGTAACCATTTCTCTGATGAAAAAATTACACAGCTAATCAACTTTCAAGAAGGGATACTGTAGAGAAAACATACTTAATAATTTCTCTGAACTTTTAAGGTAAGAAAATACATTGTCCTATTCTACAATTTAGTAATTAGAACCACTTTTTTTTGTTTTGGAAATTAATTGCATTTTAAAAAGAAAAAATTAATTGCATTTGAATGTTCTTCAGAGGTTAAAGTTTAAATTAATTGTTCTCATCATCTACATATATAAATACACCACACACACACACTTACACAATAGTAGGTACTTGATGATAATAGATACACAAAATACAAAACACTATTATAAAAATTTCCTTTTTTTCGTTAATAACTGCAACCCAAACATTAAGTAAAAGAAATTTAGAGTAGTAGTAGTTCAGTGAGAAGTATTCCCATCAACATTTGAAATTTTAGCTAGGAAAAAGAAAATATTTGAATGTTATGCTAGATTGAGAGAAAAATAAATAGAAATGAGGTTTTACTTGCCTTAGTGGAAGAGGTGAAGACACAGGCTGACTGAGAATTAGATTATCATGTGGTGATAACTGGAAGAAGATTTAAAATAAAGAATTTGAAACATAAAGATGAACTTTAAAACATCACTTTCTGTTAAAAATATTAGAATAATGATTATGCCCATGAAGTTTCACTATATCTATTTACCAGTATCAGAACAATTTATATCACTCACTAAGATCTTAAAAAACAGCTCCTGACCCCTTCCAACTACTAACTCTTCTTACTGTGAATCCTCTTTTCTTCTGTCCTCAGTGGTTTCCCTGATGCCATTTTAACAAATTCACACTGAAAGACTAAATTATTCATTTAATACCAAAATACCAGGGTCAAAAAACCTATGGCCTACATGGCAAATCCATAGATTGCCTGTTTTTGTAAATAAAGTTTTACTGAAATATAGGCATGCTCATTCTTTACATATTACCTAGCTGCTCTTGTGCTGTAACAGCAGAGCTGAATAGCTGTGACAGAGATCAGATGATCAGTAAAGACCAAAATATTTACTGTATGACCAATAACCAAAAAAGTTTGTTAACTTCCACCATAAAACAATCTTTTGTGTGTTATTTAAACTGAATGTGCTACGTATTTTCTTACACTAAATACCAGGAAACAAGACAGAAATGACATGTGGATATTCAGACTGAATATAAAGTTCAAAATAATATTTTTTAGATATTTTATCTGTATCAATAATGTAATTACTCTTATCTATGTTTTGAAATTTATGCAAACATAACTTTTCCTTATATCTATTCTAATACATTTAACTTATTATATGATTGCCAAAGGCACAAACTTTCAAATACCTACAACAAATTTAGGGGAAAAAAGTTCCTTTCTGTGTATTCAAAATGTCTACTTCAACCCACTTCTTTAATTCTTGAACGCTTTCTCTAAGAAAAGCAGGAGATGTCTGGGAGGAGTCAATAAAACATTAAGGGCCCAAACTACAACGGGGAATAGTATCTGGTTCTCTCTAAATCTCATTAGGTTTTTTTCCTCATTCAAAATTGTTATTCTTATGTTACATTTTGACAGAGCCAATAACAACTCATAGGTCCCCCAATCAAAAACATAAAAACCTCACCTGAACTAAAATCCGTGGTCTCTGAGGAGATGGAAAAGGAACTTTATGCATAAAATGAGAAATATGCCTTGAAAACAAACAAAAATGTAAGTGATTCCAAAGTGAATGCCATATGATATAAAGGTCAACATGTCTCCACAAGTCCAAGTTGAGTCAAAACCCTGTGTACCTATTATTTTGAAATCCCCAATACTATGAAAACAAGTGAACAATCAAAAATCATTCATTCCATTAAAGTTGCTTCTGCTTAAACCCAGTGACTTTTCACATTAATAGGTATTCACTTCAACATTTGTTATCACTGTCTTAAAAGTCTGTTTAACTTTTACCTAGATAATATGTGACATATCAGTGATGTGGAAATTACCCAAAAAGTAAATTCTTACATTTACAATATGCTTTTTAGTGAATTGCTCATATTTTATGTACAACAAACACTTAAGGTGCTCCAGAAAAAAATGAAACCGTTTAATAGCTTCTAAAAAATGAACAGTATTCTTTCTATTAACAATACGTTAAAAATTATATTAATGATTTTGTAGGGTTTTTTCCCCCAGAATAAGACAGATAAAAAGCTAGATCTATGGATTTTGTTTTTAACACTATGGAACAGAAAAAAAGCGACCACAGTGAAAAATCTTTCCTGGGGGAGAATAAGCTATTTTATTTCTGAATTATTTTTTAAATTTTTGTTCCAGTCTGAATGTTTGTATTTTTTTTAAAACATTATTTCAAAATCATCTTGGTTTCAGAACAAAGAAAATTTCAACTAGATAGACAATACTAGAAATTTATTAATTTACAAATATGTTTTGCCTGTTTACTATATAAAAACACACCAACAGACATGATAGGATATGTATAAAAGGCATAAAGCCACCAATGTCTACCATTAAAGTACTCATAATCTAAACAAACATTAAGCGGGGAATGAATACCACAGCATATACATCTGCTTGAATTATGAAGTAGTTAGAACAGCAGAAAACAAAGTGTGATCCACAAACCCCTAAAGATATTCAAGATCCATTCAGGGAAGATCTGCAAGGTCACAACTATTTTTATAATAACAATATGATGTTGGCCAAGTGTGGTAATCCCAGCACTTTGAGGGGCTGAGGCGGGTGAACTGATTGAGCCTAAGAGTTTAAGACCAGCCTAGGCAACGTGGTGAAACACTGTCTCTACAAAAAAATACAAAAATGAGCCAGGCATGGTGGCATGCGCCTGTAGTCCCAGCTACTTGGAGGGGCTGAGGTGGGAGGATGGCTTGAGCCCAGGAAGTCCGGGCTGCAGTGAGCCATGATCATGCCACTGCTCTCCAGCCTGGGCAACAGAGTGAGACGCTGATTCATAAACAAAAACAGGCAAGGCGCGATGGCTCACACCTGTAATCTCAGCACTTTGGGAGGTCAAGGTGGGCAGATCACTTGAGGTCAGGAGTTTGAGACCAGCCTGGCCAACATGGTAAAACCCTGTCTCTAACAAAAATACAAAAATTAGCCAGATGTGGTGGTGCATGTCTGTAATTCCAGCTACTCAGGAGACTGAGGCATGAGAATCACTTGAGCCCAACAGGCAGAGGTTGCAGTGAGCTGAGATCACATCACTGTACTCCAGCCTAGGTGACAGAACAAGACTCTGTGTCAAAAAACAAAAAGAAAAAGAAAAAAACAAGCAAACAAAAAATTATATGATGTCATTTGCTTTTTGCACAATGTTGACATTTGCACTGACAGTGCAAGAGCATTGTGGGTAAAACTGCTGGTGACTTACTATGAATCAAGGCAGTGGCACCAAAATGTACTAGTAGTTGCTATATTCTTTACTACTATACACTTGCAGTAAGAGTGTCAACATTAGCAGTAAATATTACTAATTGTATTAAGTTTTGGCTGTAGTGTACATTTTTAAAATTCTGTATGATGAAAGGGAAACTACACATAAAGAACTTCTGTTGTATACAGAAGTACAATGGTTGTCTTGATTTTGGAAATGCACTTGTACAACTAAGTTGTGAGTGAACTTGCTGGTTTTCTCCCACAGAGTGCAATTTTTGTTTGAAAGATGACTGACAGGCCAGGTGCGGTGGCTCACACCTGTAATCCCAGCACTCTGGGAGGCCAAGGCAGGTGTTTCACCTGAGGTCAGAAGTTCGAGACCAGCCTGAGCAACATGGCAAAACCCCATCTCTACCAAAAATACAAAATTAGACAGGTGTGGTGGCACACGCCTGTAATCCCAGCTACTGGCAGTATTTGCCAATAATTAAATACAAACTTTCAAGTGGAAATTAGAATTCTGCACCATGAGCTTCCTAATGCTCAAAAACTTTTCTAAGATAGGTGGTGATATTAACAAATGTGATTTTTTAATATTAATAATAACATGTGTCTACATTTGGAAGATGTGCTTAACTTGGCAAATCAGCATTTTCCAAATGACCAATGCACAATGCTACAAAATAATGCATAACTGGAAGTTCCCCCAAAGAGTCAAACAGACCGACAGATTTTTTTTTTTTCTTTTTTTTTGGAGACAGAGTTTCGCTCTGTCGCCCAGGCTGGAGTGCAGTGGCATGATCTTGGCTCACTGCAACCTCTGCCTCCCGGGTTTAAGCAATTCTCCTTGCCTCAGCCTCCAGAGTAGATGGGACTACAGGCACCAGCAACCACGGTTGGTTTTTGTATTTCTTTTTTTTTAGTAGAGACAGGGTTTCACCATGTTGGCCAGGCTGGTCTTGAACTCCTGACCTCCTGCCTCAGCCTTCCAGAGTGTTGGGATTACAGGTGTGAGCCACCACACCTGGCCAGACCAATAGATTTTAATGTAACTGACAAAGTTCACTACTACAGTTTTAGATTGCAAATAACTTGTAAGAAACCAACATTTGTCAAGCTTGGTGCAGCGTCAAAAAAAAAGAATATGCAAAACTTTCTGAAAATATTATTCAAAATCCCTCCCTTTTCTATCTACATATCTGTGGGAGGCCAGGCTTTCTTTGTATATTTCAACCAAAACAACTACTGCAACAGATTGAATGCAGAACCATATATGGAAGCCCGGCTATGTTCAATTAAGCTAGACATTAGAGATTTGCAAAAATGTAAAACAATGCCCTTCTGCTCACTAAAGTTTTTTTAGTTTTGGAAAAGTTATTTTTCAAAAAAGACATTTATATTAACATGTAATGGGTTTGTTATCTTTAAAATAAATAGACCTGGCGATTCCATTACTGGGCATATTGCCAAAGAAAAAAAATGCATTCATCTAATTTTTCCTTTACATTCATTATATGTAAATACGGTAAGGAATTTTTTTTTTTTTTTTTTTTTTTTGAGACAGGGTCTCCCTCTGTCACCCAGGCTGGAGTGCAGTGGCATGATCATGGCTTACTGCAATCTCCGTTTCCCAGGTTCAAGTGATTCTCATGCCTTGGCCTCCCAAGCAGCTGGGACTACAGGCATGGGCCATGTCCAACTAATTTCTGTAGTTTTGTAGAGACAGGGTTTTGCCATGTTGCTCAGGCTGGTCTTAAACTACTGGACTCAAGCAATCTGCCTGCCTTGGCTTCCCAAAGTGCTGAGATTATGGGTATGAGCTATTGCACCCAGCCCCAGTAAGAAACATTTTTAAAGGTTCATAATAAATTTAAAGTATATGTAAAATAAGAATTTAAAAATTAGTAAAAAATTTTCAGCATTTGTCCAGATTAGGATCTCTAAACTTTACAAGAGCATTAAAAAAAAGAAACATTAATTTCATCTCATTGGAGACAAAATTATTTTAAATAACAAGACCACAAACACACAATGGAGAAATATTACCTGACTGAAATAAACCATTTTTTTCAAATAACTCTTGAGAAATCTAGTATCCATACAAAATTTACCCAGTTGCCAACACAAATTTTCCACATAATGGAAAGATCTGTCAAATGTTGAACCAAGAACACTTAACTTACTTCTCAATTGGAAGGACATGAGGCCCAGAGATGGAATAACGATACAGAAAAGTCAGAAACTTCCTGAATGCATCAAAAAAAGGCCAGTGAGAAAGAAGACAGATGCATTTGTTAGTATGAATTGTTTTGGAACTATCAGACTTCCCATCTGCTGATGTTAAACCCAAAAGAAGTCTCTGTTTTTCTGTGAGATTCTCCTCAGAGTATGGTTCATAAAACTGAATAGCAGCACCATAAACCTGCAAAACAAGTAATATATCCAGTAAATATACTTTGTATCATATATCCAAATGACATCATCAGTTAAATATTTAATAAATGCTTGCTATGAGCCAGGTGAGAGGCCAGGTATTAGGAACACAGTGATGAAGAGACACCCCTCCTGCTTTCTTGATGTATCTAAGAACTATATAGTGCTATTCTCATGTCTCCTTACTATTGAAAGAAAAGGTTATTTTGATTAAATTTATTTGTTTTATAAAGAGTGGAAGCAATTTTATCAATATTCTCTAGAAGAAAATGATTGAAAATTAATTACTTGGTAGAAAGTGAGATGAAAATTTAGATAAGGAAATACAAATTCCAGCGTTGGGCAATTCATTGAATTTCTCGGGACATCAATTTTCCTATCCATAAAATGAGGACGTTAGACTTGATAATTTCTAAGGTCCCTGCCAACTATCATGTCTGTAATTCTAAACTGCATTATATATTTAATAATGTTACTTTCAAAGCTTCTTTATCACAGAAAGTGAACCAATGAAGGATCGTCATTTGATGATGAAAAAATGTTTCACTACAATCACAAAAAAGCATTTAGGTGGATGGGACTGAATAAAAATTCTCTTTTCCTGTCCCTGGATACAGTTATTTTAATCAAGTGGAAAAGTATGCATAATGCATTCAATTTAATCAGTTTTTCCCCTACTATTCTTTGCATTATAGAAAACTTGAAAATGTACAAGAAATTTGCAGATACAAATTGTCAAACACATACCTTTTCAGCTGAGGCTCCAGTTAAAACAAATGTAGAAAATACAGGGAGAGGGTATTTGCTATTTGATGGCCAACATTCAATGGTTGCACCCATTGGTAAACAAAATAGAGGAACGGATTCTGGTAGTGAGAATGACTCATAATCTTCTTGAGGATATCTACAAATTAGGCCTATAAAAACAACAATAAATATTAAGTCATCATCTCTTGAATTTAGGTACTTATTAGTTCAATGATGATAAAATGCTTTGTTATTTCACACATTTGGAATGCCAAAGCATGACATGTATGTAATGACAGTGAATACTTTGGTAGGATTCATAGAGATTTTAATCCTTGAACATTATAACTATTAACTAACTGCTTAATATTTATCAAGCTTCACCCATAAAGGCTATGTTAAAGCTAACAAGAAAAAGATATCCTACAGAAATGCACAAACATACTCCTAAAAATTCAGTTTGTGGCCACACTACCTTACAAAGCATACTAAGTTTTGGAAATTTTCAATATGGTTTATTTTCATCTATCTACTTCATCAGCTCTCAATAACTTTCCCTCAGGGGTGCTTTTACACATTAAAATTCATATCCCATAGGAGTATATGTTAACTTCTAGCACAAATACAGGAAAATTACTCATAAAAATAGAAGAGTCACATATTTACAATGTCTTAGCAATAGTACCAACTCAAGCTCAGCTTCTAAATAACACCAGATTATATGAAGATAGAGTTTTAAGTTGCCTATGATTTCACATTAGGAAAACGGTCCAGGCATCTTCCACTGAATACATTCCAGGAAGAACCTTGTACCTCATTTTGTGGAACTAGAAACAGAAAATAGGTTCCCTGGCCATAAAGCCCTTAAAGTCAAGTAGATATTATCACTAGACAGCTACAAAGACAAAAAGATAAACTGGGGGAATGTAAGTGGTTGTTGCTTCTGCCACTAATATTTCTGTGACTTTGGACAAATGACATACTACAGGAGTATGGTTTTCTCATCTATAAAATGAGATGAAGTAGATAAACTAAGGTCCAAGGCAGTTCTAAAATCATTTAATTACATGCTAGCCAGCAAGTAGGTCCCATGAGAATCCATAGTTAACTCTGTACTACTCTCTCAGGTCATGAGGTAATAATAAAGTCATAAAGTAAGTACAGAAATAGTGATGAAGGCTGGCTGGGCACAGTGGCTCACACCTGTAATCCTAGTACTTTGGGAGGCTGAGGCGGGCAGATTGCCTGAACTCAGGAGTTTGAGACCAGCCTGGGTAACACGGTGAAACCCTATCTCTACTAAAATACAAAAAATTAGCCAGGCATGGCGGCATGCGCCTGTAGTCCCAGCTACTTGGGATGAGGCAGTAGAATTGCTTGAACCAGGGAGGCGGAGGTTGCAGTGAGCCAAGATCATGCCATTGCACTCCAGCCTTTCAATGGTTGCATCCATTGGTAAACAAAATAGAGGAACGGATTCTGGTAGTGAGAAAGACTCATAATCTTCTTGAGGATATCTACAAATTAGGCCTAGGGCAACAGAGTGAGACTTTGTCTCCAAAAAAGAAAAAAAAAAAAAGAAAAGAAAAAGAAATACTGATGAAAGCCAGTACAGTGGCTCACGCCTGTAATCTCAGCACTTTGGGAGGCTGAAGTGGAAGGATCACTTGAGCCAAGGAGTTTAAGAGCAACCTGGGCAATACAGCAAGACTCCATCTCTACTAAAAAAAAAAAAAAAAAAAAAAAATTAGCAAGGCATGGCGGCACATGCCACCATGTACTCTCAGTAGTCTCAGCAACTTGGGAGGCTGGGAGGCTGATGTGGGAGGACTGCTTGAGCCCAGGAGTTCAAGGTTGCAGTGAGCTATGATCCCACCACTGCACTCTAGACTATGCAACAGAACAAAACTTTGTCTCAAAAAAATAAAAATAAAAAAGGTGATAAATTGTAGATCCAAAAATATCAAAGGCCGGGTATGGTGGCCCTCACCTGTAATCCCATCACTTTGGGAGGCTGAGGCAAGAGGAGCACTTAAACAGAGGAGTTTAAGACCAACCTGGGCAACATAAGCAAGATCCTGTCTCTACAAAAATTTAAAAAATTAGCCAGGCATGCTGGGATACGCCTATAGTCCAAGGTACTAGGGAGACTGAGGCAAGTGGATACCTTGAGCCCAACAGTCTGAGGTTGCAGTGAGCTACAATCATGCCACTGTACTCTAGCCTAGGCAACCGAATGAGACCCTGTCTCCAAAAAAAAAAAAAAAAATCAAATGTAAAAGAGAAACTTGAGTCTAGAACTCTAAACACAAGCATGTATACACATGTATATGTATATATGTATATATTTTTAAAGATGGGGTCTATGTTGCCCAGGCTGGTCTTGAACTCCTGGGCTCAAGCAATCCTCCTGCCTCAGCCTCCCAAAAAGCTGGAACTACAGCCACATGCCACCATGCCCTGCATAAAAGCAATTTTTAAAAGGCTGAATCTGTTCTCTTGTAAATAAGATCACTATGTTTGATATTTTGGGGTCTCTGAAAATTGGACATTTTGACTATGCATTATAAAACTTCAAATTGGTTTGTAATATTTTTCATTATTATGAAACATGATTTCATGTGAACTACAGCTCTTACTAAATTTAAGTATTAAAGAAATATTAATCTAAAATTAAAATACATTTTCCCATATTTCTGCTGATTTAAAAACTTAAAGATAATTGAGATATCCTTATTATTTATTTAAAACCAAAGCTTAAAATAAAAGCCCGCTTTATTTTAAAATTAATCTTTCATCAAGCATCCAATAAACATATGAGTGAAGACAAAAATGAGAATCAAAAGATATGGATTGTAGTCCCAGTTCTGATCCTAACACATCCTAGGCAGGTTTTTTTCTTTTCTTTAACCTTTCTGGGCCCTGTAATACACAGATATATGAAGTATTCCATGAAAAATTACACTTACCAGCTTTGTAAGATATAGTGTTCGTCTTTGCCACTGATTTTTTATAACACAAGTATACCGCTGATCCCCACTGGATTTAAAAAAAAAGACAAATTTAATTTTCAAAAGGTAGGAACTTGATAAAAAGGAATCTCTTTGAGCTCTCTAGTATGCCTTATCTAAGATGTAGTAACAAATTTCTCTCTGCTAGCTATTTTCAGTTGGCTGTTTTGTCAACATTTTATTGGGATCACTGTCCACTTTTCTTTCAGAAGTAAATTGTAACTTTTTTTTCCCTTGCAACAGCAATAACATGAAGAAAACTTGACTCTTTTAAACAAAGTTAAGCCACAACCATTTAGATTTTATTCTAAGTCCAAACTGTGGGTATAAATGATAAACTACGAAATATCAACTCAAGTGCATACCTTCAACTCCACAATCTGTTTCAGATATTGCTAGGTTTTTCTGCAACCCTTTATGCCTCAAGAGTTGTAATTTGTTAAATCCACTTCCTTATTTCCTACTTTCTCCAAAATTCATTTCCAAATCAGACTTTAATCACCACTCCTTAAAAGAATAACTTAACTTCCAATTTTTTTTTTTTTAACGGAGTCTCGCACTGTCACTCAGGCTGGAGTACAGTGGTGCGATCTTGGCTCACTGCAACCTCCACCTCCTGGATTCAAGTGATTCTCATGCCTCAGCCTCCCAAGTAGCTGGGATTACAGGCACGTGCCACCATGACTGGCTGATTTTTTTTTTTTTTTTGAGATGGATCGCAGTGGTGCAATCTCGGCTCACTGCTACATCCGTCTCCCTGGTTCAAGTTATTCTCCTGCCTCAGCCTCCAGGAGTAGCTAGGATTACAGGAGTGCACCACCATGCCCAGCTAATTTTTGTATTTTTAGTAGAGACAGGGTTTCACCATGTTGGCCATCGTGTTGGCCAGGCTGGTCTCGAACTCCTGATCTCAGGTAATCCGTCCACTTCGGCTTCCCAAAGTGTTGGGATTACACGTGTGAGCCACCATGCCCAGCCTCTTTTTATTCTTATTTATCATTACATGCTATATTTGCTTGTTAATGTCTTTCTGACTTGAATATATGCTTAATGAGGGTACGGATTTTGTTTTCTTCACCACTATACTCCCACAGGCTAACACATAGTAGTTCAGTAAGTATTACTAAATAACTATATACATAATTTATTTAAAAGTTTTAAAATAAGGGTAAAATAGTTTTATGAAACATATTCTTTACACAATCCATGCAAATGAAGAAGTGTAATGTCACTGATAAGTAAAAGTATATAATAAAAATTTTTATTACTATTTAATGTGATTTGTACAACTCTACCCCTACTACCCTGGATTGCAATAATCTCCCAAACGGTCTTCCTCCTTCCACCTTTGCTTCCCGCCATGGTCTATCACTACATAAATGAGTGATCTTTTTAAATCAAATGTCAGAGCATGTCACTGTTCTGTTCAAAATCTCAGTCTCTCTCAGAATAAAAGCCAAAGTCCTTACAATCACCTAAAGGCCCTGATCATCTACCCCCAATTCCAATCTCTTTATTCTCCTCATAATTTATTCTGCTTTAAGACACACCATTGTCCTTATTGTTCCCAAAACATGCCAGGAATGCTCCCTCCTTGAGGCCCTTTGCACAGACTGTTCCCTATATTTCAAACATTCTTTGCCTGTGATATCTGAATGATTAACTACCTGCCTTCAAATATTACTTTCAAATAAGGGCTTCCCTGACCACTCAATTTAAAATTGCAAGTCATTTCCCACTACTCCCAATCCTCTTTTATGCTACTGTAGGTTTTCTTTTTCACTACAGTACTTACCACTTTCTAACATACTATACTTTAAAAGTTATTTGTTTAAAATTTATTATCATCTATTTTCATCCACTCTGATAAGTTCTATATTCTGTTATCATTAATATCTAAAACAGTGCCTGGTGCATTATAGGTGCTGCATAAAGTATTTGCTGAATGAACTAATCTTGGAGCAGAGGTTTCTAGGTAGAAGGAATGTCAAGAGGAAAGGCCCTGATACGGAAGTATGCCCATCATGACCTAAGAGCTAAAGAGGCAATGACAGCAGAGAAGAGTAAATGAGCTACTGATGGGAGATAAGGAAGCCAGATCATATGGGTCCTTTTAGGCTGTTTTAAGGATTTTGGCTTTTATTACTCTTGGAGATAGTGAAAGCCACTGGAGGGTTTTGAGTAGAAGACAGGCATTATTTGATTTACAGTCAAAAGGTCACTCTGAGTACTATGTTGAGAAGTGGGGGTAGGAGACAAGGAAGAAAGCAAGTACTCATAATTATTTTGGATCAGTAATCCAGGCAAAAATCATGAGAGTTTGAATATGGGTAGCAACAGTGGGAATGATGAAAAGAGGTCAGATTCTGGGCATATTCTGAAAATAGAGACAAAAAAAATACCCTATTTGATTATATGATGTACAGTGTAAGAGTCAAAGACGATGCCAATGCCTGAGTAAAAGAAAGGAAGAAGCTCAATTGAGATGGAGAAGACTGTGGATAAAGCAGATTTGGGGTGAAGATAAGGGGTTCAGTTTTAGACATGTTAAGTTTGAAACATCTATTAGACATCCAAGTGAAGAACTAAATAGAGTTAAGGTGAGTGGTCTGAAATGGACACACAAACTTGAGAGATGTCACCACTTGAGGTATAGGTAATGAGAGATACATTTACGTGGCACACTTCCTCACCTCGTGGGGAGTAAACTCAAATATCACCTTATCAGAGAGTCTTCCTTTCACCATTTTACATACAATAACAAGGCTCCCTCCACCCTGCCTAGTTCTCCCTATCACCCCTCTCTTGCATTTTTTTTCCTCCTTAGCATGTATCGCCATTTGGCATATTATATATTTTCTTAACTATTATCTAAATATAACAAAGTTTACTTACATAAGACTAAGTAAACATTAATGGGTAGCTCTGAGAGACTCAAAGTATAAGCTTTTAGTGTCTGAACTTTGTATCTACTTTGGATGTAGAGAAGCCTTTTTGTTGGCTTGTTTCTTGTGTAATCCTTTCAAGAATGAAATAAGAATTGTAAGTTATTTCTGAATAAAAAATGCATTATATACCTGTCAAAGGCCAGGTGACAAGTAGATACTTAAAGGTCAGGACTAAAACTTTGGAAAAATCATCAGTATTACAGAAAATACAGACAAGTTACATAAGTATTTTCATGTAAGAAGCCAAGTGTCTGAATATAAATTATTTTCCAACTTTGGTTTCTCTGATATTTAGTTCACACTCACTTAATAAAGTTCTCATTTATACATACTTAAAAATCTGATGAATAACAATCAGAGAAGATATCATAAATTGCATTATACAATCACTTAAAAATATTTTATCATGAAATGACAATCTGCTGAGTATTCAAAAACCTAACAAATCTTTGCTTTTCAACTTTAAGTATCTGTCAGCCTTCCAAATGATGAATAGCTAATAGCAAAATGTGGTCAAACTAAAGTGAAAGAGAACAATACTAAAATATCTCTCTTATTTAAAACACACAACACACATAAAATAATATGTTTGGCTATCTGTAAATATCTTACTAAAAAACAAAAACCCTTAATCTTTTATTTTAATATAGTTTAATGAATTATGTTGAGATTGTAGCCTTGGGAAATTTTCTCTTGATGGAAAAATATTAAAGCATTTATAAAAATAAAATCCCAACACAGCAACGAACATAAGCAACATTTAACACATTAATCTACTGGAAAAATATTTTTTAAGTCACATGAATATGTAAAAGTCAAGTAGATATTATGAATACAGGCAAACAAATTTTGGTTTATCAAATGGGTAAAAAAAATTTATAAAAATGGGTTCTTTATTGGAAAGTCCCAACTCTACTTCCCAATAAATCCAATTTGAAAAGATAGCAAGAAAATTTCAATAATAACTTTGGTGACAACAAAAAGAGAACTATATGACCATTTGGATATAGTAGAAACCAGAGGGAATATTCTAAAATGAAAAACAAGGAATTAAAAATACAGTATAAGTTATGGGGCTCTGTAGGAAAGAGAACCATGGATATTAAAATTAAGAGCGGGGCCAGGCATGGTGGCTCATGCCTGTAATTCCAGCACTTTGGAAGGCCGAGGTAGGTGGATCACCCGAGGTCTGGTGTTTGAGACTGGCCTGGCCAACATGGTAAAACCCCGTCTCTACTAAAAAAAAAAAAAAAAAAAAAAAAATTAGCCACGTGCGGTGGCAGGCACGCTTAATCCCAGCTACTCAGGAGGCTGAGGCAGGAGAGTCCCTTGAACCTGGGAGGCGGAGGTTGAGGTGTGCAGAGATCATACCATTGCACTCCAGCCTGGGTGACAAGAGTGAAACTCCATCTCAAAAAAAAAAAAAAGAAATAAAGAAAAGAATTAAAAGCATTTTCCAAATTTTTTTACACACAAGGTTCAGGGTGAAAAAGAAAAAGGAGTCATTGTTCTAAAACTACTTTAAACTCTCTACCAATAAGTATCCACATTGTAGTTTGCTACAGCAAAAACATACTTTCAAATTCCTCCTCTTTCCCACAGAATTAGGTACATGATTTAATCACTTGCTTTGTTAACAGTTCTACTTTTTTTCTTTTTCTTTTCTTTTTTTTTTTTTGAGACAGAGTCTCGTTCTGTCGCCCAGACTGGAGTGCAGTGGTATGATCTCGGCTCACTGCAACCTCTGCCTCCCAGGTTCAAGCAATTCTCCTGCCTCAGCCTCCCAAGTATCTGGGATTACAGGCGTGCACGCCAAGGCCTGGCTAATTTTTGTATTTTAGTAGACAGGGTTTCAGCATGCTGGTCAGGCTGGTCACAAACTCCTGACCTCAAGTGATCCAACTGCCTCAAGTCTCCCAAAGTGTTGGGATTACACGTCATAGCGCCCAGCTCAATTCTACTTTTCTAAGTAAACTCACTAAATCAAATGCTGACATTCTTGGACAGTTGTAAAACAAGAGCCATGTGGAAAGAGTATTTTAAAAACACCCGTAAGGAGACTCGGCCAGGTGCAATGGCTCACACTTGTAATTCCAGCACTTTGGAAGACTGAGGCAGGCAGATCACTTGAGGTTAGGAGTTCAAGACCAGCCTGGCCAATATGGTAAAACCCTGTCTCCACTAAAAACAAAAACAAAAAAAACAACAAAAAACAAAAATTGGCCGGGCGTGGTGGTGCACGCCTGTAATCCCAGCTACTCGGGAGGCTGGGATAGGAGGATCACTTGAACCCAGGAGGCTGAGGTTGCAGGAAGCTGAGATCATGCCACTGCACTCCATCCTGGGTGACACAGTGAGACTTTGTCTAAAACAAAACAAAAAAAACTCTTAACGAGAGTCAAAAACTAAGGAGATAGTACCACATTTGCCAAAAATTAGTTATGTGTTTTAAAGCCAGTCAAGCAAGCTACCTGGACTAAATATTCTTATTCATAAATTTCTGCAATTTTAGATCATATGATCACTCTAAGTTCTCATCCAGCTCTAAAATACTGTAATTAGGTTCTAATATCAAATCAAAGTCCAAATCATTTAAGGCTATGGTCCAAGGTTTAAAACAAAGTAATTTTCGAAAACTCTTTTCTTAAGCTTAACATGGACTAAACCAGATGCTATTATCATCCTCATTTTACAATCATGAAACAGGCACAGAGAGGGTAAGTTACTTGTCCTAGGTCACACAGTCAGTAAGGGTCAGAGATAGGATATAGACCCAGACACTCTAGAACCAGAGTCTGTGCTCTGAATTACTAATCTACACTGATTTTAATCACTATGAAATACAGAATACAGATATCCTTTGCTATCTTACTGAGAGGGTTAAAACCAAATTCAGGGTCCCAAAATTTGTACTGTATCCAGCCACATATCAATACACCCCAGTTTTTCCTCTTTTTGCTTTATCTTAACCCTCAGTACCTCATGTTGCTATATTAAGAGAGGGAAAAAAAGTTTCAAAAGTCTACTTCCTGGCCGGGCATGGTGGCTCATACCTGCAATCCCAGCACTTTGGGAGGCTCAGGTGGGCAGATCACAAGGTCAGGAGTTCAAGACCAGCCTGACCAACATGGCAAAACCCCATCTCTACTAAAAATACAAAAATTAGTCGGGCATGGTGGCGTGTGCCTGTAATCCCAGCTACTCAGGAGGCTGAGGCAGGAGAATTGCTTGAACCTGGGAGGTGAAGGTTGCTGTGAGCCGAGATGGCGCCACTGCACTCCAGCCCGGGTGACAGAGTGATACTCCGTCTCAAAAAAAAAAAAAAAAAAGTCTGCTTCCCTATACTTCAGAAAAAGGAACATGAATTTTTAAAAAGTCAACTTCCATAAAAACTTAATACATGCTGAAATGTGTATAAAATCTTTAGATCTTAGCAAAGTCTTAATTTACATAATTATAACAGGACACTGTAAATATCTGCTCTAACATCTTTAAGAAATTAACTTTAGAGAAAAATAAAAAAAAGAAACAAAATCCACACCATAAGACAAGGTGAGAAAAAATGAAATAAAATAAAAAGAAATTAGATTTACAGCTAAGCAAAGTAACTTATGCCTGCAATCCTAGTGCTCTGGGAGGCCAAAGAGGGAGGATTGCTTGAGGCCAGGAGATCAAGATCAGTCTGGGCAATACAATAAGACCCAGTATCTACAAAAAAATTTGAAAATCAGTCGAGCATGGTGGTGCATGCCTGTAGTCCCAGTTATTTGGGAGGCTGAAGTAGGAGAATCATGTTAGCCCAAGAGTTTGAGGCTACAGAGAGCTATGATCATGCTACTGCTGTACTCCAACCTGGGTGACAGAGCAAGATCCTGTCTCTAAAAAAAAAAAAAAAAAACCAAAGAAAAAGAAAGAAAGAAATTAAATTTAAAATTTTGTGATTAAAAACCCAATTGTTGGCCAGGCACAGGGGCTCACGTCTGTAATTCCAGTACTTTGGGAGACTGAAGTAAGAGGATTGCTGGAGCTCAGGAGTTTGAGACAAGCCTGGCGTATGTAGGGAAACCCCAACTCTACAAAAAAATTAAAAATCAGCCGGATATGGTGGTGCACACCTGTAGTTGATCCATCGAGCTACTCGAGAGGCTAAGGTGGGAGGATCACTTGAGCCCAAGAGGTCAAGGCTGCAATGAGCCATAAGCAGGCCACTATACTCCAGCCTGGGCAATAGAACAAGACCCTATCTCTAAAAAAAACAAAAGAAAAACCCAATTGTTTCTTCAGAGCAGCTGCAGTAGAAAAAAAGAAAAAAAAGACCCAATTGTTGACAAAGTTATGAAAAACAAAACAAAACAAAACAATATTCTCACACTTTATTGGTAGGAATTTTAATTGGTTAAACCCTTCTGGATAAAATCTTAATAGTAAATATATGCTTTGATCCAGAAATTCCAGGACAAACCATAAGGAAATAATTAATGCAGTACAGTGCTCAGGAGTTTGGTTCTGGAGTTCTGCAGCCTGAATTTGAACCTTGCTTTAACTACTAATTGAAGGTATGACCATGGGAAAGTAACCAGTAACCACCTCTTTAACTCTCAAATTTTCTTCTTTGTAAAATGGGGAGAAAATACCTATTCAGGGTGGTTATGTGGAACTGAATTATTGAATATGAACTACTTAGAACAGTGTATAGCACAGAAGAGCTAAATAAATGTAACTTGTTTTATAGAAGATTTGGTTATAAGTATGTTCATAACAGCTTGCTTGTAACATTTTAAAAAATCAGAATCTAAAGGTCTTTACAAAAGAGGATAATAAATACATTGTGGCACATCCATTTAATACAATAATATTTAGCCATTCAATAATGTATTTAATACACTGATATTAAGTATATTTAATATTTAATAAATATATTAAAATATTAACCTCCACAATAAGCAAATGCAAATTAAAATTAGAACAATTTTGTATTATATAGTCAATAATTAAAAAGTCAATAACCAATAACAACCAATGTTGGTGAGGTGTGGGAACCTAGGAAATAGCATTCTCATAAACTATGGCTGCTGGGAGTAAAAACTGCCACAGCGTTTTCAGAACAATATTTCAACACTTTCAAAATGGTCAGCATACTCATGGACCCATCAGTTCCACTTACAATTATTTATTCTTCCAGAGACACTCAAATATCTACAGCAAATGCACAGCGTTAATCAAAGCAGCGTTACTAGCAATGGAAAAAACTGAAAATAACTTGTATTCATCATTCTGCATTTGTACTTTCTGGAATATTATGCAGTCGTTAAAAGAATTAAGTAAAAAATTATATAAACTGATAAAGATAGAAAAAAGGCTTATATCAGAATATAAAGAAATTTCCATTATTTGAATACCATACAATCATAAAAAAAGAATGAAATCATGTCCTGTGCAGCAACATGATGCAGATGGAGGTCATCATCCTAAGTAAACTAATGCAGACACAGAAAACTAAATACTGCATTTTCTCACTTATAAGTGAGAGTTAAACATTGGGTATACCTGGACATAAAGATGGGAACAAAAGACACTAGGGACTACTCAAGGGGGAAGACAGGGAGGAAAGCAAGGGCTAATAAACCACCCATTGGGTTCTATGCTCACTATCTGGGAGACGGGTTCAATCATACCCTAAACCTCAGCATCATGCAATACATACCTGTGTAACAAACCTGCACATGTACCCCGATTTTAAAATAAAAAGTGAAAAAAGAAAAAGGAAATACAAAAAAATTCAAATTAAAAAAAATTAAGGATTAATTTATTATACATACCCCACATATGTGACACAAAAGGTCTGGAAGGATACAAGTCAAATTGCTCATTGTTACCCCTGACAAAACATGGAAGTAGGAACAAGAACCTTCACTTTCTCACTTTCTACTTCATAGATCTATAATTTAGATACTCCCTGTCCTCCAATTTTCTTTAAGTATACATTCCTTTTTTTTTTTTTTTTTTAATTCAAAACAGTAATAAAAGAACAAAGACAAGACAGTTAAGGATCATGCATGGGTGGACTTTGGCTTTTACTAAGAGTGAGATGGGAAGCCATTAAGGGTTTTAAGCAGAGTAGTGATAGGATCTGATCTATGTTTTTAAAGGATCACTCTTGTCTATGCAAAGAATACAACAGAGAAAGCAGAGTGGAAGAATTGATCAGTTAGATAAAAAACTATGGCCTGCATTTGGCCCAAGGTCTGTTCTTGTATATCTAAACTAAGAATAGTTTTTGCTTTTATAAATAAGGGTTAAAAAAAAGAGATGACTATGAGACAGAGATTGTATGACCTGTAAAACCTAATTTATTACCTAGCTCTTTAAAGAAAAAATTTGCCTGACCCCTGGATTAGAACACTACTGCAATAATCCCATTAAGAGACAATTATGGCTTAGACTAGGGTTATGGCAATAGAGGTGCTGAGAAGTGGCCATGTTCAAGATACGTTTTGAAATTATAGTTAACAGAGTTTACAGAAGAACTGAATGAGGAGAAGATAAAGGTTAAGTTTACTCCAAGGTTTTTCAGTGTGAGTTACTAGAAGAATGGAATTTCCATTTGCTAGATAAGGAAGACTATGGGGATAAGCAGGTTTGGAGAGAAACATCAGGAGTTCAGTTTTGGATATAATAAATTTGAGATGCTCCATTATATGATATTCAAGAAGGGATGATGAATTAGAGAAGTCCAGATTAGACAAATTTAGAAGTCATCCACACATGGCCTGTATTTAAATGATTAGATCACCAAAGGAGTATGTTTAGGTGGTGAAGATAAATGGTTTGAGGACTGAACCATGAGGCACTCCATTGTATAGGGATGGGGAGATGAAAAGGAATTGGCAAAGGCAGAAAGGGAATGACTGGTGAGGTAAAAGGAAAAAACAAGAGAGTACCTAAGAAGAAAGTATATTTCTTCTTCATGGCACTGTTTCAAGAAGGAAGAAATAATCATTTATGTAGAAACTTGCTGAAAAATTAAAACAAAGAATTGATCTCTGGATATGACAACAAGAGAAATCTTGATGGAGTGATGGAGACAAAAGGCTGACTAGAAAGAGCAAACTGAGGAATGGGGCAGAATATACTCAACTCTTTCCAGAACTTTTACTGTAAAGGATAATGAAATGCGGCAATGGAAGGAGAGGAATATGAGATCAAGAAGTTTTATAAAGATAAGAAATCTGTGCATGTTGGAAGAAAAAGGGAGGGAAAAACTGATGATTTACAAAAAAGTAGGGAGGACTACTAAAGCCATGTCCTCAAATAGGTAAATTGAGATGTGGGATCTAGTCCTATTGAGGTGTGGGATCTAGTCCACAAGTGGAAGGATACTCATTGCTTTTGTAGTGGGCAGGGGGGGTGGGGGAAATTATTTTTTTAATTAAAAATAAGAGTTCTTGGCAGTTTCTTTTGAAAGTACAAAGTACTTTCCAAAAAATAAAATATCTAACATCTTTAAAAACACATTTTTCAATTCTGTAATTATACTATGCTGTTTTCAAAAAAAAAAAAAATTTAAAATTATGCTCTTTTCATCAGTGGTTAATGTTATCAGTGCAAGTAAGTCACTTACCATACTGTTATTGAGATTCTTGTCGACTTTGCAGAACGTGTGTGGTGGGCTTTCTCCTTTACTGGGTATAATAATACATATGTCAGTGACAGCCAATGTATTCTGAGTCATGTTTTCAGAGGCTCTTCGGTAAGTGATATAAATTCTTTGTGATGAGGTACTCCCACTGATATTTGCGGGGCGTCCATAGGGAGTACTCTGAATAATTTCACAACCCTGTTTCAATCTTTCCTTCCAGTCATATAAAACCCTAAAAATAAAATTTAAAAATGAATACACAAATACACAAAGCACTTTAAATATGAAAAGTAATGTTCTCAGGCATCATCAACTGATCCTTAAATGTAGCAGTGTGGTAAAAATATTCCAATCTTACTGCAATTTTGAAATGCATGGTCTTGTATACATCAAAGAATAACTCTTTTCCCCACCAAAAACTTTGTTTTAAGGAAAAATTCTGATAAACCATTGTTTTTGTTAATATAAACCAGAGAAAAGGCACAATTAAATGTGAAGGTACCTGTTTTGGCACATCATTTAATATAGTTATTAATTTTTTTTTGTCTCTAAAACAAGCACCTTCTTTAGAAAAAGCAACTAGCATTTTGGCCAAAGTTAAAATTTTACAAAAGGTTACTTGCCCAACTGTGTAAAGTATGCTTGCACACTTTTATCTCCAATACTTTCCTTAGCTTTAAGAGAGAGTTTTAGGCTAAGACAATCTAACTTCAAATCCATCCTTAATCAAAAGTCTGGGTGAGGCACTAGGCTTTTATTTTTTCTTTGTTGGGGTAAAATTGTAGGCTTTTAGTACAGGGTGGACCTGGCATTTGTTCATTAAGTTTTGAATATTTAAGCACTTAGGGACACTAAAAAAAATAGTGCTTAAAAAATATTAGTTTATTCCCTCACTGAATTCATTGATTTGTACTTTAATGCCAAGTCCTTAGCACGAGTTAAAAAATAAAAATAAAATAAGCTATATATTGTTTTTTTGAGACGGAGTCTCAGAGTCTCACTCTGTCACCCAGGCTGGAGTGCAGTGTCATGATCTTGGCTCACTGCAACCTCTGCCTCCCAGGTTCAAGCAATTCTCCAGCCTCGGCCTCCCAAGTAGCTGGGATTATAGGTGTGTGGCACCACACCCAACTAATTTTTGTATTTTTAGTAGAGGCGAAGTTTCACCATGTTGGCCAGGCTGGTTTCGAACTCCTGACCTCAAGTGACCTGTCTGCCTCAGCCTCCCAAAGTGTTGGGATTACAGGTGTAAGCCACCGTGCCTAGCTACAAATTAAATGTGTTTTTGTATTTGCTATAAAGCTATAAATTGTGTTTTTGCATTTGCTATAAAACTTGTAACAAGCAATGTCTTCATCATCAATCAATATTCTCTCATATAAAATCCACTATAAAAATAAAATATAATGCCAAAAACTGGTCAAATTATTATTATTATTATTTTTTGAGATGGAGTTTTGCTCTTGTTGCCCAGGCTGGAATGCAATGGCATGATCTTGGCTCACTGCAACCTCTGCCTCCCGGGTTCAAGCAATTCTCCCGCTGCCTCAGCCTCCCAAGTAGCTGAGATTACAGGCACACACCACTACAACAGACTAAGTTTGTATTTTTAGTAGAGACAGGGTTTTGCCATGTTGGTCAAGCTGATCTCGAACTCCTGACCTCAGGTGATCTACCCACCTAGGCCTCCCAAAGCACTGGGATTACAGGCACGAGCCACTGTGCCTGGCCAAATTATTTCTAATATAAGTTTTAATTTCACTTTTTGTTCTGGCCATCAACAATTTTTTTTTTTTAAATTTTCTCAACATTTTGAAAATTCACAGTTAAATCCGATGCTTAATCATAGCAACTGCATGAACCCTAATGTTAGGTTAAGTGCTTATTCTTTCTTCTTTTGGTCTTGTTTTACTTTTTTTTTTAACTTAAAAAAAGGGCACCTACACACAAAGAAGTTAGACAATCTAAATTCAAATTCCTCCCTCCTGTTACTAGCTGCAGTTCTGTAAGCAGTTACTTAACCTCTCTGCCTTATACTCAGCTATAAAATCTAAATATTTTGGCTTCAAAGGATTCCATAAAGAAAGTAAAAAGAACCTACAGAAAATATGTGTAAATCATTTAACTGATAAGGGACTTTATCTAGAATATGTTAAGAACTCTTATAGCTAAACAAATAAAAAGACAACCAAATTAAAAATGGGGAAAGGATCTGAATAGACATTTCTCCAAAGATACACAAACTTGTCAGTAAGCACATAAAAAGATGCTCAACATCATTAGCCATCAAGTGAATGCAAATCAAGACCATATGAGATACTATCTCACACCTACTGGGGCAGCAATAATCAAAATAATATGAAATGCTGACTAGGACATGGAGAAATAGGAACCCTCATGTACCGCAAGTGGGAATGCAATATGGTACAGTTGCTTAGCAGTCTGGCAGTTCCTCAAAAGGCTGAACATGAAATTACCATATGACCCAGCAATGTCACTCCTAGGTATATACATATAAAAAATGAAAATATATGTCCACATAAAAACTTGCAAAAGAATATTCATGGCAACATTATTTATAATAGCCCAAAAGTGGAAAAGTCTCAAACATCCATCAACAGATGAATAAATTGTGTTATACCCATATGACGGAATACTATTGTCATAAAATGGAATAAAGTACTGACACATACTATAACATGGATGACCCTTGAAAACATTATAAGTGAAAGAAGTCAATCAAAAAAGATCATATACATAGTATGATTCTATTTATATGAAATGTGCAAAACAGGCAAATCCATAAAGACAGAAAGTAATCTAAGGCTAAGTGAGTTAGGAAATTAGGGAGCAACTATTAATGAGTACAGTGTTTCTTTATGACATGATAAAAATGTCATAGAATTTACTGTGGTGATGGTTGCATAACTCTGAAAATACTAAAAACTATTAAACTGTACACTTTAAATAAATGAGTGGCTGTATGGTACATGAATTATATCTCAATAATAAAGCACCCCAAGTAAAGCTCTAATTTACCCCAAGATCCTTCTTTGATACACATAGTTAACAATCCATCTATAATGGAGCTGGGTGTGGTGGCTCACATCTGTAATCCCAGGACTTTGGGAGGCCAAGGCAGGGGGATCACTTGAGGCCAGGAGTTCGAGACTAGCCTGGGCAACATAGCAAGACCCTGTCTCTACAAAAAAATTAAAAACTAGCCAGGCGTGATGGCATGTATCTATAGTACCAGCTACTCAGGAGGCTGAGGCAGGAGGATCACTTGAGGCCAGGAGTTTGAGGCTGCAGTGAGCTATGATCATGCCACTGCACTCCAGCTGGGTGATAGAGATTGACCCTGTCTCTTTAAAAAAAAGAAAATCCAGCCAGGTGCGGGTGGCTCACGCCTATAATCCCAGCACTTTGGGAGGCCGAGGCAGCAAAGCTTGCAGTGAGCCGAGATCGCGCCACTGCACTCCAGCCTGGGTGACAGAGCGAGACCCCGTCTCAAAAAAAAAAAAAAAAAAAAAAAAAAAATCCATCTATGCTGATCATTATAACATGCCTAAAAGCCTTTTTTCATATTTTAAAAATAATCAAAAATTTTCCAATCAGGATAATACATTAATTTTCTAGTACTTTCCTGCAAATTTTTTTCAAATTCTCTCCCCTGCCTCTAACAGAAAGAAACTCAGGCACGGTAAGACTGCTGGGAACTGTAGGATAAAGAGAGACAAAAGGAAATATGGAGAGAACACAGGTTTCTGAATACAAACTTGTCTATTTTTCTAAATCTGCCATACATCTATTAATGACCAAAATGAACAATTAATCTCAAAATCTACAAGGCATATTATTTGGATCAATAACAGTAAGTCATTTAAAAAAATACTTACCCCAGATCTGTAAGTGGAGGCTTATCTCTTCCTCTTCTATAGCAAAGGTAAATCTGTGGCCCCACAAGACTTCCATTATTAAGATCAGCTGACAATCCAGTTGGGGTAATATCAATACAAATATAATCCCGTGGGACTTCCTCCCCAAGAGATTTGATAATAACTGAAACATCTGTAATAGGTTCTTTTGGTTTAGCTACTTTATGACAAGCATCGTTGAAGTGAATTTCTTCTTCTAGAGGCTTTGAAACATCAGTTAATCCTGCTACAACAAAGTAGTCAGCAACACGAGGCCCCTTGTCTTCAATCATCTTCCATTACAGAAGGTTACATCTAAAAGGAAAGTAAAAGAGTAGTACTCCCCTATAATAAGCAAAATAAATATAAGTGGTTTGTGTGCATATAAGAACAAAAACTACAAAAAGAGCACTAGCTCCTTCATAAACACACTAGCATTATATATTTAACTTACATGTAAAAAGAATTTTTTTAACAATAAAAACATCTTTAGCAATCTTTTATTATAAAAGTAATGGATGAATTCCCAATTTTGGCAATATGGAAACCTACATTACCTAAGTAGACAACAAAAAGAGATCTTTTTAAATGCACAGTCTGGCCAGGCGCAAGTGGCTCACGCCTGTAATCCCAGCACTTTGGAAGGCCGAGGAGGGTGGATCACCTGAGGTCAAGAGTTTGAGCCCAGCCTGGCCAACATGGTGAAACCCTGTCTCTACTAAAATACCAAAAATTAGCTGGGCATGGTGGCAGGTTCCTGTAATCCCAGCTACTCAGGAGGCTGAGGCATGAGAATCGCTTGAACCTGGGAAGCAGAGGTTGCAGTGAGCCGAGATCAGACCACTGCACTCCAGCCTGGGCAAAAAGAGTGAAACTCCACCTCAAATAAATAAATAAATAAATAAATAAATAAATGCACAGTCGTTCAATAAGCACTTTTAAATATAAATCTTACATAGACTTGTAAGAATGTAAGGGTAATTCCTAGGTCCCCAAAACACTGAGGAAACCAAAAGTCAGAATGCAGTCTGTAAATTACCACTGAGTGGGGAAATTTACTGATCTCCTCAATAATCAAGAGGTTTGTGTGTTTATTTTGTTTTATTCTTCTGAGATGGGGGTGGGAGGGTCTCACTATGTTGCCCAGGCTGGTCTTGAACTCCTGGGGTCCAATGATCCTCCCATCTCAGTCTACCAAAGTGCTGGGATTACAGGCATAAGCCACCGCACCTGATCCGGTTTGTGTTTTAGAAGGCATTAAAAGCATGGGAGATAAGCACTTCAGACCACATAGACAGAGAATTGGAACTGAGCCACCTGTATAAAGCCGAGAGTTTCAAAGGACTATTACTCCCAGCCAAAGAGTGGATTTAAAAGACCTATCCACTGACACAGGGAGATAATAAAGTTGTAGGGAGGGTGGTGGGGGAGTCTCCTCTGATAATTCATAACAACAGGCCTATTCACACTTGGGTTTGGGGTTTGAACTTACACCATATGGATGGTCCCAGGAAACTAAGAAATTAATAACAAAAGTGTTCTCAGGTTGGCCGAGCACGGTGGCTCGCGCCTGTAATCCCAGCACTTTGGGAGGCTGAGGCGGGCAGATTACCTGAGGTTGGAGTTCAAGACCAGCTTGAACAACATGGAGAAACCCCATCTCTACTAAAAATACAAAATTAGCCAGGCATGGTGGCACATCCCTGTAATCCCAGCTACTCGGGAGGCTGAGGCAGGAGAATCGCTTGAACCCAGGAGGAAGAGGTTGTGGTGAGCTGAGATCGCACCATTGCACTCCAGCCTGGGCAACAAGAGCGAAACTCCCATCTCAAAAAGAAAAAAAAAAAAAAACTGTTCTCAAGCTAGTGATACCCCTTGAAAAGTAAAACAGTTCTTGAGGGTACAGCCTCAACCCAGGTTTTCCACAAACAAAGCCCAGTGGAAGACAAGCTTCTGTTCCAAAACTACAAAAGCACACACACAAAAATCTACCAGAAGTAAGTCTCAGCAGATATATCAAAGAGAATAATTTTAAATAATAAAAGTAAGAGAGTATAACAGTAATGCATGCTCACAATAGATTCAAAGAAAAAATACACAGAATCTATCATATATCTGCAGTCTCCTTTGGTTGTCTGGTATCACTTAATTTTATTTATGTATTTATTTATTTTTGAGACAGGGTCTCGCTCTGTCGCCCAGGCTGAAATGGAGTAGCGCAAACATGGCTCACTGCAGCCTTGACCACCTGGGCTCAAGCAATCCTTCTGCCTCAGCCTCCCACGCAGCTGGGACCACAGGTGTGCACCACCGCGCGTGGCTAGTTTGTTTTTGTTGTAGAGACAGAGTCTCATTTTGTTGCCCAGGCTGGTCTCAAATTCCTGGGCTCAAGAGATTCTCCACCTCAGCCTCCCAAAGTGTTGGGATTACCGGCGTGAGCCACCATACCCAACCTATTTTTTTCTTTAACTAGGAGAATACATTCCACAGTACCGTCATTATTTATGTATCTCTATTATAGGAAAAAAGTTTAATGTAAAACAATTTCCCAGATTTTGTTTCATGTTAGACACACTTCCAATAAGTGCAAAGAAAAGATTCCATGGACAAATAAATTACGTATACACACTACAGGTCTCTTTGGATATTTACTTATATATATAAAAATACTAAATCCTCAGCAATCTTCTGATAAAGGTAGCCGATAAACTTTGCTTAACTCAGGATTTCCCTAGTCTATTTGAACAATGAACCATATTTTCCCACTTAACAACAAGAAACAACCCTAAGAAAATGCTAGTTTACAGTAAACAACCTTCCTTTGTAGACCATAAAATCTCAGGGCAAAGATATTCTTATGTAGTATATACTTGTTTACAATATAATTATTAACATTTTAATCGAAATCCCAAAACTCATTTAATTTTCTATATTGCTAATGTCATCAGTTTTCAGAATTCGTGACACATTTCTTGGAATCTGTATTAATCGCTCAAATATACTGTAAGTATTCTCACTATTTTCTTTAAAAATGAGACTAGGCTGGGCAAGGTGGCTCATGCCTGTCATCCCAGCACTTTGGGAGGCCGACGCGGGTGGATCACAAGGTCAGGAGTTTGAGACCAGCCCAGCCAATATGGTGAAACCCCATTTCTACTAAAAATACAAAAATTAGCCAAGCACGGTGGCATGTGCCTGTAGTCCCAGCTACTCGGGAGGCAGAGGCAGGAGAATCGCTTGAACCCGGGAGGCGGAGGTTGCAGTGAGCCGAGATCATGCCACTGCACTCCAGCTTGGGCGACCGAGCGAGACTCTGTCTGGAAAAAAAAGAAAAAAAAAAAGACACTAAAGAAGGATTAAATGTTTCTCCTTGTTTTATTTACATACTAATGGCACCTATGCAGCAATTTCCTTATATATAGGATTTCTACATATGATAAAGGGCTTAACCTTTTCAGAAATGCCTCCTAGATGGACACTTAAAAAGAAAGTGTTAACAACCTGTTCTTCTGAGAAGGCTATTAAATGCTGACTCATCACCCTCAGCTCACTGCATATAACAAGTGCTCCCAAAAAAAGAGCAGTTTTACCCAATTGACCATCTGTTTAAGAAAGTTGCAGAATAACAAAAGCACTTTTGTTTTTTTTTCCTCCAGTTCATTAGTCTTTGAAAACAATTTTTAAAGGGCTGCATAGTATTTTATTTTATGGATATACCATTTTTGACCTATGTGCTTACTGTAGATCATTTATTACTTCTACTTATTTTGCTAATATTTTTTAAAGGGTACAATGAATAATCTTGATAAACCTCTGGATACAATTTTAGGATTTCTTCAGGATACATTTACTGAAATAGAATTATTAGGTCAAAGGTTATATCAGCCTTTACTTATGTGCTTTCATGTGTGCATGAATTTTATATTATAAGCTCTAAATACATATAACCTTAAAAATTACTCTGGTAAAGTATTTTCATTCCATCATAATGAAGAAACTAAAACATCCTCCTTTTTCCTACACACTAACTTTACGTTTTTTAAACTAAAGCATGGCCAGGCGTGGTGGCTCATGCCTGTAATCCCAGCACTTTGGAAGGCCAAGGCAGGCAGATCACTTGAGGTCAGGAGTTCGAGACCAGGCTGGCCAACACAGTGAAACCCCATCTCTACTTAAAATACAAAAAAAATTAGCGGGGCATGGTGGTACATGCCTGAAATCCCAGCTACTCAGGAGGCTGAGGCAGGAGAATTGCTTGAACCCAGAAGGCAGAGGCTGCAGTGAGCTGAGATCACGCCACTGCACTCCAGCCTGGGCAAGAGTGAGACTCTGTCTTAAAATAATAAACAAACAAATAAACAAACAAACTAAAGTAGACACTTACTATTGCATAAAATAGTTTTATGTCTTGCTATGTAGAAAGAAGGGTAAGAGGCCAGGCAGAGTGGCTCATGCCTGTAATCGCAGCACTTTGGGGAGGCCGAGATGGGTGGATCACTTGAGGTCAGCAGTTCAAGACCAGCCTGGCCGACATGGTGAAACCCCGTTTCTACCAAAAATACAAAAATTAGCCAGGCATGATGGTGCATGCCTATAATCCCAGCTACCTGAGAGGCTGAGGAACAAGAATCACCTGAACGCTGTAGGCAGCGGTTGCAATGAGCCAAGATCATGCCACTGTACTCCAGCCTGGGCAACAGAGGTAGACTCTGTCTCAAAAAAAGAAAGAGGAAAGAGAAGAGATACAGTATTTTCATGAAAACATATATTTAATAAGTTTTTTTGAGAACTACCACCTTATCCTTGGAAATAACTAGTTATTATAAGTACATATTTGAGATACATTAACTTATAAAATTCCTTTTCATTAGCTCTTTTGAGTATTTTTCACAAAATTTAATAATTTGAACTCATTCACAATAGAACACAGGAAATAACTACTAAAAGGGAACCGTATTCTTTACATTGAAGATTTTGTCTCTAATAAATGGTGTTGAATTAATAGTGACCCAAGGCACATCTTGAGACATCTTTCAACTGAATTACTTTGTATCATTTGTTACCCATAATTATTACGTGGAGAATATATTCCAAATTATTAAGACTTCTGGAAAATTAAGGTTTCACTGTGTTTAATACAGAAAATAGCTAACTGAAACAAATCAAAATGAAAGCGAAAAACTACTTACACATTACAAAAAGTTTCTCTCTGAAAAAGATGACAGATTTCAATGTGCGAACTCCGCAGCCTCAGAGTTTGAGAAATAACTGTATTGAAAAGAGTAAGAATTGGACTTAAATTCATTCCAATCAAATATTTCCCCCAATATGCCTGAGGATACTTAAAGTTCTGTTAATAGTGATAATTACTAAACTGACTTCATGTATTGTTTTCTTATGGTTAAGAGCCAATAAGCAATTTTTAAAAACAAGTTCTTCGGGAAACACGTTTCAGTAAAGAATAAATACATACTTTAAAAACAAAACATGCTGAAGAGAGGCAATGAGGAAAAAAAAGAAAAAACAAGCACATAAGGGGGAGAAAAAGAAAGCAAGAAGAATAAATAAGGGTACAAAAGAGGAAATGTGTACAGGGTAAAGAGCGTGAGAAAGAACAACATGCCTATTTCTGGGGCACTGTGTACAGAGCCTCATTCACATGGGAAAAATGTATACATTTAACATAATTCAAATATAGACTCAAGTAACTTCCATATAAAAAAATTTCAAAGAATACCCAAAAGTACTTTCCCTTTATTACAAATTTCAAAGATACTACAGTCAGCCTTCCGTATCCATGAGTTCCACATCCATACCATGGATTGAAAAAATGTTTTGTTGTTGTTGTTGTTGTTTTTGAGACAGTTTTGCTCTTGTTGCCCAGGCTGGAGTGCAGTGGCTCGATCTTGGCTCACCGCAACCTCCACCTCCAAGGTTCAAGAGATTCTTCTGCCTCCGCCTCCCAAGTAGCTGGGATTACAGGCGTGTGCCACCATGCCCAGCTAATTTTGTATTTTCAGTAGAGACTGGGTTTCTCCATGTTGGTCAGGCTGGTCTCGAACTCCTAACCTCAGGTGATCTGCCTGCCTCGGCCTCCAAAAGTGCTGGGATTACAGGCATGAGCCACCACATATGGCCCGAAAAGATGTTTTTCAAAAACAATAAAAATAACAGACTGGGCTCAGTGGCTCACGTCTGTAATTCCAGCACTTTGAGAGGCCAAGGCAGGAGGATCGTTTCAGCCCAAGAGTTCAAAGCCAGCCTGGGCAATATAATGAGATTCCATCTCTAAAAAAAAAAAAAAAAAAAAAAAAAAAAAGAAAGAAAGTTAGTGCCAGGCAGGGTGGCACATGCCTGTATTCTCAGCTACTCAGGAGACTGAGGCACGAGAATCACTTGAGCCCAGGAAGCTGAGGCTGCAGTGAGCCCTGATCACACCACTGCACTCCAGCCTGGGTAACAGAGTAAAGCTCTATCTCAAATGAATGATACAACAAAAAAATGTAGTACAAATTTAACAAAATAATTCGGTATAACTATTTATATAGCATTTAATGGAATTAGGTATTATAGATAATCTAGAGGTGATTTAAAGTAGACAGGAAGGGCCAGGTGCGGTGGCTCATGCCTGTAATCCCAGCACTTTGGGAGGCCGAGGTGGGCGGATCACGAGATCAGGAGATCGAGACCATCCTGGCTAACACAGTGAAACCCTGTCTCTACTAAAAATACAAAAAATTAGCCAGGCGTGGTGGCGGGCTCCTGTAGTCCCAGCTACTCGGGAGGCTGAGCCAGGAGAATGGCATGAACCCGGGAGGCGGAGCTTGCAGTGAGCCAAGATCACGCCACTGCACTCCAGTCTGGGCGACAGAGCCAGACTCCATCTCAAAACTAACTAGCTAACTAACTAACTAACTAACTAACTAAAGTATACCGGAGGATGTATGTAGATTATATGCAAATACTACACCATTTTACGTAAGGGGCTTGAGTATATGTGGACTTTGGTATCCAAGGGGTGGAGGTTGGGGGTATCCTGGAACTAATCCTTGGAGGATACCAAGGGGCAAATGTACTTAAATAGAATCATTTATATCAAATCTCACCAAGGAACCAAAGTCTTCTGAACAAGAGACTAAGCAATGTCATATTACGGAATTCAATATGTCAATATCATATTTTTTTAATTAAGTAATTTAGTAACTTGTAATTATGAGTCATTTTAAACACTAGATGGAAAGATGATGCCACTGACAAAGTCTTAAGAGCATAGCCAGACCAACTGTATTGTACCAAGCACTACAGGTTAGCTTTAACAACAGACACATGCACACACAAAAGGAGTTTCAGTAGGAGTCAATAGCTTCTGCAGGGAAACAAGCTGCAGCACAGAAATCATAAGCACCTCAAGAGGAAGAAACCACAGCTTTAACCAACATGGAATATCTACTAACAACCAGGAAACAGGAGCAGCTACACCCAGACACAAGATTCATCTAACTTGGTTAGGTCCTTGACGTGTGTGTGTGTGTCTGTGAGAAGTGGAAGAGAAGGGGGTAAGGGCATAAACTGAGTCAAGAATTTAATAAACACCAGGTACAGTAGCTCACATCTATAATCCCAGCACTTTGGGAGGCTGAGGCCTGCGAATCGCTAGAGCTCAGGAATTGGAGACATGACAAAATCCTGTCTTTACAAAAAATACCAAAAGTAGCCAGGCATGGTGGTGCAGTCCTGTAGTCCCAGCTCCTTGGTGGGGCTGGGATGGGAGGATTGCTTGAGCCCAGGAGGTCGAGGCTGCAGTGAGCCTTGTTCACACCTCTGCACTCCAGTCAGCCTGGGTGACCAAGCTAGACCTTGTCTCAAAAAAAAAAAAAAAAAAGAAAGAAAGAAAAATTCGATAGTGTCTTGAAATGGAGGGTGAAAAGAATGAAAGCAAAATAATATACTCACAATCTGATTACCTTTTGAACTGCTAAATATTGTCAGGATAGATATATGTATTTTTAAAATAAGGATGCCACTCCATCTCAAGTTCCCTGAAAAAATTTCAGGGAGTAAATACGGAGTGGTAAACATATTTTTCAAATATCTCTAAGATGTTATTGCTGACAGGTGGCAATGAAACAACGTAAATACTGACTTGCTGAAACATTTTTAAAAATTCAACATCAGTTATCACAAAAATTTCTAGTAAAAATACTATATGTATATAGAAATACTTGTAAATTTTGAAAATTATAGTTATTTTATTGGTAGAATACCAGACTTATTTAGATGTAATTATAAATAATGAATGTGCTACAACCAATTTCAAATATATTTTCTGCTACATTGTTTCTTAATATAGTAAGAACACTGTTTTGACATTAACTCTGCCCCATTATACTTAATATTTATATCATTATTCTAAAAACAGGCCAGGTGTGATGGCTCATATCTATAATCCTAACACTGGGAGGTCAAGGCAGAAAGATCACTTGAGGCCAGGAGTTCAAGACCAGCCTGGGCAACACAGCAAGACCTCATCTGAACAAAAAAATAAAATTGGCTGGGCATGGTAGCTCATGCCTATAATCACAGCACTTTGGGAGGCCAAGGCGGGAGGATCACTTGAGGTCAGCCTGGCCAACAGGGCGAAACCCCATCTCTACTAAAAATACAAAAGTTAGCAGGGCATGGAGGCATGCACCTGTAATTCCAGCTACTTGGGAGGCTGAGGCACGAGAATTGCTTGAACCCTGGAGGCAGAGGTTGCAGTGAGCCAAGATAGTGCCACTGCACTCCAACCTGGGCAACAGAGCGAGTCTCAAAAAATAATAATAATTAATTAAATTTAATTTAAAAAAATTTAAAAAAAAATAACAAATGGCCAGGCACAGTGGCTCACGCCTGTAATCCCAGCACTCTGGGAGACCGAGGCAGAAGGATCACTTGAGTCAGGAGTTTGAGACTAGCCTGGGCAACATAATGAGACCCCATTTGTACAAAAAATTTTTTTAATTTGCTGGGTATGGTAGCGTGCACTATAGTCCCAGCTACTTGGAAAGCTAAGGTGGGAGGATTGCTTGAACCCAGGAGGTTGAGGCTGCAGTAAGCCATGATGGCACCACTGCACTCCAGCCTGGATGACAGAGTGAGACTCTGTCTCCAAAAGAAAAAAAAAAAAAAAAAAAGTAACATTTTCTTTGATGTTGAATTCACATTAGCATTCACAATAATATCAAATATTTCCATTCTGATGAATGAACTTCCAAAAACTTTAATTTTATTCCATGAATTGTATGAAGAAAAAGAACCATTATTAGAATTAACTGAATTTCCATTTGACACAGACAATGAGACTGATACAAAACTGGCATCACTTAAGTGTTTGCAAAGTTCTTCTTCTGCTAATGAAGATAACACATCACAGCTATTGCCTTACTTTCTATACATGCACAAGAAAACTCAGAATAGAAAATTTATAAAATCTATTTAGCAGAGCATCCTTTGATTGTAAATGAAAGTTACGCTCCACAAAGTGATATATGAATGTGCTTCCTGCATCTACATGTGTTAAGCCACTATCTTTTAACACAGACTTCTTTAAATTGTTTTTAATTGAAACTTTTAGTTTGAGATAATTGTAGGTTCACATTCAGTTGAAAGAAATCATAGAGATCTGGTATACCTTTCACCCCGTTTTCTTCAAATGGTAACATCTTGCAAAACTATAGCACAGCTGTATTATTGACATTGATACGATTCACCTATCTCATCCTGATTTCCCCAGTTTTATTTGTATTCATCTGTGTGTGTTTAGTTCTATGCAGTTTTATCACATGCGCATAATACAACATATCCACCACCAAAATCAAGATATAGTACAGTTCCATTACAAGGATCCCTGGTTATTGCCCTTTATAAGCACAGTTTTGTCACATGTGCATAAAACCATGTATCCATTATCAAAGACAAGATGCAGCGCAGTTCCATCACAAGGGCCCCTGGTGTTGCCCTTTTATAAGCACACACACTGCTCTCCCCGCTTCACCCCACTATCCCTAATCCCTGTGGAGTGGTATACTTTTATCACAAAGTACATACAGCCAATGAAATGCAAAGATATATTTCTAAAAACAATACTTTCTTACAAAATAGATGCAGAAACAAACCAAAGCACAAAGTATAAGCATATTTGGTGTGCTGAAAGCCTTGTTGGTCACATTTACTCAGGCATCCAGAACATTATACTTGAACATAATTAAACAAACATATAAATACAGTTGACTCTTGAACAACACGGATTTGAACTGTGCAGTTCCACTTACACATGGTTTTCTTTCTTTCTTTCTTTCTTTTTTTTTTGCAATAAATATGTCAGCCCTCAGTATGGGCAATTTTGCATCTGCAACCAACTTGGATCGAAAATATGGTATTATGGGAAAAGCAAGTTGCAAAAATAGAAGGCCAACTTTTTGTATCCACAAGTTCTGAACAGGTAACTGTGGGGCTTGAGTGGATTTTAGAATCCACAGGTGGTCCTGGAACTGATCCCCAGCAGGCAGTGAGGGATACTACACACAGACATACATAGGCACACAAAAGATGAGGGCAGTGAGTGATCATCCATTAAATCCCAATGAAGACCAATCTAATAAATTCTGAGATAAATTTTCCTATCCTGGCTAAGTTCCAGATTGAAAATAAGTGGACAACATAAAATAATGCTACAGAACTACAGTGAGGATTCTTACATATATAAGAACATTTAAAAAAGGGAGCCTTATACTGTGTTCAGGGGCAATCCTATCCCTCACGCAGAAATTAGGTTGCAGCTGAAGTAGCTGCTATTCCCTTGAGAATATGGATCTGTTCTAAACAGATAAGAACAGACTGGAAATAACAGTGTTAATATACAGATACCTCTTGTTTCCAGACCGACTATAAACAATTCAAAGGCAGAAACTTTGTGCTCTACTTTTGATTCTCTCACATGCATAGCAGTTATAAACACACGGTAGGTGTATAAATATTTATTAAAGGGATGAGGTCAGCACAGTAGAAAAAAATGAGAAAGTTAAAACACCACAGAATCATGGGATTTTTAGAGCTAGGAAGGTCCTTGGAGATTTTGTTTCAAGTACCTTTATTATAATTGAACAAACTGAGGCATAAAACTTAACCAGCTTGCCTGTCTAACATACCATATGTTTTACTTACTTATTCTCTCTCTTTCCACAAGATTGTAAGTTCCATGAGGGTACAGATTTTTCTGTTTTATTCACTGCTGCATAACCAGCACCTAGAACAGTACCTGGCAAATAGTATATGGGGAGTATCTGTTAAATGAATGAATATTTATTTGGGACAAAGTCTCATTCTGTCACCCAGGCTGTAGTGAGGTGGTGCAATCATAGCTCACTGCAGCCTCAAACTCCTGGGCCAAGCAATTCTCCTACCTTGGCTCCCATAAATTGCTGGGATTACAGGCATGAACCACCACACCCAGCCAGGAATAATTTTTAAAATGCAACTGATACCATTATCGAGTACCATGGGATAATCAGAAGTAAAAGAATAGATGTAAACACAGAAACACAGATACATTATTTAAATTTAGTGTTGAATGAAAATAGTAAGAAGCAGAAAGGAATCTACAACAAAAGAGCATTTATATAAACTTAAAACATATACATTAAAGTTAGTATGATAGCTTTCAAAGACATTCAGGATGATATATTAGACAATATATTAGACATATACATAGATATTTATGTCTATATCAGATATACAGACATAAAGTTAGTATGATAGTTTTCAAAGACACTCAGGATAATATATTAGACATATGGATAACTGTGAGGGAAAGGAAATGGGAGTGAAGACAAGAGATAAAGGAGAATAAAATAAAGCAGGGCTTCATACATGTTAGTCACAAAAGTGTACCATGAAATGAAAAATATGATGAAATCAGTTCTCCACATCTGAGGTGCTCTTACCCCACTTCCTTCCAGAGAGAAATATTTAACCACTGGTTTCAGCAAAACTCAAATCAGTGTGGAGTGTAGTGGCACAATCATGGCTTACCTCAATTGATCCTCCCACCTTAGCCTCCTAAGTAGCTTGGGACTACAGGTGCACACCACGAAGTCTGGCCTTTTTTTTTTTTTTTTTTTTTTTTTTGGTGGAGATGGGGTTTTGCCATGTTCCCTAGGTTGGTCTCAAACTGCTGGTCTTGAACTCATGGGCTCAAGTGATCCGCCCATGCTGGCTTCCCAAAGTGTTGGGATAACAAGCGTGAGCTACTGCACCTAGCCTGTTTTGTTTTGCTTTTTGTTTTGTTTTTACTTTTTAATTAAAGTATAACACACATATAGAAAATGTACAACTCCAGGAATTATCACAAAATAAACACATCATCCATTACAAACACCTCACAGGTCGAGAAATAGTACATCACTAGTAACAGGAAGCCCCCTCCAACTTTCCCTGAGAGAACCACTATCTTGAATGCTAACAGTAGATTAGTTTTTTTCTATTTCTGAACTTTTAATAAATGGAACATGGAAGGACCTATAAAGCATGCAGTCTTTTGGTCTAGCTTTTTTCATTCTACAGTGTTTTTTGAGATTTGGCCAAACTCATATATAGCAGTTTGTTCATTTTCATTTCTGTATAGTTTTTCATTTTAAGAATACACAATTTTGCCAGGTGCAGTGGCTCATGCCTGTAATCCCAGCACTTTGGGAGGCCGAGGCAGGTGGATTACCTGAGGTCAGGAGTTCAGGACCAGCCTGGCCAACATGGTGAAACCCCATCTCTACTAAAAAACACAAAAAAGAAAAAATAGCCAGACGTGGTGGTGGACGTCTGTAATCCAGATACTCAGGAGGCTGAGACAGGAGAATTGCTTGAATCCCGGAGGCGGAAGTAGCAGTGAGCCGAGATCGCGCCATTGCACTCTAGCCTGAGCGACAAGAGCAAAACTGTGTCTCAAAAAAAAAAAAAAAAAAAGAAATACACAATTTTAGGTATCCATTTATTGTTAATTGACATTTGACTGGTTTCCAATGTGAGGTCGTTATAAATGATTACAAAGTCATATATAAGCTATTATGAGTTTCGATGCATATAAAAATGCATGGATTTTTAAAAAATATCTAAGAATGAAATTCCTAGCATATATGTATACACGCATGCACACACACACACACACACACACACTCAACTGTGGTAGGTAATGCCAAACTGTTTTCCAAAGTTGTTATAGTAAGACCTTATATTTGGTGAGTAAGATGGTTTAGAAATAAATAAAAACCTTTTTTCCCTCACAAGCATAAACATTCCTCTGACTGAGCTCTCTAAAATACTGATTTATTGTTCCTGTTTTAATTCATTGCTGAATACAACTATATGAAAACTATAAAATGTAGTGGGGTATAGCAGCTACATGCTCTCAAATCACTTCAGCCAAATTAGAATCCTGATTCTATCCAGCATTAGATTATCAGATACGCAAATAAGCTCATGGCTTGGGTATTTCAAAATAAGGGACCAAAAAAAGTATAAATTCAATTCAAATAATTTGATTTAAATCACTTAATGAGGTACTCATCATTTTAAAAAACCAGAAATTTGCTGAGTTTGCTTATCTTTTGCTTATTTTATGGTTTGGTATTGATTTTATTTTCAATTACGTTAGCAACACCACTATTACTTCAATGTTTGGTGACTTAAAGGTTTAGAGACAGGAAATCATGACTCCGATTCTCTCATTCATTCATCTGACAAATATTTATTGAATATTGAAATGGACATGTATCAGTTTTATTTTTGACCACCCAGCATCTGAACTCCCTTTCTGTGTTTAGAAAATTTGCCACTGTATGTATCTTATAAAAAAGACTGGGTGCCGAACCAATCATGAAAGCGGAAAAAGACCAGATATTTGGCCAGGCATGGTGGCTCACACCTATAATCCCAGCATTTTGGGAGGCCAAGGTGGGTGGATCATGAGGTCAGGAGTTTGAGACCGGCCTGACCAATACGGTGAAACCCTGTCTTTACTAAAAATACAAAAATTAGCCAGGCATGGTGGCACCCACCGGTAATCCCAGCTACTCAGGAGGCTGAGGCAGGAGAATCGCTTGAACCTGGGAGGCAGAGGTTGCAGTGAGCCAAGATTGAGCCACTGCACTCCATCCTGGGCGACAGAGTGAGACTCTGCCTCAAAAAAAACAAAAACAAAAAACAAACAAAAAAAAACTCTGATATTTGCTCTCCCTATTTAGGGACCAAGCACATAGATTGGTCAATTATATGCACTCATGCAGAATTTGAATCTAGAGCTAAGTAGCAAAAACAGTTTAAGATTCATTCTCAGGGCTGTTTCCATCATATAAGGATACACGAAGTCAGCAGTCTGCCACCCAAAAGTGGGCCCTCACCAGAACCTGACCTTGTTGGCACCCTGATCTCGAATCTCCAGCCTTGAGAACCATGGGAAATCAATTTCTATTGTTTATAAGCAAAAAAAAAAAAAAAAAAAAAAATCATTCTTAGAGCAGTGATATACAGCACCCAGTGGCAATGCTCCAGCAATGGCATCCAGTGGCATCAACAGTGTGTTCAACAGGAAGAGGATATAGCATAACTTTGGCTATGGTCTAGCCTTGAGGTTTGTTTCATATTTGTTCTCTGAGTCTGGTTCTCCAGTCTTCTAGTCATTTCTGTAAGCCAACCAATATGCTTCCAATAAATTCCTTTTCTTTGTTTCAGCTAACCAGAATTAATTTCTGTCATTTGCAACCAAGAATTCTAAAATGGTACCTCTAGCATGTGCCAGGCTCTTAAGAACCAGGCACTAAAACACAAAGACAAATGAGACATGACCCTGCCTTACAGGGGTTTAATAGAGAAGGCAGACAAGGAAACAAGCAATATAATACGTGATAAGTCTATAACAGGAGTAATCACAGGAAGCACAAGAAGGACACACAGCTTAGGCTTGAGGAGTCAAAAAAGAAAGACATCATATAAATTCGGAAATATGAGTAGGTGATAGAGGAGAGATGGAAGGGGATTCCACACGAAAGGAGGAACAAGCACAAGGCATATCACCTTTTCTTTACTCATCATCTCCTTCCTAGACAGTATCAAAAGTATATTTGAATATACCTCGATAAAGTTAGAGGGAAACATATTTGAAAGATAAAAGTGACAAAAGACTGGTCACTTTTGTCACTTTTATCACAAACCTCATGCTTCAAATACACACACCACCGCTGTCGCCTCCACAAATCTAGCCAAAACTACTTTCCTTCTCTCCTTCTCATCTCAGTCACTTTTCAGAACAGTCAACCTGGGCTTTTACGGTTTTTTCATTTGTTTGTTTTTGGTTGGTTGATTATTTTTAATGGGGTGGAGGAGGAATCATGAATGAGTGGATAAAGGAATTGAAAAGAGAAGTAAAGGTGTTAATCAACTGTAATCAGTGTAGTGAAGCACAAGGCATTCTGCCAACAGCCTGCACTGGTTTTCCTTAACAGTAGGTATAATTTTATGAAGAAAAATACTGATATATAATGTTTTACTGGCCGGGCGTGGTGGCTCATGCCTGTATTCCCAGCACTTTGGGAGGCCAAGGTTGGCGGATCACTGGAGGTCAGGAGTTCGAGACCAGCTTGGCCAACATGATGAAACCCTGTTTCTACTAAAAATAAAAAAATTGGCCAGGCACGGTGGCTCATGCCTGTAATCCCAGCACTTTGGAAGGCTGAGGAGGGTGGATCACCGGAGCCTGACCAACATGGAGAAATCCCGTTTCGACTAAAAATACAAAATTAGCCAGGTATGGTGGTGCATGCCTGTAATCCCAGCTACTCAGAAGGCTGAGGCAGGAGAATAGCTTCGACCCGGGAGGAAGAGGTTGCAGTGAGCCCAGATTGAGCCACTGCACTCCAGCCTGGGCAACAAGAGTGAAACTCCATCTCAAAAAAACAAAAATAAAAATAAAAAATAAAAAAATTAGCCAGGCATGGTGGTGCACACCTGTAATTCCAGCCACGTGGGAGGCTGAGGCAGGAGAATCGTTTGAACCTGGGAGGCAGAGGTTGCAGTGAGCTGAGATCATGCCACTGCACTCCAGCCTGGGCAACAAAGTGAGACCCTGTCTCAAAAAAATAAAAATTAAATGTTTTATAAAATAACATATATATGCTATTTTCTCTAAAATTATAAAATTGCAGAATGACATTGATTTTAGAGATTATGTTTTAAAATTACATGAGGCTTACACAATGTATCATTTTTGCATTAAAAAAATTTTTTTTATGGATACTTAATAGTTTTACATATGTTTCCTTTTTTTTTTTTTTTTTTAGAGACAAGCTTTCACTCTGTTACCCAGGCTGGAATGCAGTGGCACAATTATAGCTCGCCTTAACTTCGAACTCCTTGGCTGAAGCAATCCTTCTGCCTCAGCCTCCCAAGTAGTCACCACACACAGCCCATATGTTTAATTAAAACTATGCACTTCATAAGCTTTATAAGCTCTACCATTTTCAGTCATCCACTGCATGCATGTTCAGGCTTATACAGGAAAAACTACCATAGAAGGAAACTAACAAACCAACCACTATTAGAAAAACCCCATCTCTACAAAATTTTTTTTTAATTAGCTGGGCATGATTGCTCATGCCTGTGGTCCCAGCTACTCAGGAGGCTGAGGTGGGAGGTCTGCTTGAGCCCAGGAGGTCAAGGCTATAGCGAGCTATGATCACACCACTGCACTCCAGCCTGGGGGACAGAGTGACACCCTGCCTCAAAAAGAAAAGAAAAGAGACTGGGCACAGTGGCTTACGCCTATAATCCCAGCACTTTGGGAGGCTGAGGCAGGCGGATCACCTGAGGTCAGGAGTTCGAGACCAGCCTGGCCAACATGGGGAAACCCTGTCTCTACTAAAAATAAAAAATTAGCCAGGCGTGGTGACGCATGCCTGTAATCCCAGCTACTTGGGAGGCTGAGACAGGAGAATCACTCGAACCTGGGAGGTGAAGGTTGCAGTGAGCCAAGATCATGCCACTGCACTCCAGCCTGGGTGACAGACCAAGACTCTCTCAAAAAAAAAAAAAAAAAAAAAAAAAAAATGCAATAAAGGAATCTGAAAGCAAATGATCAGTGACATCTCATTCTCAATTCCCAAAATGACATCAAAATTATATAACAAAAAGTGATTTGAGTATTCTACAATATACAATTGCCTCTTAAAAAAGTAAATCGTTACTACCAGATGAAGGACAGATATGAAAAAAAGTTTTAGTTTAAGTTTCGTTAAGTTAAACAGGGTAAAAATTCACTTCAGTCATACTGAACCATTTACAGTTTCTCCCTTTACACAACTCCATGCCACCTTTGCAAATTCAGTTCCTCCTGTCACAATATCTCTATTCCAATGGCCAACTACTATGTAACACCGGAGACCTGCTCTTCGAAGCCTTCCTTACCCTTTTCTCCATGAGAGACTGTCATGGAGACGTGTCTCTTTTCTTATGCTTCCAGAGTATCTTGCACATATCTCTACTATGATTATCACATTAATACTCTATTTATTTCTCTGAACATTTATTCTTCTCAACTAGATTATGCATTGAGAGTAAGCAATGTTACACCCCCATCTCTGTAAACATCTGTTCTAGCACACTCCCTGGCAGAGAGTAGGCAATCAATAAATGTTCGCTAAATGAAGAATGATGTGATGTATTAATGGTATTAATATTAGGTTAAAGAAGGTATATATCATCATACACATATGCTCATAAAATAATATGACTCAAACTTCCAATTCTGCATGCGGAAGCTAATCACCTCCATTGTTTTTTTCTTAAAAAAGGGAGACATTTTTAGTCTTCACGATAATCATGTATAGATTGTGGATGAAATAAAGTTTCCTACTATATATAAAACCACTGAGCAGTATCTTTCTCATTTCATAAAAAAATCATAATTTTTTTTATCATTAAGTATTCCTTTGTATTCACCACCTTTTAGAAAGTCTATTTACCTACACACCTATCCTCTGAGAATTGTATGCCCTGTATGGGCCTGAAAGCCATGTTTTATGAACCTTTGGCTTCATCGGCCACAGCTGATTAGACATAGATACTTGCCTCAAACTGAATTTTCTCCCAGAGGTTCAGAATGAAATCACAGAACCATGAGCGAATATATGAATTTAAAAGTTAGAAGACACGTCCAGCCATGTGCAGTGGTGAAAGACAACATGCAAAGTAAGAAAAATGAAGTGGAAAAGCAGGAAGACTCAGAGATATCATGCTACCCCAGGTAGTAACAAAATAGCTGCATGGGGCCGGACACGGTGGCCTGTAATCCTAGCATGTTGGAAGGCCGAGGCAGGAGGATCACTTGAGGTCAGGAGTTCGAGGCCAGCCTGGACAATGTGGTGAAACCCCATCTCTACTAAAAATATAAAATGAGCCGGGTGTGGCGGCATGCGCCTGTAATTCCAGCTACTCAGGAGGCTGAGGCAGGAGAATCACTTGAACCCAGGAAGCAGAGGTTGCAGTGAGCCGAGATCGCACCATTGCACTCCAGCCTGGGCGACAGAGCAAGACTCTGTCTCAAAAAAAAGAAAGAAAAAAAGAAAATAGCTGCCTGGGTTATAAATTTCCAGTTCCTGGTTTCCCTTCCCCTTCATGAGTCTTGGCTGTACTTCTATCAGGTGCTGTGAAAACTCCAGCATCTTTGCCTAATGGGAACTAATTTCCCTTTTTTGGGTAAGCCAGGTTAAATTTTTTTAATCACAAACAATTTTTTTTTTTTTTAGACAGTCTTACTCTGTTGACCAGGCTGGGGTGCAGTGTCACGATCTCAGCCCACTGCAACCTCTATGTCCCAGGTTCAAGCGATTCTCCAGCCTTAGCCTCCCGAGTAGCTGGGATTACAGGCACACACCACCACGTCTGGCTAAGTTTTGTATTTTTAGTAGAGATGGGGTTTCGTCACGTTGGCCGGGCTGGTCTCGAACTGCTGATCTCAAGTGACCTGTCTGCCTCGGCCTTCCAAAGTGCTAGGATTACAGGTGTGAGCCACTGCACTGGGCCACAAACAAAAAATTTGATTAAACCTCAAAAAAGAAAAGCAAAATATCAGTTAATCATAGAAGCGAAAAAAAAGTTTCGTTTAAAAAAACGGCTGTTAGGCCAGGCACGGTGGCTCACGCCTGTAATCCTAACACTTTGGGAGGCCAAAGTGGGCAGATCACGAGGTCAGGAGGTTGAGAGCAGCCTGACCAATATGGTGAAACCCTGTAGTCCCAGCTACTGGAAGGCTGAGGCAGGAGAACAGCTTGAACCCGGAGGCGGAGGCTGCAGTGAGCTGAGATTGGGCCAATGCACTCTAGCCTGGGCGACAGAGTGAGACTCTGTATCCAAAAAAAAAAAAAAAAAAAAAAAAAGGCTGTTAAGCTGGTATCTTCAGATATTCCTCAGCACAATAAAATGAAAAATATTCACCAAACATAGCAGGTTCAAACAATATTCTATAAATCCAACTTCAGTGTAGTTATGAGTATGAATAAAATTCTATTACAAAGTTATGGTGTCCAGAAAAAATGAGAGATTAATAGGGAATTTCTTAGACTTTATCTGAACAAATTATTTTTTAAAGAAAAATAATATCAGTTACTACAATTTTGACCAAAAATGGGGTGAGATTTTTCTTCTCCGGTGATAACACCAGTCTTACCTAACAAGCCAAAGTAACATTCTATAGTTTTCCCCACCCATCTACACCCATTTATCTTAAAAACATGACATTTCAGAGTCCTCAACTAAAATACTCAGTGGTAAAATACAGTGACCTAAAAAAAAAAAAAAAAAAACCATTCCCCAATACCACAGTCATTACAGCTATACCTCAGAAATACTGTATGTTAGGTTCCACATCACTACAATAAAGCCAATATCACAATAAAGGAAGTCACACGAATTTTCTGGTTTCCTAGCGCATATAAAAAGCTATGTTGCAGGCCGGGCATGGTGGCTCACGCCTGTAATCCCAGCACTTTGAGAGGCCGAGGCAGGCAGATCACAAGGTCAGGAGATCGAGACCATCCTAGCTAACACAGCGAAACTTTGTCTCTACTAAAAATACAAAATTAGCTGGGCATGGTGGCACACGCCTGTAATCCAGCTACTCAGGAAGCTGAGGCAAGAGAATCACTTGAACCCGGGAGGCAGAGGTTGCAGTGAGCTGAGACCGTGCCACTGCACTCCAGCCTGGGTGACAGAGCGAGACTCCATATCAAAAACAAAAAGCTATGTTGCTTTCAGCTCAGAGGAGGCCAACTTTCTTCAGTTGTCCCAAATCTAAGTTCACCTGACACCAGCCGCCTCCACCATGCCACCAAAGTTCAACCTCAATGAGATCAAAGTTGTATACCTGAGGTACACCAGGGGCGAACTCAGCGCCACATCTGTGCTGGTCCCCAAAGATTGGCTCCCTGGGTCTGTCTCCAAAAATGGTTGGTGACAGTGCCAAGGCAACTGGTGACTGGGAGGGTCTGAGGATAACTATGAAACTGACTGTTCAGAGCAGACAGGCCCAGATTGAGGTGGTACCTTCTGCCTCTGCACTGATCATCAAAGCCCTCAATGAAGCACCAAGAGACAGAAACAGAAAAACATTAAACAAAGTGGAAATATCACTTTTGATGAGACTGTCAACATTGATCGACAGATGCAGCACCTATCTTTAGCCAAAGAACTCTGGAACCATTAAAGAGATCCTGGGGACTGCCCAGTCTACGGGCTGCAATGCTGATGGCTGCCATCCTCATGGCATCATAGACAACATCAACAGTGGTATGGTGGAATGCCCAGCTAGTTAAGAAGCACAACAAAAAATACTTTAACAAAGGTTCATTTGACAACTAAAAGATAAAAAATATTTATACCATAGTCTAAGTATGCAATTGCATTACATCTAAAAAAAAATACATATCTTAATTTTAAAATACTTATGGTAAAAAATGCTAACAATCATGGGAGGCTTCAGCAAGTGGTAATCTATTTGCTGATGGAGGGTCTTGCTAGAGATGTTGATGACTGATCAGTGTAGTGGTGGCTAAAGGTTCAGGGGGCTGTGGCAATTTCTTAACAGAAGACAACAATGAAATTTGCCACATTGATTGACGCTTCCTTTCATGAAAGATTTCTCTGTAGCATGTGATGCTGTTTGGGAGCATTTTACCCACAGTAAAACTTATCCCAGAGTGCTGGGATTACAGGCATGAGCCACCACGCCTGGCTTGTTCCCAGGTTTAAAACAAGACAAACTTACATGTGAAACCGGCCAGTCTCATGTAACTAAAGCTTAGCAAGACTAGGAAAATCTATATGTCAACAGCCAGTCCAGAGATAAAAACAAAACAAATAGTACTTTTATGAAACTTTCCAAGATTATATAGTTAGTTCTAGTATTCAGAAAAAATGAAAAATGTTAAATTTAGACTAAAACAAAGGTTTATGAAAAATTAAACACTGACTGCCATAAAAACGATTTTAGGGCCCCACAAGGTGGTGCATGCCTACAGTTTCAGCTACTCCGAAAAGACTGCTTGAGCCCAGGAATTTGAGGTCGATCTGGGGAATATGGCGAGACCGCATGTCTAGAATAAATAAATAAAAATTAGAAGAAAAAAAAAACCTTTGTTAATCTCAAGATACAAATTCAAGAGAAGGAAAAAGGCCAGGCACAGTGGCTCATGCCTGTAATCCTAGCACTTTGGGAGGCCGAGGTGGGTGGATCGTGTGGATCAGGAGTTCAAGACCATCCTGGCCAACATGGTGAAACCCCGTCTCTACTAAAAACACAAAACTTAGCCGGGCATGGTGGTGTGCACCTGTAATTCCAGCTACTCGGGAGGCTGAGGCAGGAGAATCGCTTGAACCTGGGAGGTAGAGGTTGCAGTGAGCCGAGATTGCACTCCAGCCTGGGAAAAGCGAGACTGTCTCAAAAAAAAAAAAAAAAAAAAAAGAAGGGAAAAAAAAAACTTTTTTTTTTTTTTTTTTAAAGACAAGAACCTCTGTTGCTGAGGCTGAGGTGTGTGGCACAATCATAGCTCACTGCTGCCTCAAAGTCCTGGGCTCAAGTGATCCTCCCACCTCAGCCTCTACAGGGGAACACTACCATGCCTGGTTAGTTGGTGTTTTGTGTTTGTTTGTTTTTGAGAAAGTCTCTCACTCTGTCACCCAGGCTAGAGTGCAGCAGCACAATCTTGGCTCACTGTAACCTCTGCCTCCTAGGTTCAAGCAATTCTTGTGCCTCAGTCTGCCAAGTAGCTGGGATTACATGCATACGCCACCATGCCCAGCTAATTTTTGTATTTTTAGTAGAGATGGGGTTTCGCCACGTTGGCCAGGCTGGGATTACAGGCGTGAGCCACAGTGTCTGGACTATTTATTTATTTTGTTTGTTTTTTATTTTTGGAGAAATGGGGTTTAGCTATGTTGCCCTGCTTCAAATTCCTGGGTTCAAGTGATCCTCCTGCCTTGGCCTCCCAAAGCACTGGGATTACAGGCATGAGCCACCACACCTAGCAGGAAAAAAAAAAAAGGTTAAGTAACGATTTATTGTAACTGTTTACAATAATGGAAGAAGGCAGAGGTATCAATAATTTTTAATGACATATTGCAGGCTCGAGTGACCCGTCCACCTCGGCCTCCCAAAGTGCTGGGATTACAAGGTGTGCACCACCCCGCTAGGCCCATTCTGTGCTCTTGTTCAACCTTTCTCTATAACATGCTTTCATTTATGCCCGAATAAAAAAATACAATCTTAATACAGCTACTTCCCTCACACCTTAATCCAAAAGAGGAAAGGCTATTTAAATGCTACAGTACAGATTAAATGAAGATTGAAAGTAAGTAAAGGGCATTCCTAGAGTTTAACCAGTGCTATTAATAAGAAAAGTATGCTGAATTTTAAATAAGCAACTAATTAAGTGGTACAATTAAGAAATACTAATCATCGGCCGGGCACGGTGGCTCAAGCCTGTAATCCCAGCACTTTGGGAGGCCGAGACGGGCAGATCACGAGGTCAGGAGATCGAGACCATCCTGGCTAACATGGTGAAACCCCGTCTCTACTAAAAAATACAAAAAAAAACTAGCTGGGCGAGGTGGCGGGCGCCTGTAGTCCCAGCTACTTGGGAGGCTGAGGCAGGAGAATGGCTAAACCCGGGAGGCGGAGCTTACAGTGAGCTAAGATCCGGCCACTGCACTCCAGCCTGGGTGACAGACCAAGACTCCGTCTCAAAAAAAAAAAAAAAGAAATACTAATCATCATCACCAATTTTTTTTTTTTATTATTATACTTTAAGTTCTAGGGTACCTGTGCATAACGTGCAGGTTTGTTACATATGTATACATTTGCCATGTTGGTGTGCTGCACCCATTAACTCGTCATTTACATTAGGTATATCTCCTAATGCTATCCCTCCCTCCTTCCCCCATCCCCACAATAGGCCCTGGTGTGTGATGTTCCCCTTCCTGTGTCCAAGTGATCTCACTGTTCAATTCCCACCTATGAGTTAGAACATGCGGTGTTTGGTTTTCTGTTCTTGCGATAGTTTACTGAGAATGATGGTTTCCAGCTGCATCCATGTCCTTACAAAGGACACGAACTCATCCTTTTTTATGGCTGCATAGTATTCCATGGTGTATATGTGCCACATTTTCTTAATCCAGTCTGTCACTGATGGACATCTGGGTTGATTCTAAGTCTTTGCTATTGTGAATAGTGCCGCAATAAACATACGTGTGCATGTGTCTTTACAGCAGCATGATTTATAATCCTTTGGGTATATACCCAGTAATGGGATGGCTGGGTCAAATGGTATTTCTAGTTCTAGATCCTTGAGGAATCCGCCACACTGTTTTCCACAATGGATCAACGCCAATTTCAAATTTGTGACAGGACACCAAATGTTGGACCTCTTAGAAAGATTAATGGTCAACTTGCCATGACATTTTCAAAAGCTAGAGTTGTATCTTGCATTTTAAAACCCAGGGTTAGTTGGTTTGTTCTTTCATTCACTAATTCATAGCCTGGTGGAGGAGATATATAAATTAAAATACTTAAGAGCAACAATAGTTATAATAGCTTAGTTACTGAATATTTATTAGTCATAGACATTGTTCTAAGTACTTTACTTGCACTAGCAAACATAAGCTTCACAAACACCTTATGAAGGCATCATTAACTCTATTTACAGGGAAGAAAATGAGGTACACAGAGTTAACACAGTCAAACAGCAAAGTCAGGTTTCAATCCCAGGCAGTCTGGGTCTGGAGGCAACTACTTTATCCTGCCTCTCCACTACTATAGTTCATTCCATAAATTCTTACTAAGTGCCATCTCTGGTCTGGGTGCTTGAGCTATAACACAGTTACCAACAGATTATTCCAAGAGGGTCCCAATTCTCCAGGTAAGAGTATGGATCTGAGAAGGCATTCTAGAGAAAGTAATGCCCGGCTGAGTCCTAAAAGTTGTAAAGGAGTTAGGTAGGCAAAAAGAAAAAGGAAGGAGGAAACAAAGGCATTCCAGGCAGAAGGACTATATAAGCAATGGTCAACAATCCAGAAACAGTATGTATATTCAGCGAATTATCAAAAAGCAGCTCTGCAGAGCTGGAGTGGAAAGTAGAAGACAGAAATTACTAGAGTTAAGATTAGAGAACCAGGTATAAGCCAAGTCATGGAGAGTTTTAATCATATACTAAAATTTTATCACAGTCACAATGGGGAGTCAATAAAGAATTTTCAGGTTTATGTTTCAAACATACCATTCTAGCAATTCTGAGAAGGTGAATCTCAAGGAGATAAAACTGAAGACAGGAAAATCACAAAAAGGTAAGGAAATAGTTCCTAATAAAGCAGAGGTTGGAACAAGGATGCTGGGGAAGTAAATGATTCAAAAATATTTAGGAGATAAATCCAGCAGAATTCAGTAAATAAATGGATATAAGGAATGAGAGAGAGAGAGAGAGAGAGAGAAGAAATCATGAAGGATTTCAAAGTTTCTTCCTTGGTTGATGAAGTCAACAGTAGTACATGATGTCTTTGAAAGAAAAGCTATAGATAGGGAAATAAAGTCCAGTTTGGACAAGAAGAGTTTGAAGTGAAGATGATAAATAAAATAATTGAATCTGATGCTTTGGAAAGAGACTGATGCTAGAAAAAATGGCCTGGGGAGTAATAGGTAGATACACAGTAATTGAAACTACAGGGATAACTGTAGGTTAGGACAATGTGAAGGCTGAGAAGAACAACTGGCCAACTCAGAAACACCACTGTTTATGGGACAGGCAGAGAATACACAAAAGGGGATGGCATGGTGGAAGTCATGGGGCAGAGTTTCTTGAGAAAGTATTATTGTCATTGGTTACTTTACAAGAGCAAGTTTAGTGATATGAGAAAGTAGAAATTAAACGACAGTGGGATAAAGAGTAAATAAGAGAAAAAGGATTTTAGGACCCCACAAGGGCCCTTGTTGTTGATACAGACAACTCTATCAATTTTCTCATCTGCAAAACTGAGAGAGTAGGTGACTGTGAATACTAAACAATGCACTACACAGGACCTCACATATAGTAAGTGTTACAGGCCCTCATAGACTGTTTTCATCCTTGTTCACTACACGTAGCCACATCACGTGCCTTTCTGCTCTCAAACATCCCAGGCCCCTTTGCATTGCAAGGCTTTGCACTTGATACTCCTCTTTCCTCACTCAGCTCTTCACATTTCTGGCTCCTTCTTGCTTGTCGAGTGTCAATCTCCCAAGAGAGGGTTTCCCCAAGAAGTACTCTAACGACTCTCTTTCGTTCATTCTCTCAGATCACCCTGTTTTACTTCCGTCATAACCCGTACTACTCTTCGAACTTTTCTTGTTTATTTAAAGATAATATGCCAAAGTGATTAAGAGTGTAGGCTCCACAATCAGACTGGTTGCAAACTGCAGCTTTGTCATTTACTAGCATGTGACCTCAGACAACTTGTTTAAACTCTCTGTGTCTTAACTTCTTCATCTTTAAAATGGGCAAAATAACACACACACACCCCCTGAAAACAGACAAAAATAAAAATAAATGAGTAAAATAATTACCTCATAGACTTCTTGGGGGAGTTAAATTAGCTAAAACATACAAAGTTACTACAGGAATACAGGTACATTTTAAAGTTCTCAAATATTACATATTTAATTACAGTAATCTTAATGTTCTATCAAAGAGCATTTATCAATATGTAACAGATATTACATATTGTAATATCTGTAGCAATAATAATTCTTAGTCCAAATGTAAAGATGTCAACTAACAACCAAATGAAGAAGTGCTATTCTAAGTAAACCTCAGGAAATACTACTGATGGAAGGGATCTTTTTTTTTTTTTGGTCACAAAAGTTAGGAGGGAAAAAAAAAACACATCTGAAGCTAAAGATCTTTAGTTGAGCAAGGGAAATTTTTATAAGCTTTATATGTAATTACTGTGTAATTTAGATCAATTTATGAAAAAATAAAAATAATACAGATGTTGGGGAAAAGGTTTGACTTAAGTAACTTTGGGAAACTTGAGACTGGAAACTCTAACAACAAAAAGAACTGTACATAAGCACTGCTCTTTTTTGGTAAAGGCATTTCTCATGGAGATACAGGTTAACAATTCTAAAAGTACTGCACATGGACGATGGGACTGAACAAATAACTTAATGGATGCCAGACGGCGTGAGCCAGATTTCTCACTTTTGGAGGTAATAGATAACAGGGTAAAGCTAGAATGAACTATATAGTATTGATAGTCAAAGACATCAGTATGAATTCATGTTTACCTTAATATAGATACAGATAATAGTTATGTATGTGTATACATACATATATTTTCCAGGTCTATACACTGAAAAGGCCTAGAAGTCATGATATTACAACAGCAATGAGCACACTGAGTAACCAGATCTTGGTTTCTAACATGATTCACCAAAAAATAGAACCAGGGATCCTTGGAAAAATGGCTGATTCTAGGGCTGGGGCAGGAAATATACAAGATGAGTCTGGAACTTCTTCTAGTGCCAGAAAGTACGGAAGTACTCAAAAAACGAAACAATGGAGTATGTCCTGTTGATAGAACAATTTGAGCAACAAAATAAATAAAGTAGTATAGGATTATGACCCCAAGTATAAAATAAACATCTATGAATCCATACATATATAAATGATTGAATAAATATATAAATGGGAAAAAAAAAAGACTACCCATAGCAGAAGAATTCCAAATAATTTTATAGACAGTGCCCCTTTAAGAAAATAGAGATAGATCCACTGAGTGTGGTCTGCACTTAGTGACTTGTTTCCAAAAAGAGTATGGGAAAACTTTACAGTAGAGAAACCCGGCAAACACTAGCTCAGCCTGGTGACCAAGGTTAACAATATCAGTGATAAGCCACACTGAGAGTATTTCCCCTTGATATGATGCAATGAGAGTGGCACTTTACCTCTGTGACTGTCCTCCCTCAAACCCATAACCCCAGTCTAACCATGAAGAAAGCATCAGACAAACCCAAACTCAGGGACATTCTATAAAATCTCTGACCAATACTCCTCAAAACTATCAAAGTTATCAAAAACAAGGAAAGTCAGAAATGCCATCACAACCCAGATAAGGTAAGGAAAGATGTCAACTAAATGTATTGTTGTATTCTGGATAGGATCCTGGAACCAAAAAAGAACCTTAGGTAAGAACAAATGAAATCCAAATAAATGAATTTTAGTTAGTAGTAATGTACCAATATTGGTTCCTTAACGCTGACAAATTTAACATTGAAATGTCAGATATTAGCAATATGGCAAGACCTCCATTTCTTACAAAAAAAAAATAGGGGAAACTGGGTGCAAGGTATACTTTAACTCCCTGTAACTTTTCTGTAAATCTAAACATATTCTATAAGAAAACATTTATTCAAATTGAATAAAAATAGTAAAAATATGGGGAAGTTATTGCCTTAACCAATCTGATTTTAGTCCCTTAAGTCATGTATAGTGGGCTGGACAAAAACAGAAATACAAGTTGTATTGTGCAAAATAATCTCAACATGGATGAACCACTTATAATACTGTATGTGTAAGTGCCTATAAGTCATTTTTTTATGTGCACATTTTGATTCCTTAATCGGTAAGCACTTCAGGAGCAGAAAACCCTCCTCCAAGCAGGAGGAGGCCACTCAAATTTGGGACTAAAGCAAAACTGTGGTACTAATTATATTAATAAAACTTCCACCTGGGCCAGGCACGGTGTCCCATGCCTGTAATCTCAGCACTTTGGGAACCTGAGGTGGGCAGATCACTTGAGGTCAGGAGTTCAAGACCAGCCTGACCAAGATGGTGAAACCCCACCTCTAACAAAAAATGCAAAAATTAGCGAGGCATGGTGGTGTATGCCTGCAGTCCCAGCTACTTGGGAGGGCTGAGGCACAAGAATTGCTTGAACCTGGGAGGCGGAGGTTGCAGTGAGTCACCACTGCACTCCAGCCTGGGTGACAGAACGAGACTCTGTCTCAAAAAAAAAAAAAAAAAAAAAAAAAAATCCATATGACTTTTGTAGTGGTAAATAATTTTTTTTGTTTCTAAATGAAAGCCGAAATACAAAGATCAGAAATTTATAAAGTCTGGGCATGGTGGCTCACGATTATAATTCCAGCACTTTGGGGGGCCAAAGCAGTCACATAGTTTGAGACCAGCCCGGGCAACATGGCAAAACCTAGTCTCTACAAGAAAAAAAAAAAAAATTAGCCAGGAATGGTGGCACGTGCTTGTAGTCCCAGCTACTCGGGAGGCTGTGGCAGGAGGATCATTTGAGCTCAAGAGGTTGAGATTGCAGTGAGCCATGATCGCACCATTGCACTCCAACCTGGGTGACAGAGCAACATCCTGTCTCTTTAAAAAAAAAAAAAAAAAAATTATTAAATTTCTTTTTGTTATCATGTTGTTTTGTACATGAGACATTTTTATTTTTGAAAAGTTTTAAAAATAAAATTACCAAAAAATGTAGTATACACTCACATACTCATACATAAAGCATTAACATTTTTCATTTTTGCTTCTGATTTATATTTAATAGAAAATAACTATATAATAGTTATCACATTGAATTCTGAAACACTTCCTCATGGTCTCAGAAGAGGAATATAACTAAACATACTTGGAGAAAGTACAATGCAAAGCTCACTATCAACAATATATACTATAGGACAAAATTACAGTAACTTGGGTCCACATTGGGCATTGTTCAAGAGATCTGGAAACTTCAAAAGCCAAATAAAAATAAGTTTTCCTAACATTTGTAACTATCCTGAAAATACCTAAAAACAAACAAAAAAACTTACAAATCAGTAAGAAATCAAAGAATTTGATAACATTAACTGCTGGCAAGGATATGAAAAAACAGAAATTGTCTGCAATATCCTATAAATATCTTATAAAGAGAAAAATATTTATATCCTAGGACCCAGTAATTTTACAGTCAGGTATATGACCTGGAGAAACTATGGCATGTTGCTTCAGGAGCTACAGGAATACTCATGAGACAATGTTTATAATAGATAAAAAATGAAAACAATTTAAATGCTCATCAATAGAGGAAATGATAAATTGTATATATTCCTTCATTGGAACACTATACAGCTGTGTAAATAAGTGAACTAGACCTACGGTATCAACAAGGATTGAGGGCAGAAAAAAAAAAAATGAAAAAAGCAAGCTTTAAAATCCATATACCATGACACAATCATATTAACAGCTGCTTAAACTTACTATAACATACTTTTTTTTTTTTTTTTTTTTTTTTAGTGCCAGACTCAGTTTTAACTACCTTATATAAATTAGCTTATTTAGGCCAGGCACAGTTGCTCATGCCTGTAATCCCAGCACTTTGGGAGGCCAAGGCAGTAGGATTGCTTGAGCCCAGGAGTTTGAGACCAGCCTGGGCAACCTGATGAAACCTAGTCTCTAAAAAGAAAAAAAATAATAATAAAAATAAGTTAAATAAATAAATAAGCTCATTTAATTTTTACAACAATTGTATGAAGTGGACACCTCTATCATCCCTATGTGATCGATGAGGACACTGAGGCATGTAAAGATTAAATAACTTACCTAAGGTCACAAAATTAAGTAGCAGAGTCAATATTCACGCCAAGGGAATTTGAAATGTACTCCAATGTACATGTTCTTCAAAAGCACCCAAAGCAATGCCATGTCATTGTTCATACATACAGTTTATTAAAAAATAAACTAGAAGGATACAAACCAAATTCATTACAACAATTTCCTCTGCGATGGGAGATGAAGGTGAGGAGGATAAAACTGGGGAGAACAAAAGGGACTTTAACATGATCTGTAATATTCAAGAAAGTATAAAGTTCTACACTGCTCTTTTAGAATTCAATGTGATAACTACGATATAAATAGTTATTTTAAATTAAATATATATCTGAAGCAAAAATGAAATATGTTAACATTTTATATGTGGGCATGTGGGTGTATACAGTTTTGCTATTTATTTTTTAAACTTTTCAAAAATAAAAATCTCTCATCTACAAAACAATATTACAACAAAATTAAGAAATTTAATAAAGTTCTGATCTTCATATTTCAGCTTTCATTTGAAAACAAAAACAGCTAAACTGTGTGAGCTTATGTATGTATATATACTTTAACATACATATGGAAAATGCATTTTTACACAGATCAAGAGAGACAGGTTTTAACAAAGTATGTCAGAAACAGTATCTCTTACTATACATTTTAATGACTCACTATTCTCAGTGAAAATAAAGTATAACACTAGTAGGAAAATTCCCTTGATATCTTTCTACCTCTTTCTTTTTGTCTCTTCTCTCTCTTGCTTTCTACTTGTGATTTTTAACAGAAGGAAGCACAAAGGAACTAAGAAAGTGTCACACATTTTAAAAATAATAACAGCCATAGATGAACATATAGGCAGCCCTTCTAACTATAGGATTCCCAAACCTATAATCAAGTAATGTTTCAAAAATGTATCTGTAAATTTGTTGTCTAGAACTCACAGCACACATTCCTATGAAGAAAGTTACAAAAGCATATGAGCACCAGGAAAAAGATACTGCCTGAGGTGTCGGGCTATTGGCAGAGAAACAGGAAAACCTGAGAACACAATATGTACTGATGGTCCAAAAAGCAAAAAAAAATTCTGACCCAGGGTCTGAGGCCAGAAATCACTATTCATTTATTTACCTTTGTAATCTCAGTAACTAGCAAATTATCTGGCATCTCATAATCAAAGACCATTGCCTACTGACTGACGAAGTAATGGGGAAATGACTAAGTAGAGGAATCCATCAACAGGTGGCACTGTCAACACAGAACAGCTTTGGTGGAAGAAAGAAAAACCTTGGTGAGAAGCAATGTTTAAAGACACAAAAATCCACATATGTAAAACTATTACAAGGTTAGTGCTGGTTATTAAGAGAACGTCTTCATCTAAATTACAAGCTGTGTCTATTATTGTATAATGAAAATAAGCACGATATTTTGGGTTACTTTTGCTAACAACCTTAAGATAATTTTCCTACTGTAGCAATAGTTATTTGGGATTTTCAGTATTTTCTCCTATGACCCTTGAAAATATTTCAATGTCTTTTTCATAATTAAAAGAGTAATAATTGGCTAGGTGCAGTAATCTCAGCACTTTGAGAGGCCAAGGCAGGCAGATTGTTTGGGCTTACGAGTTCAAGACCAGTCTGGGCAACATGGCAAAACCCCGTCTCAAAAAATAGAAAAATTAGCCAAGCATGGTGGCGCATGCCTGTAGTCCCAGTTACTTGAGAGGCCGAAGTGGGAGGATGGCTTGAGCCTGGAAGGTGGAGGTTGCAGTGAGCTGAGATCGTACCACTGCACTCCAGCCTGGGTGACAGAGCCAGGCCTTGTCTCAAAAAAAAAAAAAAAAAAAAAAAAAAAAAGTAGTAATTATTCAGAACAGAGAAAAGCACAAAAACTAAAATAAAAATTCCCTATAATTCTATCACCCAGGGATAGCATCTCTTACTATTTTATATATCTCCTGCAAATCTTTTTGCCATCTATACCTATATGTTTCTTTATATTCTAATTTTTCTCTTAACATTATATTGTACTTTCTTATGTCAGTACATTTTAAAAATGATTTTTAGAAGCTATATCCACCACATAGATTATCATTAATTTCACCATTCCCATATTATAATGCATTTTGACTATTAAAATTGTTCCACTCTTATAAAATGCTATATAAATTAACCACTTCTTGTTTCTTGTTTTCTGAGACAGGGTCTCACTCTGTTGCCCAGGTTGGAGTGCAGTGGCACAATCATAACTCGCTGCAGCCTCAAACTCCTGGGCTCAAGGGATCCTCCTACCTTGGCCTCCCAAAGGGCTGGAATCACAGGCATGAGCCACCTAATAGGGCCTAAACACTTCTTAAATGTACATTTCTACATTGGTCTTGTAGAATTCAAAGTGATAACTATGATATACAATAACGAAGTGTGGTGTGCTTGACTCCCTCCATCCCCAGCATCCTCCCACAAATTCTACTGAATAAACAATCTATCTGGGGCATTAGATAGTAAAATAAAATAAAATAAGAAAGGAAGAAAAATGTATCAGCTATTCTCACTCTTCTTCTACCTGTGGTAGGAAAAAGGAAAAATCGCCCAAAGATAAGTCTCTGACATCAGAGAAGGCAAGAATAACAAGTCAATTTTCCTGCTAGAGCAACTTTTGTTTTCCACCTAGAACAATGCACCATCAATTTAAGTAGGAATAGCACAAGATTTGTTATATACCAAACACCTCTATCTGCATTAGTGCTTTAACTAGGTTTTTGTAGGACATAGAATGCTTCAAAAAATTCTGCAAACAACAAAATATAATGTAACTAATACCACTCAGTGGAAAACCAAGTTTTATAATAGCAATTACACTGGCCGGGTGCGGCAGTTCACGCCTGTAATCTCAGCACTTCAGGAGGCCAAGGCGGGCAGATTGCTTGGGCTCATGAGTTCAAGACCAGTCTGGGTAACCTGGTGAAATCCCGTCTCAAAAAATACAAAAATTAGCCAAGCATGGTGATGCACGCCTGCAGTCCCAGCTACTTTTATTTTACAATTCTATTAACCCCAGCTAATTTTATTTTACAATTCTGCCATAATTTTTTAAATGAATTAATAAATGTCATGTAGTCTCTTACTTCTTCTAGCCTCCCAATTATACTAAATACTATTCAAGTTACCAGAACTAGGACAACAGTTCCAGGAACTTGAGAATCAATAACTCTTTAAACCAGTGGTAATTCATGTGGAAAAGTTCAGAACAAATCAGCATCAACTTCCTGGCTCTCTTGCACAGACAAAAAACTCATATTGCTTCACCAATTTTCAAAAATGTAAATTTGTGTCTATAAGTTTAAAACTTGGGCCAAAATGTATTTATATTTATTCCCAATTTGCGACTGGTATCAAGATCAATTAAATTTCTTAGCAAGTACATTGTTATAAAACTCCACAGTGATCCCAGAATGGAAGGGGCTTAAAAAATAATACAAAACAAAAATTAAACTTCACAGTGAAGTAGGTCTATGTTTAATCATTCAGAAAAAGAAAATTATGTAACATATTATATATAATGATGATAACATATGCTATTCTGGACTCCTACTGAGAGCTGTGGTTCAAAGGGAAATTGTGTAAATGAAGTAAAAATTGCCCATAATGTTTAATTCTGCCCAAAACAAAGTTTTCGAAAAAGAAGCCAAATATAATATTTTATTTTAAGTTCAAACAGGGTTCAAACAGCTCAGAAATTTTGTATAGTTAAGTTTTCAAAAGTCGAATCACAGAACCACTATCAACATAAACTGAATAACTTGCTCAAGAGTCCTTGCTTATTACCCAATCTTAAGTCCCCCAGAATACTTTTTAAAATAATCCCAAATGTACTACAATAGATTAGTGTAACCGGGGCTACACTGTTTACAGGTGTCTCCACCTCCTCCCCCAAGGACAGAAGAGGTAGACTAGGGTAAACAGAAAATAGAATGAGACTATATACCACCAAATAACAGCTTGTAATCTTGCAAGACCGCTTCTTTCACATTCGGGCTATTCTTTTCATTAATGTATAATACATTTTAAAGAATAACATATTCACAGAGTAATACAATTTCTGCCCTCACGGGTCTCTAGCTGGCTGACACGCGTTTTCTCCTTAAATAAATACATGCCTGTTGACTGATGCCTGTCCTGCTGTTGCAAACAAGAAATAACTGTCCTGTAAGACAAAAACCTCTATGGCTCTAGGCGTAACCATACGTTTGAATTAAAAGCACATTGGAACAACAACAAAAATCTTCCAGCACATCTGTCATTTAAAAGCACGATAATGAAAAGCTGTCGCTGCGACCCAATTTTAGGTCACAAGCTTTTTACTGTTTTTCCTGCCCCCCCACCTCCAGAAAGCGATAAACTTCAAAGGGAATGGTGGTAACCAGGAACCGTTCCCTTCCCCCACCACACACCATCCCCAAAAAGACTAGAAAAAAACTGGCCAACTTGGACGCTGGCCGCGCTCACGCAGAACCCGTACCCGCGGGCCGGGGAAGGCTGGACAGACCCTGGGAGGAAAAGTGGGCCTCCAGGCACCCCGGGCTCCCCCCGCCGCCTGTTTCAGATACCAAGCAGGTGGGATTCCGGGAAGCCACCTCCGACTTACGTAACGGGCTTGTCAAAATCCCAGATCCAGGACCTCCCCCTCCCCGCCCCCACTCGCAAATAACAACAGCCCCAGGCCAGCCTGGAATAGAAAATCTGGAATGAAAACACAGGAGCCCCCCACGCGTCCGACGCAGAGGCGCGGGTGCTACTCTCAGCACCGCCACGCCATCCCGGGGCGGACCGAGCCGCGGAGGACCTCCCGGCTCTCAAGAGCTCTCGGGCGGAGGTCGCGGCCATCCATGCCGCCTCCCCGAGCCTGGCCGCCCCGCTCCCGCGCCCCCGGCTGTCACCTCTCCGGGCCGTGACAGCTCCACCTGCCACCGCTGCCCGGGTCGCCGCCCCCGCACTCACCTCCCAGCTGGCTCCCGAGCGAGCAGCGGATCGAGCTTGAAGAGCCGCGCCGGATTCCCTCACGCGCGGCAGCGGGACACGAGAGGCGGAATGCCGCGGCGCTCTGAGCCCGCTTAGCTCATCCCCAGCCCGGCGCTCCGCCCTCCGCGGCACCCCCGCCCGCCCAGGCCTGCCGTCTCAGTCAGACGGGACTCCCCCTCCCCTCGCGGCCGCCACTGCCTCCGCCTCTTTCTCCGACTCCAGCCGCCGCGGCCACCGCTACCGGCGCCATCTTGGCAATGACGGAAGGGGCGGGGGCGGGAATCACGCGCGCGAGCACCAATCGAAGGCCGGATCTGGCCCTAGTGGGAGGAGAGGGCCGGGTTGAGGGTCGTGGGGTCCTAGCGCCAAACTGACGAGGGGGCGGAGAAGGTGGGCGGGACTAAGTCGCCCTACCCTGTGACGTGCGGTGTAGTTGGGGAAACGCACCGTGGTTCCCCGTCGGGTCAGGAGATCCCAAGCCCCAGGCTGGCGTGGGCGAAGCGTACAGTCCCTTCACCTTTCGCCACCCAGAAGCACAAGAGTCCAGTTCGCGCCAACTGACCTGTTTCTTCCTTCCTCTCCGGCACTCCGGGAGTCCTGAGATTGCCTTGCTCGGTTCGTAGGTCTGAGCTTCTCCACCAAGGGTGCTCAGATTCTCCAGGAAACTCCCTTCAGGGTTAGCAACCGCGGAGTAGGTTTCGGTCCCAAGATAGAAAGGTAAAGCGGGGAATTCAGGGGGTTTCTCCGAAAAGTACGTTGATAAAACCCCAGTTGTTGACTGACGGGGTGTCCATTACTTTGGATTAATTGGATACGGCCTACTTAAACCTGACTTTGGCTCTCCACCATTGATGGCTGTTGACAGATGAAGATAATAAAGCTTGATTACCTCCCACGGGGTTGCTCGGGAGTTAAATTCTATAGTACCTGTGAAGTACTTAGTATAGTGCTTGAAAGTACTAAATAAATGTTAGACGTTATTCTTTGGACAAATGAAAGAAGAAACAGGACCCTAAAAATCCCTCTGCTTTAAAGTCAACTTTTCCTAAATTGCATAGCCTTTTACTAACCAAGTTTACAACTTTATTTCCTACCTCCAGTTCTTTCATTGTATTCATTCATTCAGTCAACAATCATCGATACAGAGGGTGCTCAAACAGAGGGTGCACAGTGGTGAGGGAAACAGAAAACCTCCACCTTCAGGAAACTGCAGTTTAGTGGGAGAAGAGGGACAATAAAAAAGTACTTCAGCACTTTTTTTTTTTTTTTTTTTGAGACGGAGTCTCGCTCTGTCGCCCAGGCTGGAGTGCAGTGGCCAGATCTCAGCTCACGGCAAGCTCCGCTTCCCGGGTTCACGCCATTCTCCTGCCTCAGCCTCCCGAGTAGATGGGACTACAGGCGCCGGCCACCTCGCCCGGCTAGGTTTTTTTTTTTTTTTTGTATTTTTTAGTAGAGACGGGGTTTCACCATGTTAGCCAGGATGGTCTCGATCTCCTGACCTCGTAATCTGCCCGTCTCGGCCTCCCAAAGTGCTGGGATTACAGGCTTTAGCCACTGCCCCCGGCCTTCAGCACGTTTTAAGGGGAAACATGCTATAAAGTTTATAAAAATAACTCTGGGGCCAGGCGCCTTTGCTCATGCCCGTAATCCCAACACACTTAGGGAGGCCGAGGCAAGAGGTTAGCTTGAGAAGTTCAAGACTAGCCTGGCAAAATGGCGAAAACCCTGTCTCCACCAAAAATACAAAAAATTAGCCGGGCGTGCCGGCGTGCGCCTGTAGTCGCAGCTACTTGAGAGGCTGAGGTGGGAGGATCGCTTGAGCCCCAGAGCCGGAGGCTGCAGTGAGCCGAGACTGTGCCACTGCATTCCAGCCTGGGTGACAGAGCAAGACATTGCTTTAAAAAAAAAACCAAAAACAAAACTGTGGAGTTGCATGCTTTAAATACATGTAGTCATCTGTATGTCAGTTAAAGCTGTAAAAAAAACTTTCAACACAGAACCTTGCTATGTTGCCCAGGCTGGAGTGCAGTGGCCTGATCACGGCTTACTCCAGGCTCAATCTATCCTCCCACCTCAGCCTCTGGAGTAGCTGGGACTGCAGGTGCCCACCACCACACCCGGCAAATTTTTCTATTTTTTTAGAGACTATGTCTCACTATGTTCCCTAAGGCCTGTCTCAAACTCCTGGGGTCAAGTGATCCACCCACCTCAGCCTCCCAAAGTCCTTTGTTTACAGGCATGAGCCATTGTGCTCTACCTTAAAAAAGCTTCTTTTAAAGTCCGGTTGGGAACCCTTCCAGTTCTTTACCCATTGGACACAGATTTAGCCTTTCGTTAGTTGTAAGTGTTGCTATACGTATCAGGTCAATTCCTCTTTGAGGAGTAGCCTGGCGTATCAAAATATTCCACTAGCAGCAAAAGCACTCTTTTAGTTGGTTATACATATATATGTGCATATATACACACAAATATTTTCATCTACAGAGTACCAATTAAAATAGATATATAGTTGCATGTAACGTACAAAATGAGATTCTAAAACCTTTCAGAAGTTTAAAAGGCATGAAGGTTTTTTTAATCAGAGAAAATAGCTTCTTGGCCGGGCGCGGTGGCTCAAGCCTGTAATCCCAGCACTTTGGGAGGCCGAGACGGGCGGATCACAAGGTCAGGAGATCGAGACCATCCTGGCTAACCCGGTGAAACCCCGTCTCTACTAAAAAATACAAAAAACTAGCCGGGCGAGGTGGCCGGCGCCTGTAGTCCCAGCTACTCTGGAGGCTGAGGCAGGAGAATGGCTAAACCCGGGAGGCGGAGCTTGCAGTGAGCTGAGATCCGGCCACTACACTCCAGCCTGGGCGACAGAGCGAGACTCCGTCTCAAAAAAAAAAAAAAAAAAGAAAATAGCTTCTTAAAGAACAATATTAATAAACAGTAGAAAACCAATACGCAGCATTTGACTGTGTACCCAGGAAGAATCCTACCTCAGAGCACCCCCTTAACTGTCATATCAGGAGTCCTCTCAACACCCCAGGCATATGCGACTGTAGTCACAGTTAAACCTAAACCCTAGATGTGATTTGGGCAAAGGATTCTAACAGTGTAGACATGAGCCAAATAGAATTTTTTGGATAATAAATTTTGGCACCATGCCATTTCTGAAATTGTCATATTTTATATGTGGAACTCTATCTGGCTATTTCTTAGAAGTTATTTTAAAATGCTGTGGTTTGAATGATGCATGAAGGAAAAGATGAAACCAATAACCATTTAAAGCAATGGAAGCGCAAGCTGTTGTACAGCCTAATCCTCTCCACCTGTTAAATCTATGTACCTTAATTGCTATACCAGAAGTTTCTCACGTCTTTAAATGAAAACCTGGAGCCTCTATAGAGCAATCTTATGTATTTATTTATTTATTTAAAGACAGAGTCTTGCTCTGTTGCCCAGGCTGGAGTGCAGTGTCGTGATCTCAGCTCACTGCAACCTCTACCTTCTGAGTTCAAGCGATTCTCTTGCCTCCAGGATAGCTGGGATTATAGGCGCCCACCACCACGCCTGGCTAAAAATAATTTGTATTTTTAGCAGAGATGGTGTTTCACCATGTTGGCCAGGCTGGTCTCGAACTCCTGACCTCAGGTGATCCACTCTCCTCAGTCTCCCAAAGTGTTGGGGTTACAGCCAGGAGCCACCACACCTGGCCTATAAATCAGTCCTTGATAGCTATGCTACAAGGCTTCCTTATGGGTGAGAAAACCTACCGGGGATCTGTGGCCTATTAGAAACTATGTAGATGTGTCCCAAAGCAGAATCCACGTTGACAAATTGTACTCACTGTGAAACAGTGTTTGAGTGACGTTCCTATGTATTTAATCCAGAAAGTAAAATTTATTAGCAATGTGGTCAAATTATCCGTTTGTTTCTTAAAAACACAAACCTGATGAAATTATTTTTGAAAGAAATTATCTGCCAGCCTGGGCAACATGGCAAAACCCCGTCTCTACCAAAATACAAAAATTAGTCCATCATGGTGGTGCACGTCTGTAGTCCCAGCTACTTAGGAGGCTGAGGTGGGAGGATCGCTTGAGCCTAGGAGGCAGAGGTTGCAAAAAAAAGAAAAAAGAAATTATCCGAACAATTTTCAAGAATAATAGTAAGAAAAGTCATGTTAGAAGTGACAAATTCTGTAATTCTGGCTGGGCATGGTGGCTCATGCCTGCAGTATCAGCACTTTGAGAGGCTGAGGTGGGAGGATCACTTGAGCCCAGCAGTTTGAAACCAGCCTGGGCAACATATCAAGACCTCATCTCTACTGAAAAATAAAAATAAAACAGACACGGTGGCACATGCCTGTAGTCCCAGCTACTTGGGCAGCTGAGTTGGGAAGACTGCTTGAACGCGAGAGTTTAAAGCTGCAATGAGCTAAGATCCCACCCCAGTATTCTGGCCTGGGTGACAGAGCAAGATCCTATCTCAAAAAAAAAAAAAAAAGAAAGAAATACAAATTCTAAACCTGGTGCTTGAGAAGAGTGGCCATGGACAGGAGAGCTGTAGCAGTCTAAGCCACTGCTGTCTCTGCCCTTTTGGTGGCCATCTGAGGAGTCATTCAGCACTTTTTCAAATTTCTGAAAATGATGACTTCTCAGCATTTTTCTCAAATTAATTTTACCTCTTTCAGCAATTCCTTATAAGTTGAATTTTTACTTTTTAAATTATCTGCAGGGCAGTTGTTTTAAAAATAACATGTATTTTAACTGTCATTGACTACCAAGTATACTCTGATTTTCTTGAAGTGGTAAGACAATATTTTCGTAACTTTTAACAAATTCACTTCAGAAAGCATTTGTATACAAAACACTGCGCTAGACCCAGAAGGAAAACAATGACAGATAAGCACACATTAGAGGCAAAAAGTATGTTCCTAGGCATATAACTTTAATGAAAGTCAAACTATGACAAATTATATGCTAGATGGATAAACTCGTTGCTCTGAGAGCCCAGGTGAGTGGAGTGATTAATTCTTATTGTGAGAATTGAAGGTGACAAAATAGACAAAATAGATGGCATTTGAACCTACCCTGAGAGAAGCTGGACTTTCTCTGAAGGATGAGGACATCGTTGTTTGGGGAATTGGGCTGAGGGTGGTACAAGGAAGGAAAGGTGTTTGTGTTTGTTTGTTTTCACTTTGCATCTTTATAATAGATATAACAAATGAAAGAGATGCTCATAAATTGTTGCAATGCTTTGACTGTCATTGGGAGTGGCCAAAGGTTCAAATTCTTTGGAAGGATGGATATCTGTGCTGACTTGCAGGAAATATGAGTCAGCTTTTCTCATGAACTCAGCACTGTTGTTACAGCTAGGCTATTTGGGAAACCCGAAGCAGAACAAATCAGACACCGCAAGTCTTTTCTTTTTATTGATTGGCCCAGACATGCATCCTGCAAGGGTGCACAACAGGAATGCCCTTTTTATTGTCAAGACTTGAAGGAATTCTGTCAGCAAGGGGAAACACCTGTAATTGAGAATAAACTAAAAACAAAAAACAAAAAAACAAACCCTCCTCTTTTCTGTCTATATAATCACTCAGAATAGGAGACACACACGTCTTTAGTCCATACTTCTCTCCTGCACTCCAGGATTGTATATTCAACTGCCTCCAGATAGCTCAGTCCTAAGTATACCTGATATTCAGCATTTTAAAGGTGAAGTCATTATCTTTACCCCAAACCTGTTACTCCTATAATTTCTCATTTCCTGAATAGTTTAAGTCACCATGCATCTAAAAGCTAAAGCCTCCCGTGGAGGCTGAATTTTTTTTTTTTAGGAGTTTGAGACCAGCCTGTCCAACATGGTGAAACCCTGTCTCTACCAAAAATACAAAAATTAGCTGGGCATGGTGGCATGCGCCTGTAGTCCCAGCTACTCTGGAGGCTGAGTCAGGAGAATCACTAGAACCCAGGTGACGGAAATTGCAGTGAGCCAAGATTGCGCCACTGCCCTCCAGTCTGGGCGACAGACTCCATCTCAAAAAAAAAAAAAAAAAAAGTGAAAACCTGAGTCATCAACTCCTCTTTTTCCCTTATTCATTGACACCTAATCAATCTTGAAAAAGAATTGTTGTCATCTCCTTACCATCAATAGTATCTTCCCTCACTTCATCCCCATTCCCACTGACCTAGTTCAAACCCACATCTTTCGGGTTTGTTTTTTAGCCTGAAATTTTGCAGCAGTCATCTAATTGGATTTCCTATCTCTCTCTCTCTCTCTCTCTCTCTCTCTCTTTTTCTTTTTTTTTTTAGACAGAGTCTTTTTCTGTTGCTCAGGCTGGAGTGCAGTGGCACAATCTTGGCTCACTGCAACCTCCACCTTCCAGGTTCAAGTGATTCTCCTGCCTCAGCCTCCTGAGTAACTGGGATTACAGGCGCATGCCACCATGCCCAGCTAATTTTTGCATTTTTGGTAGAGACAGGATTTCACCATGTTGGCCAGGCTGGTCTCGAACTGCTGACCTCAAGTGATCCACCAACCTCAGCCTTCCAAAGTGCTGGGATTACAGGTGTGAGCCACCACGCACGTCCAAATTTTCTATCTCTTCTCTTTCCCTCTTCAATCTATCCATCCCTGTGTTGGCAGGCTGATCTTTCTAAAGAAATATGATCAGTTGTTCCAGACATCATTCGAGATTGCTAGCTTCCTCCTCTCCTTTCTTTCTTTTCCTGGTGGAAAGCTCATCAATGTCCAGTCCTGATATTACCTAAGAGGAGCAGGGGACTAGGGCCTACGCTTGTCTCTCCCCTACCCCTCTCTAGTGTGGTGAAGATAGTCTGATTTGCAACACTTTCAGATTGTCAACTCAAGACTCTTAATTGAGAGAAAGCATTTAAGCTGCTGCTGCCCCTAAAAGCATCTTGTTCTCCTTTCCTACATATGTGCATGCAGACAAAGAAATTGATCAATTTGTTATATCAGGCTTGCCAAATCAAGGGCAAAGTTAGTCCAGAAAGGAGAAACTCTTAACAATTAGCTTATTCAAGATTTGGAGAACAATAGACTTTTAATAATAAACATTTAAATTTAAAACAAAAAAGATTTCTAAAGCCTCTTGTAAGGTGGTTACCTTGTTAATTAAATAATCCCCCAAAGCTATTTTGGACTCTCTAGTGTCAGCATCACTTTATTATCTCCTAGAAATAGATAGCCTTCCTCTGCATTTCCCATTCATAACCCTGCAAGTATTCATATTTGGTTGTAATTATCTTAATGGCAGATTTAATTTTAATAAACATCTTATTGATGTATTAGATTTATGTCACAATAACTTACATAGTTTAAAATTATGCTAAAAGAGAAACTAAAGGAAGTCAAATTGAGATGAGGCTTTAACTTGACTATATTAGATCTGAAATTGAAGAAAGGCTTTCATTTTCTTTTCTTTAATTTTTTTTTTACTTTGTTGAGATGGTGTTTTGCTATTGTTGCCCCACCTGGAGTGCAATGGCAAGATCTCGGCTCACTGCAACCTCTGCCTCTAGGGTTCAAGCGATTCTCCTGCCTCAGCCTCCCTAATAGCTGGGATTACAGGCATGTGCCACCACGCCCAGCTAATTTTTGTATTTTTAGTGGAGACGAGGTTTCACTATGCTGGTCAGGCTGGTTTCAAACTCCTGACCTCAGGTGATTCACCCACCTTGGTCTCCCAAAGTGCTGGGATTACAGTCGTGAGCCACCACGTCTGGCTGAAAGAAAGGCTTTTAAAGATGGCACAATCAGGCAGTGCGAACTGCTCCCCACCTGTGCAGTGCTCTCTGGAAGGTAATGGATGGTACAGTTGAAGAAAAGAGATCCACAGAACCCTTGATGTCAGGCTAAAGAGAGTATATAATTATACAGGTCATTTTTGTTTTTGTTGTTATTGTTGTTGTTTTTGGTTTGTTGGTTTTGAGACAAGGTCTCACTATGTTGCACAGGCTGGTCTCAGACTCCTGGGCTCATGTGATCCTCCTGCCGCAATTTCCCTAATAATACAATTCATTTTTAACTAGCTATATGCTAAATGGGAATGGGGAATTAGTGGCATTACGAAAAGAGACAAGAAACATATTCTTCCATTTCAAATTCTGATGATCACGTAAAGTAAGTCCCTGTTTGCTGCAAGGGTAGGGCCAGGAGTTGAAATTCTTAGGGCAATAAAAATGGTCATCAGTTGCAAAGGAAAATCTCAAGGTTAGACTCTAGGTAACATGTAAGACAATTGCACGAGGCTAGGGCTACATGGATTGGGCTAAATGTGAGACAGGAAATTTTAAAAAATGGATTTACAGTTTATCATCTGACATTTAATGTCTTCATGAGAATGACACTCATAAATTGATTTCATGTTTCTCTGATCCAGAGCATAGGATTATTTTTAGCAGGAATGAATCTCAGAGATCATCTAGTGACCATTTCATTTTCAAAAAGTGGTCAAAAAGACCATTTTCCCTCTGTGACTTGTCCAAAGTCATATGCAGTACGCCCAATAGCATGAGAAGAGCTAGGACTAGAATCCAGATTCGTAGATTCCAATTAGTTCTTGGAATTCAGCATTCCAAACTCCCAATGAAATATGCTGGATACATAGGAAAATCCTATTTTGGAGATGAAGAAACTAAAGCTCAGAAAGGTGTAATGAGTTTTCCCAAATCACATAGCTAAACATGTTTTACTTTGTACTGTTATATACAATGCACTCTGCTAGTTGTTAGAAAAGATTACAAGACTAAAAGATTTATTTTGTAAAATTAGATTTCTATTTTGCAAGACTAAATATTGAACACTACCTAATTATTAGGGAAAGGCATGTTTTCTGGTGGTTGATAGCTAGCAAGAAGTAAGTCTTGGTGTACTACAACATTAGGAATATTTGTAAACTTTCACCTAAGGATGGGCTTCATTCAGATTCTTTACTATTAATATATTACCCCATCCGGCTGGGCACAGTGGCTCATGCCTGTAATCTGAATACTTTGGGAGGCCAAGGCGGGTGGATCATGAGGTCAGGAGATTGAGACCATCCTGGCCAACATGGTGAAACCCCTTCCCTACTAAAAATACAAAAATTAACCAGGCATGGTGATGTGCCCCTATAATCCCAGCTACTCAGGAGGCTGAGGCAGGAGAATCACTTGAACCTGGGAGGCGGAGGTTGCAGTGAGCTGAGATCACACCACTGCACTCCAGCCTGGGTAACGGAGTGAGACTCAATCTCAAAAAAATTTAAAAAAATAAAAAAATTATATATATAGATATATCTATATATCTATGTATACACCCCATCCATCAGATGGGCAAACATTAATTAATCTGACAATACTGAGGGTTGGCAAGGCTGTGGTGGAAAAACTGGAAATCACATGTTCTAGTGGTGAGAATATCAAATGGCTCAACTCTTTTGGAAACCAATTTGTAAATTTAGTAGGTCAGAAATACACATACCTCGCGACCAGCCTGGCCAACATGGTGAAACCCTATCTCTACAAAAATACAAGGCTGTAGCCAGGTGTGGTATGTGCCTGTAATCCCAGCTACTCCAGGAGGCTGAGGCACAGAATCCACTTGAACACCTGGAAGGTGGGGAGTTGCAGTGAGCCGAGATCGTGTCACCATACTCCAGCCTGGGCAACAGAGTGAGAATCTATCTCAAAAAAAAAAAAAGCAAAGAAAATGCAGATACTCTACAATCCAGCAATTCCACTTCTGAGTATATACTCTAAAGCTGTTTTTTCCAAATTGTGATTCATGATCCATTAGTAGATTATGAAATCAATCTAAGGGTTGCAGCAAACATTATATTGTAGCAGGACGAGCCACAGACAAAACTCCTCAGACACCGAGTTACAGAAGGAAGGGGTTTATTCAGCCCGGGGCATTGGCAAGACTCCTGTCTCGAGAACCGAGCTCCCTGAGTGAGCAATTCCTGTTGCTTTTAAGGGCTCACAACTCTAAGGGGGTGCGCATGAGAGGGTCGTGATCGATTGAGCAAGCAGTGGGTACGTGACTGGGGGCTGCATGCACTGGTAATTAGATCAGAACAAAACAGGATAGGGATTTTCACAGTGCTTTTCTATACAATGTCTGTAATCTATAGATAACATAACCGATTAGGTCAGGGGCCGATCTTTAACTACCAGGCCCAGGGTGTGGCACCGGGCTGTCTGCTTTTGGATTTCATTTCTGCCTTTTAGTTTTTACTTGTTCTTTCTTTGGAGGCAGAAATTGGGCATAAGACAATATGAGGGGTGGTCTCCTCCCTTATTCCACCTCTTTGAGACTCTTACTCAATAGTGGGCATTCTCACTTTCACTTTTACTACCCATGTCTTCTTGCAAGACAGATGATAGTGATTCATATAGTATACTTGTGCTGAAGCATTTTGGTGAACTAAGATAGTGATGAAGCTTTTTTTTTCTTTTTTGTGACTGTCTCGCTCCCTCTCCCAGTTTGGAGTGCAGTGGCACAATCTCAGTTCACTGCAAGCTCCGCCTCCCAGGTTCACACCATTCTCCTGCCTCAGCCTGCCAAGTAGCTGGGACTACAGGCGCCCGCCAGCACGCCTGGCTAATTTTTTGTATTTTTAGTAGAGATGAAATTTTCACCGTGTTAGCCAGGATGGTCTCGATCTCCTGACCTTGTGATCCACCCGCCTCGGCCTCCCAAAATGCTGGAATTACAGGCGTGAGCCACCGTGCCCAGGCACGATGAAGCTTTTTATCATTTGAAGAAGTATGGGTAGCAAACAAGGGAGCAGTAAGCAGGTTCTTATTACTATTATAACTCTTATTATAAGAGTTTTAAATTCTCCTAGTGCTGGGAACCATTTTCTAAACATGGCCCTAGGATCAAATCCATGCCACACTTGCACAGGCACATGTGCCAGTTTTGTCATATTTCTAACTATGTCTTCAACTACTTGCCCTTGATTATCTATGTGTAGGCAGCAATTAGTAAGGTTAAATTTCCTACAGACCTCTCCTTCAGCTGCTAGCAAGTAGTTGAGAGCTAGTCTGTTGTGATAGATAGCATTTCTCATCTGAGTTTCTTGCCGGGCCAGAATAGTCAAGGCTCTGCCAGTTTCATTAGTGATTATTTTTAAGACAGCTTGTAACTGTATGATTCGGTTGATCATGTAAATGGGGGTCCAGTATCCTCATGAGCTGTCTTGTGCCTAAGTAGCAGGCCTATAATATTGTATGATTCTCTCAGGGGGCCATTTATCATTTTTTCAATTTCTTGTAGCTATGCTTCTCTTTTCATGGGAAACATAGACAGGGAAGCCCAGGAGTTCACCTGTTTTTATGGGCAGTAAGAAGAAAGATGGTTTAATAGTGCCAATAACACAACTACCTGTCCACTGGTCAGGTAATTTGGCATAAGCTCTATGCCTACATATCCAGTATAATCCAGTGGGGGCTGTGTGGTCCCGGTGGGACTCCAGGTGGGTCCACAGAGTTTGCAACTTTGGGAATTTACTAAATGGATTTCTCTCTGTGTGATTTGAACTCCACCAAGTGACTGTTTTTGTGGTACCATTATACAGTTTCTGTCTCAGACAACTAAGTCGTCTTACGGGGTGAGTGAATTCTTTTCCTTCTCTAGCTATGCAATATTGTCTAATAATTGAGGCTTTTAGGACCCAGAAATTATCAGGGTGATTCTTTTGAACCGGGAATTCATCAGGAACTGGGTCTGTAGGTACTAATTCTCAGGCTTCCCATGGCCATTGATCTCCTATTACAGTTCCTCCACATACATAACATGAAGTGACATTGAGAGACTGGGCTACATGCTCGCCTAATTGCAAAAACAAATTTCTTGTTTTTCCTGGAATTTCTGGTACTGGTACATTTAGTTCATCATAGAAAGTTTGAAACACTGGCTCAGGAGAGCGTTTGTAAACTTCTGCTCGAACCAAGATATTTACTCGAGGATCCAGTCTGGCCCCATCGATTCCTAAGGTCACACGCTCCCCTTTTTTCCAGCGAGGATCAAGGGGATTAGTTATTACTAGCTCTAAGGGGTTACATTGTCCTTTAGTACAGGAAGGGTCATTTTTTCCTTTTTGAATGTGGACTGGATCCTTTTTTTTTTTTATCCAAGTGGTCTAAATGACACAAGACCAGTATTTACATTTATTTCCACACAGTCCTGATTTATGACAGATGTTATTTTCTGCCATATAGCCTCTCTTTTAATTAACAGAATCACACCTTATTCCTAACTTATTACTATTAATGACAGCACAGGCATCAAATTTTAAGGTGACTTGTTTGGGTACCCCTTTTTTTTCTGTTTTGGCTAACACTTTACTCCTATCATTTATGAGCCCCCACCAGTCCTCAGCCCTTAATCTTATTTTAAAAACTGTGGACATGGGAGGCTCAGATGGGTCATAACACACATCAGGTTGGTCATTTCCTGGGCTACATACCTTGTATAGAATAACATTATACAAACAAGTTCTTTTTAGAGTTCCAGTACACTTATAATAACCATAAAATAATAGGACCGTAGCAACCTTTTGTCCTGCCTCAGTGACTTAATGTATACACTGGGAACAGTCTTCAGCCTGAGGAAGGTCAGTTGAAGTCCTTACTGTAAAAGTCTAAATTTTAAGGAAAATGAGTCCCGCGACGAATTTTCTCACGCTTCAGCCGTGCATGGACCAGTCAGCTTCCGGGTGTGACTGGAGCAGGGCTTGTCGTCTTCTTCAGAGTCACTTTGCAGGGGTTGGCGAAGCTGCTTCCATCCACATACCACTCACAGTCTACTGATGTTTAAGGATGGTCTTGGAGGTTGGGCCTGCTAGAATAAACTGAGTCCAACACCTCTACACAGTTATGTTCAACTGGGCTCTCTGATACCAGGAGCAAGGTGGTGAGGTTTGGGATGTTGCAAACTTCAATGGTTATGTGGGGATTTTCACATAGCAAGCTTTGGTACTTGGTTAATCTAGCATTTGTTAAACAATGATGTCCTTTGGTAGTCATTAAAGTTACCACAGCATGGGGGGTCTTTATATTCAGGTTTTGCCTAAGGTTTAGGTTAGTTTATCTGCTTCTTGTGCTAACAGGGCCCTTGCTGCTAGGGCCCTTACACCTGGGGGCCAGCCCTTGGAAACCCCATCTAGTTGTTTTGAGAGATAGGCCACTGGCCTTGGCCAGGGCCCCACAGTGTGGGTTAAAACTCCAACTGCCATTTTTTCTCTTTCTGACATAGAGTGTAAAGAGTTTTGTCAGGTCAGGTAGCCTCAGGGCTGGGGCCAACATGAGTTTTTCTTTTAACACATGAAAAGCTTGTTGCTGTTGGTTGTAATAGATGCAGTTTATCTAATCTACATTTTTATTAACTGTCACCTACCAAAATATTGACTCAAATCCTGCAGCTATTTGATTTCAAGCTTTAAATTGATCTGGTATTCCTCGTGGGACTCCAATGGCGTCTAAATAGACATGAGAGTCAAAAGACCCATAAGGGGCTTCTCTCACTTATGATGTCTTATTCTTTTCTTTTTTCCTTCTGGTTGATGAAATGCCAGGGTGAAGGGGATAGCCAATTGGACTAAAGTACAAGTGCCACTCCAGTTATTCGGCAGAGTGCCCAGGAAAGGTCCACCACAACACCACCACGCATCCGCTCAGGGATGAACAAGGGCTGACTGATTGATAAACTCTTGAAAATTCTTAAGCTCACTGCATCCTTTCAGGTCTCCGAGGAACGCTAAGTTTCCTCCTTGTCATGAGAGACACAAAGTGAACTTAGTGTTGGGAGACGGAGGCTGGATGGCCCTCAGGGGCTGACCCGCCAGGTGCCGGACTTTGGGATGTAGCAGAGAGAGCTTGGCACAACTTATTACTCCAGGCTGTAGAATCCTGGAAAAGAGCTACAATGCAGCCTACGCTTGGTCGACTGGAGGACCACCTTAGTGGAAAGGGGACAATCTGGGCCTCTGGCCTGCCATGAGCACAAGCATAACAATTGCTTTTGTTTAACGTGCAGATGGAATATTTGATCCACTTTAACCAGACATTTGCATCTTGGTATTCTGTCTTAATTGCTAAAGTTTGTTTTAAGTCTTTAACTTCTATTCTTTAACTTCTATGATCCTGTAGTAAAACAAATGTATGGTTTTAGGAAATTACAAAAACCAGTTGGGGCAGTCCATCCTTGCTCTTTAGTGGTCCATAGAACGTTGGACCAACTATGGCCTGAAAGCTCTAATCGGGGGGCAAGACTCCTGGTTGGCACTGGGGTCTTTATCGAAATCTCCCCGGATTAAATGGTCCTTGTTTACTAATGCCCAGTCTGAGGACACTCAGGACGGACAGAAGTAATTTTCTGAAGTAGGAAGCTGTCTTTGACTTGGCAAGTCCTCACAGCGTATAACAAGGCAAGCATTAAATGCAACGGTTTGAGGCAAAATTGACTTGGTTATGTTAATAACTAGATGGTCAGCAATAGAATGAGGAAAAAAGAAACAGTAATAGAATAGATGAAAAGAGTTAAATTTTTCTTAGCTTTAGTTTGGTAGGATTTTCCCCTGGGACTATGGCCCACGACTCTGGAGGGGGTGGCGCTTTCTTGACTCGGGTGTGATGAGTCCCTCCTTTTTTTTTTTTTTTTTTTTTGCCATATGAACAGCAGTCTTGGTGGTTAGCAATACAAGGTAGGGGCCTTCCCAGGCTGGCTCAAGTTTTTCTTCTTTCCACCCTTTGATGAGAACGTGATCTTCAGACTGGTGCTGGTTTACCGGAAATTCTAGGGGTGGTACATGTGCTAAAAGACTTTTAGTTTTTGAGAGAAAGGAGAGTGGAAGATAAACCAAGTATATAATTTTTAAGAAATTGACCTTTTGTTTTAAATGGGGGGACCTTGGCAGTGGACTTTATAGTCCTTAGTGCCTTTTTACTGAGAAATTTCCTTTAACACCTATTTTTTATTAGTTTTTAAACCAAAGAAAGCCAAATATCATTTTACATTTAACAATGCTTCTCGGCCGGGTGCGGTGGCTCAAGCCTGTAATCCCAGCACTTTGGGAGGCCGAGATGGGCGGATCACGAGGTCAGGAGATCGAGACCATCCTGGCTAACACGGTGAAACCCCGTCTCTACTAAGAAATACAAAAAACTAGCCGGGCGAGGTGGCGGGCGCCTGTAGTCCCAGCTACTCGGGAGGCTGAGGCCGGAGAATGGCGTGAACCTGGGAGGCAGAGCTTGCAGTGAGCTGAGATCTGGCCACTGCACTCCAGCCTGGGCGACAGAGCGAGACTCCGTCTCAAAAACAAACAAACAAACAAACAAAAAAAAAACAATGCTTCTCGTATGACTTTTATACCACATAAGCTAAATTTTATCTTTATATTAGTGTGTTATTAATGTTAAATCTAATTTTAATAAAACCTTGTAGACATATTTATCTAATTTTAAATGTTTGACCGTAAGGTAAGATTTTATAGACTCTTTTTAACCTTTTATAATTTTTGCTAAAGAGCAGGTTGGTGCTTTAAGAAAAACCTGTTATGCTTTTACTTTAATGTCCAGTTCACAGAAAAACTGTATGATACTTCTTTAACTTTAGCTAATATGTTTACACACAAATTTTCTTTACAATTAACGTTTTAAAACTTACTTAAACGTTCAAAACAATAATTTTTTTTTACTTTTTAATGTAGATAAAAATGTACATTCTTATGCCTCCTTATAATCCTTTTACCAAAGGTATATTTTACTTTTCTTATACACCTTGCACATAAACTGTTTTTTTTTTCCCAATAGTTTTACATTCAGGAGGCCTAGTTACTTTTAAATTATACAACATTTTTTGCATAAATTCTTTTTTATAACATTTTCTCTTTCATGACTTTCGCAGACAATTCCAATGTGCCTCAACTTTCTGACTTATTACAAATATTTCTTTCTTTAAACAACCAGTTAATTTATTTCAGGACAAGAATTTACCATATAATACTCTTTTTATATAAATTCTTTCTTTTTCCTTTTTTTTTTTTTAATCCTTAGGATACTTCTGAACTGGTGAGGTGTGCTCACAATGAGGTTTCCTCTAAAAGTTATTTTTTACCTTTTTTTTTTTTTTTTTTTAGCAAAGCAGTTGCTGCTACAGATTGAATGCATTTTGCTACATTTTGAATGCATTTGGACTATCCATGGGTTACTGGGTTAAGGATTTTTGATAGGAAGGCCTCAGTGCTTTTGGGATACGCCTTTGTTTACACTGACAACAAAGTGGTATTGGAGTGTTACAGGGTTATGGAGAAGACCTTCAATTATCAATTGTAGGTTTTAAATTTACTTTGGCTTTTAAAGGAATAGGGTACACTTTTTCTTTTCTTTTCTTAACTACTTGTACTCTCTTTCTTTCTTTCTGTCTTTGATTTTGTCACTCTCTCTTTGACTTTCCTTTTGCCTCTGTCTCTTCTCTCTCTCTGCCTCTCTTTCTTTCTCTCTCTCTGCCTCTCTTTCTTTCTCTCTCTCTGCCTCTCCTTCTCTCTCTTTCTCCTTAACTCCCTCTTTGTCTGTCTCTTCCTCTCTCTCTTTGCCTCTTTTCCTCTCTGTCTCTTTCCTTTCTCTCTCTCTGCTGGTCTTTCTTTGCCTCTGCCAGCTGCTTATGCTGCTGTTCTCTTAACCACTGTGTGCTGGGGGCAGGGAGTCTAAAACCAGCTGTGTCTGTGTACGAGAACTGGTCTGGGTTCCCTGGATTAAGGTTACCTTGTGCCATACCTTTGAAACAAGGGACCTGTCCAGGCTTCCTTCTAATGGCCAACCAACCTCTGATGCTGGCCAGTCTATCTTACACAAAGTTTTAAGTTTTCCTAGTGTCATAGTACTCCATAGTCTCCTTTAAATTCTTTTTTGAAAATTTTTAACATAGTTCCTAGTAGGGTAGGCTTATTTGTGCCTGACCTATGCTTCTTCGAGACAAAACACCACGCTCACACCACAGGTACACCACAAAATAAAGAACGGGTAAAAAGGGCACACACACACTTTTGCAGTTTGCACCAAACCAAAATCAAAACCAAAATCAGAGTATCCAGAAATCCAAGCCAGGTCAAAACCAAAACCAAAGTATCAAGCAATCTGAGTCAAGTCAAAAGAAACCAAAGTGCCGGTATAGGCACACCATGGGTGATCAGGCCACGCTTCCACTCAAATGGAGTAGGCAAGTTCCCAAGACCAATCCTGTCAAGCAATTCAAACCAAGTCAAAACCAAAACCAAAGTGCTGATAAAGGCACACCATGGGTGATCAGGCCACGCTTCCACTCAAACGGAGTAGACAAGTTCCCAAGACCAATCCTGTCAAGCAATTCAAACCAAGTCAAAACCAAAACCAAAGTGCCGATAAAGGCACGCCGTGGATAATGAGGCCATGCTTCCACTCAAACGGAGTGGGCAAGTTTCAAAGACTAGTCTTACCAAGTTTTAGATGTCCAGACTCCAAGTGCCTGTTCTTTCCTGGTGTTCAGCCACTGCATTGATCTTCCACGGGGGCCTGCCACACACTGCTCTGGCAAGGCATCCCACTGGGGCAAATGCCTACTCTCATGATCCGCGTCGCTCGGGCTGGTCGGAGTCCCCCGCAGGGATGTTCCACAGGGCAGGCTTAAGACACCTAAGGAGCTGCCCCGACCATCCACCAATCACCTTGCTTACCGGTCAGGGAACCAAGAAATGTAGCAGGACAAACCACAGACAAAACTCCTCAGACACCAAGTTAAAGAAGGAAGGGATTTGTTCAGCTGGGGGCATCGGCAAGACTCCTGTCTCAAGAGCCGAACTCCCCGAGTGAGCAATTCCTGTCCCTTTAAAGGGCTCACAACTCTAAGGGGGTGTGCGTGAGAAGGTCGTGATCGATTGAGCAAGCCGCAGGTACATGACTGGGGGCTGCATGCACGGGTAATTAGATCGGAACAAAACAGGATAGGGATTTTCACAGTGCTTTTCTATACAATGTCTGTAATCTATAGATAACATAACCGATTAGGTCAGGGGTCGATCTTTAACTACCAGGTCCAGGGTGTGGCGCTGGGCTGTCTGCTTGTGGATTTCATTTCTGCCTTTTAGTTTTTACTTGTTCTTTCTTTGGAGGCAGAAATTGGGCATAAGACAATATAAGGGGTGGTCTCCTCCCTTAATATTAAAATGAAATAGAACAGAAAATATAATGGGAAGGATCGCCTTGTGAAATTTTTTTATCTATATCTATCTATATAGCTATATATTAGCTATCATGGTGTGCCACCTAGATTCTCCCTCTCCAATAATGAAGCATCCATTCTTCTAGCTGTTAGGAGTGTTGGCAGCCAACAGCTTTAAACTGAGTCCTCTCCAGAGCTTTCTCCAGAGAGCTTCCTGGGTGCAACTGTATCCAGTAACTGGTCTGCAGGTATAGGCCTGAAGACTGCAGGTATATAAAGTCCTGATCCCCATGTCCAAATTTGAAATAACTCTCAGGGATCATCCCAACTAGTGTGGAATCAGCTGAGGCCTTTATTGCCACTTCATTGCAGCCCAACTTCTGCCTTTACCCAATCCTGCTTCCTTCACTTCTATGCAGGTGCTGATCCCAAGACAATCCCCAATAAATGTCCTGCATATGAATCCCTGTCTCAGAGTCTACTTCCCAGGCATGTATGCATGTACAAGGTCTGAATGTAAAATTATTTCTCACTGTGAGTACTGGCCATAAAATCTTGAAAACCCCTGCACCAGAAGACACTACTAGGATGTTCATTGATTTATTGCTCATAGTAATGATTGGACAAAAACTAAATGCCTGTCAATAGAAGAACCATGGTATAGTCCTGCGATGGAAAACTATACAATAATCTGGCCAGGTGCAGTGGCTCACACTTGTAATCCCACCATTTGGGAGGCCGAGGCAGGCAGATCATTTGAGGTCGGAAGTTTGAGACCAACCTGGCCAACATGGTGAAACCCCATCTCTACTAAAAATACAAAAATTAGCCAGGCATTGTGGTACGCTCCTGTAATCCTAGCTACTCAGGAGGCTGAGGCAGGAGGATCACTTGAACCAAGGAAGTGGAGGTTGCAGTGAGCCAAGATTGCACCACTGTACTCCAGCATGGGTGACAGAGTGAGACTGTCTCCAAAAAAAAAAAAAAAAAAGAAATTTTGCCCATTTTAATTGGAATATGATCTATAATTGTAATTTTAATTTACATTATCCTGATGACTAATTATATTGAATAAGCTTTTGTAAAGTTGTTTTGTTTGGTTTTGTTTGTTTTTGTTTTGGAGACAGAGTATCACTCTGTAGCCCAGGCTGGAGTGTAGTGATGGATCATAACTCATTGTAGCCTCGACCTGTGGATCCAGCTGATCCTCCCACCTCAGCCTCCTGAGTAACTGGGACTACAGGTGTGCGCCACCATGCCTGGCTAATTTTTTGAACTTTTTGTATTTTTTGTAGAGATGAGGTTTCCCCAAGCTGGGTTCAAGCAATCTACTTCCCTCGGCCTCCCACATTGCTGCGAGTAGAGGCACGAGCCACCATGCCCTGCTAATTTTTCGAATTTTTTTGTTTTTGTAGAGATGTGGTTTTGTCATGTTCCCCAGGCTGGGCTCCAACTACTGGGCTCAAGCAATCTGCCCAGCTCAGCCTCCCAAAGTACTGGGAATAAAGTCATGAGCCACTGTGCCCTGCCTCTTAAGTTTTAAACAAGAAAATATGTCAACTATTGAATGATTATGAAATCATGTTTTCTACCGTGAAAATGATACAGAAAGGATTTTCTGAACTTCCCTGCTCTAAAACAGTTGTACTCTTTGCAACCAAAACAGGAGTATTAAAAAATACAAATAGACAAACAAAAAACCCAAGCAGGGGTATTTAGTTGACTCTGTAGGTATGACATTGTGGTTTCTCTGTGGTTTCTGTGTGACTCTGTAGGTATAACATGGGGTTTCACCATGTTAGCCAGGCTGGTCTCAAACTCCTGGGCCTCAAGTGATCCACCCGCCTCAGCCTCCCAAAGTGCTGGGATTACAGGTGTGAGCCACCGCACCTGACCTTGTTGAAGTCTAAGTGCCCCATATGATACAAAAGGCAGTGGCCTGAAGACTCAGGAATGTAATAGCAATGATCTTTTTATTGCCTTTTAATTAGCGTGGCATGGTGGTGGGCGCCTGTAGTCCCAGTTACTCCAGAGGCTGAGGCGGGAGACTCTCTTGAACTCTGGAGGCGGAGGTTGCAGTGAGCCAAGATCGTGCCACTGCACTCCAGCCTGGGTGACAGAGTAAGACTCCATCTAAAAAAAAGGAAAAAAAAAAAAAAAAAAAGAAAGGAGTTCAGTGAAACTGGCCAAGTTGCATTAGAAGGAGAAAGTCGGTAGAGGTTAGTGTTATAATCTGTAAATATATGTAAGGAATAGATCTAAGGAAGAAACTAAAAAAAGTAAGCAGAATGAAAGTATGGCCAGTAATGAAACTATAATTTAGGGTAAGAAGTGGTTGCAGCTTTAGGAGAGTTCCCTGCTGGATTGTTTAGTTTTACTTACTTAGGTTTGGTTTTATATTCTACAAAACATATGCAAAGTCTAACACATTGCCTATGCAAATTTACTATGATCTACAAAATCTAATTTAGAAGCTTTATTAGTACTTCAACTAAGGCACATGTTTAAGGAAAAGCAGAATTTTAGAATGTTAGTAAGTCCTATGTCTAAAAACAATCAATGTAAAACAAATATTCATACTTAGAGAACACAGTGAATCTATTTATAAGGAACTACCAAATGCAAAATAGACTCTAATCAATGTTATATAGAGTTTTCCAAAGCAACAGGGAAGTGGAAATCAGCACATTTGGGGATTAGAGTCTATTGGAAATAGTTACAGATGAAAGTTTTGGGAAAAATCGATAATGCCCACCCCAGTTCTCAGAACCAAGGAATTCAAAGAATTTGAATTACTGAAGCAGAAGTTCACATGGGTAAAAAAGAATGCCATCTAGACTGGATATAACTAAGCTGCTAACTAGAGTGGCTCTGAAAATATCTTCCAAAAAACTTTGCTCTTGTCACTACTGTCACTTTGAATTAAGAGAGAAAGATGTATGGCTTAAATGAGTGCACTGCCTGTGAGACAAGGTTTTGTTCCATATGTTAAACAGCTGTCGAGTAAAATTTGTCATTTTCCAGGACTGAAACAAGAAAGACACTAGTGATATATGTTTTGTTTGTGAAGAGACTGTGCAAAGCTTTGTACCATGATTATTAGCTTATCATTCCTAGGAAACTTCATACCTGGGACCTAAGAAACCTCACTCAATATTTTTCTTTTTGGCCTACATTTTTGAAATGGGAAGTTACAATGCTAATTTTTTTTCAAGAACTGTGCAGATACCTCTGGGAAACTTTTGTAAGGTCCTTTTTAAATATATATAACTTTAGCTGGGCATGGTGGTATATGCCAGTAGTCCTACCTACTGGGAAGGCTGAGGCAAGAGGATCACTTGAGCCCAGGAGTTTAAGGATGAAGTAAGCCATGATCGCACCACTGCACTCCAGTCTGGGTGACAGAGTGGGACCCTGTCTCTATTAAAAAAACAAAAAAAATATATAACTTCAGAGGGAATAGGAGAAGGAATTTAATTTTAGCCAGCTGGGTATGGTAGGAGGCTCTTGTAGTCACAGCTACTTAGGAGGCTGAGGTGAACTTGAACCTAGGAGTTTGAGACCAGCCTGAGCAACATAGTGAAACCCCATCTCTAAATCAAGGAAAGAGAATTTTTGCATAGGATGAGGACTTGAGTAGAAGGCCTGGACATGAGGTAACTCATGGAAGGACTGGTTTTTTGCTGTTGTTGTTGTGGTTGTTGTTTTATTTTTTGTTTTGTTTTGTTTTTTGTTTTATTCACACCTGAGAAATTATTAAGATATTAACAAATCCTAGTCCAGATTCAGGGATACTGGGGAGAAAACCCTGACTATTTTTGTTTGCTTTTTAACTAACTACCTTCCTTCCACTCCAGAAATAACCCCAACTATATATTAATATATATAGTATATTAATCATCTATATATTAATATATATAATCTATATATTAATCATCTATATATATATATAATCTATATATTAATCATTCTCCCCTTTTGAGTATTTTATAATCAAGCCTATAATTGTTTGAAGGACATCTCAGATCTTTTATTACACTACCTGTCATTCATTTTGTGAACAGTTGTCCCAGTTCTTTTTTTTTTTTTTTTTTTGAGACGGAGTCTTGCCCTGTCGCCCAGGCTGGGGTGCAGTGGCCGGATCTCAGCTCACTGCAAGCTCCACCTCTCGGGTTTACGCCATTCTCCTGCCTCAGCCTCCCGAGTAGCTGGGACTACAGGCGCCTGCCACCTCGCCCGGCTAGTTGTATTTTTTAGTAGAGATGGGGTTTCACCGTGTTAGCCAGGATGGTCTCGATCTCCTGACCTCGTGATCCACCCGTCTCGGCCTCCCAAAGTGCTGGGATTACAGGCTTGAGCCACCGCGCCCGGCGTCCCAGTTCTTAAGTACATAGTTTATAACAACCTATGTATTTGTATAGGATGATTGTTAATTATCACCATTATCAAAAACAGTCAGATGTCTACATATATCCACACAAGTAGGCATTTACAAAGGAAATTCCACAGACATACTCCCTTTCTTCAGTCAGCCAATAATAACCTTGACCCAAGACAATTAGTTTATGTAATAGATTTCTTTTCTCTCATTTTTAATCCTAAACCCCATCTCAGACCCTGAAACCTCAAAAGGAATTGTCTAGGATCATACACTTTATTGGTACTCGATAAATGATGATCAACTGTTGTTATTCCATTAGTCTTCATAATTTTCTCATATTATAAAAAAGACAATAATTTATTTATATGAGTACTTGTCTTTAATCCTATTTTATCCTAAACTGTAGAGTCTCTGCAGGAGCTAACCACCCTAATCTTTAATAAAAACAGGGCTCATTCAGGGTAGAAGCTCAGAGAACTTATAATTTTTTTTTGTTTACAGGCTCAGTGGCTCACACTTATAATCTTTTTTTTTTTTTTTTTTTTTTTTGCGATGAAGTTTCCCTCTTGTTGCCCAGACTAGAATGCAGTGGTGTGATGTCGGCTCACTGCAACCTCCACCTCCTAGGTTCAAGTGATTCTCCTGCCTCAGCCTCCCAAGTAGCTGGGATTACAGGCCCATGCCACCATGCCCAGCTAATACTTTTATATTTTTAGTAGAGACGGGGGTTTCACCATGTTGGCCAGGCTGGTCTCGAACTCCTGACCTCAGGCGATCCACCCACCTCGGCCTCCCATGTTGCTGAGAACCACCATGCCTGGCCATACCTGCAATCTCAACACTTTGGGAGGCTGAGGCAAGTGGATCACTTGAGCCTAGGAGTTTGAGAACAGCCTGAGTGAGCAACATGGCAAAACTGTCTCTACAAAAAAATTCTTTAAAAAATTATCCAGGTGTGGTGGTCCATGCCTGTGATCTCAGCTACTTGGGAGGCTGAGGTGGGAGGATCACCTGAGTCCCAGGAGGTCGAGGCTACAGTGAGCCATGATTGTGCTACTGCACTGCAGCCTGGGCAGGAGTGAGACCTGTCTCAAAACAACAACAGCCACCAAAAAAAAAAAAAAAAAATTGGTTATTTACTAAAAGACCTTCATGTGAAAGTTACGTAAAATACTTTTTCTCCTGGGCCAGGTGTGGTGACTCACACCTGTAATCCCAGAACTTTGAGAGGCTGAGGTGGGAGGATTGCTTGAGTTGAGGAGTTCAAGACCAGCCTGGGCAATATAGTGAAACCCCCATCTCTACTAAAAATGAAAAAAGTTAGCGGGGCATTATAGTGTATGCCTGTAGTCCCAGCTACTTATGAGGCTGAGACAGGAGGATTGCTTGAACCCAGGAGGTTGAGGCTGCAGTGAGCTATGATAGCACCACTGCACTCCAGCCTGGGCAACAGAATGAGACCCTGTCTCAAAAATAAATAAATATATAAAGAATACTTTTTTTCTCCTTCTCTCTCTCTCTCTCTCTCTCTCTTTCTCTCTCTCCCCTCCCCCCCCCCCCCCCCCTCCCCGTCTTCTCTAGTTTGCAACAGACACAGCAGCTATGTTACAACCACAGAACAAGGTTTTGCAACAGAATGGCCTTGAAATAGAATACTGCCCAGTTGAAACCTTAAGCAATCAAAATGGAATATATGAAACCATGCCTGCTAGACTTCATGTGTTGCTTCTTGTAAGGAAAGGTATTGCCTTTTCAGGAGAATGTTACTCTTTAAGTGGTGGTTTACCCTTTCTGTATCAGAGTTCTCAATTGCTGTAATATTCAGACATAGCAGTGCAACTAAGTAAGATATAATCCTATTGTCTAAAGTGTTACTTTATGTCACTAAAATGCAGCTTCAGAAAATGTATGTGCACAACTACTTGGTAAAAGTCACTGGTAAAAACTTACTGTAAATGTCTACGTACCTGAACTCCATTAGCACGTGAATTTAATAGCTGCAGTAGTGCTCAGAAACCAAAGCCTGTTTGTCAAAAATGCGTTAATCTCTTTCTCTCTCATTTTTTTTCCTTCAAGAGGCCTCATTACTCAGGCCCCAGATGACTTGCTTGGGTTTCAAAGTGTTTTCTTTTTCCTCAGTTTTGTTTCTGATATGAAATTGAAATGATAAATAGCAACATGTGGGCCACCCTGATACACTGAAAATTCTCCTTAGGCTACACATGGTTCATGATAACTGTGTAATATGCTGCCATTAGTACTGCTTATCTGGCCATCTCAAAATATTTTGTAAACACAGTATATCCACTCAAGGCCAGCCTAGTGGGAGTAACTCTTCCACATTTTTCTCCATTCCTACATGCATAAGGTTATTTTTAATGTGGAAACTTGAACAATTTTTGTAAAGTTTTTTTTTCAGCAATTGTGAGTAGACATTTATAAAATTGACATTTTATAAAAATGTCACACGCCAGTGGCCAACAGTTCAGTAATAGGGCTTTCGTAACCACACACAGTGCATCCAGCCAATCATCAGTCTCATACTCTATCAAATAGTTTTAATTGTGTGACTGGGGGCACTATTTTAGGACAATTAGGTGAAACTGAACCCTCAGAATAAGCATGATTCCAGGGCAATATAGAATACCAGTTTCCTTTGCTCTTTTTTTTTTTTTTTTCCTATACAAGATTTTTGATTTCTTGACTGGTTGGAATAACTTATTTTAGGTGATCTTGGCATTGGTTGAATTTTTCTATAAATTAAGATTTGTGTTAAGTAGTTTAATAGAAACTCATGTACCAAATAAGCTGTTATATATAAGCACTCTTAAATCCTTCCTTATATAGCACTTGAAGCTGTAAGAAGTTACATAAAATTGTCTTCACTTAATCTATTTTGTTTCATAATGAAAAGTGATTGTTCACCTGTTACATATAACAGGACCAAAGGATGGTGAAAGTTTGACCTGAAAAGTGAAGAATCTCTTGCATTTGTGACAGTGTCTATATAATGCAAAGAAAAGTGAAGATTTGATGTATACTCAGTTCTAGTTATTTTGAGAAATGGGGAAAATTAGTCTGGACTTTGTGGTCTAAATTATTTTATTTGGATTGGACTCTTGGGTTTGACTCTTTATATTAAAAAAATACTATTGCTCAAAAAAAAAAAAAAAAAAAAGGCAATGTGTCCATATTGCTGATTCTCATCAGAAAAACGAAAGCAACTATTGAAGTCTCCAGCAAGAATAAGTAACCACATATATCCTCTTACATGCATAACAAAGCAAATGTAGTCATTGAACTTGCAGGAAAGAATAATCTATCTCACACTATGATTTTCATTTAGTTTTTCTCAGATTGAAGGAAAACCTTATTTGGAAGTTTATCTGCATTTTAAAGCGCATTAATAAAAAGGATCTGGAGTTCAACTCTTATGAAAGCTCACTATGATTCTTTAGCTAAAAGTTTCTTGGCTTAGCCTTAGACTTATGATTCAGATTATTCTCGGTCTGCTGGCTTAGTTCAGAAACTAAACACCCTGTACGACTCTGAATTAGAAGTCACAAAAAAACCCACTACTTTTCTTAACTACGTGTATTTTATAAGAAGATTACGCCTTCTAAAATTAGCTCTATGATGGCAAAACAGCTGGATGAAAGGGAAAAATTCAGAGACTCGTTTTGCTGTTTCAGACATATAAATTCAACTGCCTCTTTGATTCTTAATCTCCGTATGTTTTTGTGTAAGACACACAAAACTATGGTACATATGTATTTGAGTGTAATATGCATGAGTTTTTTATTTGCTGCTACATATTAGCAATCTAAAAATAGAAATACTTTTCATTTTTAAATAATGAGGTTTCATGCATAATCTTGTAAGAATGAGAATTGAACTCACTTTTTTTTTTTAGCAAAGTTTGTCTTTTGCCAAAAAATACTGTCAGAGACCCTGATATTGTATTTTTACCCAGTCTGACAATCTTTGTCTTGTTTTTTGAGACAGTTTCATTCTGTTGTCGCCCATGAAGTGGCATGATCTCGGCTCACTGCAACCTCTGCCTCCCAGGTTCAAGCGATTCTCCCTGCCTCAGCCTCCCAAGTAGCTGGGACTACTGGCCCGCACCACCATCCCTAGCTACTTTTTTTTTTTTTTTTTTTTTTTTTTTGTATTTTTAGTAGAGACGGGATTTCACCATGTTGGCCAGCCTTGTCTTGAACTCCTGACCTCAGGTCATCCACCCACCTCGGCCTCCCAAAGTACTGGGATTATAGCCTAGCCAACATGGTGAAACCCTGTCTCTACTAAAAATACAAAAAAGAAAAAATTAGCTGGGCGTGCTGGAGCACACCTGTAGTCCCAGCTACTCGGGATGCTGAGGCAGGAGAATTGCTTGAACCCGGGAGGCAGAGGTTGCAGTGAGTCAAGATTGCACCATTGCACTCCAGCCTGGGTAATAAGAGTGAAACTCTCTCAAAAACAACAACAACAATGAAATTATTTACTTAATTTTTTTTTTTTTTTTTTGCAAATGCAGAGAGTATTGAAACCACTGCCACAATCAAAACATGGAACACGCTCCATGAAAATTCCTTTGTGCTACCTACCCCTTTGTGATTGAACCCTCACCCCACCTCACTTTTCTGTTCTCTGCTCCTATAGTTTTACCTTTTCCAGAATGTCATATAAATGGAATAGTACAATATGTAGTCTTTTGAGTCTGGCTTCTTTCACTTAGCAGAAGTTTTTGTTTCTGTTTTTGTTTTTGAGACAGAGTCTTGTTTGGTTGCCCAGGCTGGAGTGCAGTGGTATGAACACTGCTCACTGCAGCCTTGACCTCCTGGGCTCAAGTGATCCTCCTACTTCAGCTTCCTATGTAGCTGGGACCACAGGTGTATGCCACCGTGCTCATCTAATATTTTTATTTGTTGTAGAGATGGAGTCTCAGCATGTTGCCCAGGTTGGTCTCAAACTCCTGGGCTCAAGCAGTCCTCCCACCTCAGCCTCCCAAAGTACTGGGATTACAGGCGTGAGCCACTGTGCCCTGCCTGCAAAATGCTTTGCAGATTCATTCATATTCTTTTGCGTTTCAAGAATGCATTCCTTTTTAAAATATATATAATATATACATAATATATATTATATATACATTATATAATATAGACATAATATATTATATATACATTATATAATATAGACATAATATATATTATATAAACATTATATATAATATATACATAATATATATTATATAAACATTTTATATATATATATATTTTTTTGAGACAGAGTCTCACTCTGTCCCCTGGGCTGGAGTGCAATAGTGTGCTCTCGGTTCACTGCAACCTCCAGCTCCTGGGTTCAAGCGATTCTCCTGCCTAAGCCTCCTGAGTAGCTGGGAATACAGGTGCGTGCCACCACACTCAGCTAATTTTTGTATTTTTAGTAGAGATGGGGTTTCACTACATTGGCCAGGCTTTTGAACTCCTGACCTTGTGATCCCCCCACCTCAGCCTCCCAAAGTACTGGGATTACAGGTGTGAGCCACTGCGCCCAGCCTGAAAATACATTTTTTAAAAGTTCTGCAAAAAAGATAATAGCTGGGTACTGTGGCTCATGCCTGTAATCCCAGCACTTTGGGAGGCTAAGGCAGGCAGATTGCCTGAGGTCAGGTGTTTGAGACCAGCCTGGGCAACTTGGTGAAACCCCATCTCTACAAAAAATACAAAAATTAGTTGGCATAGTGGCACACACCTGTGATCCCAGCTACTCAAGAGGCTGAGGTGGGAGGATTGCTTGAGCCCGAGAGGTAGAGGCTGCAGTGAGCCGAGATCATGCCACTGCCCTCCAGCCTGGGCAACAGAGTGAGACCCTTGTCTCAAAAAATAAAAATATAGATATATGTAATTGATATTTAAAAAGAGGTGGTGTCTTACTATGTTGCCCTGGCTGGAGTGCAGTGGTTTTTCACAGACAGGACCTGACTGCTGAAGAACTCATTCCTTATTTATTTTATTTTATCTTATTTCTTTTGAGACAGAACTTCACTCTTGCCCAGTCTGGAGTGCAGTGATGCGTTCTTGGCTCATTGCAACCTCTGCCTCCCAGGTTCAAGCAATTCTCCTGCCTCAGCCTCCGGAGTAGCTGGATTACAGGTGTGCTCCACCACGCCCAGCTAATTGTTGTATTTTTGGTAGAGACAGGGTGTCACTGTGTTAGCCAGGCTGGTCTCAAACTCCTCACTTCAAGTCACACATTCGCCTTGGCCTCCCAAAGTATTGGGATTCTGGGCATGAGCCACCGCTCCTGGCCTCATTCCTTTTTTATTACTCTTAGCATTTCATCATATGGATGTGCTACAGTTTATCCATTTACCAGTTGAGGGACATCTGGGCTATTTCCAGGTTTTGGTTATGACAAACAAAGCTGCCACAAACATTTGTGTTCAGATTTTCAGTGAACAATTTTAACTTCACTATGGTAAATACCTAGGAGTGAGAGTGCTGGGCCTCAGGTAATTCTATATTTAACTATATTTTTAAAACTGCCAGCCAAGCATGGTGGCTCACGCCTGTAATCCCAGTACTTTGGGAGGCCGAGGTGGGTGGATCATTTGAAGTTAGCAGTTTGAGACCAGCCTGGCCAACATGGTAAAACCCCATCTCTACTTAAAAATTCCAGAATTAGTTGGGTGTGGTGGCAGACGCCTGTAATCCCAGCTACACGGTAGCCTGAGACAGGAGAATCGCTTGAACCTGGGAGGTGCAATTGAATTCAACTCAATTGCAGTGAGTTGAGACTGCGCCATTGTACTCCAGCCTGGGTGACAGAGCGAGACTCCATCTCAAAAAAAAAAAAAAAAAGACACTCTTAAGAGAATGAAAAGACAACTCATATAGAGAAAATATTTTTCCCTCTCTGTCTTCTCTGTCTTGCGGATATGCAAATCACATATCTGACATTTGACTTGTGTCCAGAATATATAAAGAACTCCCAGAACTTGACAATAAGAAAACAAATAGCCCAATAAAATAATGGGCAAAAGACTTGAGTAGACATTTAACCAAAGAAGAGGCATGGCTGAAAAACAGACACATGAAAAGTTGCTTAACAACATTAGTCATTAGAGAAATGCAAATTAAAACCACAAAAAAACACTACTACACAACTGTTAGAATAACTAAAATAAACAAATAAAGCTACTACAAACATTTGTGTTCAAATTTTCAGGTGAACAATTTTAACTTCACTATGGTAAATACCTAGAAGTGAGGGTACTGGGCCTCAGGTAATTCTATGTTTAACTGTATTTTTTTTTTTTTAGACGGAGTCTCTTTCTGTCACCCAGGCTGGAGGGCAGTGGCGCGATCTCAGCTCACTGCAAGCTCTGCCTCCCAGGTTCACGCCATTCTCCTGTCTCAGCCTCCCAAGTAGCTGGCACTACAGGCTCCCACCACCTCGCCCAGCTAATTCTTTTTGTATTTTTAGTAGAGACGGGGTTTCACTGTGTTAACCAGGATAGTCTCGATCTCCTGACCTCGTGATCTGCCCGTCTCGGCCTCCCAAAGTGCTGGGATTACAGGCGTGAGCCACTGCACCCGACCATTTAACTGTATTTTTAAAACTGCCGGCCAGGCATGGTGGTTCACGCCTGTAATCCCAGCACTTTGGGAGGCTGAGGTTGGTGGATCATTTGAGGTCAGCAGTTCGAGACTAGCCTGGCCAACACGGTAAAACCCCACCTCTACTAAAAATACAAAAATTAGCTGGGTGTGGTGGCAAGCGCCTGTAGTTCCAGCTACTCGGGAGGCTGAGACAGGAGAATCGCTTGAATCGGGAGCTGGAGGTTGCAGTGAGCTGAGATCACGCCACTGCATTCCAGCCTGGGTGACAGAGCGAGACTGTCTCAAAAGGAAAAAAAGAAAAAACAAAACAAAAAACTGCCAAACTGTTTTCTAGAGTGTCTGTGTCACTATCCATTGCCATTATCAATGTATGAAAGAAACCAGTAGCTCCCTATTTTCACCAGTGCTCGCAATTGTCAGACTGTTTATTTTAGTTATTCTAACAGTTGTGTAGTAGTATTTTTTGTGGTTTTAATTTGCATTTCTCTAATGACTGATGTTGTTAAGCAACTTTTCATGTGTCTGTTTTTCAGCCATGCCTCTTCCTTGGTTAAATGTCTATTCAATTCTTTTGCCTATTATTTTATTGGGCTGTTTGTTTTCTTATTAAGTTTTGAGAGTTCTTTACGCATTCTGGACACAAGTCAAATGTCAGATACATTATTTGCATATCTGCAAAACAGGGAGAAATATTTTCTCTCTCTGTATGAGTTGTCTTTTCATTCTCTTAAAAGTGTCTTTTTTTTTTTTTTTTTCTTTTTGAGATGGAGTCTCGCTTTGTCACCCAGGCTGGAGCGCAATAGCTCAATCTTGGCTCACTTTAACCTCTGCCTCCCGGGTTCAACCCATTCTCCTTCCTCAGCCTCCCAAGTAGCTGGGACTTCAGGCATGTGCCATCATGCCCAGCTAATTTTTGTATTTTTAGTAGAAACGGGTTTCACCATGTTGACCAAGCTGGTCTTGAACTCCTGACCTCAATGATCCACCTGCCTCAGCCTCCCAAAGTGCTGGGATTACAGGCATAATACAACATTTTTGTTTTGATGAAATCCAGATTGTCAGCTTTGCTTCTATGGATCATGTTTTTGATGTTCTATCTAATAACTCTGTGCCTAACCCAAAGTTGCGTATATATTTTTCCTATATTTTATTCTAAAAGTTTTATTTAAGTCTCTGATCCATTTTGAGTTTATTTTTTGTATAAATCCTTGTCTTTTAATTGGATAATTTAATCCTTTCATATTTGATGTAATTGTTGATGTATTTGAATTTCTAACTATCGTCCTATATTGTGCTTTCTGCAGGTTCCTTCTGTTGTAGTTTACTTTCCTTTTTTGCCTTCTTTTGAATTATTTTCTTTTTCATTTCAACTTTTCTTCCTCTGCTAGTTGGTAATTTATACTCAGTTTTTGCTTTCTTTTCATGGCTAGTCAACAGTGCTATTTAAAATTTGGTTTTAGGCCCAGGACAGTGGCTCATGCGTATGATCTCAGCACTTTTAGGGACTGAGGTGGGAGGATCACTTGAGCACAAGAGTTCGAGACCAGCCTGGGCAACATAGTGAGACCTCATCTCTAAAAAACTAAACCAAAAATTAACCCATCATAGTGTCACATGCCTGTAGTCCTAGCTACTTGGAAGGCTGAGGCAGGAGAATCACTTGAGCCTGGGAGTTCAAGGCTACAGTGAGCTGTGATCATACCATTGCATTCTAGTCAGGGCAACAGAGTGAGACCCTGTCTCAAAAAACAAGAAAGAAAAATGAAAAGAAAAAAGTGTGGTCTTAAATAATTAGTATCAAGCTGGGAGCTTGTTATAAATGTAAATTGTTAGGCCCTCCCCCAGACCTTTTGACTCCTGCTTGTTTTTTTTGAAATAAAGGTCTCGAGCCCAGGTTGGAGTACAGTGGTGCCATCAGGACTCACTGCAGCCTCAAACTCCCTGAGTCAAGGGAGTCACTACACCCGACCAGGATCGGTTTCTTAAGTACATTATTTAGAATTTCCTTTTATGAATATTGTGAAAGCAAAATCTCTTACTTAATTTGCCTTAAATGCCTGTTTTTCATCTTCCTTTTTGAAAGCTTTTTTTTTTTTTTTTTTGAGACGGTGTCTCGCTCTGGGGCCCCGCCGGGGTCTCGATGGCCTGACCTCGTCACCCGCCCGCCTCGGCCTCCCAAAGTGCTGGGATTACAGGCGTAAGCCACCGCGCCCGGCTTTTTTTCTTGTTTTTGAGATGGAGTCTTGCTCTGTGGCCCAGACTGGAGTGCAGTGGCTCTATCTCGGCTCACTGCAGCCTCTGCCTCCGGGGTTCAAGCAATTCTCGCACCTCAACCTCCCAAGTAGCTGGAATTATAAGTGCACGCCACCGCACCTGGCTAATTTTTGTATTTTTAGTAGAGGTAGCATTTCACCATGTTGGCCAGTTTGCTCTTGAACTCCTGACCTCAAGTGATCCACCCACCTCCACCTCCCAAAGTGCTGGGATTACGGGTGTGAGCCACTGTGCCTGACAAAAGCTATTTTTTGAGGGGTAAAATTCTAAGTTCGCACTTATTTTTTTTTTTCTCTTGTGAAGTCAGCAGTAAATCTGCTTCTGAGATAATTTGTCTCTGGTATGCTGTTGTTTCACTGTTGTGTTTAACTGAAAAGACCTTTCCCCCCACCCCCCCATCCTGGTTGAAATTCAGTGGACTTCTTAAATCTGTGTTTTTAAACAGATTGATCCAAAAAATTTCTTAGTCACTGGCCGGGCACGGTGGCTCACGCCTGTAATCCCAGAACTTTGGGAGGCCAAGGCGGGCGGATCACGAGGTCAGGAGATTGAGACCGTCCTGGCTAACACTGCGAAACCCTGTCTCTACTAAAAATACAAAAAAATTAGCCAGATGTGGTGGCTGGTGCCTGTAGTCCCAGCTACTCGGGAGGCTGAGCCAGGAGAATGGCGTGAACCAGGGAGGCGGAGCTTGCAGTGAGCAGAGATCGCGCCACTGCACTCCAGCCTGGGCAACAATGCAAGACTCCGTCTCGAAAAAAAAAAAAAAATGTCTTAGCCACTGTCTCTTCAAATATTACCCTTTTGGCCAGGCATGGTAGCTCACACCTACAATCCCAACACTTTGGGAGGCCAAGGCAGTAGAATGACTTGAGCCCAGAAGCTCAAGAGCAACCTGGGTAACATAGTGAGGCCCCGTCTCTACAGAAAATAATTTTTTTAATTAGCTAGCCATGTTGGCACATACCTGTGGTCCCAGCTACTCGGGAGACTGAGGTGGGAGGATCACTTGAACCCAGGAGCTCAAGGCTGCAGTGAGCCGTGGATGTGCCACTGCACTCCAGCCTGAGCAACAGAGCAAGAACTTACCTCAAAAAAAAAAAAAAAAAAAAAATTACCTCTATACCATTTTCTCTCTCCTTGCCTCCCAGAACTCCAATTTTATCAATACATGTTAGATTGTCTTAATTTATCCTCCATATCTATTTACTGCTCTTTCATGTTTCCCTTCTTGTCTTTCTTTACTGAAGGCTGGATAATTTCTATTGTCGTATCATTCAGTTCGTTTATTTTTCTGTTGGCTTATGTGTAATCTGAGGTTAAATTTGTCCATTATTTTATTCATTTCATTTCTAGAAGTTCTATTTTTTAAAAAACTATTAGGCTATTTTCTATAGTTTCCTGTTTTAAATAGCTATTTTCCTTTCCTTTTTTATTTTTGAGACATGGTCTCACTCTGTCACCCAGACTGGAGTGCACCCTTGACCTCCTTGGGCTCAAGCGATCCTCCCACCTCAGCCCCGCAAGTAGCTGGGACGACAGACATGTGCCACCACGCCTGGCTAATTTTTGTGTTTTTGGTAGAGATGGGGTTTCGCCATGTTGCCCAGGCTGGTCTGGAACTCCTGGGCTCAAGCAATCCTCTTGCCTTGGCCTCCCATAGTACTGTGGTTACAGGGGTGAGCCACCATGTCCCCCTTAAATAGGTATTTTCCGTTTTTTTTGTCAAGAGAATTAAATCGTTTATTGATTACACATGATAATGGATGACACACAAGCTTCATTCCCATCTATAATTTTATCTGGTACCATTATTCAATTTAGATATATTACATAGGATATGCCAACAATCTATGTATTTTATTTTATTTTATTTTATTTTATTTTTTATTTTTATTTTTTTGAGACAGAGTCTCACTCTGTCACCCAGGCTGGAGAGCAGTGGGGTGATATCGGCTTACTGCACCCTCTGCCTCCTGGATTCAAGGGATTCTCCTGCCTCAGCCTCTGGAGTAGCTGGGAGTACAGGTGCAGGCCACCACGCCCAGCTATTTTTTTTTTTTTTTTTTTTTTAGTAGAGGTGGGGTTTCATCTTGTTGCCCAGGATGGTCTGGATCTCCTGATCTCCTGATCCGCTTGCCTCAGCCTCCCAAAGTGCTGGAATTAGAGGCGTGAGCCACCACACCCTGCCAACAATCATTTCTATAACCAATAATTCCATGATTTTGCTTGAGTAATCCGTTGTAATATGAACTTCAGGTCACAATTGTAACTATCAGTTCAACTACACCAAGGTTTCTGAAGACAATGGTTTTTCCACCCAAGCAGGTTGCATATAAATTCCAAATAGAACCTGGCGTCAGGCTGGGCACGGTGGCTCATGCCTGTAATCTCAGCACTTTGGGAGGCCAAGGCGGGTGGATCACCTGAGGTCGGGAGTTCGAGACCAGCCTGACCAACATGGAGAAACCCTGTCTCTACTAAAAATACCAAAAACGTTAGCCTGGCGTAGTGGCGGGCACCTGTAATCCCAGTTACTTGGGAGGCTGAGGCAGGAGAATGACGTGAACCTGGGAGGTGGAACTTGCAGTGAGCAGAGATCACGCCACTGCACTCCAGCCTGGGCAACAAGAGCGAAACCCTGTCTCAAAAAAAAAAAAAAAAAAAGACAGAAAGAAAGTACACAGCGCCTGTACTCCCAGCTACTCCAGAGGCTGAGGCAGGAGAATCCCTTGAACCCAGGAAGCAGAGGGTGCAGTGAGCCGATATCGCTCCACTGCTCTGCAGCCTGGGTGACAGAGTGAGACTCTGTCTCAAAAAAAAATTCACCTGAAGGAATTCTAACTTCACACTGTTGGGGAAATTTACCAAGATGGCTTCAGAGTAGACTAACTTTACACAGCACATTAAAATAAATAAATAAATAAATAAATAAATAAATAAATGCCGGGTGTGGTGGCTCATGCCTGTAATCCCAGCACTTTGGAAGGCTGAGGGGGGTGGATCACCTGAGGTCGGGAGTTCAAGACCAGCCTGACCAACATGGAGAAACCCCATCTCTACTGAAAATACAAAATTAGCTGGACGTGGTGGAGCATGGCTGTAATCCCAGCTACTTGGGAGGCTGAGTCAGGAAAACCGCTTGAACCCGGGAGGCAGAGGTTGCGGTGAGCTGAGATCATGCCATTGCACTCCACCTTGGGCAACAGAGCGAGAATCCGTCTCAAAAAAAAAGACACATTTATTGAGAGTCATGAGCAGACTATTACATTTAGCAATCAACAGCATGGGTGCAAAAAAAAAAAAAACTACATTAAAACCCTTTGTTGGAATGCTTTATACTTTCCACAGAACAGAAACTAAAATAAGCTGTTATACATAATTAGTCATCAATACAGTCCTCGAGTTTTTTGCCCATCCACATGAGTATTTGTCTAAAACATGTCTTCTTTGTAGCAACTAGACCCTACCACCACTGTGCTTGGCTGAGTTCATGAATCTATTGTAACCTGTAGCTCCATTGGGTCACTTCTCTGGCTCTCCTCTCCTGCTAAGCTTTTTTTCCTAATTAAAATCTTCTGCCACTGCCATAGCTACTGCTGCTACTGGAACCGCCATAGCCACCTTGGTTTCATAGTTGGGCAAAGTATTGGCCTCTGTCACCATAGGAGCCAGAGCTTCTGCCTCCAAAGTTTCTTCCCTTCATGGGTCCGCAATTTGAAGACTGATTGTTGTAATTACCAAAATCACTGTAGCTTCCACCACCCCCAAAATTGCTTACATCATTACCAAATCCATTATAGCCATCCCCACTGCCAGCATATTCACCACCACCACCACCACAGCTACCATTAAAGCCACTTAAGTTTCCTCCACGACCACTTAAGTTTCCTGCATGACCAAAGTTGTCATTCCCACCAAAACTACCTCCATGACCACCACCAAAGTTTCCAGAGCCACTTTGACCTCTGTGGCTGGCTGAAGCACTAGCCATCTCTTGGTGTGACAGGGCTTTCCTAACTTCACCGTTGTGGCCATTCACAGTATGGTATTTCTGAATGACAGTCTTATCCATGGAGTCATGGTCATCAAAGGTTATAAAGGCAAAGCCCCTTTTCTTGTCACTGCCTCGGTCAGTCATGATTTCAATCACTTCAATTTTTCCATACTGTTCAAAATAATCTTTTAGGTGCAGTTCTTCAGTGTCTTTTTTTTTTTGAGACGGAATTTCACTCTTGTTGCCCAGGGTAAGTGCAGTGGTGCAATCTCGGCTCACCACAACCTCCGCCTCCCAGGTTCAAGCGATTGTCCTGCCTCAGCCTCCTGGAGTTGCTGGGATTACAGGCATGCGCCACCACACCCGGCTAATTTTGTATTTTTAGTAGAGACTGGCTTTCTCCATGTTGGTCAGGCTGGTCTCAAACTCCCAACCTCAGGTGATCCACCCGCCTTGGCCTCCCAAAGTGCTGGGATTATAGGCGTGAGTCACTGGGCCAGGCCCTGTGTCTTCTTTAACGCCACCAACAAATATCTTTTTCATAGTTAAGTGGGCACCGGGTCTTTGACAATCTCGTCTTGAGACAGCTCTCTTTGTTTCCACAGCTCTTCCATCCACCCTGTGTGGCCTTGTATTCGCGGCTGCATCCACCTCCTCCACAGTGGCATATGTGACAAACCCAAAGCCCCTGGAGCACTTGGTGCTTGGATCTCTCATGACCACACAGTCCGTGAGTGTTCCCCATTGGTCAAAATGGCTCCTCAGGCTCTCATCGGTTGTTTCAAAGTTCAGCCTCCAATGAAGAGCTTCCTCAGCTGTTCCAGTTCTTTAGGAAACTCCGCCTTAGACATGACAGCAGGGGGAAGAGAGACTTTAATGATGCTCCCTCTGTTGTGTTCATGGGCCTAAATAGGTATTTTCTACTTTGTACTTTTTTTTCTTAAAGAAGTAAAATGGTGACCAGGTGTGGTGGCTCACGCCTGTAATCCCAGCATTTGGGGAGGCTGAGGAGGGTGGATCACCTGAGGTCAGGAGTTCAAGACCAGCCTGACCAACATGGAGAAACCCCGTCTCTACTAAAAATACAAAATTAGCTGGGGTGGTGGCACATGTCTGTAATCCCAGCTACTCAGGAGGCTGAGGCAGGAGAATCGCTTGAATCCGGGAGGTGGAGGTTGTGGTGAGCCAAGATTGCGCCATTGCACCCACCCTGGGCAACAAGAGTGAAATTCCATCTCAAAAAAAAAAAAAAAAAAAAAAGGAAGTAAAATGTTTTTTTCTCCTTGTATGTGTGATAATTTAAATTTCTCAAATATTTGTAGATGTTTTCCATTTAATTCTATTGTATGTGGTTTCTTCTATCTCCTGGTTTTCATTTATATAGTAGCATTTTTTTGAGTGCTTAATGTTTGTTACTGTGAGCTGCTCAATTTTCTGAGAAAATAATTTGTGAGTTATTGGGTACATTCCTCCAGAGAGGATTTGTATTTGTTTCTTCCACGTACCTGGGGCCAGCCTACTCAACTTACAGAAAGAGCTTGAGACTTTTATGGACCTGTTTTGGCTATAGACCATCACAAGTCAGTCTTTCAGTGAGAGTATTTTTTTGTACTTAGTTATGCTTAATTCCACAGGAACTTTTTGTGCAGTACCCTGATGATGAATGGGTATGCTGGTTTTCATCTCCACCTAAAGGGTCCATGCTTTTTTGGGAGAATGGCCTCCTATGGAATTCTCCAAGCCCTTGGCTTTACCTTCTGTATCCGGAACCACTGTGAAACCAAAGCTGCAGTTCACCAGGTTGAGCAAATATCCTTAGGGCAGTGATCTCAGGGCCATAGCCTCAAACAACCCAAGAGCATCCTTTAGGTGAATAGAATCCAAATGGTGCCTCCTGGTGTTGTACACTTGGACAGCATTGTCCATTTACCTGTCTGGATTCCTTCTTCACTTCTCTTTGACCTAATAATTTCTTTCTTTCTTGCCCAATGTCAGTGCCTCTAAGAGGTTTAAGATTTTCTTTTTTTAAATTCAGCCTTTTTAATTGTTTCCAGTGGGAGGTGCAGTCTGAATTCCTAGCCTGCCATATACCTGGAAACAGAACTCTCAAAAGTCAACTTGATATACCCTGCAATTTATAACAATATCTGATAGTCCAATGTGTTCAATTCATAATTACCTTTTTTTTTTCTTTTTCTGGCACCAAAGCTTTAAGTAGGAATAGTTTGATGGAATTGGAAAGAATCCATAATCCCTGGTACTTAACTCTTCCCTCATGAATATTGCTAACAAATGTATTGGATTTACATTGAAATACCAAAGTAGCTCAAAGATCTCATAGTGACCTCAATTTTTAAAATAGTGACCACAGTTTAAAATGTTTCTCAGAAAATGAGTACGTTAAACCAAAATCATGTGTGTCACTTGCATGGAAAGTGCCGTGTCTCCATAGTTACACTAAAACATAACAATTACAAAGGGGAAATGTGTTTTGGTGGTTGATAAGCTAAACGGAAGTGAGTCTTGTTGTACTATAATATTAGGAATGTTTTTAAACTTTCGCTCAAGGATGGAGGGTTTCATATCCTCCTGTATTACCCCTTGCTAAAACGTAAGTAAGCATAGTTATGGAAAAAACACATGGGCAGTCATTGCTAAGACTCAGTGTATTGATGTCATGTAGAAAAACATGATACAGAGATCTGTTTTTGTGGTTTATTTAATTGTCTTTGTTATTTATGGTATTTGCTCTGAAGTATAACTCAATAAAATTCTAACACAGAAAAAGACAAGCTGTCTTAGCCCAATATTATATTAACCCTAATCCCCACTTGGGAAAAAGTATTTTATAACACATATGAAATCAGCCTTAGAGACCATAGTATCCAATTATGCCCAGAGTGTACTAGATATTCGATAAATGTTTGTTGAGTCAATTACTTAATGGACAATATATAATGGGTTGTTGTAAATAAAGCAGAGCAGTGACTAAAATGTTAACTTGGTCATATTATGGGAACATTAAAGAAGGAAAATGCCTGGGATTCAATGCCCATTCTAGGGCTCTCTGGTGCTGTGGCTCTGGGTAATCCATAACCACCCGTGTCCCCAGTTTCTTCATTACTTGCCCTGTTCTTTGGTCAGACTGCACAGTCACTCCCTGTACATGCTGCATGATTTCCCAATTCAGGGTCCTTGTCCTTATGGTTATCTAAAATGCCCTTTCCCCATCCACTGTATGACTAAACCTATCTAGTCATGGCATCCTACTTCTTGTAATCCTTCTAGTATAAATACTGTCCCACCAAGCTTCCTTGACATCACCCCGACTAGAAGCTAACTTTTCCTCTGAGCTATTTGAATAGGATCTTTTTTTCTTTTAACTCAAATGGTGTCATTATTTAACACTTTATAGCTTATATTATGATCTTTTATGTAGATATCCATACTATACTGCTTCTCTGCTAGACTGAATGTTCATAAGGCTAGAGCCCATGCTTGCTATATTTTTGTAGTTCTCCATAATACCTAGCAAAATACATTGAAGAGTTTATGTGCTCAGTAAATATCTGTTGAATCTGAATATACAGCATAATAATGCTTTTCTTTCTCTCTTTTCTTTCTTTCACTTTCTTTTCTTTAATCTTTCTTTTATTTTCTCTTTCTTTCTCTTCCTTTACTTTTTCCTTTCCTGTCCTGTCCTGTCCTGTCCTGTCCTTTCTTTCTTTTTGATAGGATCTTACTCTGCTGCCCAGGCTGGAGTGCAGTGGCATGATCTTGGCTCACTGCAACCTCCACCTCCTGGGTTCAAGTGATTCTCCTGCCTTAGCCTCCCCAGTAGCTGGGATTACAGGTGCCTGCCACCATATCCAGCTCTTTTTTGTATTTTTAGTAGAGACAGGGTGTCACCATGTTGGCAGACTGGTCTCAAACTCCTAGCCTCAAGTGATCTGCCTGCCTTGGCCTCCCAAAGTGCTGGGATTACAGGCGTGAGTCACTGCACTGAGTCCAATGATGCTTTTCTTTTCTTTTCTTTCTTTCTTTTTTTAGACAAATTTTAGCTCTGTCCCCCGGCTGGAGTGCAGTGGTGGGATCTTGGCTCACTGCAACCTCTGCCTCCCAGGTTCAAGTGATTCCCCTGCCTCAGCCTCCTAAGTAGCTGGGACTACAGGCATGCGCCACCACGCCTGGCTAATTTTTTCTTCTTATTTTAGTAGAGACAGAGTTTCACCATGTTGGCCAGAATGGCCTCGATCTCTGGACCTCCTTGTGATCCACCTGCCTCAGCCTCCCAAAGTGCTGGGATTACAGGCATAAGCCACCGCGCCTGGCCCCAGTAATGCTTTTCTTGCTGATGACAGAGGGCTGCATCAAATTATAGCTTGAGGCCATTTATACCTTTTGGACCAATGATTGTGGAGCATTAATGGGGAATGCTGGATATAAATAAGTAAGGAAAATTGCATAAGCTATTTATCCATTAGTGGGAGAAGAAAAGAGAATACTTGGGTGGATCAGATCCCATTTCAAAGCAGAGATGAAAGTGAAATTGATGAAGCAAGAGTAGAAAGCAACAAGAGCAGCATAGGTTGGTTATTCTATTTTAGTCATTTAAGAAAGTTCTTTTCTCAACTGCTTGTTTTTAGACTATGCATAGCTGTGTATAGCTAGCATAGTATGTACCTGGTTTTGACAGATTCCCTGAGGACTTGAGCCAGAAGATGAATTGCATCTTTAGAATATGGTTAATAATTTCACAGACATAGTGTTAAGTGAAAGAAAACAAATACAATATAGTACATGCTGTCTGATTCTATTAATATGAAGTTCAAGAACAGGCAAAACTAAATTGTGGTGATAAAAGTCAAAACAGTGGTTATCCCTAGAGGGTGCTGACTAGTATAGGGCACAAAGATTCTTCAGAGGTGCTAGTAACAATCTATATGTTGATCTGAGTGGTAGTTATATGGTATATACACGTGTAAAAATATATTGAGTTGTCCACTTAGAAGTTATGCACTTTGGCCAGGCTCAGTGGCTCATGCCTATAATCCCAGCATTTTGGGAGGCTGAGGCGGACAGATCACCTGAGGTCAGGAGTTCAAGACTAGCCTGGCCAACATGGAAACCCCATCTCTACTAAAAATACAAAAATTACCTGGGCGTGGTGGTGGGCGCCTATAATCTGAGTTACACAGGAGGCTGAGGCAGGAGAATTGCTTGAACCTGGGAGGTGGAGGTTGCAGTGAGCTGCCAAGATCACGCCAATGCACTCCAGCCTGGGCAACAAGAGCGAGACTCCATCTAAAAAATGTAATTAAAAAAAAGAAAAAAAAGCCAGGCGCGGTGGCTCACACCTGTAATCCCAGCACTTTGGGAGGCCAAGGCGGGTGGATTACATGAGGTCAGGAGTTCGAGACCAGTCTGGCCAACATGGTAAAACCCTGCCTCTACTAAAAATACAAAAATTAGCCAGGCATGGTGGCGCACGCCTGTAATCCCACCTACTTGGGAGGCTGAGGCAGGAGAATTGCTTGAGCCTGGGAGGTGGAGGTTGCAGTGAGCCTAGATCGTGCCACTGCACTCCAGCCTGGGCAACAGAGTGAGACTCTGTCTAAAAAAAAAAAAAAGAAGTTGTGCACTTTACTGTAGGTAAGTTATATCTCAACTGAAAAAAAGAATCCAAATTGCCTTGTGTGTCCCTGATGAGCCAGTAAAGGATAGATTGGAGTTATGCAGTGGGTTTCCTGGAAAAAATAAAGCAGACTTTTTAAAATTCCAGAGTTTTCTCCAGGAACCTGTGACCAGATGGCTCTTATAAATAATGCATCAAAATATGGTTAGGACTAGAAGAATTCATGATGTGTGATAAAAAGTAAACAACCAATGATCATATAGTTTACTCTTTTTGACTTTCATTGCAATTTTCTGGAAGAGTCAGGATTACTAATAAATGGTCATGCAGCAAGAATGGAATAAGTCCTGCAGCATGAGGATACTTGCTGGCTGTGAAACCTTCAATAACTTTCAGGCTTTCTGGGCACTGGGAGCTTCCTCTGCTAAATGGAAAAATATTTTACCTGCTCAAAGATAGGGGAAAGGATCAAGTGATCTCTTAAGGCTCTTTCCAGCTTGTAAAACCTTTGGTTTGGCTGGGCACGGTGGCTCGTGCCTGTAATCCCAGCACTTTGGGAGGCTGAGGTGAGCGGATCACGAGGTCAGGAGTTCGAGACCAGCGTGGCCAATATAGTGAAACCCTGTCTCTACTAAAAATACAAAAATTAGCCGGGCGTGGTGGCACGAGTCTATAGTCCCAGTTACTTAGGAGGCTGAGGCAGGAGAATCGCTTGAACACAGGAGGCAGAGGTTGCAGTGAACTGAGATTGTGCCTCTGTATTCCAGCCTGGGCAACAGAGGGAGACTCTGTCTCAAACAAACAAACAAACAAAGAGTCTTTGGCTTATGGAAATTGGAACTATAAAGAACCAACTATAAGCCGAGTGCAGTGGTTCACGCCTGTAATCCCAGTGTTTTGGGAGGCTGAGGCGGGCAGATCACCCGAGGTCAGGAGTTTGAGACCAGCCTGGCCAACATGGTAAAACCTCATCTCTACTAAAAATACAAAAATTAGTCAAGCATGGTGGCGGGCACCTGTAATCCCAGCTACTCAGGAGGCTGAGACAGGAGAATCGCTTGAACCCGGGAGGCGGAGGCTGCAGTGAGCCGAGATTGTGCCACCGCACTCCAGCCTGGGCAACAGAGTATGACCCTGTCTCAAAAAAAAAAAACAAAAAACAAAAAACAAAAAAAAACTGTAATAATAAAATCTGTAAAAATCTGTAATAGGCAACAAACAATGTAGGTGGCCACACCAAATAGAGATCCAGGCAGAAAACACCTTTTCATATACAGTGAGCTACCTGAAACAATTTGCTGCTGTTCTCTTGGGATTTCCCTATCCCTCAGCAAGTTTACCTAATAATACTTAAAAAAAAAAAAAAAAAAAGATAAGGGAACAGTTTAAGACCCCAATCAAGGAAATCATTAATTATATGGTGAGTTTGTCTGTTAGGAGTTCACATTTGCAGAGACTAAATCCATTGCAGAAAGTGGTATTTTGTAAGATATATGAGCAGAGGAGGAGCACTAGTCTAAGTCTGGCTCAAAATCTCACAGCTAGGTGGTTAGGCATGGTGGCTCACTCCTGTAATCCTAGCATTTTGGGAGACTGAGGCAGGTGGATCACTTGAGCCCAGGAGTTCGAGACCAGTCTGGCCAGCATGGTGAAACCCTGTCTCTTCTAAAAATATAAACATTAGCCAGGTGTGGTGTGGCCCGCTCCTATTTTGGGGGCTGAGGCTGGAGGATCACTTGAACCCTGGAGGCAGAGGTTGGAGCCGAGATCGCACCATGACACTCCAGCCTGGGCGACAGAATGAGACTGTCTCAGAAGAAACAAAAAACAGAAAAAAAAAAAAAAAAAACACCTCATAGCTAGGAGGAACTGCATGGCATCATCTCTGCTTTCAACACTGGTAAGCAAGTGTCATCTCTTCATCTTTATTTTTTTAAAGAGGCCAGTGAGGCTCCGTGAGGCTAAATGATTTGCCTATGGTCACACAACTGGGAGAAGCACAGAGTAGAGAAAAAAACAGTTCTCAGGCTTCCAACTAACTGTATCCTCCACTGCACCATTCTGCCCCTTGTCGTTCCTTTCAGATTGACTTGAACTCCATAGAAGAGCTAGGGAGGCCTTCCACTGTGCTTTGTTTGAAAAGCAATTAAGAAAGTGGGAAGCTAGTGGAACTGGGAGTCAGAGGACCTGAGCCCCTCCATTTATTAGTGACTGTGACCTTGGAAAATCATTTAACTTCTCTGAGACTCAATTTCCTCATCTGAAAAAAGACAGACTCCCACTGTCACTGAAGCAGAGATAAATGGAAGTAATTGATGAGAAAGTGCTGTGTAAATGGTAAACTAAACTGTAGCTATTAAAATGGAGACATTCGGCCAGGGGCAGTTGCACATGACTGTAATCCCAGCACTTTGGAAGGCTGGGGTGGGAGGATGAACCCGGGAGCTTGAGACCAGCCTGGGCGGCATACCAAGACCCTGTCTCTTTTATGAAAAAAAAAAAAAAAAAAAAGATAATAGAAGATAAAATGGAGAAATTCATGTCTACTTAGTGAATTAATGAATTAGTGATTAGAAACAATGATACACAAAATACAAAATTAAAGAAGAAAAGAAAATAATAATACAAGATAAAAATGCTCAGTGGATACATGTTAACAGCAGGGCTGCTATTAGCACACGTAAAATAACCAATGATCCTGTAACAGATGTGTCGTTTGTTTATTTATCACAACAATCTAGCATAATATAATCACTTTTAATGTCTCTCAGGAACACTCCCTAATGTGTAGATTCTCATTGTTAAAAGAACCTTTACGTGAGGACAAATGTCTCTATCTCCCTCCATACTTTGCATTATCAACCTTTTTATATTTGTGAACCCAAATGGGAAAAAAAATGGTGTCCTATTGTTACTTTAATTTGCATTTTCCTGATTGTAAGTGAGGTTTAGCATCTTTTTATTGGTAGTGTAAATTGAAAAGTAGTGTAAAGCTTTATGGAAGGCTAATGGACAGTACCAAGTAAAAAAATGTTTTGGGGGGTTCACCCAGGCTGGAGTGCAGTTGCACAATCTTGGCCCCACTGCAGCCGACAGCTCACTGTATGGTCTCCCAGGTTCAAACAATTCTCATGCCTTAGCTTCCTGAGTAGCTGGAATTACAAGCGTGCACCACCATGCACAGCTAATTTGTGTATGTTTTAGTAGAGACCGGATTTTGCTATGTTGGCCAGGCTGGTCTCAAACTGCTGGACTCAAACAATCCGCCTGCCTTGGCCTCCCAAAGTGCTGGGATTACAGGTGTGAGTCACCATGCCTGATGCTACAGTTGTGGAAAAAAATTTTTTTTTCTTAAATTTTTCCGAGTTGCAAGATGAGTGAGTCCAGTTAAAGGTGAACTGATCTCATACCTGTCACTAAAGTGAAGAGGAAAAAATGTAGTAAAGAATCAAAATCAGCCGGGCGCGGTGGCTCAAGCCTGTAATCCCAGCACTTTGGGAGGCTGAGACGGGCGGATCACAAGGTCAGGAGATCGAGACCATCCTGGCTAACACGGTGAAACCCCGTCTCTACTAAAAAAAATACAAAAAACTAGCTGGGCGAGGTGGCGGGCGCCTGTGGTCCCAGCTACTCGGGAGGCTGAGGCAGGAGAATGGCGTAAACCCGGGAGGCGGAGCTTGCAGTGAGCTGAGATCCGGCCACTGCACTCCAGCCTGGGCGACAGAGCCAGACTCAGTCTCAAAAAAAAAAAAAAAAGAATCAAAATCATCTAAAATATCTATGTATGTGTATATATATGTATGTGTTTGTGTGTGTGTGTGTGTGTGTATATAGATATATAATTTTTTTTTTAAAGACAAGGTCTCACTCTGTTGCCCAGGCTAGAGTGCAGTGGCTCAATCTTGGCTCACTACAGCCTCAACCTCCCCAGGCTCAGGTGATCTTCCCACCTCATTCTCTCTGGTAGCTGGGACAACAGGCATGTGCCACCATGCCAGGCTATTTTTTCTACTTTTGTAGAGACGGAGTTTTGCCATGTCGCCGGGGCTAAAAATATCTGGATATTGAATATCATGTAGAAATTGACTGATTTTTGGGAGGCCGAGGCAGGCGGATCACGACGTCAGGAGATTGAGATCATCCTGGCTAACACGGTGAAATCCTGTCTCTACTAAAAATACAAAAAATTAGCTGGGCGTGGCGGCAGGTGCCTGTAGTCCCAGCTACTTGAGAGGCTGAGGCCGGAGAATGGCATGAACCCGGGAGGCGGAGCTTGCAGTAAGCCGAGATCGCACCACTGCACTTCAGCCTGGGTGGCAGAGCAAGACTCCGTCTCAGAAAAAAAGACATTGTCTGATTTTTCTTTCGCTTTTTGTCCAGATACCAAATGGAGACAGATTGAAGTTCACCTTTCATGTCACTGATTTTAATTCCCTTAAATAATTGTGTGTTCTTTATTAATATTTTCAATTGAGCAGAGTCTATTCCAATAAGAAAAGCTCTCCTTTTTGGCACTGGCTTTTTTCCTTGATCACAAAACTATTATATGCTTAATGTGAAAAAAGGGAAAACCATTGAAAGCTACTAAGAAAAAAAAAGTAATCCCATCATCAAAAGTAAATACTGTTCACAGTTTTTAGGTGTTTTTTGTTTTGCATATATATGTTCAAGGAATTGGGTTAATACTGTGCATATAGTTTTGTGTCTTTGTTTTTTTCAATTAACATTTTATTGTAAGCATTTCTGCATATCATCACAGATTCTTTAAAAATGTTTATTGTGTCATGATGATATTCCAAAGTTTGGATATACTATAGTTTATCCTTTTATCATAGGAAATTTAGCTTATTTTCTTTCTTTCTTTCTTTCTTTTTTACTATTATACATAACCCTGTGAAGAACATTCTTGTATATAATTATTTGCTTCCATCTTTGATTATGCCCCTGGGATATATTCTAAGGAATGGAACTACAGGATTATGAAGGTTATTTTTCACTCCTGCCCCCACCCCTACCACAATCTCTGCCTTTCTTCATTCCAAAGAATTGCATCTCCAGCATTCCTTGCCCCTTGGCTTCCTTGGGATTTAGTCGGGGTGACACCAGCCAGAGATCATATATGCTAGAAGAGAGAGAAGTCAGGGTATTCCTTCCTTACTCTCTTCCTGCTTTGAGCCAGCTAGCTGCTCACCCCTCCCCACACCCAACCTAGCCTCCTTTCTTGCAGATCCCTCCTCCACCATTCCCGGCTCTTACTGGATTCTGTAAGATTATTTCCTCCTTCTGTTCCTTTATCCCTAGGAATGGTAATTGCTTCCCACTGTTGCTTTTCTCTGGGTGCCTTAACATCCCTGCTTACCCCTTAGCCCAGCCTACCTGTCTGTAAGTAGTTCTTTTATTGAAGCCTCTTCATTGCCAGGCACAATGCTCACACCTGCAATCCCAGCACTTTGGGAGACCAAGACAGGCGGATCACTTGAGGTCAGGGGTTGGAGACCAGCCTGGCCAACATGGTGAAACCCCCACTTTCTGCTAACAATACAAAAAATATCCCGGTGGTGGTGGTGGGTGCCTGTAAACCCAGCTACTCAGGAAGCTGAGGCAGGAGAATCACCTGAACCTGGGAGGCAGAGGTTGCAGTGAGCCTAGGTTGTGCCACTGCACTCCAGCCTGGGCGATGGAGTGAGAGCCTGTCTCAAAAAAAAAAAAAAAAAAAAAAAAAAGAGTCTCTTCATTTGAACCATCCTGACTCAAATCCTTTTTCTTTTTCTTTTTCTTTTTTTTTTTTGACAGGCTCACTGCAACCTCTGTGTCCTGGGTTTTAAGTGATCCTTCTACCTCAGCCTCCCGAGTAGCTGAGACTATAGGTGTGTGCCACCAAGTGTGGCTAATTTTTGTATTTTTAGTAGAGATGGGGTTTCACCGTGTGATATGAGTAGGCTTTGTGTCCCTACCCAAATGTCACCTTGAATTGTAATCCCCATCATCCCCATGTGTCAAGGGAGAGACCAGGTGGAGGTTAATTGAATCATGGGGGCAGTTTCCCATATGCTGTTCTTGTGATAGTGAGTTCTCACGAGATCTGATGGTTTTATAAGGTGCTCTTCCCCTATCACTCAGCACTTCTCCTTCTTGCTGCCACATGAAGAAGGTGCCTTGCTTACCCTTCACCTTCTGCCATGATTGTAAGTTTCCTGAGGCCTCCCCAGCTGTGCTGAACTGTGAGTCAAATAAACCTCTTTCCTTTATAAATTACCCAGTCTTGGGCAGTTCTTTATAGCAATATGAAAACAGACTAATACACCATGTTGCTCAGGCTGGTCCTGAACTCCTGGGCTCAAGCAATCCGCTCATCTCGGCCTCCCAGAGTGCTGGGATTATAGGCGTGAACCGCTGCTCCTGGCTGAAATCCTTTTTCTTTTGGGATCCTGACAGACACAGCATTAAAGAGTACTTTTGAAATATATTTTAAAATACATTCTTGATAGAAACTGTCAAATTTTATTGCAGAAAGGTCATATCAGTTTACACTCCCATTAGTAGAGTATGAAAGCCTGATGAGATGGGATCTTGAGGTTGCAATAGATTTTTGAAGGCACTCAGTTTCCTGTTTGTTATCTAGTGCCTTCCTCTCTGATGTCACTCATATACAGAAGGTTCTGCATAGGCCATCTAAAGAAAAGTCATTCATGACATAGATTAAAATATTGAGAGAAGCAGTATTATATTATTTACAAACCTGAAACTCTAAGTGCAAGAAGAGACCCTGGATTGTGTTGTGAAAACAACTCTTTTGATTGATGTATAGGGAAGAACACATTCTGGCTGGCCATACAAATAGTGTGGTTTAGTTTGGGCATGTCAGCTCACGTGCAGGTCACAGCTTAAACATTAACCCAGGAAACCAGTGGGGATGCAGTGCTGTTACCCTTAAGGTCTTAGTACTCATGTTGTGGAAGAATTCCTACTTCATCTTCCTAGTCCTGACTTTAAGAGAACATTTTTTAGGAACATGGATTATGAGAAGGAGAAAGAATCCACAGAGACATCTTTGTGGACATCCCCTACTTCTACTCAAATGAGAGGTAACCACTGGCATTTTAATCAGTGATTGCTAGAACAGGGCTGAGATTTTAGCTAAGTGATTCCCATGTTTATACTGTAGCTGACTGGTAACACAGGTAGAAACATTGTGCTTTTCCATTTTCTTACAAAATAACGAGACACCTAGTGGGCACAACATGAAAATGCCGTCATGGGAGATGGTGAATTCAGTCAATACCCAGGTAAATGATATTTAATAACTGCCCCAATGTTTAATTCTACAAAAGTAGTTTGGGCCAGGCATGGAGGCTCATGCCTGTAATTCCAACTCTTTGGAAGGCTTAGGCTGGAGGATTGCCTGAGCTCAGGAATTCGAGACTGGCCTAGGCAACATGACAAAAAATGCAAATGTCTCTACAAAAAATGCAAAAATTAGTTGGGCGTGGTGACGTGTGCCTGTAGTCCCAACTACCTGGGAGGCTGGGGTAGGAGGATCACCTGAGCCTGTGGAGGTTGAGGCTGCAGTGAGCCTGGATCACACCACTGCACGCCAGTCTGGGTGACAAAATGAGACCTAGTCCTCTTAGAGAAATACCCAGGTCCGGAAATCAGACCAACCATTGACTCATACTGGATAATTAAAATATATTTATTGTCATATATTTTGAAGCACTCAGTAGTTTTCAAAGTTCTTTCAACACAAAGTTTCTTTCCATAACACTAAGAACATACAATAGTCTCTCCCACTGGGCTGTGGGATCCCTTAGAAAAGAGGCCACACCAATTTCCTCCCAGCACAAGCCTATTGTGTAGTACATAAAGAATACATAAAGAATAGGGGCTTGGTAGAAGTTTGGTGACTGAACTACCCTAGCAGATGGGATAGTTTCTGATTTTTTTCTAGGTGAGAAAACAAAAAATCAGGCGGGCACAGTGGCTCATTCCTATAATTCCAGCACTTTGGGAATCTGAGGTGGACGAATCACTTGAGGTTGAAGTTTGAGACCAGCCTGGCCAAGATAGCAAAACCACATCTCTACTAAAAATGTAAAACTTAGCCAGGCATGGTTGTGCATGCCTATAATCCTAGCTACTCAAGACACTGAGGCATGAGAATCACTTGAACCTGGGAGGCAGAGGTTGCAGTGAGCCAAGATCGCACCACTGTACTCCAGCCTGGGCCACAGAGCGAGACTCTGTCTCAAAAAACAAAATGAAAAAACAAAGAGTAGAGAGAGTTGTCCTCCAGCCATGAACCACACCCTATACTCCTTGACCTTTGCCCATGCCCAGACAGACCATGTTGGAAAGCCTCCTTGCTGACATAAATGCCTACTGGCCTTCCCGTCTGTTTTGAGTTACCAGCATCCATCTTTATTCCATCACCAGGGACCCTTTTGGAAGGTCATAGTATCTAAGTCAGGAGTGGTCAATCCACGAACCAAGTGAGGCCCCAGTGGGAAGCCTTCCTCAGAGGATCTTCCATGTTAGATCACTTGATATCATAGTCTACTTCCATCTCATGATGGGGTTAATGCACTTCTATCCTCATAGATCACATGCTCAATTAAGTACCTAGAGTGTAGATGGAGTAATAACATACTTATGTTACCAAGGTTCAGCCAAGGGACTGATCAATCCCAAGGCGTCCCTGGCCAGACTTTGTCTTTGGAAAGTACGTTATAGAGTTCTCATCACAGAGAATGTAAAAGGGTGAACAAATCCTGAGAGGTTACCTGGGTCAGTGTTTTTCAAATTGGGGTTCAGAGACCCTTGGGAGTTCCACTGATGAGTTCTTAGGGCCTTGACATTATCTACAAGTATATTTTAGATTTCCCTCTATGCATAATTTTGTATAATTAACCTACACTTCTGGACCACCTGGCTAGCCACCACGTAAGTGAATCTTGACACAAGGTTTCACTGTTCTGCACAAACTATTTAAGATATTCTAGTATGCAGTAATCAACTAAAATAATATGTAACTTTTAAAATTAAATTATGTAACTTTTAAAATTTAGATGTGGACTGACTGAGGGTACAGTGGCTCACACCTGTAATCTCAGCACTCTGGGAGGCTGAGGCAGGCAGATTACTTGAATCCAGGAATTCGAGATCAGCCTGGGTAACATGGTGAAACCCCATCTTTACTAAAAAAAAAAAAAAATACAAAAAATTAGCCAGGCATGCCTGTAGTCCCAGCTACTTAGGAGGCTGAGGTGGGAAAATCACCTGAGCCCAAGAGGTTGAGGCTACAGTGAGCCAAGGTGGCACCACTGCACTTCAGCCTGGGCAACCAGAGTGAGACTCTGTCTCAATCGATCAATCAATCAATCAAATAAAATGTAGATGTAATTCATATGCCATAATGCATCCTTTTAAAGTATACAATTTAGTGGTTTTTGGTATACTCACAAGGTTGTACAACCATCACTGCTATATAATTTCAGAGCATTTTCATCACCCCCACACACTTCAAAAAACCCCAAACCCATTAGCAGTCCATTTCCCTCTCTCCCCAACCCCTGGCAACCACTAATCTACTCTCTGTCTCTTTGGATTTGCCTATTCTGGACATTCTATATAACTGGAATCATATGACATGTGGCCTTTGTGTCTGTCTCCTTTCATTTAGCATGCTTTCAGTATTCATCTGTGTTGTAGCATGCACCAGCACTTCATTCCTTTTCATTACCATTGTATCCCATTGTTTATCCACTGATCAGTTGATGGACATTTGGGTTGTTTTCACTTTCTGGCCATTACAAATAATACTGGTATGAAAAATTTGTAATTCTGACTTAAAAAATTGGGGTCTACAAGTCTTCAGATATGGTCTTGGGCTCTGTGACTTCTCAAATTTGAGAAATACTGAATCAGGCTCCATCGCTTAATAAAGAAAAAAATTGATCAGGTCCCACTCACAGTTAATCTATGACTAGATTTGTAGCACAAGCTGCTGTATAAGTACCGCGCGCTAACCAATTGCACCACTGGAGCATGCTTAAGCTGCTGTCTTTCTTATCTATAAGAGGTGGACATCTTGTTTTAGGGCCTTCCTAAATCAGCTGTTGGATTCTTTCCAGGAGAGGACTGCGATTAGCAGTGTGGTTAACATTTAACTAATAATACTGATGTATGTTGGTTTAGCCCAGATGCTGGCAGCTTTTAATTCTCCAAACTCCTGGCCTGAATACTGATCATGTTTCCTCAGGCTAAAAGCCAGCAAAAAGAATCACCTGGCCAAACATCCCCATTCAGTCTGCTTTCCTTAGAATGGCCTCCCAGGGGAGCTCTCTGGGCAAACAAAGCTGTTGACCTAGTTTGAAGGCCTGGAAAATTATCATGTGAGTCACTGGGACAACAGAGCAAAGTGCCAGGCCCCTGAGAAACTGTAAGCACGGGTTTCCGATGTCATCTATGTCCTCATAGGCTGAGAGAGGAGTCCCAGAGCGGCCTGCCACTTCTCACCCAGCTGCTCCTCCAAGTGGTTTCCAAGCTCCTTGGCCCTGTGCATGGTGCCGCAGGGGCCCATTCCTGTCTTCCTCCCAGCGGGCTCTGCAAACAGCAACTCAGAGAGTGACAGCTCAGTTGTAGGAAACCAAAACAAAACCGGATACTTAGCGGAAGTCGTGTGGTGTTGTTTGGAGCAAGGCCACAACTCTCTCTGGAAAGGAAGTGCTGAAGCAGCTACAAAAATTTCAAACTGAAGACCAGGAATCCAAAGGCAGTATTTTAAAATAATACTCACATGAGCGAGGCAGGGCCTTGCAAAAGAGCACCTACACATTACTTAAGGAGTGTTTTATAATGTTCTAAAGATGCTACTTCCTAAATTACACAAAGAGCTAGAGAAACTTAGCCAGAAAAGCAATGTGGGTAAAACTGTTATTACATTTAGATGGGTTGGACAGTTTGTAGCCCAGATGTCAGAAAGAGTGCTAAAACCTCCATGGGTCCTCATGTAACTTCCCTGGGCATAAAAGACTCCTTACGAAGGGTGAGTATCAAAGCAGGGGCTTCTAAATATTCAGGATAGCATGAAGACAGAAGGAGTACATGTTGACAGACTAGGTGAGGAGACAGTTCATTCATGGCTTTTTTTTTTTGGTAACACTTGATTTTTTTCAACACTTATACTAGGGTCTTCATCATCAGGAGGATGTGGATGTTTAACATATATCATTAGGCCCAGGATCATTTAAATCCATGTTTGCTGAGTGCTTTAAGAGACTGAGTGATTATGAAATTCCTCCCATTGTAGGAATGGCAAATGAAAGCTCCTTAATGGTTTTAGAGGATAAGCTTTTTTGCCTGGAAGAGCTAGAAGACAATTCAATCACCAAATTTTGATGTCTTTAGCCCCACTCCTCTCGTTCTCCTCACTTCACTTCTTTCCTTTTTCCTTTCTGCCTTCTGTCTACTTCTGATAGAGTGGGTGAACAAACAGCAGATGTGCAGAAAGAGGGTGTTCACTTCCCACCCTGGTGCTGTTGCTGCAGACTGCTTTAGAGCTGCTGTCTCCTGGGCTCAGGCAAAGTGCCAGCATCAATCTTTGTCATCAAAATCTCGGTGTCTGCTCTGTGTGCCGGGTGCCCTGCAGACCCAGCGGGCCAGCTCCAGGCATGCATTTAGGTAGAAGACTGAACGGGGGACTAGAGAGAACATTCAGAATTAGACAATAAAGATAAAAGAGGGGCAGAATCAGGTAAAAGTAAATATGTCATCGGTATGACTATGTCTTACTGATGCATACAGTAGTGTGCCAGTAACGCTGTTCATTTCAACTTTTTGCAATGATGGAAATGTTCTATATCCATGCTATCTGATAGAGTAGCCACACATGGGTACTGAACACTTGAAATGTGGAAAGCGAGGATGTTTTTATTCAGTTTAATTTTTATTTATTTATTTGTTTGAGACGGAGTCTCGATCTGTTGCACAGGCTAGAGTACAGTGGCATGACCTTGACTCACTGCAACCTCTGCTTCCCAGGTTCAAGCAGTTCTCGTGCCTCAGCCTCCCTAATCAGCTGAAATGACAGGTGCATGCCACCATACCTGGCTTTTTTGTATTTTTAGTAGAGATGGGGTTTCACCATATTGGCCAGGCTGGTCTTGAACTCCTGACCTCAAGTGATCTGCCCACTTCGGCCTCCCAAAGTGCTAGGATTTTAGGCATGAGCCGCCACACTGGCCCAGTTTAATTTTAATTAATTTAAATGCAAATAGTCATTTGTGGCTGGAGACTACTGTATTAGAGACACTAATGTTTCGTTGTTTGTTTTTTTTGAAATAAGGTCTCTCTGTGTTGCCCAGGATAGAGTACAGTGGTGCAATCATGGCTCACTGCAACCTCCGTCGTCTCCTGGGCTCAAGCTATCCTCCCACCTCAACCTGCTGAGTAGCTAGGACTACAGGTGAGTACTACCATATCTGGGTAATTTTTGTATTTTTAGTACATATGGGGTTTCGCCATGTTGCTCAAGCTGGTCTTGAACTCCTGGGCTCAAGCGATCTGCCCACCTCGGCCTCCCAAAGTGCTGGGATTATAGGTGCTCACACCCTCACCCGGCCAAGACACTGGTGTTTCAAAAGATAACAGAGAAACATAGGAGACCAGACATTAGTGTTGGAGTTCTGGGGTCAGATCCCAGCTCTGCTTGTAAAGAAGACACTTAACCTCTCTGTACCACTTTTTACACAACTGTAAGAGGGGGCTAATAATGTTTACTTTATGGTATTGTTATGATAGGTATGGTGGAAGGAGGCTTGGATGGGAGGAAGGAGTCACTGACAAGTGTACTCTATCAACAGAACTGGCCATAAGTATCAGGAAGAGGCAGAGGCCCAGGGGATGTGTACCTTTTCACAAACCAGGCAACCCTGGATTACCAATTGTGTTGCCAAATTGTTGCAGTTGCATTAAGATGTCACATTCATAGCTCTTTTTACTTTTTCAGTGTTTTCATTGGAATCTTTCACTTTTATTCTGAGAAACAGATGTTAAAAGAAAAACTGTAGCCAAATTAAATTTAAAAGAGTTTTATTGAGCAAAGAACAATTTGTGAATCGGCAGCCTCCAGAGCCAGAGTAGGCTCAGAGACTCCAGCGCAGCCACATGGTGGAAGATTTATGGGCAGAAAAAGGAAAACAACACACAGAAAAAAGAAGTGAGGAACAGAAACAGCTGGATTGGTTACAGTTCGGTGTTTGCCTTATTTGAACACGGTTTGAACAGTTGGCCACCCTTGACTGGCCAAAACTCGGTGATTGACACAAAAGTAGACTACAGCCTGTATACAGCTCTGTTTAGGTTATAGTTCAGGATGTACAGAGAAACCTTTAGGCTGAACTTAAGATATGTAAGGAGGCAGCTTTACGCTAAACTTGATTTAACACTTGTAAGGCAAAGGCTATCAGTTGGATTTTCCAGATGAGAACACAGGCTAGGCACAGTGGCTCACGTCTGTAATCCCAGCACTTTGGGAAGCCAAGGTGGGAGAATCACTTCAGGCCAAACAGCCTGGGGGACATGGTAAAACCCCATCTCTACTAAAAATACAAAAATTAGCCAGGCATGGTGGCCCACACCTGTAATCTCAGCTACTCAGGAGGCTGAGGCAGGAGAATAGCTTGAACCCGGGAGGTGGACGTTGCAGTGAGTCAAGGTCATGCCACTGCACTCCAGCCTGGGCGACAGAGTGAGACTCCAACTCAAAAAAAAAAAAAAGTGCGTGACAAAACCCTGCTCTCTGGAAGACAGCAACTGCAGTCTTTACCACCAGAGAATCTCATGTATGGTTTCCACATGACTGTGAAGAAATGATTTTGTCCTGCAATCTCCTCCTTTGTCTGACTGAGTTTATAAAGCACTTGCTACTCAGGCATCAAGAGTATTTCAGCAGACCTCTGCACATCCATTTGCTTATATTGTCATGCCTATAATTATTTAATTACCTTCTTTTAGTGCCTATAAATAAGAGCTCTGTCATCTGAGAAAAGCCCAGGAAAAACAGGACCATATAATTTATTTTATTTTATTTTATTTTAGTTAGTTAGTTTTTTGAGACTGAGTTTTGCTCTTGTCGCCCAGGCTGGAGTGCAATAACACGATCTCAATTCACTGCAATCTGCCACTGGGGTTCAAGCGATTCTCCTGCCTCAGCCTCCAGAGTAGTTGGGACTACAGGCATGCACCACTACACCTGGCTAATTTTGTATTTTGAGTTAACCTCAGGTGATTCGACTGCCTCGGCCTCCCAAAGTGCTGGAATTACAGGTATGAACCACCGCGCCTGGCCAGAAGGACTGTAGAATTGAAATTCAGGTAGGAAAACCACTTTCCCATGTTGGCATGCACAACAATGCCCCCTGTTGACTGAGGCATGCCAGCTTAAAAAAAAAAAAAAGTAAGAAAAAAAAACCAACAAAATAAAACAAAACAATCCTCCCTACAATAACAGCCAGCTTTATTGAGGTATAATTGTTGTACAATAAATTGTCTTACTTAAAGGGTACAGTCTGATGAGTTTTCACATGCACTTACGCTGGTGAAACCACCACAGTCAAGATAATAAATGTTTCTATCCCAGACAGCTTTTCCATTTCAGGGCAAACAGGGTGAGCGCACCTAGTTCAATACTATGTGGTAAAAGCTATACCCTCCTTTTAAAAATAATAGCACCAGCCCCTGCAGGGCCTTATTTATTTATTTATTTATTTATTTTGTAGAGAGAATGTCTACCTATGTTGCCCAGACTGGTCTAAAAACTCCTAGGCTCAAGTGATCCTCCTGCCTTAGCCTCCCAAAGTGCTGGGATTACTGGTGTAAGCCACCACACCCGGCTAAGGGCCCTCTTTATTTCAATGTGCATTCTCATTGGAAAGAGAGCCCTCCATTTGATCTGTATGTGGCCTTTTCTCCTTCCTTCCAGTTACAAGGCTTGTCATTCTGTTGAAGGCTAACTTCTGCGGTGCTCTGGTTCTTACCATCTTCCACCTTTCTAGAGATTCCTTGTTAGGGAGTCATCTCTCTCTCTGCTGAATCATCCACTTATCTACTAGTTCCTTTTCAATAGTAAAAACAAACACAAACGAAACAAACAAAAAAAAAATTAGTACCTCTTTCTGCCTCCCCCTTCCTCCCTTTAGGCACCCCTTGCTGTATCTCATGCCTTCTTTTCTCGGCCAGACTTCCAGAAATAATTGTCCAAACTCACTCTCTCTCTCCACTTCCTCACTTCCCTCACTCTCTTAAAGCCACCCCCGCCACCACCACCACACAGATACTATTCTTGAGTAGGTCACTCACTACTTCCCTGTTGCTCAGTCCACTGGACCTGACTCAGTCCTTATCATACTCAGACACTGCTGACCACTCTGTCCTTTAAAAAATAGCTTTGTTTTTACAAAAGCAATTGATACTTTACAAAAAAAAAAAAGGGCAAACAATAAGTGAAAGCATTAGGAGGCTCCTCCATGGTTCACTCTGTCTCACTGCTGCAGACAGGGCCAGTACTGCAAGAACTCTTAGCAGCCAGACAGCCACCCAGTGCAGCTGCCCAATTCAGAGAGCAGCCCCAGGAAGTCCCAGAAATTAGTCACTGTAGCCTTCTAATTTGGGGAAATTTTCATTTTTTTCCTTTTTTTTTTTTTTTTTTTTAGATGAAGTCTCACTCTGTTGCCCAAGCTGGAGTGCAGTGGTATGATCTTGGCTCACTGCAACCTCCACCTCCCGGGTTTAAGTGATTCTCCTATCTCAGCCTCCAGTAACTGGGACCACAGACACACGTCACCATGCCCAGCTAATTTTTTTGTATTTTCAGTAGAAATGGGGTTTCACTATGTTGGTCAGGCTGGTCTTGAACTTCTGACCTCGTGATCAGCCTGCCTCAGCCTCCCAAAGTGCTGGGATTACAGGTGTGAGCCACCGCACACAGCTAAGAAATTTTCATACTTGCTCTATCATAGACATTATGGAAGCTATGGAAATTTTTTTTTTTTTTTTTTTTTTTGAGACAGAGTCTTGCTCTGTGGCCCAAGCTGAAGTGCAGTGGCATGATCTCGGCTCAGTGCAACCTCCGCCTCCTGGGTTCAAGCGATTCTCCTGCCTCGCCTCCCGAGTAGCTGGGATTACAGGCGTGTGCCACCAAGCCTGGGTAATTTTTTTTTGTTGATTTTTGTTTTTGTTTTTGAGATGGAGTTTCGCTCTTGTTGCCCAGGCTGGAGCTCAATGGTGCGATTTTGGCTCACTGCAACCTCTGCCTCCCGGGTTCAAGTGATTCTCCTGCCTTAGCCTCCCAAGTAGCTGGGATTACAGGCATGCACCACCAAGCCTAGCTAATTTTGTATTTTTAGTAGAGACGGGGTTACTCCATGTTTGGTCAGGGTGGTCTCGAACTCCCGACCTCAGGTGATCTGCCCGCCTCAGCCTCCCAAAGTGCTGGGATTACAGGTGTGAGCCACCACGCCCGGCTTTGTATTTTTAGTAGAGATGGGGTTTCACCTTGTTGGTCAGACTGGTCTCGAACTCCTGACCTCATGATCTGCCTACCTCAGCCTCCTTAAGTGCTGGGATTACAGGCGTGAGCCACCATGCCCAGCTGGAAAAATTCTACATAAATAAGTACATACATACCATGGTCAGATGCTGTGGCTCACACCTATAATCCCAGCACTTTGGGAGGCCAAGGCAGGTGGATCACCTAAGGTCAGGAGTTCGAAACTAGTCTGACCAATGTGGTGAAACCCCATCTCCACTAAAAATAGAAACATTAGCCAGACGTGGTGGCACGTGCCTGTAATCCCAGCTACTCGGGAGGCTGAGACAGAACTGCTTGAACCCAAGAGGCGGAGGTTGCAGTGAGCCGAGATTGCACCACTGCACTCCAGCCTGGGCCACAGAGCGAGATTCCATCTCAAAAAAAAAAAAAAAAAAAAAAAAAGAATGCCATCATCCCAAACCAGGTGCTCTGGGAATGGGGTTGGCAGATTAAACAAACAAGCAAACAAACAAACAAATGTACATAACTATATAAGCAGAGAAGGGCCTATATTCAGTGACTCTTCCATTCTAGTCCTAAGAGTGGCTTTCAATCCTGCCCTAGAGATGACATGGTCCTGGATCTACGTAACTAGCCCATGTTGGTCATTTCGAGCAGGAAGCCAGTCAGGGCATGGCTCTCCTGATAGCTGCCAGTTGTGTTCCCCTCTTTAAAGCTTATCTTTAAGAGAATGACGAACGAAGCACACAGACATATGGGATCTTCAGAGGCTGATCAAGTCATTTTAAAGGCTTATGCATTTTTAGACACATACAGAAAAATGGGTTTCCCATGACCAGTGTTTTTTACCCAACATAAGAAGGAAATAAAAGTCACCACCAAAATCCCACTGCCCATAGCATCCATACCAATTTTGGTGAATATCCTTTAGACATCTTTATGCAGTACATATACCTACAGGTATATGAATATAGTTTCACATACATGAGATGATAATTTATATGTTATTCTGTAATTGCTACTTTTACTGAAAATATGCAATGGGTAGATTTCCAAGTCAATAACCGTAGACTAACACCATGATTGTTAATGATCAACAGCTATTTGTAATATTTACAAACCATGATTTATGCAACCCTTCTTCTATTGTTGGCCACTTCAGTTGTTTGCATTGTTTGATACTGTAAACTACATGTGAAAAACATCCTGTGTTCTGCTTTTGTGCAATTTTCTCCTCGCGGTAATTTCTAGAAGTGGACTAGTTCAATACAATGGTGTGTCCATTTTATAATACAGTTACCTAACTGTCTTCTGGAAATTTTACTCCAATCAACACTGGATTTAAGGACTTGTTTGCCCCACTGTCAACCACATTGAGTTTTATTGATTTCTGATTTTAGATATGGGTCTTATAGTCTGATTCTATTTTTGGACCAACTTAAATATTTTTCTTTCAATAACTTAGTTTATTTCATTCACATAATTGTGATTGTTAGATGTGACTTTAATTCTGTCTGTTTTGTTTTCTATTATTACGTTTGCTTGGCATATATTGTTTTCTGTCTTTCAGTAAAGTATGTGTTCTTCAGATTTTTTTTTCTTCTGGTAATTTTGAGAGGATTTTACCTGCTTTAAAAAAGTTCTAGGCCGGGTGCGGTGGCTCACGCCTGTAATCCCAGCACTTTGGGAGGCCAAACTGGGTAGATCACTTTGAGGTCAGGAGTTCGAGACCAACCTGGCCAACATGGTGAAACCCCGTCTCTACTAAAAATACAAAAAATTAGCCGGGCCTGGTGGCGTGTGCCTGTAATCCCAGGTACTAGGGAGGCTGAGGCATAAAAATTGCTTGAACCCTGGGAGGTGGAGGTTGCAGTGAGCCAAGATCACGCTACTGCACTCCAGCCTGGGTGACAGAGTGAGACTCTGTCTCAAAAGATAAAAAAAGATTTTTTAAAGTTCTGTAAGTGGACATTTGTGCCTTTCATATATACTTGGTTTTGTTTTTCTCAAACAATGCAATATTTACTCCATTCTAATAATAATAATAATAATAGCTAACATTATGTTTACTGTGTCCTCGTAATAACCCTATGAGGTGGATAAAAATATGTTTTCCTTCCTTCCTCCAACTTACTCATATCTCTAGGCTTGGGTCATCTAATCTGAGTGCTTTGTGTACTTCTCAAATTCCTTTGGCTGAGTGCAAGAAGATGAGGTGGGAGGATCCTTGAGCCCAGGAGTTTGAGTCCAGCCTGGGCAACAGAGTGAGACCTTGTCTCTAAAAAAAAAAAAAAAGCAAAATTCCTTTCTGCAGGGAATGATGGCTCATGCCTGTAATCCCAGCAGTCTGGGAGGCAGCACTCTGGGAGGCAGCACTCAGGAGGCAGCCATGAGAATCGCTTGAACCTGGGAAGCAGAGGTTGCAGTAGCCGAGACTGTGCCACTGCACTCCAGCCTGGGCAACAGAACGAGACTCCATCTCAAAAAAAAAAAAAAAAATCAGCTGGCATATTGGTGTGTGCCTGTGGTTCCAGCTACTTGAGAAGCTGGGGTGGGAGGATCACTGGAGCCCAGGAAGTTGAGGCTACATTGAGCTGAGATCGTGCCAATGCACTACAGCCTGGGTGACAAAGTAAGACCCTGCTTCAAAAAAAGAAAAAAAAGAAAAAGAAAGGAAAATTCCTTTGGAAAGAAAAATCATACCCTGGTGGGGTCTGAGCTGAAGTAGCTCTCCCTTGCACTACTGAGCAGCCATGATTATTTCTGTTCAGAATTATTGAATGTCCCTCCCTCACTTCCACCCCCATAATCATTGACATCCCAAAGACACTGTTTTTTTAAATTAATTCAGGCTACTGTGCTATAGACTGCACTTTCACATGGATAATCCCATTCAGTCCTCATGGCAATCCTGTTAAAATGTCTCTAATCCCCCACATTAGTGACAAGAAAACTGAGTAAAATAGCTTGTGTGATTTGTCTTTGTGCTCAATACTTGGTGGGTGTTCTTAGCTACTGTCCTTTGACTGCCACATTTTATTTACTTGTTTTTTTTGTTTGTTTTTGAGATGGAGTCTTGCTCTGTCACCCAGGCTGGAGTGCAATGGCGTAATCTTGGCTGACTGCAACCTCTGCCTCCTGGGTTCAAGTGATTCTCCTGCCTCAGCCTCCCAAGTAGCTGGGACTACAGGCATGTGCCACCATGCCTGGCTAATTTTTGTATTTTTTAGTAGAGGTGGGGTTTTACCATGTTGGTCAGGCTGGTCTCGAACTCTTGACCTCAGATGATCCACCTGCCTCAGCCTCCCAAAGTGCTAGGATTACAGGTGTGAGCCACTGCACTCAGCCTACTTGTTTATTTAGTTATTTATTTGAGACAGGGTCTCACTCTGTTGCCCAGGCTGGAGTGCAGTGGTGTAGGCACAGTTCATTGCAGCCTCAACCTCCTGGGCATAAGTGATCCTCCCACATCAGCCTCTTAAATAGCTGGGACTACAGGGGTACACTACCATACCTGGTTAATTTTTAAATTTTCTGTGGAGCTCAGGTGTTTCCCAAGCTGGTCTCAAACTCCTGGCCTCAAGGGATCCTCCTGCCTCATCCTCCCAAAGTGCTATGATTACAGGCATGACCCACTGCATCTAGCCCACATTAAAAAAAAAAAAAAAGGATAAAGCAATAAAAACCAGACAATCTAAAACATCAAATAACATTATTCTTCAAGCTTTTGCCAAATAATATACTTTTTTTTTTTTTTTGAGACGGAGTCTTACTCTGTTTGCCAAACTGGAGTGCAGTGACACAATCTTGGCTCACTGCAACCTCTGCCTCCCTGGTTCAAGTGATTCTTCTGCCTCAGCCTCCAGAGCAGCTGGGATTACAGGTTCGTATCACCACGCCTGGCTAATTTTTGTATTTTTAGTAGAGACAGGGTTTCACCATGTTGGCCGGGCTGGTCTCGAACTCCTGACCTCAGGTGATCTGCCCGCCTCAGCCTCCCAAACTGCTGGGATTACAGGTGTGAGCCACCATGCCTGGCCCAGAATACACTTTTAATTGGATGCTATTTAGCACTTGTCTCCTTGTTGAAAGAATATATATTTATGAAATACTGTTTAAAGTAACTTTTTGCGTTGTAGGATGATTTTACAACTGTGTGCATCTGTCCGGATATTTTCTTCTCTTTTGGTTTTTTATTTTAATTCCTAAGATATTATCAGCTAGTGATATTTTCTTTAAGCTATTAGCAGATTTACCAATATGTTTACTAGTTCCTTTGCTCACAATTGCACTTGGCTTCCACTTTTTTCTTTGGAGTTCAATTTCTTTCTTTCTGAACATATCCTTGAACAGCTCTTTCAGCAAGAATCTGTAAAAAGCAAACTGTAAAAAGCTAACTTTGGCAGCACATATACTAAAATTAGAACAATACAAAGATTAGTGTGGTCCCTGTGAAAGAATGACACACAAATTTGTGATGCAAAAAAAAATCCTTTTTAAAAAATAAACTCAATTTTTTTTTTTTTTTTCAGCTAGGGTCTCACTTTGTCATACAGGGCACAGACTGGAGTGCAGTGGTGCGAGCACGGCTCACTGCAGCCTCTACCTTTTGGGCTTAAGCCATCCTCCTGCCTCGGCCCCCAAGTAGGTGAGATTACAAAAGCATGCTACCATGCCTGGCTGATTTTTCGTATTTTTTTTGTAGAGACAGAGTTTTGCCACATTGCTCAGGCTGGTCTGAAACTCCAGAGCTCAAGTGACCCACCCACCTTGGCCTCCCAAAGTACTTAATCTTTGTTATGTCTAGAAATGTCTTGAGGGAGAGTGTAAAAGTGTTTGATTCTGTTACTATTCCTCAGCATTTGGGAGGTGAGAGTCCATAGTCTGGCATCTACTGTTGCTCATTAGAAGTCTGCTAAGTCTAATAATAGTCATGCCTTTGTAAGATAAGCTTTACCATCTCTGGTAACTTCAAGATTTTTCTCTTTGACTTTGATGTTGTATAATTCTACTTCAATGTGTTTAGGTGAGATGTGTTGTTATTTTCGTTTGGCTAGGAGACTTCAATTTGAAAAATCAAATATTTAACATTTCACTCATTATTTCTCCAAGTATTTCCTCTCCTTTATTTTCTTTATTTGTAACTTCTATTGGATATATGTGGGGTCTTCTCATTTTATTCTCCACATCTCTGGCTTTTTAAGTTTCCTTATCTTGTTATCTATTTTGCTGCATTTTGGATGCTTTTTAAAATCCAGTTTTCAATTCATTAATTTTGCTTTAGCAGTGTCTAATATACTATGTAATTTGTCTGTTAAGTGCTTTTCACAATGATGGTGGTGATGATGATGATGATGATGATTTTTGAGACGGAATCTCGCTCTGTTGCCCAGGCTGGAGTGCCGTGGTGCAATCTCGGCTCACTGCAAACTCTGCCTCCCAGTTTCAGTGATTCTCATACCTCAACCTCCCAAGTAGCTAGGATTACAGGCACCTGCCACCATGCCTGGCTAATTTTTGTATTTTCAGTAGAGACAGAGTTTCGCCATGTTGGTCAGGCTGGTCTCAAACTCCTGACCTCAAGTGATCTGCCCGCCTTGGCCTCCCAAAGTGCTGGCATTACAGGCGTGAGCCACTGCGCCTGGCGCACAGTGATTATATTTTTTTACTTCTGAAATTTCTAATTGGTCCTTTTACCACATTGGTACTTTTAAATATAGTGCCCTGTTTATGCCCTAAGGTATCCATTCCTTAAACATTTTAGAGAAACTTCTTTAAACATCTCTGTAGATTGTTCTACTATTTTGAGTTTTCAGGGTATATTCTTGTTTGTTATTTCTGCCTCTCCCTCTTTAGTGGTTCAGGGTATATTCTTGTTTGTTATTTCTGCCTCTCCCTCTTTAGTGGCTCTCGATGACATCTCCTTATGTGATTTGTAATTTTTCACTTTGAGCATCTATGCAGCAGAATTGTTTCCAAAGGAGTTCTGTGTGCCATTTGAAGATGTTTCTAATAGGTCAGTTTCACAATTTGCTATTTCCAAGGCCCTGCAAATCTCACTAACTATGGAAGAGTTTTGTTTTGTTTTGTTGTTTTTGAGATAGAGTCTCACTCTGTCATGCAGTGGCACGATCTCAGCTCACTGCAACCTCCTTCTCTCAGGTTCAAGTGATTCTCCTGCCTCAGCCCCCTAACCCCTGTGGCTGGGATTACAGGTGTGTGCCACCACATCCGGCTATATGGAAGAGTTTTTTTGTTTGTTTGTTTTTTCAGATGGAGTTCCACTCTTGTTGCCCAAGCTGGAGTGCAATGGTGCAATCTCGGCTTACCGCAACCTCTGCCTCCCAGGTTCAAGCAATTCTCCTGCCTCAGCATCCCGAGTAGCTGGGATTACAGGCATGCACCACCACACCCGGCTAATTTTGTATTTTTAGAAAAAATGGGGTTTCTCCATGTTGATCAGCCTGATCTCGAACTCCTGACCTCAGGTGATCCGCCTGCCTTGGCTTCCCAAAGTGCTGGGATTACAGGCATGAGCTACCACGCCCAGCTGGAAGAATTTTTATGTGAAATTTTGAGCTCAAGATTTCTGCACCAGATGCAGAAAATTTTCGGGTGTGTGTGCGCATGTGTGTGCATGTGTGAGTGTGCAGTGCCTGCCTAAGGACATGAATAAATCAGTTATTTCCTTTGGCATTGTGTAGGCACAGAATTAGTAGAATGGAGATCACGATTTTAAAATCTGTCTTGTTTTTCTCAAAGCTCTTTCAGCTCAATTTTTCAATTTTGTTTCAAAGTAGTAAAAACTGAGTGCCTCCTTTCATTCCTTTAGGTCGTAAAAAGCAGAATTTGTTGTTTTAAATGAAATCAACAGTTCAATACTTGAGTACTTTTTCATGCTTTCTCTGTTAGCTGTTTCTGTTTTCTCCTCTGGGATGGAAGGCAGTGAGGCTTGAAGAATAGACTTGTTGTCTATAATTTAAAGACTTGATTGGAATGCACTGTGAATTATCCTTATGAAAACATAATGATTCACTGCTTGTTGGGGAATTGGAAACTATTGATTTATGTTCTGCCTCAGGAGATATTGCTTCTCTTTGTGAAGGGTGCATTATAGGGTTTAGTCTGGGTTTGCATTCTCTGTCAACAGGCAGACTATTGCCTACTTTTAAATCTAGGATGCAAGGAAGTCTTCGTTAGCTCTGGCAGGTGAAGTTTTGACATAGAACTGCATATATTCCCACATATTTCCCTCAAATGTTAGCCCATTAGACCAAACTTTCCAGAAAATGACAGATTTCTTTGTTCAAGACATGCACTGTCCAATAAGGACATCACTAACCACATTTCACCTTGTGCACATGTCACCCTTGTGGTCAGTTGGAATTGAGATGCATTGTAAGTGCAAAATACACGCTGAATACAAAAAAGATGTAAAATATGTCATTAATAATTGTTATACGGATTACACGTTGATTATATATATATATATATTTTTTTCTTTGAGATGGAGTCTTGCTCTGTCACCCAGGCTGGAGTATAGTGGCACGATCTTGGCTCACTGCAACCTCCACCTCCCGGGTTCCAGCAATTCTTCTTCCTCAGCCTCCTGAGTAGCTGGGATTACAGGCATGCGCCACCATACCCAGCTAATTTTTTTGTATTTTCAGTAGAGACAGGGTTTCACCATATTGGCCTGGCTGGTCTCAAACTCCTGACCTTGTAATCCACCTGCCTCGACCTCTCAAAGTGCTAGGATTACAGGCATAAGCCCCCACGCTCGGCCTGATAGTATTTTTGATATATGGCCAGGCATGGTGGCTTTTGGGAGGCTGAGGCGGGTGGATCACCTGATGTCAGGAGTTCGAGACCAGTGTGACTAACATGGTGAAACCCCGTCTCTACTAAAACTACAAAAAAATTAGCTGGGCATGGTGGCGCTGTCTATAATCCAACCTTAGTGAGGCCGAGGAAATCGTTTGAACCTGGGAGGTGGAGAGCCCGATGGCCCGAGACTAAATGCCATTACTTCAGCCTGAACCTTAAGTGAAACTCTGTCTCAAAAGAAAAAAAAAATTGGATATATATTAAGTTGAATGAATTATATTGTTCCTCTCACCTGTTTTTTTTTTTTTTTTTTTTTTTTTCTTTCTTTTTTTGAGACAGAGTTTTGCTCTATTGCCCAGGCTGGAACTCAGTGGTGCGATCTCAGCTCACTGCAACCTCTGCCTCCCGGTTTAAGCGATTCGCTTGCCTCAGCCACCCGAGTAGCTGGGATTACAGGCACACACTACCACGCCCAGCTAAGTTTTGTATTTTTAGTAGAGATGGGGCTTCACCATGTTGGCCTCTACATGCTGGTCTTGAACTCCTTGGCCTCAAGTGATCTGCCTGCCTTAGCCTCCCAAAGTGCTGGGATTACAGGCGTGAGGCACCGTGCCTGGCCAATTTCACCTGTTTCTTTTTCCTTTAAAAAAGAATGTGGCTTTAACTGGCAGCTCTGGTGTAATTAAAAAAAAAAAAAAAGCGGCTATGTGGCCCACATTATGTTTCTATTGGACAGTGCTGCTATAGAGTGTCCTACAAACAAGGAAACCCATAAATTCTCTAATAAGAACTTCTTTCTGTCTGTCATTCTTTTCCTATACTCCCATTCACCATTTTTTTTTCACAATGTCATGATTTTTGGTATAAGTTAATGCTCTACTACTGCAATCTAGGCAAATGTACAGGGGACAGTATCTCACCTGAGTGAAGTCCAAAGGTCAGCATATAGATGAACATTGGATATAATAAAAATTGTCCTTGTAAATATTTTAGGAAGGCCTCAAGCTGTCCCAATCTTTTATTAACTCTCACCCACTTTTTCCTCTAGCATTAGGGCAGATCATTGTTTTTTCAGGTAGCATTAATAGTTGGAGAAGTACTTGTGTTTGGTACAGTATTACAGCAAAATACTCTTAAATTCAGAATCCCCCTCAGCCTGCAGAGATGCCCAACTATTAGAAGCAGAAGGTTCCTGTGGGTGCCTGAGGTTTACACTTCTTGTTCACTTGGGGTGCACATTCACCGAGTGCCAGAGAGGAGGGCCTTGCCTGCTCTGTTTATTTCTCTCTCTTACCTCCAATCAATTTTTCTCTATTTTCCTAATTTTGTGTTTGGTAAGTTCCAGTAGTTGTATTTACATACCTTAGGATGTAAAGATCTCTCTCTTCCCCAGACCCTGTAGATATATGATTCAAAAGGTATCATTAAAGGCCACAAATGAAATTGCAAAGCTAATGTGAATGTACTTAATGCCACTGAACTGTACACTTAAACATGGTTAAAATGGTAAAGTTATATTATATATGGCTGGGCACGGTGGCTCATGCCTGTAATCCCAGCACTTTGGGAGGCCAACTCAGGTGGATGGCTTGAGCCTAGGCGTCTGAGACCAACTTGAGCAACATGGCAAAACCTTGTCTTTACAAAAAAAATTATATATATATATGTATATATATGTATATGTGTATATATATATGTGTATATATGTATATGTATATATATATAAAATTAGCTGGGTGTAGTGGTGTGCACCTGTAGTCCCAGCTACTCAGGGAGCTGAGATGGGAGGATGGCTTGAGCCCGAAAGGTCAAGGCTGCAGTGAGCCGTGATTGTGCCCCTGCACTCCAGCCCACGCAACAGAGTGAGATCCTGTCTCATAACAAACAAACAAACAACCAAACCCAAAAGTTATGTTGTATATTTTTTAGCACAATTTTTAAAAGCCATAATGAAACATAATTACATCTTGTGGGGAAAGAATGTGGGACTTTGACATCAGACAGAATTGGTGACTGGAAATATTGCAGATTGAGTTCACTCTTTCCAGACTGCGGATGGGGTCATCCCTGCAGCCCTTCTAGCATGTCTCCTTCAGCTTCCTATTCATTCTGTGGGCTGTTCAATATCCCTCTGACTAAGGCCCCCTTTTTGGGCTGAACTTAGCCAGTTCCTTTTGTTTGCAACCAAAATAGCCCTAAATGATGCATTAGGGTTCAGATCCTGGCTCTACCACATTTAAGCATTTGCTCTTGTGTACATCTTTCTGAGTCTTGGTTTTCTCATCTGCAAATTTGCCATCATATCTTCCTTACAGGGTAGAGCCAGGGTAAAAGATAGTATATGTGCCTAGAATTTTAACTCATAGTCCAATGGCATTAGAAAACTAACAAGGGCAGTCTCTTGTCCCCTAGTTTACAGTTGTGAGTTATTCTACCAGAATGTCAAATGCCATATGTGGGAAATGTGGGAATAATGAGGATTTCCTGTTTGTCAAATTTCTATTTGTTGCTGCGCTTCAACACTCTCTCCTCTATACCGATCTTCCCTCAGGGGTTGAGGGGTAACACCATTCATGACACTACAGCATGAAATAGTGGGATGAGGGAAGGAGACAAGAATCTATCTCTCTGAAAATATCTCATCAATGAATAATCAGATGGAAAATTTTAAAAATAAAATTTGTCCAAGCGGGTTTATAGTGAAGTCTTTTAAAATAGCTGACATTGGCCAGGTGTGGTGGCTCACGCCTGTCATCCCAGCACTTTGGGAGGCTGAGATGGGCAGGTCATGAAGTCAGGAGTTCAGCAACAGCCTGGCCAACATGATAAAACCTTGTCTCTACTAAAATTACAAAAATTAGCTGGGCGTAGTGGCACACGCCTGTGATCCTAGCTACTCAGGAGGCTGAGGCCGAGAATTGCTTGCAGTGAGCTGAGATCACATCACTGTAACTCCAGCCTTGGGGGAGAGAGCGAGACTCCGTTTCAGGAAAAAAAAAAAAAATTAAATAAATAAAATAAAATAGCTGACATTGGAAAGAATGACTAATAACTGCTTTAGGATTTTGTCGTCTTTTTTTTTTTTGAGATGGAGTTTCACTCTTGTTGCCCAGGCTGGAGTGCAATGGCACGATCTCGGCTCACCACAATCTCTGACTCCCGGGTTCAAGCGATCCTCCTGCCTCAGCCTCCCAAGTAGCTGGGATTACAGGCATGCGCCACCACCCCGGCTAATTTTGTATTTTTAGTAGAGACGGGGTTTCTACATGTTGGTCAGGCTGGTCTTGAACTCCCACTCTCAGGTGATCTGCCTGCCTTGGCCTCCCAAAGTGCTGTGATTACAGGCGTGAGCCACCGCGCCCGGCCTTAGGATTTAGTTCTATGAAATAATTTTTGTTTTCTTTTGAGACAGAGTCTCAGTCTGTTGCCCAGGCACAGGCTGGAGTGCAATGGCATGATCTCAGCTCACAGAACCTCTATCTCCTGGGTTCAAGCGATTCTTTGTGCTTCAGCCTCCCAAGTAGCTGGGATTATAGGCCTGTGCCACCACAACTGGCTAATTTTTGTATTTTTGGTAGAGACAGGGTTTCACCATGTTGGCCAGGCTGGTCTCGAACCCCTGACCTCAAGTGATCCGTCTGCCTCAGCCTCCCAAAGTGCTAGGATTCCAGGCGTGAGCCACTGCGCCTGGCCTTATATTTGTTTTGATGATTACTTCAGTCCATGTTACACTGTTGTGTATATGATAACACCTGGAATTTTAATGGGATTCTACTGCACTTTACCACACAAAGCAAGATGGGGATAAAAATGAAAAGACTCAGTAATAAAGCTTTCCAGATGTTGTAGCTTTTATACACTCCTCCTTTGCCCCCCAAATCAACCCTTACTGCCAATATCGGAATACTTAAAAATGTTTTAGTTGAATTATTTATGTCTTTGTCTTCCTTAGGCTACAAGTGCAAAAAGCTGAATGAAAAATGGAAAGGTTACTGCTGAAATATTTACAGATGGAAGGATATGATGTCTAGAATTTGTTTCAAATAGTGAGTATATGGGTGGGGCAAGTAGCTGGTGATGTCGATGGAATAGGACTGGTCACAGGTTAATGTTTTAAGGTGCTAGGTACTAGTACATGGGGTTCATTATTTTATTCTTCTATTTTGCATATGTTTAAAATTTGTCACAATGCTTTTTAAAATTGGATAATTACACTACTTAAAATATGCATGTGTGAAGCAAAGACTGAAAGGGAACAAGAAAAATAAAGTTATGGTGGGTTTAGAGTAGTTGAATTATAGGTGAATTACTTTTTAAAACTTTAATATTACTCTAATTTTATCTTTCAATAAATAAATATCTGAAGGAAAAACACAAAAACTCTTTGAATGTAAGGACCAGTGGCATGCTGGAGCTGGCTTATTATCAGTTTGAGAGAACTGATGGTTAAATTTTCAGGAATTTTGCATCCTGGCTAATGTTACATGGGCAGCTTGAAATTAACCATGGTGGGAGTATTTATACCTGGAAATCAGCAAACACTACAAATCAGTACTCCCAAGAGCCAGTTGTTAAACATTTACCATTTGTGGGCTGTATTGTAAAGACTGCATTGTATACTTTTCTACCCCAAATTATCTAAAGGTCCCGAAATCAATGGGCAGGTATTTACTAATTTATTTTACACATATTTAATGAGGTTCTACCATGGGCAAGAAATCACGCTAGGCACTTTGGGGGATACAAATAATTATCTAAGAGAGGAGGATATCCTAAACTTTGTGTGAGAACATGCATGTAAAAAATTACAATACAGGCTGGGCATGGTGGCTCAAGCCTATAATCCCAGCACTTTGGGAGGCTGAAGCGGGTGGATCACCTGAGGTCAGGAGTTTGAGACCAGCCTGGCCAATATGGCAAAACCCCAACTCTACCAAAAATACAAAAATTAGCCAGGCGTGGTGGTGGGCGTCTGTAATCCCAGATACTCGGGAGGCTGACGCAGGAGACTCGCTTGAACCTGGGAGGTGGAGGTCGCAGTGAGCCGAGATCAGGCCACTACACTCTAGCCTGGGCAACAGAGCAAGACTCTGTCTAAAAAAAAAGAAAAAAAAATACAATACAAATATGGCAATACAGGGGTGCTGAGGCAGGAGGACTTCTTGAGGCCAGGAGTTCCAGACCAGCCTGGGCAACACAGTGAGACTCCCTGACTCTATTTTTTTTTCTTCTTTGAGACAGGGTCTTCCCGAGTCACTCAGGCTGGAGTAGAGTGGTGCAATCTTGGGTCACTGCAGCCTTGACCTCCCGGGCTCAAGCAATCCTCCCACGTCATCCTCCCAAGCAGCTGGGACTACAAGTGTGCTATCACACCTGGCTCATTTTTGTATACTTTGTAGAGATGGGGTTTCACCATGTCGCCCAGGCTAGTCTCGAACTCTTAGATTCGAGCCATCTGCCCACCTCAGCTTCCCAAAATGTTGGGATTACAGGTGTGAGCTACCTCACCCAGCCTGCCCTGACTCTATTAAGAAAAAAGAAAACTTGCCATTCAGCTATAAGGAATGTAGCTGGTTGACAGCCTCCAGCTGCTAGTGACTTTAGGATCCATCTCAACTTTCTAAAATACACTGAATTGTCATGCCAGGTATGTTGGCATATGCCTGCAATCCCAGCTACGCAGGAGGCTGAGGTGGGAGGATGTTTTTGGCAAATGAATTGTATCTCAATAAAACTGTTACTAACAAAAGGAGGGAGGTTGTGCATGGTGGCTCACGCCTGTAATTCCAGCACTTTGGAAGGCTGAGGCGGGCAGATCAGTTGAGGTCAGGAGTTCAAGACCAGCTTGGGCAACATAGGGAGACCCCATCTCTACAAAAAATGTAAAAATTAGCCAGGTGTGGTGGTACACACCTGTAGTCCCAGTTGCTTGGGAGGCTGAGGCAGGAGGATCATTGAGCCCAGGATGTGGAGGTTGCAGTGAGCGAAAATTGTGCCACTGCACTCCAGCCTGGGTGACAGAGGGAGACACTGTCTCAAAAAAAAAAAAAAAAAAAGGAAGGAAACAAGACAAAGATGTCAAGATGTCAGCCACTAGTTCTATTTTTAAATTTTAAAAAATGTTTTTCTGGAAGGATAGGACAATAAAAATACTTTTGAAAGAGAGTTAAAAACATCATTATTTGGAGGCTATTTGATCTACTGAGAAAATGTCAAGAAAGAAAATAATATTAGTTCAGTAGAGTGGTTAAGTGGATATATACTATATATATACGTGTGTGTATGTCTTTGTCTCTTTGTGCTGCTGTAACAAAATATTGCAAACTTGGTAGTTTATAAACAATAGAAATTTCTGTCTCACAGTTCTGAAGGCTGGGAAGTTCAAGATCAAGGGGCAGGTTTGATGTCTGGTGGGGGCTGCTCTCTCTCCTTTTAAGATGGCGCCTTGTTGCTGTGTCCTCCAGAGGGGACAAATGCTATATCCTCACATGGTGGAAGATGAGAGGGCAGAAAAGGAGCAAACTCTCTTGAAGCCTCTTTAATAAGGGCATTAATCCATTCATGAGGAGTCCTTATGACTTAATCACCTCCACAAAAGCTTCACCTTTCCATTCCACCACAATGGGGATTAAGTTTCCACATGAATTTTGGAAACACACATTCAAACCACAGCAATATGTTTAGAAATAGATACACACACACACACACACACACACACACACACACACAGAGACACCGCCCCACCATATACCAGTTAGAAAAATATTTGATTCATAGTAATAGCAACAGCTATGAAATGCCTCTGATAAAACTTAATCTAAAATGTGTAAGACCTTTACAGAAAAAACCAAAATTCTGCTAAAATAAATAAAATAAAACTTGAATAATAGACATATATATTTATGGAAGGGAAAACTTAATATATAAATCAACTCAAAAATAAATCACTTCTTCACATATTAATCTAAGATTGCAATGGAATTACAAACAAAATCCCAATAGATATTTTAAAATTTGTCAAATTGTTTATAAAGTGCATCTGAAAACACGGATGTGAGATAAGCCTAGAAAAATTTGAAAGAAAGAAAAGAATTATGAGAAGCACTGGCATAGGGGTAGAAAAAAAATTAATAGAACAAAGTCCAAAAGCTAATCCATGTACTATGGAGTCTTAGAGTGGGAAATGAAGATATAAAAATGGGATTTCAAAACAATGCGATGGGCCAGGCCTGGTGGCTTATGCCTGTAATCCCAGCACTTTGAGAGGCCAAGGCGGGCAGATCACCTGAGGTCAGGAATTCAAGACTATCTTGGCCAACATGGTGAAACCCCGTCTCTACTAAAATTACAAAAATCAGCTGGATGTGGTGATGCACACCTGTAATCCCAGCTACTTGGGAAGCTGAGGCAGGAGAATAGCTTGAACCTGGGCAGCAGAGGTTGCAGTGAGCTGAGATTGCACTGCCACACTCCAGCCTGGGTGATGGAGGGAGACTCCATCTCAAAAACAAAACAAAGCAAAACAAAACAAAAAACAATGGGATGGATTATTCAATAAATGATGTTGGGGTAATTGGATATTCATATAAGAAAAACTAATGCTAAAATAAATAAAACTTATATATGGAAAAGATTCCATTTAAAAAGTTAAAATACAGCCAGGCATGGTGGCTCACGCCTGTAATCCCAGCACTTTGGGAGGCTGAGGCAGGTGAATCACATCAGGGCGGGAGTTTGAGGCCAGCCTGACCAACATGCAGAAACCCTGTCTCTACTAAAAATACAAAATTAGCTGGGCATGGTGGCGCGTGCCTGTAATCCCAGCTCCTCGGGAAGCTGAGGCAGGAGAATCGCTTGAACCTGGGAGGCTGAAGTTGTGGTGAGCCGAGATCGCGCCATTGCACTCCAGCCTGGGCAACAAAAGTGAAACTCCGTCTCCGGGGGAAAAAAAAAAAAAAAAAAAAAAAAAGTTAAAACACAAAGAATGAACTGAAGAAAATATTTACAACATGTATGATTGACTAGGATTTAATATCTTTAATTCTATAAAGAGCTTTTATGACTCAATAGGCAAACAATAAATATCCTGGTAGACAAACAAAAGATTGAACAGGCAATTCACACACACACAAAGGAAATGGCCATTAAACATTTAAAACTTCTCAACTTCACTTGCAAAAGAAAACTGCTAATTATAATAAAAGATGTAATTTTTATACATTAGCAAAGGTGAAATTGATGGACAGGATAATATTCCATATTTTAAAGAATATAGAGAATCAGTGGCCAGGTGTGGTGGCTCACTGGAGGTCAGGAGTTAGAGACCAGCCTGGCCAACATGGTGAAACCTTGTCTCTACTAACAATACAAAAATTAGCTGGGTGTGATGACACCTACCTGTAATCCCAGTTACTCAGGAGGCTGAGACAGGAGAATTGTTTGAACCCAGGAGGCGGAGGTTGCAGTGAGCCAAGATCGAGCCACTGCACTCCTCCCCCCCACAAAAAAAATGATAATCAGGAACTCTCAAGCATTACTAGGAATAAAAATTGGTACCACCATCAGGAAGGCATTTCTTCTAGAAATGTATTCAAAGGAAATGTTTAGAAGGATGCTCACTACGACATGTTTATAGTATCAAAACACTGAGAAGATCCTAAATGTTTATCAGTAATAGGTTGGTTAAATAAACTTTGGTTTATCCATATAACAGACGTATATAAGAGTTTAAACTTGATCTATATTTCTTACTATTGAAAGATTCAGAGAAAAAATGAGATTGCTCAACAGTGCATATTTCACTTATGTAAAAATCAAATATACATCTTCATATATTGTATATTAAAGATTCTGCATGTTAAAGAGTCTGAAAGACTATATACCAAAATGTTAATGCTATTTGAGGAAAGAAGGGGAAGGTATCACTTGTGTTTTCAGTTGCAAGCAACAGAAAATTAGAGTCAAATGGACTAAAACAATAAGTGGAATATGTTGGCCAAGTAGTCAACCGCCTAAAGTCAGAGTGGGCTTTGGTGAGGGGTTGACATAGGTGTTCAACAGTGTGGTTCAGTCTTTTCTCCATCTTGCCCTTTGCCTTCAAGGTAAAAGCTTTTTTTTTTTTTTTTTTTTTTTTTTTTTGAGACGTAGTTTCGCTCTTGTTGCCCAGGCTGGTGTGCAATTGTGTCATCTCGGCTCACCGCAACCTCTGCCTCCTGGGTTCAAACAATTCTGCCTCAGCCTCCTGAGTAGCTGGGATTACAGGCATGCGCCACCACGCTCAGCTAATTTTGTATTTTTAGAAAAGATGGGGTTTCTCCATGTTGGTCAGGCTGGTCTCGAACTCCCGCCTCAGGTGATCCATTTGCCTCGGCCTCCCAAAGTGCTGGGATTACAGGAGTGAGCTACCATGCCTGGCGGTAAAAGCCTCTTAAAGACATTATATTGAGTGAAATAAGTCAGACATCAAAGTATAAGTACTGTATGATTCCCCTTATGGTATTTTTTTTTTTTATTACCATAGGGTAATCAAACTCATAGAGACAGAAAGTAGAATAGTGGCTGCCAGGGCATTGTATAATGGGTACAGAGTTTCAGTTTTGCAAAATGAAGAGAGTTCTGGGGCCAAGCAAGGTGGCTTATGCCTGTAATCCCAGCACTTTGGGAGGCTGAGGCAGGAGGATCACTTGAGGTCAGTAGTTCGAGACCAGTCTAGGCAACATGGTAAAACCCCAACTCTACTAAAAATACAAAAATTAACTGGGGGTGGGGGCAGGTGCCCGTAGTCCCAGCTACTCGGGGTGCTGAGGCAGGAGAATCACTGGAACCAGGGAGGTGGAGGTTGCAGTGAGCTGAGATTGTGCCACTGCACTCCAGCCTGGGCAACAGAGCAAGACTGTCTCAAACAAAAAAAAAGAAAAGAAATAAAAGAGTTCTGGGTATATTGATTGCACAACAATGTGAACGTAAACTGTACAGTGTAAAAATTGTTTAGATGGTACATTTTATGTGTATTTTATCATAATTTTTAAGAAAATAACATTGCATAAGAAGGTATAATAAAAGCCTCATCCTAAGGCTAGCTCCCCCTGGTGGTGGGAGAGTTGCAGCACATTGAGGCGAGGCTACAGGTGTCACTAAGGTGCTGGGTGTCTCCCTTCACCCATCATGCAGCTGAAACACGCTTCTCTCTGGTTGGACCATAACAGGATGTTTCTGGATCACGCACCCTGCTGGCATCACATTCTAGGGCTCTCTCTGGAAATTTGGGGAGAACCTTTTTTTTTTTTTTTTGAGACAGTTTCACTCTTGTCACCCACGCTGGAGTGCAATGGAGTCATCTCGGCTTGATGCAACCTCCGCCTCAGCCTCCCGAGTAGCTGGGATGACAGGCATACCCTACCACACCTGGCTAATTTTTGCATTTTTAGCAGAGACGGGGTTTCACCATGTTGGCCAGGCTAGTCTCGAACTCCTGACCTCCAGCGATCCACCCGCCTCAGCCTCCCAAAGTGCTGGAATTATAGGCGTGAGCACCACGCCTGGCCTTGGGGAGAAATTTCAGCTGTCACAATAATTGGTCATTTAGAGGATGTGGGCCAGGGGTATTAAATTTCTAATAATGTATGGGTAAATACATTACAGAATTTTCCTACATTCTGCAGAACGTTTAATGCCCTGCTCAACATTAATGTAGATTTTTAAAAACTTGTGTGTAATAATTTTAACCTAGTCTCTCATTCCATTTTATATATAAACTATTTTTGCATGGTTTTAATATAAATGGAATATCCAGATATGAGGCTAATGGGTAAATTGACAGAAAATAGTACTTAGCTACATTTGGAACTTTACCAAAAGTTGTTCACTGTTTCAGAAAATCATGTTTTCAACAACCAACACTTGTGGTATTTGAGTCACTGATTTAGCCCTGCATATTGCAATTCACACTGCATAATACAATTCACACTGCATATTTTAACATCTCTGAAATCAGGATGTATCCTACAATCAATGACGTCTATGAAATACACTAGTGAATATTAGTCTGCATTTGAAGCTGTTGCATTGATTTCTTGCTTGGATTCTTATACCAACCTCCCAACCGGTCTCCCTGCTTCCACCCTTCTTCTCCTCCTACAATGTTTTCAACAGATTTTTCCTTTTAAAATGTAGGTCAGATCATGTCACTCCTCGGCTCAAAACCTTCTCATGTTTCACCAATTTACTCAGAATACAAGCCTTACAATGGCCCGTGAGGCCCTTCAAGATCTGGCTTCTTTACTTCTCTGACCCATCTCCTACTTCTGCTTTTATTTATAGTACCTGCTCTAATCCACCTCCCTGGTCCACTTACAGACCATGCACTTGCTAGACAAGCTTCTGCCTTAGGGTCTTTACATTAGCTATTCCACCTGCCTACATACTTTTCCCTTAGATAATCTGTGTGATTCATTCCCTCACCTCCTTTAAATTTTTGCTCAAATGTACCTTCTAGTGAGGCCTGCCTTGACTTCTCTATTTTGAACTGCAAGTCACTACCCACCTCCCTACTGCTCTGAACTCTTATTTCCTTTTACCCTGTTCTACTTTTAAAAATTCATAACAGGGCCAGGCACGGTGGCTCAGGTCTGTAATCCCAGCACTTTGGGAGGCTGAGGTGGGTGGATCACCTGAGGTCAGGAGTTCAAGACCAGCCTGGCCAACATGGTGAAACCCTGTCTCTACAAAAACACAAAAATTAGCCGGGCATGATGGCATGCACCTGTAATCCCAGCTACATGGGAGGCTGAGGTGGGAGAATCGCTTGAACCGGGGAGGCAGAGGTTCCATTGAGCCGAGATCACACCACTGCACATTGTACTCCAGCCTGGGTGACAGAGCAAGACTCCATTTCAAAAAAAAAAAAAAAAGATCATAACAGTTGTCATCTTCTAATGTAATATATAACTTACTTATGTACTATGTTGATTGTTTGTGGTCTATCCCACACCGCCCTGCTAGAATGTTTGCTCCATGAGGCAAGGATTTCTTTTTCCTTCCTTCCTTCCTTCTTTGATTTCTTTCCTTCCTTCCTTCTTTCCTTCCCTGATTTCTTTCCTTCCTTCCTTCCTTTTTTTTTCTCTTTCTTTCCTTCTGTCTCTCTCTCTCTACCCGCCCCCCCTGCTTTCTTTTTGTTTTTTTAATTTTTTTATTTTTTGACATGGTCTCACTCTGTGGCATAGCTGGAGTGCAGTGGTGTGATCTTACTCATTGCAACCTTTGCCCTCCAGGCTCAAGCGATCCTCCCACCTCAGCCACCTGAGTAGCTGGGGCCATGGAGATGCACCACCATGCCCGGCTTTTTTTTTGTATTTCTAGTAGGGACATAGTCTCGCCATGTTGCCCAGGCTGGTCTCGAACTCCTGAGCTCAAGCAATCTACCCACCTTGGCCTCCCAAAGTGCTGAGATTACAGGCATGAGCCACTGTGCCCAGCCTAAGGCAAGAATTTCTGTCTGTATCCCTAGTAAACAGTGCCCAGCACATAGCAGGCACTCAATAAACTCTGTTACATAAATGGTGATTCTGTTAGGTGCAAGTATCTAATTACTTCATTATGTCTTCTATTATACTTGTGCTCAAGTATTTACTTTTTTTTTTTTTTTTTTTTTTGTAGCGACAAGGTCTTACTACCATAGCCCAGGCTGGGCTCAAGTGATCCTCCTGCCTCAGCCTCCCAAAGTGCTAGGATTACAGGTGTGAGCCACCATGCCCACCATCAAGCACTTACTTATTGAAACACATATCATTTTATAATGCATTATTTTATTTATCCTTTATACTAACAGCATTATATTGATTTTTAAAGTGTGTGCACTCACCTATGCAGCACTCAAAAGGTTCTCTAAAATGATGGTTGACATCTTTCTTCAGCTCTGGTGTTTTCCTATGTAACTTTTTCTAAGTGTAATATGTACTCAACAGCTAAAATAGGATGTATGATATGCACATGCCTGCATGGGCATACAAAGATACACATACACATATATAAAATAAAGAAAACACTAAAATATCAGCAAGCTTGACTCCCAACTTAAAATTATGTGTGCTGGAAGGTATAAGATCTATTGATAAGTCAGGATGGTAAAGACAGTGTTATGAAACATTTGTTACAATATCCGGGTTTGGATGTTAGGATTGAGACCCTCAGGGTTAGAAAATTCCAGAAGCCACTCCTGGAGCTGTGGGTAGGGATAATCCCACCCAAACTGCCTGGCTGTTTTCTGGATGGAAGGGGTGGGGTGGTGCTGGGGAGGAAACCACAATGTTGGCAGCCAGGAGGAAACAAACTTCACTTTCCAAGTTTACTGTATTTCCACATTGTTTGTGTTATTTGAATATTTTACAATGACTGTTCATTCCTTTTGTAACAAGCAAGACCAGTACAGCTTTTTAAAAATTTTAAAATCTCCTATAAAATATAGAAAACAGATAAACAAAATAATAAAAATCATCCATAATCCTATTCTGCAGAAATAACCACTGCTAACATTTGATTTTTATAACCTTTTGTTTTCAGGCATGTGTGGACTAACATAGATATTTCAATGATGGCTCTGAATAACAGGAGTCATGCAGTTGGAAGGTGTCATTTGTTAAGATTATTCTGGCAGTCACCAGCATGTTGGATTGAAGTGGGAGAAAATTGAGGGTAGGGTTAGGTTGTAAACAAACAGTGGAGAAGAAAATCAGACCAGAGTGGTGGCTATGGGAATGGAAAAAAACATACCAAGAGATATTGTAAAGAAAGGAACCATGGGCCGGGCACGGTGGCTCACGTCTGTAATCCCAGCACTTTGGGAAGCCAAGGCAGGTGGATCACGAGGTCAGGAGATCGAGACCATCCTGGCTAACACAGTGAAACCCCATCTGTGTACTAAAAATACAAAAAAGTGGCCCGAGGAGGGAGGCCCGGTGTGCCCGCGTGCACTATGAAATCCCAGCTACTTGGGAGGCTGGGGGGCAGGAGAATTGCTTGAACCTGGGAAGTGAGGTTGCTGTGAACCGAGATCGTGCCATTGCACTCCAGCCTGGGTGACAGAACAAGACTCTGTCTCAAAAAAAAAAAAAAAAAAAAAGGAAAGGAATCATGTAGGTGACTTAGTGGTTAGTGTGAGAGTAGTGATAATGATTTTTGGCATCTGAGTATTCCAACCTTGCATTCAAGAATATCAAAGATGAGGGAGGACTTTCTGTTTTTGTGCTCTCCTTTTTCTTTCTTGATCTTGCTCTCTTTCCAGAAAACAATACAGCGCACCTGTTTAAAATGTGAAATTTGACAAGTTTTGCGATATGTATACACCTGTGAAACCATTAGCACAATAAAGATAATGAACATATCCATTATCCCTAGAAGTGTCAGCTGGGCTCAGTGGCTCACACCTGTAATCCCAGCACAGGGAGGCTGAGGCGGGCAGATCGCTTGAGCCCAGGAGTTTGAGACAAGCATCAGCAATATAAGGAGACCCCCGTCTCTACAAACATTACAAATAATTATCTGCATGGGGTGGCATGCGCCTGTAGTCCCAGATACTTAGGAGGCTGGAGTAGGGGAGGATCACTTGAGACTGAGAGGTCAAGGCTGCAATGAACCGTGATCTTGCCGCTGACTCCAGCCTGGGCAACAAACCCAGACCCTGTCTCCAAAAAGTCTTCATACCTTGTAATCCTTCCTGTCTTTTTCTACTCTGTCCCCAGACAACTACCTATCTGCTTTCCGCTTTCTGTCACCGTAAGTCAGTTTGCATTCTGTAGACTTTATATAAATGAAATAATCCAATATGTACTCTTTTTTCCCCTCTGGCTTCTTTCATTCAGCATGATTATTTTCAGATTCATTCACATTGTTATGTTTAAGAGTAGTTGATTAGTTTTTGTTGATGAATAATAGTCCATTGTGTGGATTTACCAAAATTTGCTTCCCCATTCACCTGTTCATGGACATTTGGGCTACTTCCAGCTTTTTCTATTGCAAATAAGACTGCTATCCGAGAATCGCTTGAACACAGGAGGCAGAGGCTTCAGTGAGCTGAGATTGTACCACTGCACTCCAGCCTGGGTGACAGAATGATACGGTCTCAAAAAGAAACAAAATTTTTTTTAAAGGGTGCTATGAACATTTGTGTACAACTTTTTGCGTGGATATATACTTTCATTTCTTTTGGGTAAATACCTAGGGGTGGATCGATGAGGTTGCACAGTAATTATTCCTCTGTTCAAGCCTTGGCTCCACATCTAGAAGTGTCATCTTTATCTTTTTTTTTTTTTTTTGAGGAGTCTCACTCTGTTGCCAAGGCTGGAGTAAGCACTGGCGCAATCTTGGCTCACTGCAACCTCCACTGCTCGGGTTCAAGCAATTCTTCTGCCTCAGCCTCCCGAGTAGCTAGGATTACAGGCGGCCACCACTATACCTGCTAATTGTTGTATTTTTAGTAGAGATGGGGTTTACCCATGTTGACCAGGCTGGTCTTGAACTCCTGACCTCAGGTGATCCTCCTGCCTTGGCCTCCCAAAGTGTTGGGATTACAGGTGTGAGCCACCACACCGGGCCTAAGAAGTATCATCTTTATCTTCTTTATACTCACCTGACAATTTAGTATTGTGGTATTTTTGTTTTTACATTACCAAAAGGTCTAGTATTTTCTAAATAAATGATTGAGAAACAAAAATGAGACTCTACTAGTTTTTTTCTCCTCCTTTGAGTGAGCATGGTTCTTATCCACATGGGAGAGTGCAGGAACCTGATGGAGTCCCACAGAGCCAAGGCCAGTTCACTCCTCTGGGAGGCAGTAGTAAACACACAGCCATATACAGAGGCACATGGTGGGGGTGTGGGGAAAGGGGAAGAGCTGGCAGTCAGTACACAGCTAAAGAAATGACTCTCTAGTGGTGGGATTTCAGAGGCCAATGGAGGTGTCTTTTCTGGGCTGGGTGTGGCCAAGGGTGAACAAGCTTTGGTCTTGAAAGCCAGCCAGTCCACAGAAATTCTGGGAGACTGTTAGGAAAGAGGCAAATAGCCCCAGAGAGACAGGGATCTTGTGAAGACTAAGGACCTCACAGGAGCCCGTCCCAGTCTTGCACCACTATCAGCCCCTTCATCCTAACCTTCTGTTTTTTGTCTTTATTATGACAAAATCTGAGATTTATGTTCCTTTTAGTTTTATTTTCTTTGTGGTAAAATATACATAATAAAATTTACCATTTTAGCCATTTAAGTGTATAACTCAGTGACATTAGGTAATTTGCAATGCTGTGCAACCATCACCACTACCTCTTTTCTTTTTTTGAGATGGTCTCGCTCTGTCACCCAGGCTGGAGTGCAGTGGCGTGATATTGTACTGCAACCTCTGCCTCCCGTGTTCAAGCACTTCTCCTGCCTCAGCCACCTGACTAGCTGGGATCACAGGCATGCGCCACCACACCAGCTAATTTTTGTATTTTTAGTAGGGATGGGGGTTTGCCATGTTGGCCAGGGGTCTCGAACCCCTGGCCTCAAGCGATCCTCTTGCTTTGGCCTCCTAATGTGCTGGGATTGCAGGCTTAAGCCACCACACTGGCCTAATACGTATCTTTATTTGTAAACATATATATTTATCACTTTTTTCTTTAAGGCTAGCTGATACTTTAGTTACTATAAACAAATAATCAGGCCAGGAGCGGTGGCTCATGCCTGTAATCCCAGTACTTTGGGAGGCCGAGGTGGGTGGATCACCTGAGGTCAGGAGTTCGAGACCAGCCTGGTCAACACGGCGAAACCCCGTCTCTACTGCTGGGCGTGGTGACATGTGCCTGTAATTCCAGTTACACGGGAGGCTGAGGCAGGAGAATCGCTTGAACATGGGAGGCGGAGGTTGCAGTGAGCCAAGATTGTGCCACTGCACTCCAGCCTGGGTGACAGAGCAGGACTGTCTTAAACAAACAAAAACCCAGCTAATCAAAGATGAGAATTTTCCTGATCATATGTACAATTTGTCACCTCATAATATACTATATACTGTATATAACACAATATATGTTCTAATATATAATATAGTATATACTCTAATATATAATACAGTATAATATAATATAGTATATATATTCTAATATATAATAGAGTATTACATAAATTCTAATATATGTATATAGTATACATGTATATCTTCCTTGATCTTGCTGTCTTTCCAGAAAACAATACAGCATACCTGTTTAAAATGTGAAATTTGACGAGTTTTGAGATATGTATACACCTGTGAAACCATTAGCACAATAAAGATAATGAACATATCCATTATCCCTGAAAGTGTCAGCTGGGCTCAGTTACTGGGCCCAGTTACTGGGCTCAGTTAGTGGGATTACTATATACATGTATAGTGTACATATATATAGTATACATCTTATATAGATATAGTATAATATATATTCGAATATATTCTATATAATAGAAAAGATAAACAATACAAAAGACAAATTTCACCTCTTTTTAAATTTTTTACTTATTTTTATTTTATTGGAGACAGGGTCTCGCTCTGTTGCCCAGGTTGGAGTGCAGTCATGCAATCACAGCTTACTGCAGCCTCGAATTCCCTGGGCTCAGGCTATTCTCCTATCTCAGCCTCCCAAGTAGCTGAGACTACAGGTGAATGCCACCATACCTGACTATTTTTTCTTATTTTTAGTAGAGGTGGGATTTTGCCATGTTGCCCAGGCTGGTTTCAAACTCCTGAGCTTAGGCAATCTGCCTGCCTTGGCCTCCCAAACTGTTAGGATTACAGATAGGAGCCACCATGCTGGGCCAAATTTCACTTCATAAAGTCCATCAACTTTTCTCTCTCAAAAACATTTTTGTTTTTTTTAGAGACAGGGTCTTGCTCTGTTGCCCAGGTTGGAGTGTAGTGGTATAATCATGGCTCACTGTAACCTTGAACTCCTCGGCTCAAGTGATTCTCCCACCTCAGCCTCCTGAGTAGCTGGGACTACAGGTACATAGGTGCCATCATTCTGGCTAATTTCTCCATTTTTTGTAGAGATGGGGGGGGGGTGTCTCGCTAGGTTGCCCAGGCTGGTCTTGAACTCCTGGCCTCAAGCGATACTCCTACCTTGGCCTCCCAGGCACAAGCTACGATGCCCCATCTGAAAACTGTATTGTGAGGTAAACCTAATATTATTACAAAAGCGCATAAAACTGGTATATAGAGTTTAACACAGTTATAAAGGGAACAACCCTGTAAAAATCCTTTAAGAAATAGAACACTGAGGCTGGGCGTGGTGGCTCACGCCTGTAATCCCAGCACTTTGGGAGGCTGAGGCAGGTGGATCACTTGAGGTTAGGAGTTTGAGATCAGCCTGGCCAACATGGTGAAACCCTGTCTCTACAAAAATACAAAAATTATCCGGGTGTGGTGGTGCATGCCTGTAATGCCAGCAACTCAGGAGGCTGAGGCAGGAGAATCAGTTGAACTTGGGAGGCAGAGGTTGCAGTGAGCCGAGATCGCACCACTGCACTCCAGCCTGTTGATAAAGAGAGACTCCATCTCCAAAAAAAGAAAAAAAAAAGAAAGAAAGAAAGAAAGAAATATAACAATGACATGTTTATTTAACAAATGGAAACCACTACGGAAGCTTTTTGGGTCAGGCCAGCGGCCCCCAGGCTCTGCTTTATGGGATACGGAAGGGAGGAACGTCTGTCCCTGGGGATTCTTCCTGAGACCTAGGGAATGAGGTTCACTTTCTTCAAATGAGCTAGGACAGGGAGGTGAGGATCATGGCATCCTGCCCCTTTCCCATCATAGGCTCTGGCCTGGCATCTGGCTATTTCTTACAATAATAACTCATGGTTCTCAACTTTGGTAACTACTGACATTTTGGGCCAGATAATTCTTTTTGTTGGGAGTGCTATCCTGTGTGTGGTAGAACATTTAGCAGCATCCCTGGTCCCTACTAGATACCAGTAGCACCCCCAAGTAGTGACACTAAAAATGTCTCCAGATGTTATCAAATGTCTCTGGGCACAAGATTGACCCCTGTTGAAAATCACTGCATTTGGCCAGGCACAGTGGCTCTTTCCTGTAATCTCAGCACTTTTGGAGGCTGAGATGGGAGCATCGCTTGGGCTCAAGAGTTCAAGACCAGCCTGGGCAAAGATGGCGAAACCCCCTCTCTACAAATAATACAAAAATTAGCCAGGTGCGATGGTGCACACCTGTAGTCCCAGCTGCTTGGGAGGTGGAGGTGGGAGAATTGCTTGAGCCCAGGATACGGAGGTTGCCGTGAGCCGACATCGCACTACTGCACTCCAACCTGGATGACGCGGCAAGACCCTGACTCAAAAAAAAAAAAAAAAAAAAAAAAAGGAAAAAGAAAAAAGTCAATGCATTCATAAATATTTATTATGTTCCATGCACGCTGTTAACAGCTATACATATGTTACTTAATTCCTTCTTCCTGTTTGTCCCCATTTTGCAGATAAGAAACTGGGATTCAGCAGGATTAGATAAATTATTGAAATTGACACAGCTTTAGTGAATGACTGAGCTGAAGTTTAAACACAGCCTTATCAGTCCTCACTTTGTTTTTAACAAACTTGTAAGGTTACCTCCCCAGATGTGGAGGGTGAGATATATTTCAGGTCTTGCTTCTCCCACATAGTCTAAGGCTAGGCATTTCTAAATTTATAATTCCAGGCTTTTTACTAGAGAGTTCCTTTTTATTTTCTTACCAACTGTATTAGTCCAGGTTCTCTAGAGGAACAGAATGAATAGGATAGACATATATATATATAAATGGGAGTTTATTAAGTAGTATTAACTCGCACGATCACAAGGTCCCACAATAGGCCTTCTGCAAGCTGAGAGGCAAGGAAGCCAGTTTGAGTCTCAAAGATGAAAAACTTGTAGTCCAACATTCGAGGGCAGGAAACGTCCAGCACGGGAGAAAGATGTAGGCTGGGAGGCTAAGCCAGTCTAGCCTTTTCATATTTTTCTGTCTGCTTTATATTCGCTGGCAGCTGATTAGATGGTGCCCACCCAGGTTAAGGGTGGGCCTGCCTTTCCCAGCCCATTGACTCAGCTGTTAATCAGCTCACTGCGACCTCTGCTTCCCGGGTTCAAACGATTCTCATGCCTAAGCCTCCAGAGTAGCTGGGACTACAGGCGCCCACCACCACGCCCGGCTAACTTTTTGTATTTTTAGTAGCGACGGGGTTTCACCTTGTTGGCCAGGCTGGTCTTGAACTGTTGACCTCAGGTGATCCACCCACCTCGGCCTCCCAAAGTGCTGGGATTAAGGCGTGAGCCACCGTGCCCAGCCCTTTTTCCACTTTTAAGTACTCTTACGACAACACTGGGGTCACCCAAATAATCCAGGATAATATCCCTAATTTAATGTCAGCTGATTAGCAACCTTAATTTCATCTGTAACCTCAATTCCCCTTTGCCATGTAACCTAACCTATTCAGTCTCTGGGAATTGGGAAGTGGACATCATTGGCAGGTGGTATTCTTCTGCTTGTTCTAGGCACACTTGCCCACAAGTCTAAATCGAGAGTTTGCATATAGGAGGTAGGAGGTGTGACAATAATTGGATAAAGGCTTTTCTGGAATTACAAAATTCTCTTCAAATACAGGGAGGCCCTGCGGCATGATATCTGGCAAATCACTTGAGTCTTAGTATCCAAATTTCCGCTAAAATGGAAATTGCCATCCTTTGCTCGGCATATTAAATGAAATACTTATGTAAACGGACTTAGAGGCCTACAAATAGGACTCAAGTTCTTGATGAATCTTGATGAGGAGGGTGGGCGAAGTACTCTAAATGAAAACGAGATAGACTGAGAGATTTCCGGAGAGGAGTGAGTGACAAGCGCCTACCCGTGCATGAAGCTGGAGGTAGAAAATTCCAGCAAAAGGAATTTTCAAGTTTCACTGAAGCTTCTGAATTAAAGTTTGAGGGGCCAGGGTTAAAAAAAAAAAGGTAGTGAAGAGGCTCATTAAGACAACCCCGCCAGGTAGCAGATAGTACCTCAAATGCAGTGGGAAATTTGTGAGGTCTTCATAGGCAAGGATTAAATTTTACATCTCCATGTTAATATATGTCATAGTTGTTCAATTACTTAGTGAACAAAAAAGTTAAGGAAAAAAAAACCACCAATGCAGGTTCCACCGAGATTTGAACTCGGATCGCTGGATTCAGAGTCCAGAGTGCTAACCATTACACCATGGAACCGCCACGCGTATGTAGTTGCCTTCGGCTCTCTGATCCTTAGACAACCCCGCCCCCATCCACAAACCCACCACTCACAGGCGGTCCCGCCCGGTTCCAGCGAGTCGCTACCGGGCACGGTAGCTCGAGAAATGAGCAAGAGGCCACAAAGACCATGGTAGCTAGGAATTCCAGGACTCAGTTTCCCCTTTGAGCCTCCTTTAGCGATGAAAGTTTGAAGCCCCACGCATCGCGACTCTCGTGCACACCGCCCTTCTTGGGTTCAGGGACGGGGAGCCGCCCCCGGAAGTACTTCCCCTTAAAGGCTGGGGCCTGCCGGAAGTGGCGCAGCGGCAAGGAGGGGCTCTTCACCCAGTCCGGCAGTTGAAGCTCGGCGTTCGGGTTACCCCTGCAGCGACGCCCCCTGGTCCCACAGATACCACTGCTGCTCCCGCCCTTTCGCTCCTCGGCCGCGCAATGGGCACCCGCGACGACGAGTACGACTACCTCTTTAAAGGTGAGGCCATGGGCTCTTGCACTCTACACAGTCCCCGTTCGGGGACCCGGGACACTCTCGGCGGACGTGCCGGCCACCCGTGCACTGATAGAGGCCTGCCTCAGCCCTTCCTTTTTGTGCGGTTCCGTCTCCTACCCAGCTCAGCTTCTCCCCTCCTCAGACAGGGGTCCCCATCACATGCCGCTCTCTGAGCGACCTCTCCGTGGGCCTTGGCTGGCCTCACAGCCCCTCCCTGCGTGTCCTTCCCCTGGCGGACTGCCTTCTCGCATATCATCGAATTCCTTTTCCCGGGTTCTGCGGCCCCGCCGCCCCTCCCACCATCTCTCTTTTCGGGTGTAGCGCCCCCTCCCCCTCAGCGTACACCTTTCCCGGCTGGCGTCCTCTCCCGAAGCCCCTCTGACGGGTTCTTCGCTTCCCTCTTGGCCTTGCCTTCGGTGCAGACTCCCACTACAGGTCTTTTCTTATCTGCCCCCTTTCCCCCTCGAGCGAGCCTCTCTTCTGCATCTCTCCTCCCCTCGTTCGGCCCCCCCTCTAAGCTTCTCGCATCCCGGGTCCAGGACCCGGTAAAATCTGAGCGGGCCAGGGGTCCCCACCCCCACCCTCCGCCCCGCGGTTCTCGCGGTCCTTAACCTTCTCTGACCGCTCCCTCCCCCACTCCCCATTTGGCAACTCTCTCTACCTTCCCTCCCCAGATCGTGTTTAGAGCTCCCTTGTCTCCGTTGCGACCCGGGTGGTGGGAGGGTAAGAGGGATCGACCATCACCCAGTCGCGCACTTGTCGCAGTGACCCGGCAGGCTGACATTACTTCCCACCTAGCCTTTTATTTTCTTGCTCTCCCTACTCAGTGGCACACAACCCGGGATAACTCTTTACTCGGTTCGCGAGAAGAGGTTGCGGATGGGTGGTGGCTGTTATCCTTGCCAGACCTGAAGGCCCGGTTCCTGAGCAGGAAAGGTTGTGCGCTGCACAAATACTAGCTTGCTTTATCTCTATGGACTGGTTGCTTCCTGCTGCAACACTGGGAGGATCCAACAGGAAGGGAAGAGCCCTAGTTGGCCACATACCTTTCCCAAAAGGTTGGGGGTAGGAAGGAAGTTGTGTGCTCTTTTGGTCACATTAAATATTTATTATAAGGTACGGAAACATGTAGTGCCCTTGAATAGAACATATCGGAGGGTCAGGGTTGGTTAGAAAGAATTGCTTATTGGTTGAGTCCGGAAGGAATCCAATTTTTTTTTTCAGTCAACGAAGATAAAGGGTACATTTTTCAATGAGAAGAGAGTACAGTAGATGCTTTTATTGTTCAGTGAATGTACTCTCACTCTGATGCTCTTTCTCTGCTCCTGAATTGGGAAGGTAGCCATCAGTAGTGTGCCGAACAAAGATCATTACCACTGAGGAAGAAGCCATTGCTATTAAAGCTTTACTGTGGAGGGTGGAGTTTAAAGAGTGTTAAGCATGGTGACTGTTTCTGTCTTTGCCATTGGGTGCTAAGAATGATTGACTAAACCAAGCAGGAAAGATTTGTTTGCTTTCCCAATACTTTGCAAATCTTGTTATACTAGCCTGCTGTTGTACTCTTGTCGTCTCTTACGCCTCTGACCCAGAATATTCTATTGTATAGGGTGAATACTTTTGGTATCCCCCCTCCACCCCATGCTGGAAAGTACTTTCAGGGTACTTAGTTCATTTTACAAATACAAAACTCAGACCTGGATTACAGAAAGTATACTATAGCATACGTTTTGCCGAAGGTATCTGAGATGATGTGAAATTATTTGAATCTCTTGAGACTTTGGGGTTAAAGGGAGGTTTGTGTTTTAAAATATGGTATAATGGTAGTGTGCCTTTATAAAGGCTGTCTTTGAAGTAATTAATTCAGAACAAGATAGACCGTCAGGGTATTTCTCCTATTTGGTTTGAACTGGAATGTTGGTTATACAAGGTCCTTTTATTTTTTAACAAAGAATATTAAATATTCTGAATTGGCCTAAAGTATTTCAGCTTTTTGATTAGACCATCCTTCTAGCAACGATTGAGAGCACCGAGCTTTGGAATTAACGTAGATTTCGGTTTAGATCCTGACTCAGGTCTTATATTTACTGTATGACCTTGGAAAAGTTAAGTTTTCTCAGTTCTCTCATTTATGTAAAGGAAAATACCTGTCTCTTAAGATTGTTGTGAGAGTTAAATGAGACTATTTGTAAAATTTTAACCATGAGGACTCAATAAATGGTAATAATGTGAAAGAAGTTACTGTGGTTTTGTCAGTTTTTTTTTTTTTTTTTTTTTTTTTTGAGACAGGGTCTCGCTCTGTCCCCCAGGCTGGAGTGCAGTGGCACAATCAAGGCTCACTGCAGTCTTGGCCTCCTCAGGCTCAGGTGACCCTCCCACCTCAGCCTCCCTAGCTACTCTCTAGCTCCTAAGAGTAGCTGAGACTACAGGAGTGCAGCACCACGTCCAGCTAATTTTTTTTTTTTTTTTTTTTTGTAAAGACAGGGTTTTGCCATGTTGCCCAGGCTGGTCTCGCACTCCTGGACTTAAGCAATCCACCTGCCTCAGCGCCCCCCCCCGCCAAGTGCTAGGATTATAGGCGTGAGCCAGTGTGCCTGGCCTTTGTCGGTTTTTTGAACCTTAAATGTAGGTTCAACTACAACAGCGTTTAAATATTATTAAAAAAACATAAAACTGGAAACTTCTAATGCATTTTATTTTTCCATGGGTTATGGTTTCATTTTGTTGTGCATTTTGCTGTTTAAGATAGGGTGTTAAAACTTCTGCTGAGGAGGATTTCTACTTTTTTGTTTTTGAGATGAAATTTTGCTTTTGTTGCCCAGGCTGGAGCGCAATGATGCGATCTTGGCTCACTGCAACCTCTGCCTCCTGGGTTCAAGCGATTCTCCTGCCTCAGTCTCCCGAGTAGCTGGGATTACAGGCATGCACCACCACGCCCGGCTAATTTTGTATTTTTAGTGGAGACGGGGTTTCTCCATGTTGGTCAGGCTGGTTTCGAACTCCTGATCTCAGGTGATCCACCTGCCTGGGCCTCCCAAAGTGCTGGGATTACCGGCATGAGCCACTGTGCCTGGCCAGATTTCTAATTTTTTAAAGCTCTTACAGGATATGAGTCACTTTTTTCTTTTTTTTTTTTTTTAACTTCAATACTGATTATTTAGCCAATTTCTTATTTATACAAGTATCCTGCTTTAAAGTGAAGAATGATTTTATTTTAAAATAACTTTATTGTACAGAGATTTATTCACTGAGATGGACTGCAGCTGTTTGTACTTAGATTTAACCTAGCAAATGCAATAGTTGAGGAAATTGGAGTTAGTTTGTAACTAACAAGTTGAAAATAAAGGGATATTTTAATTAATAGGGGATGGAGTGGTCTAAATAGGAATGTAATGTGGGACGAGCAGTACAATTATTCTAAATTATGACCTTTATTTAAGCCCAGTAGTGAGACTTTTGGTGGGAGGGAATTAGTTTTATTTTATTTAAACTTTTTATTTTTAAAACTTTAATTTTGTATTTACAAACAATGTGGTTAAGGCCCTGTGGGACGTAAGTAAGCATCAGTCATAATTTCTGTTTACAAATATTGTGTGGTAGGCACCAATCCAAAGTTACATTTTCTGAAAATACCTGGATACATAGTCTATTGCTTAAGACATTTTCTTTTCAATCACATTGGAAGTCAGTAGTAATTAACCGTCAGCTGATTGTCAGTAGAAATTATCATGGAAACTTTGCTGTCTTGCATCTTGTTAGTAGTTTTTCTTTCACAAGTTTTGGTTGAGCAGCTCAGATTCTGCTGAATCTGGAAAAACTTGTCTAGACTTGAGCTTTATTGTTTGCATTATATATATAATTCTTTCTCTCTCTCTCTCTCTCTCTCTCTCTCTCTCTCTATATATATATATATATGTATTTTTTTTTTTAGGCAGGGTCTCCCTCTGTTGCCCAGGCTGGAGTGCCATGGTACAGTCATAGCCCACTGCAGCCTCAAATTCCTGTGCTCAAGAAATCCTCCTGCCTCAGCCTCCCAAGTAGCTGGAACTACAAATGTACTCCACCATGCCTGGCTTCTTCTTTTTTTTTTTTTTTTAAGACTATCCTACTTACAGAAATAAAAATTTCTTTTTTGTGGAGATAGGGTCTCCCTACATTGCCCAGGCTGGTCTCAAACTCCTGGGCTCAAGGGATCCTCCCACCTTGGCCTCCCAGAGTGCTGAGATTACAAGCATGAGCCACTGTGTCCCACCTTGAATGCATTGTATATTAAAAACTTTTGAGGAGGTTGGACTATATGAATATAGTTGAAAGAATAGAAATGTCTCGAAATTTATGAAAACCAGAATGAAAATTACCAGTTATTCTTTCAGGTGGTAACTTTTAGGGTTGAGATACTGTCTTTGATGAATTATATTTTGGTCCAGTAAATTAGTTTGCAAGAGAAAGTATAAAACTAAATGTAGTTGAAGAAGCAGAAATTTTTAATTAAACAATGGATAATTAATACGTATGTTCTGCTTTTATGCATTTAGCAGCTTGATATTTAGTATTAGGTATTTGCGATGATACTCAAATACGGCAGATGTCTAGCTGATAACTTTTTTTTGTTTTTTGAGACAGAGTTTCACTCTTGTTGCCCAGGCCGGAGTGCAATGGCGTGATTTCGGCTCACTGCAAAACCTCCGCCTCCAGGTTCAAGTGATTCTCCTGCCTCAGCATCCTGAGTAGCTGGGACTACAGGCATGCGCCACCACACCTGGCTAATTTTGTGTTTTTAGTAGAGACGAGGTTTCTCCATGTTGGTCAGGCTGGTCTCGAACTCCCAACCTCAGGTGATCCACCCTCCTTGGCCTCCCAAAGTGCTGGGATTACAGGCATGAGCCACTGCGCCTGGCCTAGTTGAGATAACTTTTTAAAACATTCATGAATTTTGAGTTATTTTCAGATTAGAGTGCTTTTTTAATAGTGTTAACGTTAATTGGTTACATTAAGAAAAAAGTTCCCTTACTATCTTTATGACGGCATAAGGAGTTGAGATTGGTGAGATAATGAACATAATCATTAAAAGTGGAGGTCAAAAGGGAGGAAACCTAAACTTGAAAGTGCTGGAGTTGGCCAGGCATGGTGGCTTATGCCTGTAATCCCAGTACTTTGGGAGGCCAAGGCAAGTGGATCTTTTGAGTCCAGGAGTTTGAGACCCAGCCTGGGCAACATGGCAAAACCCCGTCTCTACAGAAAATACAAAAAATTAGCTGAGTGTGTTGGCATGTGCCTGTAGTTCCAGCTACTAGGGAGGCTGAGGTGGGAGGATCCTCTGAGCCTGGGAAGTCTAGGCTGCAGTGGGCCCTGTTTGTGCCGCTGCACTCCAGTCTGGGCGACAGTGAGACCCTGTCTCAAAAAAAGAAAGAAAGTACTGGAAGATTTTTTTTTTTTGAGACAAGTTCTGGCTCTATTGCCCTAGCTAGAGTATAGTGGCTCACAATCCAGGCTCACCGCAACGTCTGCTTCCCAGGCTCAAGCCATTCTCCCACCTCAGCCTCCTGAGTAGTTGGGACTACAGGCATACATCACCATGCCTAATTTTTTTTGTTTGTATTTAGTCATGTATTTTTTTGTATTTACTTTTTTTTCGTATGAGTGATTCAAAGGCCATTTCCTTAGCAAACATCCAGCCTTTCGTACTAAGAAGCAACAGTGAATGTATCCTATTGATAGTAGACTATTAACCGAAACTGAAATTTGACTTCATATCCAGAATGGTGGACCTTGGAAACTAATACATCAAATAACCATCCTATGAAATTGAAAGTGCATTGCTTTTGTACATCACTTTAATAACTTTGACATTTTCTTCTGATAGCAAATAAAAGCATGTATATGTTTGCCATAGCACCTTTGACACCCTGTAGTTGACTTTTTAGTTAGAAATAACCACTCTTTGTGCTGCGTTGGATTCACTGTCTTCTGAATGATTTCTTGCTGAATCAGCTGACTGAGGAAGCCAGAAAGATACACATTTGATAATGTACTCTGTCCAAGACTGTCCAGAGGCCAGCTTATATCCGCTCCTGTGGCAAGGAGGGAGTGTGTAATGGACTGTCTTTGCCCTCCTACCAGAGTGCAGTGAGCTTTTAGTTTTTACCGTTCTTTCCACTCGTACCACCAAATCCCAGTCTCTTTAGTAAGGAATGGTCTTATTCCTTGGCCTTATTTTTGTATGTTTGATTTTCTAGTCCTGATGTCTAAATCAATTAACTAGTTTAGATAGATAAGAAGAAGTCTTAGTAGTCAAAAGTAGGAACGAATATAATGTTTCCTGAAATGCTGATACCAATTTTACAAAGGAAAAAATGTCTAGCTCAGATTCTATAAACCTGTGAACTCATTTTGAACTTTAAATTCAGATAGAAAATACCTTAAAACAACTTAACTGCCTGTTTCTCCATTGTTTTTGAAATTCTTAAGTGTAATACCACTTCGGGTGAAAAAGAATCTCCATGTATCTACTTAGTAAGTAAACTGCTGCCTATAGAAATCACAGGAAGCAAATTCATCTAATCAAGACCTATTTTCCAAAAAATCATGGAGTCATAAGTGAAAGTGTATGCCCTCCTTGCTTTGTTTTATTTTTATTTTATTTTATTTTTGAGACAGAGTCTCGATGTGTCGCCCAGGCTGGAGTGCAGTGGCACACTCTCAGCCCTCTGCAACCTCTGTTTCCTGGGTTCAAGCTATTCTCATGCCTCAGGCCCACAAGTAGTTGGGATTACAGGCACCCACCACCATGCCTGGCTAATTTTTGTATTTTTATAGAGATGGGGTTTTCACCATGTTAGCCAGACTGGTCTCGAACTCTTGGCCTCCCAAAATGCTGAGATTACAGGCGTGAGCTACCACGCCTGGCACTTGGTTTGGTTTTGACTCACAGTATGTCAGAATTATTAGTTTCCTAGTACCCCTGTTTATCTTTAGTGGGGTGGGTTTTTTGGTAGAGGGGTCTTTAACTTTGAACCAATCTGATGAATACAACTACTAAAGGTCATTTTAGTTTCTGTGTTCTGTATGGTGAAGTTTATAAACCCTGTGCCTCGTATGTTAAATGTTTTTCATATTGTCTAGGTCTGAGTCCTGAGGTCACACCCAGTCTTTGACGAAACGAAGTGTATTCATTTTGTCCTTCCCTACCCACTAACAGCCTTTGTTGTTTTTATGTCTGATATATTACATTTTAATATCATAAATTGTTCATTTAGTTTAGGATTTATCTTTGAAGTTATTTTCTAAAGTAGTAAGATTGGCATAGCATTGATGGTAATTAATGCCTGTCATCAGTGCCAAGTGCATCTGTGATTAAAACTGCATGTTTAAGACAGGATACTGTATCTGTGCTAAGCAGATGATGTGTGGAAGTCATACAGGTAGAAACACGCTGAAAAGAATAAATCGATTTTATTGATTGGTAACTGGTCGAGAACATGGGGTTCAACCCCCTGCCCCCATTCCTTTTAAAAAATCATATACCTTATTTTTCTTGCTTTATTTACTCTGAAGCCAAACTTCTTTGTGTTGAAAGCATAGTGGTATTCTGAATGTGTTTGCCTTGTTCATCTGACATTAAGTTCTTTGTCTTTCCAGTTGTCCTTATTGGAGATTCTGGCGTTGGAAAGAGTAATCTCCTGTCTCGATTTACTCGAAATGAGTTTAATCTGGAAAGCAAGAGCACCATTGGAGTAGAGTTTGCAACAAGAAGCATCCAGGTTGATGGAAAAACAATAAAGGCACAGATATGGGACACAGCAGGGCAAGAGCGATACCGAGCTATAACATCAGCGTAAGTCTCACAGTTTTTAAGTTCTGTGAAATGGGTTGCCAATGAGTGAATTAGCTGACTTTTTGTATTGGAAAAAGAACTCTTTTTTCCTTTTAAGAATTCTAGTATTAGGAATCCTTAGAAATTTCTTTATAAGTATGTTTTTAAAACTCATAATCCATATTTTGAGTTCTTCCTGGTGTTTGCTTCCATCTTGTGGTTGTTTTCTGATATTAAATATGTTTCTGTTTTCAGATATTATCGTGGAGCTGTAGGTGCCTTACTGGTTTATGACATTGCTAAACATCTCACATATGAAAATGTAGAGCGATGGCTGAAAGAACTGAGAGATCATGCTGATAGTAACATTGTTATCATGCTCGTGGGCAATAAGAGTGATCTGCGTCATCTCAGGGCAGTTCCTACAGATGAAGCAAGAGCTTTTGCAGGTTAGTGATAGGAATTCCATGATATTTCTTACCATTGTGTCTTGTGGTTTTGATACCTTTCCCGTGAGAGTAATAGGTTATAATAGTTTCCAAAAGGTAAACATGAATGCTTAGCAAGGATTGTTTTGAAAGTTTGTGATGACTGTATAGCTTTTTTGCTTTGAGTCATTAAAACAGGAATATTTTTCCACCAAAAAATGAATATAAACATTGTGTATCCTGTCTCTTTTTCTGTTATGTTTCTGTGTTTACAAAGGCTGCTGTACATGAGCTCTATGTGAGTGAAGGGTAGAGGCTCAGAGTGTCAGGGACCAATAGGGATGCAGCTGCTTAGAAGCTGTAACTTTTTGGCTTCATAAAGAATTCACATGTCTCTTGCCCCTGTTCTGGTAGGGACAGCAAGCCAGAATACAACATTGTACATTTGTGGCTAGTGAAAGTCTTGCCTTTGCTCTAATGCTGATGCTGTGGATAACTTTCTGTAACAGTTTTTTTTTATTTCCCATGCAAGAATAGCTTTATTGTAAATAATATAGCTACAACATTCTGACTGGATATTATAGCCAATGTGGTTGATGGAGAGGATAGCAAGAGATGGAAATAGCTGGCCACTGGATACATTTTTACCACATTTTAAGTGGTGTCATTCATTACTAGTGAGTAGTATTTAGATGTAATAAGTATTTATTTTAATTAAGGAGCCAATTGACATTTTCTCACTTTTTTTTTTTTTTTTTTTTTTTTTGAGAGCCAGGATCTCACTCTGTCACCCATTCTGGAGTGGAGTGGCACAATCAAGGCTCACTGCAGCCTTGACCTCCTGGGCTCAAGCGATCTTCCACCTCAGCCTCCTAAGTAGCTGGGACTACGGGTGTGTGCCACCACGCTCAGCTAATTTTTTGTATTTTTTGTAGAGACAGGGTTTTGCCATTTTGCCCAGGCTGGTCTTGAACTCCTGCGCTCAAGCAATCCGCCTGCCTTGGCCTGCCAGAGTCCTGGGATTACAGGAGTGAGCCACCATGCCCAGCCCTCTCACTATTATTTTTAATCTATTATTGTGTAAATATTAATGTGTAAGTAGGGTTGGGCATGGTGGCTCATGCCTGTAATCTCAGCATTTTGGGAGACTGAGGCAGGAGAAGTACTTGAGGCCAGAAGTTTGAGACCAGGCTGGGCAACGTAGTGAGATCTGCATCTCTACTTAAAGAAATAATAAAGTAAGTAAGTAAATAAAGTGTAAATAGAGTGGTTCCCTTAATGTCTCATAAGTTGAGGAGGTCTTAAGTTTTAAAAAGTTCTGTTATTTTTCCTTTCGAGGGCTTGAATATACCCTATTCCTTGTTTTAAAACTTGACAATACTGACATTTTTGTGTCTCCCCACAGAAAAGAATGGTTTGTCGTTCATTGAGACTTCTGCTCTAGACTCTACAAATGTAGAAGCTGCTTTTCAGACCATTTTAACAGGTAAGACTTGCATTTTCAGATTATACCAGTAGGAACTAGAAGTTTTAGGAAGGTAATTTAAACAAACTAATCAGCAACTAAACTATGTATCAGCCAAGAATGACTATCATTTGAGAGCTACTCTAGCAAAAGCTGTTTAGAGTGCAAAATTGACTACAACCCTTGCTCACTGAGCTTCAGTTGTCCTAATTCATCTGATTTATAGTGGGAAAAATACTTGGAAAATAATTCATTCACTTCCATGATTACTTCAGTTCAGGTATTAGATTCTTCATGGTCACAAACACAAAGTAATGTTTAAATGTACTTTTATAAGGTAAATATTGAGATCCCAGCTATAGAAAGATATAAATGCCCTTTTGAAATTTAGTAAAGAAAAAGCTAGGGAAAAAACATATTTTTAAAAATTATAGTGACAAAATAAAATTCTTCTATGATACAGAAGAAAGGTATCACTTGCGTATTCTATATTGTGCCATGGGAGATAATTGGTGGATAAAATCAGCCAATGATTGCATATAGAAAAGTTTTAAAAAGTAGTGGGAAAGAGATGGAGTTCATGCTGATTTGGAATGTGAATGACCAGGTCAGCCTCTGAGGTAAGAAGTGTTCACTCATGTTTATCGTGAAGCTATTAAAATAACCAGATTATTAGGTGAGATAGTCTTAATCTTCTAATGAGTACTTTGATGGGTTGTTTTTAAATACTTTTAAATTGTATATTACTTTTAAGAACTCATGATTTAAAATGTCTTAATATATAGTACAGTTTTACGTGGCGTTGTTCTAAAAACTCTATACAGGGGTGTGATTAAATCGGTTTCCAATTACAATATAACAAGTTTTGATTTATTGTTCGTATGCAGCCCCTGTATTAGAGATTAACAGATTTTAACTTTAACATATTCTTTTACTGTAAAAATGTAAGTGTAAAGTCAAAGAGGTAAGATTTGGAAGCCTGACTTGGGTTCTAGTCCTGGCTCCTCCACTTACTATTAGTTCTACAATCTTAGGCAAGTTACCTCACCCTTCTAGGCCTTAATTTCTCCATCTATAAAATTCATACATATTTTGAGGAGTTTTGTTATTTCCTTTTTGAGAGAAGTCTTATATTTATAAAATCTTCTGATAGGATTTGACTTGACTTTTGTGACCTAAAGGTTTTTTTCTCGGTAACCCTTAGCAAAGAATGGTTTGTCACTGCCCTAGACTCAAAAAATGAGTACCTGTAAAGTACTTATCTATCCCTGGTATATATAGAACAGTTGGTAAATTAGTAGCTAAATAGCAATTAAGGCATGAGAAAATTGGTGATTTATGTACCTATTTTATTATAATTGTTTTCTATCAGAATAGTGCTGGGGTTGGATAAACAGTCTTTGGAACACAGTAGCTTTCCTTTAGAACGTTCTCTGTCAAAGTTTCACTGATTGTTTTAAGCAAGTAAGAGTTGATTAAATATGCAGTATGTCTGCAAGTCTTTGTTTTCTTTATATCCATTTGTGTGGATTTTATTAAGTCAACATGTAGAGTGCTAGATTGAGACCCAGGAGTTCTAGGGCATTACATCTTTATCACTTTGCTTCTACTGCCTGTTTAAAGTCATTGAACCTCCCTGCTCCTCAGAGTCATAGTCTTAAAACATGTGAATTAAATTACCTTAAAGATGTGTGAGCATTTTAAGGCCTCAGAAAATCTCATCTGAAAAAACTTTTTAGACAGTCCTCATTGTTGGAATATTTTTTATGTTATATCAAATCTCCTCTGCTATAATTCTGGCCCATTTATTCTGATATTAAGTGAAGATGAGCTCAAGTCTTCCATCTGCAGTTAAGTATTTTATGCATCATTTTGTAACACTGAACTTCTGATCCGCTCAAACGTGAACTAGTCAGTACTTAAAATTGAGCCCTTTTGTCTTTAAAGATGAGAGCCAGGCATGTTGATGCACGCCTGTAATCCCAGCATTTTGGGAGGCTGAGGCAGGCGGATCGCTTGAGCTCAAACATCCTAACACCTGTAGAACAACACAGATGTCTGTTGCCACATGCAGTGATCTCAAAAGTTCAAAACCAGCCTGGGCAACATGGTGAAACCCTATCTCTAAAAAAAAAAAGAAATATTATCTGGGCATGGTGGTGTGCGCACCTGTAGTCCCAGCTGAGGTGGGAGGATTGCTTCCACCTGGGAGGTTTAGGCTGCAGTGAGCTGAGATCATGCCACTACACTCCAGCCTTCGGGGCAGAGTGAGATCCTGTCTCAAAAAGAAAAAAAGATGAATGTATGGTTACTTTTCTTAAAATTCACTCTAGATTGAACTTTTGTTACAGCTTAATTGTTGCTTGAAAGCAAAGAAGACTTTAGTTTCACTTGCTACCACTTTTCCTTTCTATATTCACTATTTCCTCAGCTTCCTGCATAAATCTCACTGTTGGTTTGTAGGATCAGAGATGTGCAGCAGACATCTGTGTTGTTCTGCAGGTGTTAGGATGTTTGTTCTAAACATTCTTCCTCCTGTATGCCAGTGGAAGTGTGAATGCATAGAGAAAACAGTAAAGAGAATAGTAACTATTGCACTTGATTCTGCCTTAAATGTTAACAGTCTTAAGGGAGTATTTACGTTGTATTTTGATATTGCTGAAATAAAAAAAAGCTTTAAAATTTTTAAAAATTGAGATGGGGCCCAGTCTGATCTTGAATTCCTGAGCTCAAGCCATCTGCTTGCCTTGGCCTCCCAAAGTGCTGGGATTATAGGCATGAGCCACCACGCCCAGCCAAAAATTTAAGTTGTGAAATTATATATCAGAAAATTTACATGTTACTTCAGAGTTAATTGTGTTGTTGGTTTCAGAATAGACCCATGGCATTCTTGACACCCATGAATTTGAAAGTGACTCCATGAGATGATTTTGCTTGATGGTATTTTTTAGAGGTAGTTTACTAGTATGAGAGTGAGACTGGTAGATTGCTCTGCCTTTGAATTTCAGTGCAGCTTTGTCTTTTCTCAGGTTCACTAAAGGATATTTTTAATGCATACCTTTTACTTTTTGCTTTTAACTTTGCATTTTCACAATTTCAAATTTAAAGAGATTAAAATAATAGTAAAAAGAATTTGCAAATATCCTTCACCCATATTCTACAGATGTTAATATTTTACCACATCTGCTTTATCCTTTCTCTTCTCTCTAAATATATACATATTTTTTTTCGGCACCATGTGAGATTAAGTGGCAGACATGATGACCCTCATCCTTGAGTGTTTTTCAGTGTATATTTTGTAAAAACAAGGATATTCTCTTTTATAGCTACAGTATAATTATCAAAATCAGAGAGATAATAGTGCCACATCAATGTTTAATTACAGACCTTATTCAGATTTTCCCACTTGTTCCAATAATACCCTTATTAGTCAAAGTCCAAGATAAGGTCATGCATTTCATTTAGCAGTCATATCTCTTTAGTCTCCTCTAATCTCGAACAGTTCCTCAATCTTTTGTTTATTGACCTTGACATTTTTGAAGGGTACAATCCAGTTACTTTGTTGTGTACCTCATTTTGGGTTTTTCTGATTTTTTTCCTCACAATTAAACTCAGGTTATACACTTTTGGCAGGAACACCACAGAAGTGTTCTCAGTGCACCATGTCAGCAGGTTTGTGATAATTGGATGTCTTATTAATTACCAGTGATGTTAACTTTTACCACTTGGTTAAGGTGATGTCTGCTAGATTTCTCCATGTAATTAATATGTTCAGGATGTCTTTTTAGTATAAAGGCTATATTCTTTTTTTTTTCCCCCTGAGTCTTGCTGTGTCAGGCAAGAAGACTACTTCCTAGGTTCAAGCAATTCTCGTGTCTCAGCCTCCTGGGTAGCTGGGATCATAGGCCTGAGCCACCATGTCCTTCTAGTTTTGTATTTTAAGTACAGATGAGTTTTTACCATGTTGCAGGCTGGTCTCTAACTCCTGGCCTCATGTGATCCGCCTGCCTTGGCCTCCTAAAGTGCTGAGATTACAGGTGTGAGCCACTGCCCTGCCTTACTCTACTTTTGGTATATCAGAAAATTTCCATTAAAAAATGTTAAAGAAAGAGAGATGCATTAACTGAATTACTACATTTTTCAAAATTAAGAACTAATTTCTCAGAAGTTGAAAAACAGTAAGATGTAGTCAACTGAATATGTAAAGTAACAAAAACAGACAGCAAGAGTATCTTTTCTTAGATTCTTTTGTGGGGAAAGGGGAGTGGCTAAAATTTATGTCTGAGAAGGTTGACGGTTCAAATGTGAACAGGCATTAAGGAAAGACAACTAGGATACAATAAAGACAGGCTACTAAAATTAAAATTTAAAAAAAGGATATGTAATCTTTATAGATTTTGTTTCAATGAAAAAGGATGGGATGGGAGTGTGCCAAGGCTAAAGAGAAGGATTTACCCTTCGGTCATTCAGTCAGATGAGTGGCTAAGGAATAAAGAATTAACTTCATCTTTAAGCTTTCCCTCTGATCTCAAACTGGGAGGCTCTTCTTTTTTCAAGTGTAAATTGTGTGTGTAAATTAAGATGAAATATGTGACCCACTGTAAGTTTTAACTTCTTTATAAATTGTTTTAAAGATTAAATTAGGCTGGGCGCAGTGGCTCAAACCTGTAATCCCAGCACTTTGGGAGGCCGAGACGGGCGGATCACGAGGTCAGGAGATGGAGACCATCCTGGCTAACATGGTGAAACCCCGTCTCTACTAAAAAAAAATACAAAAAACTAGCCAGGCGAGGTGGCGGGCACCTGTAGTCCGATTCACTCGGGAGGCTGAGGCAGGAGAATGGCGTGAACCCGGGAGGCGGAGCTTGCAGTGAGCTGAGATCCGGCCACTGCACTCCAGCCTGGGTGACAGCGAGACTCCGTCTCAAAAAAAAAAAAAAAAAAAAAAGATTAAATTAGGGGAACCAAAACAAAAAAAAGTTCTTACATAAAAAAACAAATATATGTAAAACTGGAAGAGAGGGAAAGGCAGACTTCTCAAAGAACATAGAGAAGTAAATAATTAAAGAGATCTCATTACAAAGCAAGAAATTTGAGCAGTGTTGGTGTCTGCAAGCATACTGTTTTTTAGAAATGGATTACTGCTGCATTTACTCCAGTTACCAAAAAGGATGTCTGCTAATAAAAATGCCACCAAAGCAATAAAGAGTGATTGGCTTTAAGAGGTTCCACAAGTAATTCACATACTTAAGTCTCTTGTGGCTGGGTGTGTCATTAAAAAAAAAAACAACAACAAAAACCTGATAAGAAAGTAGGAAGCAGGTAACTTCTAGCTTTCTGATTAGAGGAGGTTATTTCATTGTGAGTTTTGTGGGGGTGGGGGGTAGGAACTTGCTACACTAGATCTATTTCCTTCTTTCAAAGGCTTGTTCTCCTTTAAAACCAAATGAATATACCAATTCCTATGCAGTACCCCCCCCACCGTTTTTTTGTTTTTGTTTCCTTTTTGGAGACGGGGTCTCACTCTGTCCCCAGGCTGGAGTGCTGTGGTGCAGTCTCAACCTCACTGCTTACTGAGACTCTGTCTCAAAAAAAAAAAAGGCATTCTCCTACATAATCACAATACCATATGTTGTATCCAAGAAATTTAACATTTATACAGTTTTTTTTGCTTTGTTTTGTTTTTTTTGTTTTTTTTTTTTTTTTGAGACGGAGTCTCGCTCTGTCGCCCGGGCTGGAGTGCAGTGGCCGGATCTTGGCTCACTGCAAGCTCCGCCTCCCGGGTTCACGCCATTCTCCTGCCTCAGCCTCCTGAGTAGCTGGGACTACAGGCGCCCGCCACCTCGCCCGGCTAGTTTTTTGTATTTTTTAGTAGAGACGGGGTTTCACCGTGTTAGCCAGGATGGTCTCGATCTGCTGACCTGGTGATCCGCCCATCTGGGCCTCCCAAAGTGCTGGGATTACAGGTTTGAGCCACCACGCCTGGCTTTTTTTGTTTTTTTGAGACAGAGTCTGCTCTGTTGCCCAGGCTGGAGGGCAGTGGTGCTATCTCACTGCAACCTCCCCTCCTGGGACAAGCGATTCTCCTGCCTCAGCCTCCCAAGTAGCTGAGACTATAGGTGGGTGCCACCACACCTGGCTAATTTTTTTTTTTTTTGTATTTTTAGTAGAGACGGGGTTTTACCATGTTTGCCAGGGTGGTCTTGATCTCCTGACCTCGTGATCCGCCCACCTCGGCCTCCTAAAGTGCTGGAATTACAGGCATGAGCCACCTTGCCTGGCCCATTTATACAGTTTTTAATGTGCAATCCATATTCATATTTATTCAATATACTAATAATGTCCTTTATAGATTTGTTTTTTAATTAAAAATTCAATATCCATTTAAAGATCACATGTATAGGAGCCAAGGGAAATGTCCCTATTGCCCTCTGAAGGTTTGCTGAAAGCTCTCTGATACAGCTTTGCACCTTCCTTTTTTTTTTTTTTTTTTTGAGACGGAGTCTCTCTCTGTCGCCCAGGCTGGAGTGCAGTGGCTCACTGCAAGCTCCGCCGCCTCCCGGGTTCACGCCATTCTCCTGCCTCAGCCCCCTGAGAAGCTGGGACTACAGGCGCCCGCCACCACGCCCGGCTAATTTTTTTGTATTTTTGGTAGAGACGGGGTTTCACCGTGTTCACCAGGATGGTCTCGATTTCGTGACCTCGTGATCTGCCCGCCTTGGCCTCCCAAAGTGCTGGGATTACAGGCGTGAGCCACCACACCTGGCTGTGCTTTGGACCTTTCACAAGGTCCAAACGATAGGTAGAGGTTAGGAAGAAAAAGAATTCTGCTGTATCATTTTTATATCATTTACATTTCTTTTGTGGGAGAACTAAATAGAAACCTCTGAAAGTTTGCTGGAAAATCAACTCACAAAAGGCAGATTAATTGGAAAAAAGGCATACAAAATTTATTAACATGTACACGGGGAGAACCAGAGAGATGACCCACCTCCTGATGGCATTCAGAAGCTTATGCCATTCTGGCAAAACAGGTTATGAGAAGGAGGAGAAAAGGAATTCTGTTGAGGGGATTACTGGGGAGGATGAATGGATCAGTGGACAGAAATTAATTGGTACATTGTCTCGTGAAAGAGCCTGTTTAAGTGTGGTTACATTCTTGGTCTTACAGGGAGGGGAAGAAAAAATAATTGTTCCTTTTGGTGGGTCTGGATCTCAGGCAGGTGAAGGAACTTCAGCTTCATCCTGTGCTGGGGAGAGAGGATGAGGAGGGGCAGAAGGTCAGAGAGACCTTGAGACTTCTTTAGTTCAGCATATCAAAGTGCCATTTTGGAGTATGGGTTTCTGAGCCTCAACAGATGGATTTGTTTTGTATCTGGGATGTTGAATAGAGTAGCCACAGGTTACTATTGAGTGCTTGAAATATGGCTAGTTGGACAAAGAATTGGATTTTTTTTTTTTTTTTTTTTTTTTTTTTTTGAGACGGAGTCTGGCTCTGTCGCCCAGGCTGGAGTGCAGTGGCCGGATCTTGGCTCACTGCAAGCTCCGCCTCCCGGGTTTGCGCCATTCTCCTGCCTCAGCCTCCCGAGTAGCTGGGACTACAGGCGCCCGCCACCTAGCCCGGCTAGTTTTTTGTATTTTTTTTTTAGTAGAGACGGGGTTTCACCGCGTTAGCCAGGATGGTCTCGATCTCCTGACCTCGTGATCCGCCCGTCTCGGCCTCCTAAAGTGCTGGGATTAACAGGCTTGAGCCACCGCGCCCGGCCAGAATTGGATTTTAAATTTTATTTAATTAAAATAGGTGGCTACTCCGTTGGATAGCACAAATTTAGAACATTTATCCCCATCTCAGTCTGGATTTATCTCATTATTTCCTCATGATTAAATTAGTTTTAAATATTTTTGGCAGGAATACATGGTGTCCTTCATAGGAATACATTGTGTCTTTCGTAGTACATCATATTAGGAGGCTAATTGTGTTAATTTGACACATTTTTAGAATTATCTTGCTTTTTGAGAGTAGTTTTTTTGGAGGGACAACTGGGAGAGTAAACAAAAATAAGGTACATTTTCTGTTCTTAAGGACTTTATAATCTAGTCAGAGGGAACAACTTTTAGGCAGTGTGGTATAAGACCAAATGTGTTACATACAGATACTTATTGTGGAGGAATTTAGTGACATTCATGTAGTTATTTATCACAACACATATTATATGTTGCAGTACAGCAGTAAGGCAGACACAGTTTTGATCCTTACAGAGTTTAACATTTAGTGAAAAAGGCAGACACTAAATTATTTTTGTTAAGTGTCATGAAAGAAAAATAGAGTTTACATATAACATCTTAAGTTGCCTGTTTTGTATCATTCTTTAATTACAATTTAAGTTTTGTTCAGGAGGTCACTGATAAACACATTATCTTCTTTTCCCTTCCAAGAATCCATTGGGATTTTAGCATGTTTATTAAGTTGTACTCTACCGAATGCATCTGATAGTGCAAATTTATTTATTTATTTATTTATTTATTTATTTATTTATTTATGTTTTTTGAGATGGAGTCTTGCTCTGTCGCCCAGGCTGGGGTGCAGTGGCCGGATCTCAGCTCACTGCAAGCTCTGCCTCCCGGGTTTACGCCATTCTCCTGCCTCAGCCTCCCGAGTAGCTGGGACTACAGGCGCCCGCCACCTCGCCCGGCTAGTTTTTTGTATTTTTTAGTAGAGACGGAGTTTCACTGTGTTAGCCAGGATGGTCTCGATCTCCTGACCTCGTGCTCCGCCTGTCTCGGCCTCCCAAAGTGCTGGGTATTTATTTTTTTGTGTGGTACAATGTCATTGTGTGTAGGCAGTTTTTTTTTTGTTTTGTTTTTTGGGGTAAAGGTAGACTGAAAATACTCTTATGGTTTACTTCGAATCCATAAGTCCATAAACTATGTAATGCTATTGGTTTACCTCTTTTATTTATTTATTTTTTTTTTGAGACAGAGTCTTGCTCTGTTTCCCAGGCTGGAGTGCAGTAGTGCGATCTCGGCTCACCACAACCTCTGCCTCCCGCGTTCAAGTGATTCTCCTGCCTCAGCCTCCTGAGTAGCTGGGATTACAGGCACCCGCCATCATGCCTGACTAATTTTTGTATTTTTAAAGAGACAAGGTTTCACCATGTTGGTCAGGCTGGTCTTGAAGTACTGACCTCAAGTGATGTGCCTGGCCTGGTTGACCTTTTTAAGGTCTCTTTAAACAGAGATTTATTTGACTGGTGAACCTTTCCCTCTGAAATGGAAAAACCTTTGTTTCTTTTCTTACCCCAAGGGCAATTGTTAAAGGGTTGAATCTAATCAGTGACTGTTTGAAAATAAAACTTTAAATTTATGTATTCTCTGTTCAGTTTCCTTATGGTCTTTGATGCAAATATATCTCCTACCTCTATGTATCTTTTATCCTAACTATGATAGGTTATTCACGCTAAGTATTGTGATTTCTTTTTTCCTTCAGAGATTTACCGCATTGTTTCTCAGAAGCAAATGTCAGACAGACGCGAAAATGACATGTCTCCAAGCAACAATGTGGTTCCTATTCATGTTCCACCAACCACTGAAAACAAGCCAAAGGTGCAGTGCTGTCAGAACATCTAAGGCATTTCTCTTCTCCCCTAGAAGGCTGTGTATAGTCCATTTCCCAGGTCTGAGATTTAAATATATTTGTAATTCTTGTGTCACTTTTGTGTTTTATTACTTCATACTTATGAATTTTTCCATGTCCTAAGTCTTTTGATTTTAGCTTTATAAAATCATCTACTTGTCCCGAATGACTGCAGCTTTTTTTCATGCTATGGCTTCACTAGCCTTAGTTTAATAAACTGAATGTTTGGATTCCTCAATTATTGTTTACTTTTTATCATGGAAGCCTGTCACTGTACGTAGGACATAATAGAACTTGATCACTTGAAGCTCAGGCCTATTGGTCTTGATCAAATCAAACTAAGAAGACCTTAGAAATAAGCTACCATTTTGCCACAGAGCAGCTTATCGGTAATATACTCTTCTCTCAATGCAGTGTATATTTCCACAAATATAAGAATTGCCCTATAAACATAGCAGGATTTTGAGAGCTTGAAAATTTTCCATTATCTGGACATGAATTTCTAAAATGCCTTAATAGGTTTATGTAGTTGAGTAAATTTTGTTTTTTAATTTTTGTAAGCATCAAAGTTGATTAGAGAGGGGGGCACTTTTTCTGGAGAATTCTCTTAGTAAACACAAGAGATTGTTACGGTTTCATTAGTAGTATGGTTATGGGGCCGTAAGTTAAACAGTGCTGCCTGGCAGGCTGGGAACTGGAGGGACTTGTGGAATTCCATCTCAGGTGCCTCTGTTGCAATGATCAGGCAGCCCAAAAGATTTAAATGATCTATAATAATTTCCAAGCAGTAGATGATGTGGCCTTTTATTGCTCAGGCAATAACTGGTTTAATGCTGGTAGTGTCAAATTTTGAAGTGTTAATTTTGTCTTAAAATCTTCAGTAAGTGAAATGCAACCTAGTTTTATCACCATATCCACCAGCAGGCATGGATAATTATTTTAACAATGCTAATATTTGAGTTTTGCAGTATATTATGGAATATAGTCCAGTTAAATCTTTGGTTTCAGTATGTCTGAAGAATACAGTGAGAGGTTAATTTTTGCTCAAGTGGTACCACTTAAAGGCATGTATTCTTTTAGTATGTAAAATGAAATAGTACCTTGAGTTTAAATAGAATGCATTTTAGGCATTGTAGAGACCTGAAATAGTTTTCTTTCACTACATTGTTGAAATCAATGAAGCAATTCGTTTCTCATTCAGAAATGTGCACACTAATATTTAGTTTTGCTTTCTCGTGGATAATATTAAGCACTTTGCAGTTTCCTGGAAGTGGTGTGTCAACTGCAGTGATACTATTCAGGATGGTGGGAAATCCCCCGAAATATGTATGTGTGGGCTTGCTTAGATTACTATATTTCATAGTTAATCTTTTGTCTGTTGCAGTGCTCATGATGTGTGGGGCACACGGAAGGCATTGCTGTAGTCAGTCATTTTGGTTTTCTTCTATAGCCATTTTATTATTTTAGTGTATTGGTTATGAAGATAATATTATCTATTTGTAAATTGCTACTTTGTATTTTATGCATGCTCTGTAATTTGATTTTTTTTTTTTTTTTTAGTTATTGATTTGGAATATATTCACATTCTAATAAACAGTTATAGGGGGATTATTTCTTATGTTGTCAGATTACATTTTTCCTTTGAGTGCTTTGGATGCAGCCGTGGAATCCTGATGTAAAAGCATAGGTTCTTGCATTACTGAGTAAACATTGAATTGGGAGCATCAGTATGTGAATTCAGCTTTGATTTTAGACCTGCAGTTCAATTATGTTTTTCTTGGAAAAAGTATGTCCAAAAACATTAGGAAAGTAGTGTGTACTTTCATATATAACAGAGTCACCAGACCCAGGAAAAGAATCCATCTCTATTTTATTGAAAGTTGGTGGTAAATTTTTTACAAAGTAAGGAGAAAGGAGAAAAACTAAATAGTGAATTGAAAATGAATAAAGTAACGTAGAATTTTTACCCAAGTGTAGACCTAAATGCTGCTTTGGGTATGGTTGGATCTTGGGAGAATTCCAGGAAATATTAGATATTAGAAAATGACTTCAATTGCATTTCAACAGGTGTCTTTGTTCTGAGTAGTATCTAAGGAGACAAACTGTCTCAAGCAAGAAACAATACATTTTAAAATATTTTGACAATTCAGGGCTTACGGCAGTTTAGAAGTATTTTGCTACTTGACCTTGATTTTCAGTTATTTTAACTTTGAATTTTAAAAAAAATTTTATTTATTTATTTTTTTTGAGATGGAGTCTTGCTCTGTCGCCCAGGCTGGAGTGCAGTGGCGCGATCTCCGCTCACTGCAAGCTTCACCTCCCCTCCTGGGTTCATCCCATTCTGCGTCAGCCTCCTGAGTAGCTGGGACTACAGGCGCCCGCCATCACGCCCGGCTAATTTTTTGTATTTTTAGTAGAGACGGGGTTTCACCATGTTAGCCAGGATGGTCTCAATCTCCTGACCTCGTGATCTGCCCGCCTCGGCCTCCCAAATTGCTGGGATTAAAGGCGTGAGCCACCGTGCCCAGCCTTGAATTATTTTTTTTTAACCTGTTATATAGTCTCCTGAATAGTTAGTTAGCCGTGGTGCCTTGATTTAATCTTACGTCATTGTTCTCAAATGCCATGATTTCTTTTTAATAGTAGTTGTCATTATGTAAGGGTAAGTTATTGCCCATTGCATTGACTATGTTAAATTGTAATTATAAGAAGAGGTGCCAGCTAGTGACCTTACATCAGTGATCTTTTAAGTTCTGAAGGGTTCTGCAGAAAAGTTAGACTTCTTGAGTTTGGGTTGCCCATCAGAGCTGGTCACATTTCTTTGATCGTTGAGAAAATGAATATCTTAGTTTTTGTCTTTGCTGACTTGTATTTATAAAATACAAATGCTTTTAGTGGGCTTGAGCTATTGTTATAATCTCTTCCATCTACCTTAGAGAAGAAGCTGTACTACTTAGTTTTGGCCCACACTGGAAGCAAAATAATTCAAAGGCTGGGTGGATAATTAAGAACTTATTCTAACCTGTTAGGTTTCAGTTTAGGGGGCTTGCTTTGTTTGTTTTAACAGAGGAAAAAAATATAAATTGATTTTCTGATGTCTCACAAACATCACAAACCTGGAAAACAAAACAAAAAATGAATTTTGTAAAAGGTTATGTATGACTTCCATTTGCTCTATAAAAAAAGTGAACAAACATTGTGAAAGGATCCTCTTCCACCACATCATTTAATAGGTTAGCAGAACAGATAGGGAGCTATGACACTAGCGCCAAAGAGAGATTTTTCTTCTGGTTGAGTGGTGCTGGTGCCACGCCCCTTTCTGGGATTTGACAGGTCTTTCCTACTCACCTATACAATGTGCCAAGTAAACTGGAGTTGTCATTCTAATGTTTTAAAGAATGATTGGTTCCCCCCAAACTGTAGGAGGTTGATGGTAACAATAAAGTGATACAAAATGTTAATGTCATTATAACTTATGTAAGGGAGACCATTAGGCTGAGAATCAATATGATTGAGGTTATCTATTCTCCTGAAAAGTGAATTGGAGAATAAAGAAAGAATATTTGAAAGGATGTTGTGTACTAGGCAATATACTAGCATATATTAGAAAATATGGTAAACTGTGGGTTAAAAGAGTGAAAGTAGCTGGTATGATAGAGCACTGTACTGAGTAACGAAGAGTTTGTAGTCATGGCTCTTGTGGTCATTTCATTTTTGAGCCTCACATTCTTCCAATTAATGAGAGTACCAGATTAGATAAATTCTGGGGATTCATCCCAACTCTAACTCTGTAATTCTCTGAATGAACTCTCTCTTTTATTAAAGCCAAATTATTAACATTCTAACTCAAATTTAAATTTAATAGAGAAGTCAAAATGAGGTATACACTTTGTGGAATGTTTTTGGTCTTATCACAATAACCTGATTAAAATGGTACCTTTATTTCCATGTTTACTCCTTTAAATAGGATGAAAGCTTTCAGAACATTTATTTGCAAAATAACTGTCAATATCAATAATATGCATCAAAGTACCATATATGCTAAGGGGGAGGAGCACTTGATGGGCTGCTATATTAATTGTAAATTGAGAACTGCTTGTTTTATGGTTTTTGCTGTTAAAAAAAAAAACTGCTGGCTTTTAATATATACTTTAAAATATACTCATGTCTGGGAGAGAACTTTTAAAAACATTTTGTGTTTAATTTTTAAAAAATTATTTCTTTAATGGGAATCTACAAGAAGGTAGATCAATCTACAGGCTAGCTATCCAGTAGAACCAGTGATTAAATCCAGGTGTACAGGTTTATGTGTGCATGTACATGACATACATGGTATTTTGGGGTTGTTGATATGGTGATCTAATTAATAGTCAAAACATTATTTGAATTCAAGTCTTTGACATTTATTAATTATAGGATAGTTTCTGACACAGGTGTGAGCACAAAATGTTATGTATATTGGCTAACTGCTATGTTACCAGTACCAGTGATGGTCGTGAGAATTAGCAGCCAACAGGATTCCTTTACTGTGTTTGAGTCAGTGGAACTTAACCTTGCTCCAAACCACAAAATCTCAGATCTTTTTAACTCTCATCCCGATGAATAATGTACTGTTTTTAGCGCCTATCCCCCTGTTGACAACCTCTAATCTCTCAGCATACCGTTTTCTAAGGTATCTCTAGGGAAGAGGGTACCGTTCCTTGTCATATCTTTTAAGAAGTTGCTGACCATTGTACTAGCCTCTGTGCCAAAGTGTTTCATCATATGGGCCGAAGAATACTGTAGAAGATCATGCCTGAGATGGGACAGTCTGGGAAGCCCCAAGAAGCAACACTTTCCATAGGCTGTCTTTGATGTGAAACCAATTCTGGAGGAGGCAGTTGGGGTCCTCATTTACTAGTTTTGATTTACATTAGAGTGGATGCCTAAATAACAGTACCGTACTTTGTACAGTCCCCATGCTTTCAGACCCAAGGATCTGGAAGGCCATCTGCTAGACTGGACAGTGGCTTGGGAAGCAGAAGGTGGAATGAGGAGGGAATCTGACAACTGAAGCTAAAGAGCAGAGCTTCCACTTTCTGTGGGTTTGGATTGGAGCATTGTTTATTCTTTCTAGCTCTGCAAGCCCAGGGAAGAAAATACATAATCAGCACCCCACTGATCACCAGGGCTCTCCATTTATCTCTCCCCTTTGGTAGTCACTACATTGTAAGAGCCACAAGGGCAGGGAACATGCTTTTTTCATACAGGTTGAGCATCCCTAATCCAAAAATTCAAAATGCTTTAAAATTGAAAACGTGAGCACTCACATGATGTCACAGTTGGAAAATTTCACACCTGACCTTATGACAGGTCACAGTCAAAACGCAGGCACGCCACACACAGTTTATTCAGTGTTCCCGCATAGGTGTACAGTAACCTTTCAATCAAAACAGCATCGTAGGTGGAGACTGAAAGCCAGCTGGTGGTGGTGGTGGTTTAACTGCTGGTACAGATACTCTGGTGATGCTACTGTGCTGCTTAGTTACCCTGAACACATTCTTTTTCCCTGTATTAATGATTGATGATCATATTTTGTAAATACTAGTGTGAATGTGTGAATAAGTGTAAGAAAATGAATTACTTATTGGTAGCATAGAAATTCACAGTCAGGAATGATGGTGTTGCAAACCACCACAGATTGTCCACATGGGTGGCTGAGACAGTGACACCTTTGCTTTCTGATGGTTCAATACACACAAACTTTATTTCATGCACAAAATTATTAAAAATATTGTATAAAATTACCTTTAGGCTATGTGTACAAGGTGAATATGAAGTGTAAAATGAATTGCATGTTTAAACTTGGGTCCCATCCCAAAGATAGCTCATTATGTATATGCAGATATTCCAAAATTTGAAAAAATCCCAAATTTGAAACACTTCTGGTCCCAAGCATTTTGGATAGGGGATACTCAACCTGTATTTACATTCATAGTATCTATCTCCCCCTCCCCTTGACAATTCCATGTCAGGACAATTAGGGCCATCTAAAAGAGTGAGAGGGCTAATCTTAGGGTTCATTCTGGTGTAGCTTGGGGAGCTGAGAATTACTATTCAAATTTTAAAGTTTTTATTAAAATTATACAGAATTATATATTACAATTATATAAATATATACTTATATATAATTATACGAAAGTATAAAAGTACAATGAACCCCCCATGTATTCATCCCTTCATAGAAAGATTTTCCATTTCCTGTTGCTGCATATTGATTAAATGGGCCTCTTCTTTCTTCCCTCTGGTTAAATGAATGGCTAATGTGTCATTCCTGAGTGCACAACTTGCAGCAATTGGCCATTAGTTATCATTCGTAGTACTGAGTAATATTCTGAGACTTGTGGTGCATAATCTTATACTACTGTCAGTAAATATCTTTTTTAGTCTTAAAACTCTTGATTATATTTTGTCTTTAACTGAGATGTCAACTCATAGCTCTTGAGAATTACCTATTAGTAATCTCTTCTGAATGGGTCTTCAGAATATGAGGGTTATATACATATGAGGATTATATGCAAACCTTTGGAACTATGAAGGAGGAATTTTAAACTTATTTGAATGAACTCAGTAAGCTATATTTTAGCATCTGTATTTTATTAAAAAGTAACCCTGTTGCTGCTTTACCAGTTTGATCACAAGTTTATGTGTTTAAAGTTTGTAAAACAGATATACCCGTAGTAACTCTACTGGATGATAACTTCTACTCGTGGAAAGCTGTTCATTGCATTTATAGAAATTAAGTGGCCCTTACACTGGCCCTTATTCATTCCATATAAGTACCTTTGTGCCTCTGGGGCTGAGCACAAACTGTAATAGTTGTCTTTGAGTCCAAATATTTGTGAAAGCTGAGAAACCCTCTAATTTTAGTATACTAAATGTATATGAGATTTTTAAATAACTTTTGAACATGAATAAAAATATGGTGCTCACATTTATTATTTTAAAGAAAGAGACTTCTCTGTCAAAAATTCCATACAAGTTTTTCACTTATTTTCAAGCATCTACTAGAATAATTTTCGTTCTTCCGGCTGTTTAAAGTGCCCAAGCAGGATGTAGGTTAGTTCTACCCTTAAACTTAAGGTGTAGATTATAAACGTGTTTTCCATTTGCAACACAACAGTATGCATTCTTGTTAAATTAGTTTGAGAAATTTGTTTTATTTTGTACAAGGTACAATCCCTCTGCACAGTGAACATATATATTACAAATCTGTGATTTAAAAAAGTATTGCCATTTCACAGTCTCATTAATACTACTGTACAATAATGGTTTTTCTTTCATTCATTTTAATTGTACACATATTTGTCTGAAAATTTAGTTTCTGAAAAATAATTGAGATCTTTCAAAGTCACCCATAAAATGCACAGTGCACTTGTTTAGGCTGACCATGAACCTATTTGTGATGGTGTTAGAAGTTTCTAACAGTTGCTTTGTAAGATTGAAATGTCTTTTACTGATAACTCTTCGATAGGTGAAGGCAGCTATTGTCACCATAATCACACCTTCTGCCTTTCCCTTCTCTGTATTGCCTGGTTTGACTTGTATTATATTTCCTTAAAAAGTCATGGAATGCTAGAGCTGAAGGGTTATTAGAGCTGTCTTCCCACTCTCTGCTTCTCCCCTTTTTTATGCATAGAAAAAAAAGGAGTCCAGAGAGGGCAACTAACTTGACCAGAGTAACACTGTAATCTCTTGATTCAGTGCCTAGCCTTTCCACCTCTTGCTGAATACCTTTGCCCAGAGGATAGTTGACAAAAGAGGCGAAACTTGAAACTTGAGTGATGCTGCTTGTTTGTAGTTTGCCAGGCAGCAGTTACTATACATGCAGGATAAGGGAAGAAGAGAAAACCTGGGATTGAGTTGAAGTTTCTCCTTGCTGATCTGACATCTTCATGCTTCTTCATCTTTGCTTCACAAACACTTGCTGCCCTGAAATACTGAGGTAAGCCGCTTACTTATATTTCTTTCTACATATGTATGAGAAATATTTACTTGGGTCTACAAAGTAGTTTTCTAATATTTATATTTTAATAAGGCTTTTTTGGAAAGTAAATTTACTATTGCTAATCAGTTGTTCCCATGCACACATGCAGCATTCATGTAAGTATTATATATTTTCCTCTAACAGTAAAATTTGCTTATGCCTTGAGTGACGTAGGAAGGGGAGATGTACTCATTTATTTATTTTTTTGCTTTTTCTGATTATTGCCCAAAGTATTGTGTTCCATGGCAGGCTTCCAATTTCTATCAAGGGTTTCAGAACTCTCATACTTGCTGTAGCAGTATTCCAGCTTTGTAATCATTTAGTTCCTCTTCTGTATATCTTTATGGAAGTGTTTTTTACTGGCTGGACTGTACCAGTGAATAGAGTGGTACAGGAGTAGCCATTAGCTTCCTAGGTTTGCCCTTTTTGTTTTTAATTCTTGTGAGAAGGTTCTCTTTAGGGCTTGGGATTTGACTTCATTTGGACTCATCTGAGCCTCAGTTTATCTATGTTCATAGTGGAAGGTACAGACACATCTGAATACTGGGATCTGGAGCATTAGCTCATTGTAATGCATATTGGGCTAGCTCAGTAAGTAGTAGTTTTAAGATAGAAGGTGGAAGGACTTCATATCCCCTGCTGTTTACAGTAACTTTTTACATCACGTTACAGCAACTGGTTACAGTTCATTCTTTTTTTGATCATTTCATTTAGTTCCATCAAAAAGCGTAATGTACTTTAAGCAATGTAAATTTCCTATATCCACATTTGTCCAATTTCCTGTATACTTTTAGGTTTCATACTACATCAATCCCAAGATTTATGAAGAACTACTTGGAAGCAAGTATTCTTTTGAGTCAAGGGATGCTGACCAAATAAAATGAGGAGGCCAACTAGCCGTCTTTAGGGATACTTAATCCCAACCAGTCTGTGACTGCTTACTTAAAGGATCATCTTAGAGCTCTGTTTTACATGGAATGATTCAGGTGTTGAATGGACTAAGTAGGTATGACATAGCCAGCACTGACTTGTAATGTCCTTAAACTTTGAATTGGCAAAATTTGATAAAGCTGCCCTAGGAATCTTGTTGCAGACTTGTTGCTGCACTTTGGATACGTGTGTGTGTGTGTGTATGTGTGTCTATGTGTCTGTGTGTCTGTGTGTATGTGTGTGTATTTAAACCTATCGGGGCAGAAGAAAGTAAAGTCTTGTTTTTTTAAAATGGAAGTTGTCAGCATAAGACTATATACTAGATTCTGTAATCTTGGCTGTTGTAATTTGATGGACCAGACATATATGTACAGATATTTTAAGACTGTTCTATTTAAGAACAGTTCATGTCTATGTACTAATTGTCTTCAGTAATAAAACAGATGTTGATGATAACAGCAACCAAAAGTACATATACGTTTTAGGTGCTTTAAAGTAATCCTCTTCCCTCCCCAGTCTCCTTTTTGTCCTAGGAAGGTTTGTTAAACCTACATGTTTTTAAAATATCACGTTTCAGATAAATATATATGTATCAGCTATATTTAGCTGATGTTGATGAGTTGTTATATCTTAAAATGTTTTAAAAATCATATCCAGGGCATTTGGGGCTGAGTGGGTGATAGGATTTGCCTTTGAGAACACAATTCCTTGAACAATTATCCCAGTCCCACCTGGACGCTCTTCTTTAGTTCCAGGTGAACGTAATAACTAACATGCAGCTGGAGCCAGTCTGTACCATTACTTCAAGTCAAGGGATTGTCTTCTTTCAGAGAGTCAGAATATTCAGTAGAGCACACTGCAAGAGAGAAGCTTATCCCTCTTAAGATTGCTTGTCCTGGGACGGCCCATTGGCAGGGCTCTGTCTTACTGGGAGGAGGTCATAATGACCAGGAATATGGCTGTTCCTAGGTAGGTCGTATGGATTCTGGATATAGCTGGAGTTATGACCGCGACCTTCTTGGACCACACTGACTGTGGGCTCTAAGAAATATAGTGAAAAATGAGTTCAGAGAACAGATTAGCTTTGGTTGCCTTGTTGGAGAGGAAGAGAGTGCTGCTTAACTTGGGGAAAGGAGCTAGGGATTTATAAATCTATGACAAATACATGAGGCTTAGGATTCAGGCTTGCTCAGGAGATGGAAAACTAAGTGAATGTGCTGTCAAAATCCAAGCCTCTCGTCAACACAAAAGGATTTAAAATATCCTAGAGGTAGGAGTCTTATCAGTGAGCCCAGGGACATAAACTGGGAGAAGGCAGAAGGTGATTTAGAAACTTGTCAATGTCTCTGATTGCTTTCTTTTTTAAAATGAGATTTGTATCAACAATCAGTTGAAGTATGTGTGTGTGTGTGTGCGCGCGCGCACCCACTTTCCACCCCCGGTATTTGTTTCATATTAGTCCTGGTGTTTTTTAAAGCAGAGTTGGTACAATAATCTGTACCAACTAATAATTTTGTTGGTATATAATAATTTGTACCAACTTAATAATTCCTGCATTAGCGAGGGAGGGCAGTCCTAGGAAAGACAGTTCACCTTAGAGATGCCTTAAAAAACAACAAAAGAAGGATGTGTGGTCAAGATGGGGTGAGTGGAGAGGGCTTGCTTTTACTTCAAATGCTGCATTATTGCCCTGATTTCACTAAGTTACTTATTTGAGACACCTACCAACTTCATATATATTTTTATTAGATGTCGACAAGGATGGCACATCTGTGTACGGAGACCCCATGTGCACAGGCGACTTCATTTCTACATAGCTGCTTTCTGGAAGCTTGCAGGTGAGGATGGGTGGGTCCTTAATTGTGGCGTAAGGGTTTTCACTGCTATTCAAGGAACAAGTACTAGAACTGCACACGGATTCTTTCATGTAATCTGCAAGGCAAGAGAGAGTTCTTAGGACAAACAAGAATACAAGTCTTCATGTTAATACCAGAAGCAGACTGTAGTTGAGTTTATGTGCCTTCAGGATCCTAGGGCTGGAAAAGCCAGGATAATCCAAGATTGATTTACTTATTAAATTTGTTGAGAAGTGCTCTCCCAGGTAGGCAGAGTTCTTTTTCCAAAGAAACTTATGTTTTTGGAGGACAGGAACATTTTTATTTTTAGTAGTCAGGTATTAATTCAAGATATGCATAATATGCTTTGACATGTATTATTTAATTTTTGTAAATTCTTGCAAGGATTGCTGATAGTTGCATTTTATGAGATGAAGGCTCAGAGATATGAAGTGACTTAGCTAAAGTCACACAGCTAGTAAATGTCAGTGCCAAGACTTGAATCCATGCCTTTGGACTCCTTGGCCTGTGCATTCTGTGATGATATTCTTGTGAATTCTTCTTTTTTGAGATGTTGCCTAGGCTGGTCTCAAACTCCTGCGCTTAAGTGATTCTTCCGCCTCAGCCTCCTGAGTAGCTGGTATTATCAGTACGTGCCACCACACCTGGCTTGAATTGTTTTCGATGACTGAGAAGCTTAGGTTCAGAAGAAGCAGGCGTGCATGTTTTAGCACAGATGTCAGCAATTTGACAGCCTATAAGTGGCAGACTCTTAGCAGTATCCCTGCCCTCCAGGAGCTCATGATCAGAATAGGGTAGACTGAAGTGTAATTGAGGTGTAAAAAGCACATCAGTCTTAAGCTAGCCTTTGGAAAGTTCCTGTTTTCTAGCAAGCCTATAACGTGTTCTTGGGTTGCTTATCCTGTTCTTGTCAATGCTAACTGAAACCCATTTCAGCAGCATCTTTCTGATACTAGAGCTCATGCTTCCTCTCCTGCCACCTCTCAGTTGTATAGTTGTACCATCCCCAAGACTTCATAGTACAAAAGGATGCAGGCTGGTTTCCAAATATGAAATGAGGTACTGTAGCTTCACTGGAGGAAGAAAGGTTCTTTAGTGACTAGGAGCCACGGAAGGAAAGGGGATTCCCTCTTTCAGCCTCTATACCATTCTCCTGCACATAGTCCCAAGCAAGGCAGGATTTGCCTGGAAAGAGCAGTAAACTCTAATATAGCAGCTCTGACCTTCATCTGTGAGGCTGTGCTAGACAAGGGAACTAGACACAAGCACTGGGTTGCTTGAGTTGATAGAAGTGATCTAAAAGGCATCTCAGCACTAAATTTCTGTGAAAGGTAGCAGATGGTGAAATTCTTGGATGATCTGTCACTAGAACTACCACAGTTTACATTTTGGGTTGCTATTTATTTATGCTGTCTCCAACTTGTGAGAGTAATGAAAATGGTAAAAAGTGAAAGTGATAATGCAACTCAGTGGATGACTTAGATGTACCTTGGGACCCTGAAAGCCAGAACACTCCATATGTACAAAGTAGCTAGATGTATGCCACCACAAGTAGTCTTATTTCCCATAGAAGGCAACTGGTTGGAAGAGGATTTACTTTTCTGTTAAAGTAGATGTCCATTCTGTTGATGTTTGTTTCAGCAGGTAGTATTTCCTCAATCTTGTACAAAAATATGTTCACCCATTAGTTCCTTTAAGTGTTTACAACACTCTGTGGTATAGGTAGAGCAATAATTCTCTCTCTCCTCCTCCTCTTATTGCTTATGAGGAAGTCATTGCTTATGAGATTTAGAGTGGGAATTGACTTCCTCAGGATCACACTACTTATCAGTAGCAGAGCAAACTCTGTGGAACTAGGCTCAGAGCACTTTCCATCACAATTTAGCCCAGAAGTTGAGAGGGATGTTGGCTTTAGTCATGTCTTAAGATTGTGGCCTCTTTAGCATATGACTCTAGAGAGAAGGAGAAAATATCCTTGCAAGACACTGAACGATCTCAGCCAGCACCAGCATGGCCTAAAGGGAGGCTAGATAGGCCTAGATGCTGGTTGAGGCTCACATGGGGAAAAGGGGCTGTGGGCCCTTGACTGTGACCTGCCCAAGCCACATAAATTTGCCTCTTAGTGGGTGTTTAGTTTTTTAGTACAAGGAAGTGGTGGTAAGTCCAAGAACCCCAGCGTGGCCTATCTGTCCCACTTTGGGTTCTCTGAACTCACCAGCTAAGGAGTAAGGCAATAGGGCACAGAGCTTCTGGTTTGGAAGCTGATGACTAGTAGTATTTAAAGAAGGGCTATTGCAGCTGCCTCAACTGCATATTTTCTAACACACAAGGAATAACCACTTTACGTAGCACTTACAGTCTTCATTCCAGTTAAGTCATTTGAAACTTGTTACATCGTGAATAGGGCTGGGCAGAAAGGACTATTACAAATTTAGAATGAGGAACGTGAAGCTCAGAAAATTTGCTAATGTAATTCCTAATGTTAGTAAGTAGTTTAGTCAGGACTCAACACCATCTTCTCTTGATACCAATCAAGATGTTTTCCTTCACTACATGTCTTGTTATCCAGTGCTCCTGTCCATATCTCTAAAGGCAAACTGTATCTGCAGTAGCTCCACCTTACCCTTAACAAGGAATGTCTTTGATCTATGGGGCCAAGCCCAGCTGAGAGAAAAAGGCTAAGCTCTTAAGCTTTTTGGGGATATCCCATGACCGACTGAGTTAGGGCAGTAGGAGAGCCTTTGAAGCTCAATGCCTAAAAGAACCTCAGCCAGTTGATAGTGCCTCTTCTCATTTTCACCAGAAAAGTGAGGGCTACTTTAAAGTTTTGGGGAATAAATTGTTGGCTTTGGAGCAGGGGATGATCCTATATGGATAAAAGAGAAGTTGATGTTTGCGTGGGGGAGGGGCTAAGCTCAGGGAGAAGTATCTTCCATACAGGGGCAGAGGATGGAGCAATGCAAGTGTGTGTTGGCTGGGTGGTGAGAAAAGGGTGTTGAATTATGGACTCATCCGTACCCCATCTCTACTGGGACTGGAGAATGGGGAAGGGCTGGGCAAGCTGGAAACTCCACCTCAGGAAGCCACTTTGTTCTCCAGCTGAGTCATCTACCTGCCTGTGAGAGGGGAGGGCAGGGTGAGTGGAAGAATAACCAGCTGCTCTTAGATACTTCCTCATCCTTTTATAGCCCCACCCCTGTCCCCAGTCCCAACCCTTCAGAGCATTTTGCAAAGAAAGAGGAAGCATCAACTCAGGCTACCCAAGCTCTGGGAGTCACTCCTCCAAGGCTTGTCGTTCGCATCAGGATTGGTGGCTTGGTCCTGTAATGCCCTGGCATTTGCTCTCATCTGGTTCCTACCTCCCCACATAGTCATACACTATCAGAGACAGAGGGGGCTTATGAGATGAACTATATGTTTTCATTTTATAAAGGGAGCATCAAATCCAGAGAGAGGCAGTAACTTTCCAGGGCCACCTTGTGTGTGGGATCTGAGCCCACCTTGGCTTAAGGGGCATGCTAACCTCCACCAAGGCTCAACTTAACTGTTAGGGAAAAACCCAGGCATTGAATATCCATCTCTTGCTTCTTGGCTTGCTACTATTAATAGAAGGCCACACTGCTTCTTCTCTTCCTGGGCCATAAATTAGCATCTTTCTCTTGATAGAGAGATAGGAGGGAGGAGGTCTTGGGGTCAGAACACTGGCTTTAAAAATAATCTTCTGGATGTCATTGGGCTCCTAATTACCTAAGCCCCAAGTTTATGCAAAAAGAAACTTGGAAGTTAGATGGCAAGGAGCACACGGGCGGTGGGGGGGGGAAGTGGCAGCAACAGTGGGCTCAAGGATTGCAGCATCATAAAGGCAATGGAGAATAGCTGGGAGGATTTCTTCTTTAGCAGTTTGAAATGGCTGACAATTGAACACCAGGCAGTTTGTTGCAGAATCATTGTGCTGGGGGGAGAAGGGGAAATAGAAGGGTGTTGAGCAGTGTAAGTGGTCTCACTGAACCTCCAGGATGACAGTGAGTGGAGTTCTTCAGTAAGTAACAAGGGAAAGGGCAGGCATTGACTAAGGCTTTTATTTTATTTTATTTATTTTATTTATTTTTTGAGACGGAGTCTCAGTCTCGCTCTGTTGCCCAGGCTGGAGTGCAGTGGCTCAATCTGCTCACTGCAAGCTCTGCCTCCTGGGTTCACGCCACTCTCCTGCCTCAGCCTCCTGAGTAGCTGAGACTACAGGCGCCCGCCACCATGCCCGGCTAATTTTTTGTATTTTTAGTAGAGACGGGGTTTCACTATGTTAACCAGGATGGTCTCGATCTCCTGACCTCGTGATCCTTCCACCTCGGCCTCCCAAAGTGCTGGGATTACAGGTGTGAGCCACTGTGTCCGGCTACCTAAGACTTCTAGAATGTCAGAGATTGAAAGGGCCTTAGAGATGCTGCTAGTACAACCCCATTGTTTTATAGTGGAAGAAACCAAGACCCAGAAAACAGTGCTGTGACCTAGTCAGCACCACACAGCAAGAACTAGGACTACAACCCATATTCCTTAACTCCTAGGCTAGGGCTTTTTCCCCCACTGAGTTCAGAGAACACTGAGACTCTTAATTCTTAGTAGTTCTGATTTGGTTTGCCCCAGTAGTTTCAGGAACTAGTTTCATTTGTGCTACAGACTAGCTTATTAAATGTTTATTTGGGGGGCGTTAGCCAATTAGTGGGATTTATTCCATGTTTTGGTAAGTATTGCTGTAAAGTTCTGAACTGTGACATTGTATTTTCCTTTTTTTCAGTTCTTATTCTGATGTGTTGGTCCCCAACACCTGCTGGTACATTTGCTTACATAGCTCTCTTTTCTCTTTAAAGGATGATTGTAGCCAGAGTGGTAAAATAAAATCTGGCTGGCTGCCTGCTGAGCCCTCCCCTGCACTCAGAGGTCAGATATGTGATTCTACGAAATAGGAATGAAATGTATGCTGAGGCAGAGACACTGCTTTCCTGAGCTTTGTTTTACATGTGTCTTTTTTTACATGTTAAGCTTTGAGCTTTGTTGTATATGCGAATTTGAAAGTAACCACCCTAATCACAATGTACAGGACAACACAGTGCATAGGAAAGTTGTGTGTTCAGTTATTGGAGTTTCTGGGCCTGAGTTTATTCACGCTTGATTCATGCGTGGTCTTGAGCTAGAAAGGCCCTTAGAGATCTTTCTGCCCAATCCCCATACCTTTTAGAGAAAGAAACTGAGGTGCCAGGTCATAGTCATGAAATAGTAGAACTGTTCTTTGTTTTCGGCCTTACCTACTGTTCTTCATTTGGATGATTTAAGTCAAAACACACAGAAAATTGCCAAAATAATGCTTCCAAGGGAATGTCTGTTGGCTGGCTGGGAGACTGGGGATGACCTTTTGTCCTCAGACAGTTCTCTTGGGCTGTGCATATCCTAACAAAGGCTGATAGTGACTCAGCCTCTTGTTCAGAACGCAGTACTCACCACCACCCCCTACCCTGAGCTCACCCCACATCTAATAACCATTTCCCTAAAAGGACTGTAGACGACTAGCTGTTCTTGGTTAGGGAATGGTTGTGTCTTGGTGTATGTAAAGCTAGGTCCGAAAGACTAGAACAGTAATCAGGGACATCTGGGTCAGTCTAGACCAGTGTTTGGGGAATAAGCTGCATAAGGATACCCTGAGGGTGCTCTTCATACATGCAGATTCCAGGGCCCCACTCTAGATCTGCATCAGAGTTTTGAGGAGATGGGGCGTGAACATCTGTATTTTTAACAAGCTTTCCAGGTGATTCTGGTACACTGTTAGATTTAGGATATGCATTGGGACCTTTGCTGTCGTATCTCAGTTTGGCTTAAGCTCTTTTTTTTTTTTTTTTGAGACAGAGTCTTGCTCTGTTGCCTAGGCTGGAGTGCAGTGGCGTGATCTTGGTTCACTGCAACCTTTGCCTCCCGGGTTCAAGCAATTCTTGTGCCTCAGCCTCCCAAGTAGCTGGGATTACAGGTGTATGCTACCATGCCCAACTAATTTTTGTATGTTTAGTAGAGACAGGGTTTTGCCATGTTAGCCAGGCTGGTCTTGAACTTCTGACCTCAAGTGATCTGCCCACCTCAACCTCTCAAAGTGCTGAGATCACAGGTGTGAGCCACTGTGCCTGGCCTTAAGCTGTTTTAAATAGACCTCCGAGACAAAAGAATAGCCCCATTACATTAGTACCACCTTTACAGTATGCAAAAACACTTCCCATCTGTGATTTTATTGGTTACTCATGATAACCTTGTTAGACAATGGGACAGGCATTAGACAATAGGACAGGCAAAATTATCCCAACTTTGCAGATGAGGAAACAGCCTTGGAGAGCTCACAGTCTAAGGTCACAGTTAATAAGCAACAGAGTGTCAAGTAACAGAGTTCCAAAGCCCCCTATTTCACACATTCTGGCATTTAAACCTAGGGCAGGACCTGACCTTTCATCTTTGGCTTCACCTGTAGACTTCCTAGAGGGATGATCCAATTTGCAGTTCCCATGTGTTAGGGATTTGTCTTGGCTTCTCTGCTCTTGGAGGCAGAGATCTCTTGAGGTTGGAGTGCCATACAATATTAACACTGCATATCATTTTCATTCCTTGTGCCCCCAGAAAGCCAGCAGGTGCAGGGTGGCATTCCTTGCTAGTGCAACGACAGGAGGCCTCTGGGGCAGGTAGATCAACTTTATTTCAGATTTTATAATCAATTTAACTCGTACTAATTGGTTGGATAATGACGCTTTACATTTCCGAAGACATTTAGTTGGCATCTATAAAAAACCCACAAGCATTTGCTAAGCAGGTGCAACTGAAATCGAAAGATGAATTCCATTAGTATTATGATTGTTCCTCCTGGGCACAGCTACCCAGCAGCCCCAGGCCCTGTGGTCTTTTGACCTTTTGTGGGGGCAGACACTCGCAGTTTCTCTCAATTGGAATTCCTGGCCATTTCAGATCTGCACTCTTTATCTTGCTAAGCCCTCTGTAATAAGACATCGGGATTGGATACTCTACCTTTGAAGCCTTTGTCCATAATGTATGTGTTCTGACGTCTATCCATTCCACAAGCACCTGTGTAAAAATAACGTAAGGCAAGAAAATATGGGGGTGAGGTTTACTTAGACTGCTTGTGTTTGTTCTTTTTTCTTGCTTTTCCCCACTTTCTCCCCTACCCAGAAAATAGTTGTTTATTGCTAGAAAATGATTCTGGGTTTAATCTACCTGAAATTATTTTGATAAATGATTCTGGGTTTAATCCACCTGAAATTGTTTTGATTATAGGAATTCTTAAAAGGCTCATAAGCATTAAGGTGAACTACAGCGACCCCTGACATATTCAGCACTCCTTCCCTTTAACCTTCACCCTAGGGGAATGTCTTTCAGAAAGTAATAAAAGGCCGTTCTGATGCCACCTGCGTTCCCTGCAGGTGAAACTCCAGGCTCCAAGGGTATAGGATAAGGAATGAAGCAGAACCAGTTCTTAGCTTGAGGGAAAGTTGTAAGACATTACAAATCACAGTTCTGTTGGAATTTGGCATGGGTTTGAAGATAATATTTATCACCTCTCAGCTCTGGTCCTGTCTGTCCTCTCCTGGATCCAAGGCTTATCTGAGGGGAGCCAGAGAGAAAGAGGGAGACAGGTGGCTGAGGTTCTTGATTAGTCGTCTTTGTAGGATGTGCAGACATTCCCTCCCATAGCCAGTTCTCTTAGTTACTCATTTTTTGGGGTGGACCATTTGCACATAATGTAGAGTTGTTTTTGGAAAGTATTACCAGTGTTTTCAGCTCCAAGGATTCCTTTCTACCTTTTGGCTGTCAGTTTTTTCCTAAGCTCCAACAACGCATGATGGCCCTGAGCCTCAGCCAGAGGCTTCAGGGACTAAGCTTGGGTTCTTTGCTACTGGTGATCCCAGAAAAGAAATTGTTTGGCATTTCTAGGTTAGGACAGTAATGACTGGCTCAAAGAGCAATTTTTTCTTCCAGCTTTGAACCGAGGACACAGTACCAAGCGAGGCCTGCAGCAAGTACTTACTAAAACACAGTTTGACATTCCATGACTCTTCCCAGTTTCTCACACTGAAGACCATCCTGTTGCTATTTAGATGCCTCCCTATAGCTCCTCTACATAGAATTCCCGTGTTGAATTTGAAAGAGTCTACTCCCATCTGCCTACCTTCCACACATTACTGAGGGATACAGCAGAACCAGGCCTAAGTTTTTCTTTCAAGTTTGCTATTTTTCTTTTCTGAGACGGGGTCTCGCTCTGTCACCCAGGCTGGAGTACAGTGGCGCAATCTCCGCTCACTGCAACCTCCACCTTCCAGGTTCAGTGGATTCTCCTGTCTCAGCCTCCCGAGTAGCTGGGACTACAGGCATGTGCCACCACTCCCAGCTAATTTTTTTGTATTTTTAACAGATGGGGTTTCACCATGTTGGCCAGGCTGGTCTTGAACTTCTGACCTCACGTGATCTGCCTACCTCAGCCTCCCAAAGTGCTGGGATTACAGGTGTGAGCCACCTCACCCGGCCTCAAATTTTTTCTGAAAGTTGTATAGGTACCTGTGTCCTTCAGAATCATGACTGCCACTGCCTATATGCTGGCATTAGTTCAGCACTTTATACTTTATACAAAGGACTTCCTTTGCCCTCCCTGAGGGAAGGTGGCTAGGGCATTAACTTTTCCTTTTTACAAAACAGGGAACAGGCCCAAAGAGCAGCAGTGACTTGTCCAAAACCACACTGGCAAGTGAGAAGCTGAGTTACAGTTACAGCCCACATCTCTCCAAGTATTCTCTCGCATTGGACACCAGCCTGCCTGGGTGTAAGACAAATGCCAGCGCATGGTGCTCTGGTTACACTAGTTGAAGAGTGAGATCTGTAAAGCAGGGAGAAATCTGGCCTGGCTCAGAGGATGCTCCCTTGTGGAAAGAGATACAGGGTGGTGGTGGTGGGGCTGTGTGGGTGTATATGTTGGGGGAGTGGGAGAGATTATAGTTAGTGGGGTTATTAAATGCCCTGGATACTATCCAGGGGACCCACAGCTAAGAATACAGCCTCCTGAGTATAGGCCCAGGGTCCATGCATCCCATGCCTGCTCAGTGGGCAGATGAATTTCACCCTTCCTCGTGTTACTGGACCCAGGGACCTGCAGGGGTTGGTAGAGCAGCTCAGTTTCCTTAGAGTTCTAGAAGCCACCTAGAGCCTGAGGTCAGGCCTAGAGTTGTCTAGTGTGCCAAGGCCCTGCCCCAGTGTGCCCCAGAGGAGCCACTTTGTAGGGAGGCCACATTCTCTGTTCATTCATTGCGCTTATTCCTATGATACCTTATGTAACTCCTACCCACATGTTCCCATCTCAGAGCTAACTTTCCAAGTCTCTTGTGTGTGTCTCTCCCAAGCCACCAGGTTTCAGCCCAGGCTGTACTCAGTACATGAGTACAGATGATGTTGGTTGATACATCCTGCCCCAGCCTCTGCAGATCCCTGTTTGACAACCCTACCCTGTGATCTGAGAAAGCTTGGCTTGGGCCACTGGGGTTTCTGGAGTCTGGGAAACATTGGACTTTATTAGCCAGAGAGCTAACTCCCTCTTATCCACTCCAACAGGGCCCAAAGAACCCCAAAGATGTCACCATCCCCAAGTCATTTTTGAATGATGTTGGGTTGTATTTTGTGGCCTGTAGGGAGGGCAGTTTTGTTGTATCTTCTCCACCCTAAGTAGCCCGTTTGTCCACATCCACCATTCACTGTGGGAACAGAATGGGTGATGGGGAAGATCCAGACAGGTTTCCATCTTTAGATAGGGGATTGAGCTGGTAGACATGTTAGGAGGGAAGAGGGCTTAAAAGGGAGAGTTCTGGGACCATGGGGTGGAGGTCAAGGTGCAGGGATGGGGATTAGGGCAGGTGCTGGGTCTGGTCTGGCATGAGGGGGTGGAGGGTAGGGCTGGGGTCTGACCTGGTGAGTGTGGCTCAGCGGGGTGGCTGAGGTGTCTAAGTTCAATGTAGAAGTCCTCGGGCGGATACCTGGCCTCCAGGGCACTGATCTGGAAATGGGAGTCTAGTGAGAGGAATGACAGGGAGGAGCCATTATTCCCAGGGCCCTGGTATGGCAGGGAAGAGGGTAGAAAGTACACAAATGGGCCAGGGTCAGGGTGAGGCAGGCTGGGAGGACTTGGGGGCCTCTGTGTATAGCATCCAGAGGGGCTGGGGCCAGGGGCTCTGTTAGAGCCAAGGTCATCTGCGTTGTTTCCCCTCTCCCTCCCTCCCTCCGTTCCTTCCTCCCTCCCTCTGCAGGAATTAGTGCTCCTCCACCAGGGAGGAGGCAGGGGAAAGAAGCCCTTGAAAGGAGTGCCTTGGTAGGGCCTGGGTCAGGCAGAGGTTCCTATCCAGATGGTGAGTGTCTTTTGCTTCCATCTAGATTCCCTACATCCTGGTCCTGGTTTTCTCCCTTGTGAAAAACCTGGCCCTGGTTTTCTCCCTGGTCCCTGGGTCATAGCAGGGACTTAGCCCTAATATAGTAATGGAAAGGGATTCTAGGGCTTCATCTGCTTGTGAGAGCCAAAATTTCTCCCTGGGGGAAACCATGTTCAGGACTCATAACCCTTTCCCTTCAAGCTGGGTCCCTCTCAATATGGAAGAAGAATAGGGTGGGACATGATGGTGGGGACCAGACTCAAACCACTACTGACCTAACACGTTCACATAGCTGTAGGGGGTCCAGCCTGCTGTGTCTCTGTCAAGGGACTTGTTACTGAGCTGTTTGGAGAGTAGGAGAGCCAGTTAATATATAGTGCCCCAGGTACCCCTCCCCAGTCTTCACTTTGCGTAGCTTCAGTGCACGCACCCTGTGATAATCCTGACCCACCTGGGTCCTAGGCCATTGAAAGAAAGGGCGAGCTAGGTGTTCCATGACAGGCCACCATGGTGTGGTTGATGCCAGTGGGAACAGAACATACCCCACCCCAGGTGTTGGGCTGAAGTTGTAGGGTTCCCAGCCCTCCTGGGGTAGCTTGAGCCAAGCTGGCCCTGATAGAGGAAGCAGATTGGCTGGGGGGTGGGGCTTAGCTTTAGGAGAGGGGCCTCTGGTGATGTCTCAGCTGCAACATGAGGCCATCTCCAGCACAGAGGGAAGTCTTGAGGCTGCCTGCAATGTCACTGTTACCTCTGCCACCTGATCTTGATTAGGGCTGAATGTGAGATTTTCCTTTTCCTGTGACCAAAGGAAAGCTTCAGAATAGAGTATCTTGAGGTTTATGTTGTCGTCTTTCCTTTCTCTGCACTTTCACAGCTGCCCTTCATATGAGGCAAGGATGGTTATCCTCATTTTACAGATGGCGACCTGAGTCCTGACTTGTGTGCTTTGCTTGTGAACACACAAGGAGTCAGTGACAAAGCTGTGTCTGGAACTCAGGTCTCAGCTCCCAGTGCCATGTCCTTTCCATGTCATCACAGCTGCCTGCCTCTGCTGCAGATGCCCTATCTGTTAGACTGAGGGGTCCTTAACCACATAGAGCCACTCTGGGCCCCTGGGTTGAGGTGACCCAGAGGGTCACCAAGTTGGCTACTCTGCAGTAATTCCAGCCCCTTACCAAAAGAGGGTGGAGGCTGAGAGTGGTCTTGGGGTGTTGGCTTGATAGTGGTTGCCCTTGAGGCTGTATATCTGTGTTACTGTTGCTGGACCAGGTCTGTAGCCAATGGTCATTCTCCACGGGACAGGGAAGAAAGGACTCGTAGATCTCTAGGGCATAGCCCTGGACAGTGAAAGCCATGCTTTTGTCCCTGAATGGGTATTATGGGAAGCTAGGAATCCTGAAATTCCCACTCCCACCATGGCCCTGCTCCCCACTGTTCTGTGTCTGTGGGCATGGGCACAGGTGGGTATCCAGAGGTATGCAGCATGAGCCTCTCAGACCTGTCCTCGGGGACTGTTCATCCTCACTTCTTGTTTCCCGCTCTGCCTGGTGTGAGTCTGGGCACATTAAGGGAGCTCTCATATGTATTATCTACACATAGGTGCGGAGACATCCTTGCCCAAGGGCCTGTGAGTATAAGAGGACATCTTGCCAACAGCCAGGGTTATGCTGGAAGCTGTCAGGGAAGGTCCTGTCCAGAAGGGTGCACACCTGCCATGAAGACCTACAGAACTCACTGTCCACAGAACACTGGCTGTGGCTGAAGTTTGGGTTCCACATCCGTTGTGTTGATTGAGATTGCAACAAATGGTTATGAGTGGGTACTGATGACATGGTTATGTTTCAGATAACCTATTGTTAGGTAGTTATCTGAATAACAGTAGTTACTCTATAATATGTCAGTTGCACACATTGTGTTGGTAGCATACTGCAGTGATTTGTGATAGGTGGTCTAGTTTTTTTCTTTTTTTTTTTTTTTGAGATGGAGTCTTGCTCTGTCGTCAGGCTGGAGTGCAATGGCACGATCTCAGCTCACAGCAGCCTCCACCTCCTGGGTTCAAGCAATCCTCCTGCCTCAGCCTCCCAAGTAGCTGGGATTACAGGCGTGAGGCACCACGCCTGGCCTACAAGGTGGTCTGGTGTTTTGATTACATGCTGACATGTGGCAAAAGTGTCTACATGATTATAGGTGATAAAGCTAATACGTAATTACATGACTTGGTACCAGTTGGTTACAGGGTGCAGGGGTACATGTTATAGTGAGTGATGCTGTGGGTTGGTTACACAGCACTTGGCTCCACATAACATGCTGGCTCCATTACATGCTTCACAGAGTGTTTACATGTACCATGGATCACAGGGTTGCTTTTAATGTATTGGTGGTCAGTTCTACATGGACCCTCCATGTGGGGGATGCAGTTCCTTCCTGGGCAGAGGTGAGGGTTAAATGAGAGGGCAGTGAGTGGGGGCTGGGGAATCAGGGGCCCGGTACCTTGGTGGGGCTGTTCCTGTCCAGAGTGCTGGCCTGGCTGGTGGCAGGCCCCCCACATGCCAGTGCGTGGTAGCTGGAATTGGAAAAGCAGTGGGCATGGCTGCTACTTTGAGACAAATCTGGGAAGAGAACAAGGTGCCACATACCATCATACCCCTGCCCTTGGTATGAGATACCCCCAGTACTAATGCTTGGGCTGGGAGCCTTGAGAGAGCCCTGCAAAGACAAACAGCCAAGTACCCCATCCCCCAAGCTTCCTGGCATCCACTACCCCTACCGAAATCTGGAGAGCCTGATTTGCTTCTTCCCTTATGCTGGTCCTCCCTGCAGCATGGCAGAATGCAGGATAGGCTCGCCAGTGCCTGGGCGGGGCACCATCAACTGGAGCCTGGATGGGGCATGTTGGCTTTGATAGCTTTACATGTTTCTGAGTCCCTATTTAGGGCTGGACTCCTGCTTCCTTCTAGGGTCACATCCTGGTAATGAGATCATAAAGAGAACCTCACTCCTCTTGACTCCGTTCTTCCCTCCTAAGGATTCCAGAACCTCTCCATAGGGCCGGGGAATACCAGAGGAATGGCATAGGAAACCCTAGCCAACCTTCTCAGTATAGTCATAGAAGAAAATCCCCAAATCTCCCGTGTGGGGGATGTCTGCTTTGGCTGTAGTGTGGCATGTAGACCAGGAGCTCCTTGAAGGCATGGTGTGCACTGGCCTGCCTCTGTCTACCCTGCAGTGCCTAGCATGAAGCTGGACATACAGAAGGCAATACTTAGCAGGAATGGGCTGAAGTGATTTGGGTTTTCTAAGCACAAGGTCCAGGAGGCTGCAGATGAGCCATGCGCCATGGAGCCACCTGGAGAGAACTGTCACCTTGTGCCCACCCAGACGGGCCCAGCCTCGCATGGTCCATGACTATAGGGCAATTTCAGAGCATTTTGGCCTCTACTTTTTAGCCAAATATGAAGCAAAAAACCTTTCTTATTTCCAAGGCAGCAGTCCAGGGTTCAGGGGAAATGAAGGATATCGCCCAGCAGCCCTACCTTGACCCCACTCAGACTCCCAAATAAAATGCCTATTGGAGCTGTTAACCACATTCGTGGATGCACTGGGCTCTGGCACACTTGCCAGAGGGACATTGTTCAAACTTTCAGACCTCCCCCAAGTCAGGTAGTGTCCCCTTCCACTGTACTAATAGGGCCCTCTCTAACTGGGAAGGAGGGTTGTCCTGAGGCCTTCACCAGGGAAACAAATGGACAAGCTCTGGGCACTGGGCTCCAAGGTCTAGTCACCTGAGGTGGTACAGGCATCAGGTTGGGGAGACGGTCCCCTGGAGAGCTTAGGAAAGTGACTGGTTAGTGTGGGTGACCCTGAGGCCGAAAGCTGGTGGGAAGGATAGGGAAGCTCTGGGAAAATGGGAGGAGGCTCCCAACCATAGCTGCTCAGAGCTAGGGACTCAGGAAACAATTTCCTCTTGGAACCCCAGATACCTTTTCTAGGTAGGCTCCTGCTCCCCATCCCCACTGTCACTCTAGGGGAGACTGAGCTTCTACATCCAGCCACAGCAGTCAACCCTACAGGTACAACCATTCCTGGGGTGTGTGTGTGGAGAGGAAGAGGAGGAAGGACAGGAGCATGGCCCTTACCTGAGAGGGAGTAGTCGGTGCTGGTCATCCTCATGGCAGGTGTGTAGGAGACGCGGGGAGCCAGGTCTCGGCCCTTCTCTTTCTGCCGCCGCCGATGCCAGGCAAATAGGCCCAGCAGCACCACAATGAGGAATAACAGGAGCATGATGCCTGTGACAGCACCCACCGAGTGCCGCTCTGCACCCAGTGCTGGGCTGATCTTGGTGTAGGGATTCAGCTCCTCCATCATGAGGGCAGCTGCGGGCAGAGGGAGGGCCTGAGCCTGGGGCTGGCCTGCTTGCACTTCAGGTCTCCTGGGCCCGGGCTCAGATGCCCGTAACCCCTCTAATGTTAGGAGACCTGGTTCTGGCCTTGGCCTGATTTCCTCAGTCTCTACGTGACTACCCCCAGCCCTCACTGTGCCTTCGTCCCTAAAGGGGTGGGAGTCCCAGGGTCATGACAAGGAGCAGTTGTGACTGTGGATGTGAAACAATAACAAATATTATTTTACTGTGTTCCAAAAATGAGTTAACAGATACTAATTCATTTACTCTTCAGCAGCCCTATGAAGGGATTAGTATTTTCCTTTCACAGATGAAAAAACCAATTTTACCAAAGGTTAGGTAATGTGCCCAAGATTACATAACCTGTAATTGGTGGAGTCAGGAGAAATTGAACACAGCTCCTCTCCCTGCTTCCTAATTGTGTGGCTCAGAGTCCCTGGTTTGCTCGTTTGTAACACGGGGACAATAGCCCCACCCTCCCCAGTCATTGTGAGCACCAAGTGATAGACTGGCAAGGAAAGCTCTAAGTACTGTGCTATTATTTCCAGGTTTACTACCCGCAGGACCCCTCTTGGTGATGTATGTGAGGGCTGCCCCTGCCTTCCATGCTGATGCTTAGTCTAGGGGGCTGTCCTGCCAGGCCCGCAGTATCTGGACTTCTTGACTGTTGGCTGCTGGCTGAACTGAGCTGGCCAACATCACTAGGGAGGTAAATGTGCTGCATTATCGTTCTCAGTGATTTATCCTCAGAATGCAACGGAAATCTGTCTTTTGGCTCCTTTTCTGTAATGTGGATAATTGAGAGTCCATTTTCATCCCCCATGTAGAACCAACATGTTTGTAGCACATTATATAACAAAGCCAGCATTTATTGGAGTGTTCACTTATGGGCCAGGCACCATGCTGAGTCCTTTACTCATACTGTCTCAACTTGATTCTCACAGCCTGACCTTGGGACTCCATCCCCTTTAGGCCCCATGAGGTGTTGTCCGACTGTAGGGCTAGAGCCCAGGTTGAGCCCCTTTGGGCTCCTCAGCCTTCAGAGTAACCTTGTGTTATGGGGGAAGACAATTAATCTACTCTTCCCACTTTGCACATGGAGTAACAGGCCTAGCAAAATCAAATAACCTACCCAAGGACACCTAGCAGGTAAGGCAGAACTAGAACTTGGCAGATATTCTAACTTGGTCTGGTGACCTTTCCATAGTACTAGCTTGTGGCTACCCTTGCTTGGCTCATGGGAAACTTGCCAAGGGGAGGCTGTGACTGAGAGACTGCCTGCTCCTTATGCCTCTCCAGCTCTTGGAGCCTCTGCAGCCCACCCTATTCCTGCTGTCCTCACAAATGTGAATAAAGGCAGGTGTCATCAAATCCAGCTGTTCCAGTTGGAATCTCCCTAGAGCCTCCATGGGGCCCTTTCCACAGAGCCCAGGGGCTCTGCCACCTGTGTATTACCTTGGTCACACCTGATTCCTTTGAAGCCAGGGCTGCAGTAACAGGTGCCGGTGACATGGTCACAGGTGGAGTTGTTCATGCACTCACATAGCTGCTGACACCCATAGCCAAAGGTTCCTGGAGCACATCCTGTGTGGCACAGAGAGTTAGGGTAGAGGACCCACTCACTCTCCACCCCTCCCATTCCATGTGTAGACAGCTATGGCAGTAAGCCTGTTCTGCCTCCCACCGAGTGAAGCCTATTCCCTTAGCTCCTGTTGTGCTTTGGCTAGATACTTGGGGGTGGACAGAGCATTTATAGCACTGAGTGGGGGACACAGGGACAGAGGAGGAGAGAGCAGGGCCCACTCACCCCTACTTCCTCCTCATGCAACACATTTCAGCAGTATCTTCCACCTGCCAGGCCCTAATCTGAGTGCCATAGGGACTTTAAAGAATAATAAAAAAAGATCTGCCTCCCACTATTCTCTCATTACCTGCTATGACCTCTGCCCTGCCCTAAATGCCCCCCATCTCCTCCCAACTGACGGGAGAAATTCTTCAAACAATAATGTAGGCATGACATTCCTCAGCAGTTTTCCTTGGAAGTTGCCCCCAAAGTCAAGGGACCAAGGGGTACAGAGCCCTGAGTGAGTGGACCTTGAAGCGGGAGGCATCCTCTGCAGGAGGCTGGAGCCCAGCAGCATCACCCAGGATCAGGGGTCAGGACAGCTTACTCTGCTCACAGTGTTGCCCGGTGAAGCCTGTGCGGCAGGTGCACTTGCCACTGATGTGGTCACAGCTGGCGCCATTCTGACACTGGCATACACGCCCACAGTCCTTCCCAAAAAATGCTGCTGGGCAGCCTAGAGAAACAGGATTTCCAGTCATGAGAGTTGCTGCTGGGTGAGGATAAGGGGTGCAGCGGGAACCAGACCTGTCTTCTGTCTTTTTTTTTGCTGAACATGGGATGAAGACTAGTGAGGCCCTGCACCAGAGCTGTCTCCCTGCTCAGGATCTTCATGCTGAAGGGGCAGGGGCTAGGTGATCTTTGCCTTTTCAAGACAGAGGGGATGTGGAACCACAGGCCAGGCTAGGGTCTCCTTCCTGTGTGGCCACAGGCTGCTCCTCCCCACTCTGGGCCCCACTGTCCAAGGAGGGTCTGGTCTTGGTGATTGCTGGGGTACCTTGCAGCCCCGACCTTCCAGGACTTTGGGCTTGTCAGTCCCCTGAATCCAGTCAGGTCTGGAGCTGCCCCTGCAGAGCTCCTCAGTTCTCACGGGGGCAGGAGTCAGGTACTAATCCTGGGGCCGCCTTCCTTCTTCCCTCCCTGCTGGTCTGGACAATGCCGACACTGGCCAGTAGGCCGCAGCATGGGATTCTAAGTGGCTGGGAGGCCAGGAGGTGGGGCTTACGCTGTGTGCAGAAGAGTCCAGTCCAGCCAGGGGTGCAGTGGCAGGCCCCGTCCTCGGCGCTGCAGCTCGCCCCGTTGTGGCAGCTGCATGTGTGGAAGCAGGCAGGGCCCCAGAACCCGGGTGGGCAAGCTGGGACGTGGGTGAAATGCAGAGGGTGAGGGGAAGGCGGAGAGGGGCAGACGGAGAGGGAGAAGAAGGGGGAGTACACGTCAGAGCCAAGATGCCAGGATGGACCTGGCTGACATTTCCTGGCTTTCAGTGGCTTCACACATTGTTCCCAGAATTCCTGCACTTACCTCTTGGCTTAGTTACCCAAGATTCCCATTAAGCCCAGATTCTCTACCCACTCTCCAAGTGTTTGATGCTGACTCAGCAGGGCTCTGAGGGCCCCTGAGCCTCCCCTCTCAGGGGACTGATTTGGAGCATGCGGGTAAACACTGTGGTTTGCCATGTAGGTACTGTGTGTGCTTCCCCACGAGAATGGGGACTTTCCTAGGGCAGGAGCTCTCTCCTCTCAGTTGGTGAGCTCCTGACAGCGGAGCCTATGTCTCCTCATCAGAATGGAAATTCCCTCAGCCATCTAACTAGGACCTCCCGGAGGGTACTGGCTAGGTCTCACCCATCAGACAAGGAGCTCCACAGGGTCTCTGTCCTTAGTTTGGGGGCTTCTGGAGAGAGGCTGTTCCCTTCACATCAGATTGGTGCACTTTACATGAACAGCCTCTAGGACATCATTCACATGGGCCACCCAGAGGGCACCGTACTCTCCTGAAGTGGCTGCCCTGGCCTCATCTCACTTCGCTACTCCCAAACTCAAGCATGCCGTTGCCCCTCCTCTTCCCCATCCAAACTCAGGGGCTACTCCTTGCCCAGGTGCTAATGGAGCATTGAGCCTCAGAATTCATAGCATTAATGGTACTATCAACAATATCAATACCTTTGATACCAGTAGTTAATACCAATGATCAATCCTAATAATCCATCATGTTAGCTATAGAGCTAAATGGGGCTCTTTCCTACATGCAGAAGGAGATTTCATCCCTCGAAGTGAAGGCACCAGGACAGAGAGGTTTTGGGCAAGAAAGGGAGAATTTTTGGGCCTGACTCCAGGTAAAGGCATTCCCAGGTAGTAGCAACTTACCTTGTGAGCAGTCCTTGCCAATCCATCCAGGAAAGCACTGACAGGAGCCATCGATAGGGCTGCAGGTCCCATTGTTGGCACAGGAGCAAAGCTGGGCACAGTCCTGCCCAAAGTGTCCTCCAGCACACACTGTGGGCACAGGGCAGCCTGGCACCCATCCTCCCACCTGTGTTCCTCTGACCTCCACCCACAGCCTCATCCCTAGAACTTCCCAAGCCACAGCCACGATCACCCAGGGGTCATGGATCTGGATGGAAACCGTGCCCACCTTGGTACCCTCGTCACCCTTCTCCATTTGCACATAAATGAGTTGCCCCTCTCATGCCTACAGCTGCATTCTTCAGAAGGCTCTATTATGATTGCCTTTAAGAACAGCCTGAGGCCCATGGAGGTAGAATCACCTGACTTAGGCCTCACAGATGAGAAGTGGGAGGCTGAGCACTATACTTCTGGACTCACAGTCCAGTGCTCCCTGTGCTGTTCCACAGCCTTCTGCTTCCATTACTACTTTCACCAACATCACAGATTACACAACCACAAGGGTAGAGAATGTGTACAGCTGGACAGAGAGGGATAAATGTTGTGTGGCAGGCCTGCCTGCGGTTTGACTGTTAAAGGACCAGCCCTGAGTGTCTGTCCCTGCCCGCCTCTTTCCTCTGACCTGTTGCTCAAGCCTCTCAGCTCAGCATCCTCCTCAGAAAAGCCCTCCTGAGTTCACAAGGCCCTCTCCACCACTGGTATTTCCAATTTGAGTCACTTGGAGGATTTTGGTCACAGACCTTCCTGGAGGAGTCACTCCTTTGTCCCTGGAGGAAGAGCTGGTTTCCTCAGTCAGGCTGCAAAGCTCTTTTAGGACTAGGCTTGAGTATTCGTTGAGCACTTAACCTTTTATTTCCCCTTGCAATTCATCCCCCACCTGCTTCCTACAGCTTGAGCTCTCTAAAGCACAGCTTTCTTCATGGCACTCCTATGTCCTGCTCAGAGAGCCTCAGTGGGTTCCCATTGCCACAAAATAAAGTCGATCCTGGAGAGCAGCACAGAGGATGATGGGAATGTGTTGATTCTTGAAGATACATGACTTCCTCAGGGCCCAGGTCTCTCACATCTTGGGCTGAAACCCTCTGCTTTACACCACACTGCCTCATATTGGTAGTTCTTCCCCAGCCAGACTGTGGGCCACTAGTGGCTAGGATCTGCATCTACTCAGTGCCTCTCCTGGACATGATGTGGTAGTTGAGACAAATAATAAAGGCAGTACGGTGGACCAGACTCTCCAGTCCAAAGCCTTGGATTTAGGTCCAAGTTTTCTTTATGTATTCAACAAACATATACATGACACTTAAATGCACCAGACACTGTTCAATGTGCTTCACAAATACAGGCATACCTCAGAGATGTGGGTTTGGTTCTAGATCACTGCAAGTGAATATTGCAATAAAGCAAGTCACAAATGTTTTGGTTTCCCAGAGCATACAAAAGTTATGTTTACATTGTACTGTACTCTATTAAGTGTGCAATAGCTTTATGTCTAAAAAACAATGTACATGCCTTGATTAAAAAACACTTTATTGCAAAAAAAAAAATGCTGACACAGACACAAAGTGTACACATGGTGTTGGAAATATGGCACCGACAGGCTTGCTTAAGGCAGGGTTGCCACAAACCTTTGGTTTTTTGTTTCAAGACAGAGTCTCACTATGTTGCCCAGGTTGGAGTGCAGTGGTGCAATCTTGGCTCACTGCAACCTCTTCCTCCCAGGTTCAAGCGATTCTCCTACCTCAGCCTCCCCAGTAGCTGGGATTATGGGCGTGCGCCACCACGTCCGGCTAATTTTTATATTTTTAGTAGAGACACGGTTTCACCATGTTGGCCAGGCTGGTCTCGAACTCCTGACCTCAAGGAGTCCACCCACCTTGGCCTCCCAAAGTGCTGGGATTACAGATGTGAACCACTGCACCCGGCCAAACCTTTAATTTGTAAAAAACAAGAAGATGTAGTTTCTGTGAAGCACAATAAAACAAGGTATGCCTGTATTTAGTTCACTTAATCTTGGAATACTCTTATTATGTAGTCTCATTATGCCCTATCATTAACTCTGCTTTATAGATGAGAAACTGAGGCAGGTTAAGTAACTTGCCCAAGGTCACACAACTAGGAAGTTGTACCGCTTGCTGGCTAAGTGCCTTTGAGCAAACCACAACACCTGTCCTAGTCTCTGTTTCCTCATCTTTGAGGTGGGAATGGGAGCCCTCACCGACTGTCCTAGGGCCATGGTTAGTAGCTGTGGCAGGCTGGCTGATTTGGGGCCCTGTGCTTCCCCTGGCAGAAACCTTAGTTCCCTTCCAGGAAGTTCTGTTGCCAAGAGGGTGACATGCATCTCACCTGTTTGCAGCTCAAGCTCCAGCTTTTTGAAAAGCAGGCTGCCCAGCCTCTTCTTTCCTACCTCTGGGAGGTACTTGATTTGGGGAACCCAACCCCAAGTCCTGGCCCTCTGTGGGGAGTAGGGTGCCAGTGCTGCTCCCCCTACCCTACCTGCAAAATGAACTCTGAGCTTCTCTAACAAGACAGTCTTATCTTTGAAGTCTTTCTCACATATATGAGGCCAAGAAATTTACCCACAGAACTGCTAATACGATCAATCTAATCCATTAATTGGTCGACTTCTTAGCTGAATCAAGAGTAAGGCAAAGAGAGGGGCAGTGGACAGAAGGGGGGCTGGTGAAAAGAAAACATCTGGTTATATTTAATCTATGTTTAATGATTCTGCATAAGCAGTGTCTATAATTTGTAACTCGCTGGAAAGCCAGTCATTAGAAAGTGTCAGTTCAATTTTTTACAAGGTTTGAGACTTAACCAGGGCAGTTGCCATTAATAGCAAACTCTGTTAGATCTATATGTGGGAAATACTCATTAGGCCAGTGGGCGATAAATCAGACAACGCAGCATCTGAGAGTTACTCCTCGGACTGCATGGGTCCTAATTTAGACCTAGACTATCTGTATTGATGGCCGAGTCTCCTATGTTTAATAAGTAAACTTCGACATGTCAGGTTATGATTAAACCATCCTAGGAGGGCTGCAAGTAAATGAAACTGTCACATATGTTTCCCTGGGGCTCAAACTTCTCAGGACCTCAAAGCATCATGTAGTAAACTTTCTACTCAAACATATTAACAGCCCACACACTTGCAAGAAATAGCCCAGCTCAGTAGTGATTATTCATCAAAAGAATGGGTTCCCCTGGGAGGTAGTGAGCGTTCAGTCAACAGAAGTATTTAAGCAGAGTGCAGATGAGATTTCTTGCATAGATGACCTTGAAGTTGCTTTCAGCCCTAAGTTTAACAGAGTGCAAGTTCTGTAACCTTGTGTTCAAACCTGTTCTGAAGGCCTCAGCCTACCTTCTAACCCCCATTGCCCACCCCCAGCTACCATATCCATCAGCTGTTCCCTGTAGCATGCCCATGTCTCTATGCTTTGCCTAAGCTGCTTCCTCTACACAGAATGCTTTTCTTCCTTTTCCACCTTTCAAGCTAAGGCCCAGCTGAAGTCCTGCATGGTCCATGGAGCCTTCCCCCAAATCTATACTGTCTTGTCCTAAGAAAGCCAGGGATGGCAATAGGCAATGATGTGTGGAGGCAGCTCCTACCTTCTCACTGGTTGTTCAATATTTGGGAATTTTGTGAATGATGTTAAATCATTGGTACCTTGAAATCAGCCATGGTAGGAATATTTATATTTTTAAAATCTGCAGATGTTACAGATCAGGGTTTTTCCCCCACACAGAACTGATAGGGCAGAACACCAATGCAAATAAGCTTTATATCGCTTTTCAACTCCTGCTGAGTGGTAGCAGTTCTTGGAGTTGGTATTGTGAAGGATTCTGAGGTCAAATCAGGAAAGCATGTGGGGAGGGATTAGGGATGGTGGCCTGAATATGACAGGGAGAAGGGCTTGGAAGTTGCCATCTCCAGCCCAAGCCAGAACCAGCTCCTCTACACTCCCACAGCATTCTCTGCCCTTTACCTTTGGCACTCGGCACAGACCACATGGTGCCACTTCTGATGTAGATCTCCTCTATGCTTATTTCACTTTTCATCCCTTTAGCATGCATGTTGGAATCAGAATTTGTTTCTGCCACTTGCTAGCTACGAAATCACAGATAAAGCATTTCACCTCTGAGCCTGTTAACTGCGTTAGGGCCTTTGTCTCATGCCATGTGGGGCAGTTCTCATAAAGGCAGCCCAAGTCCTGAAGAGGGAAGGAGCTACCTTTACAGAGTATGATGAAAATCCCTAAGCCCTTCCTTCCCTGCCACTTTCCTTCCAGAACCTCTCACCTCCCTGCCCTGTACCATCCTACTGGAGACAGTACCTTGGTTGCAGAGAGCTCCAGAGAATCCTGGGAGGCACTCACAGATGCCGCTGACATGGTGGCAGGGCCCGCTGCTGTGCACGCAGAGGGGGCATGGCTGGGCGCAGCTGTGGCCGTAGAACCCAGGGGCACAGACTGAGGGTAAAGGGAAGATGGTGGTCAGCAGCCCAATAGTCCCCAGCCAGCCTAGCTACCCTTCCTGTTCCACACTTCTCAAAAACATAGGGAGACCTGCATCCTTCCCGCATCTTGGAGGGTGCATCCCTTTCTGCAGAGAAGAGCTGTGGTGTGGCCCTGTTTCCACTGAGTAGCTGGGCTGGGCCCCAAACCTGGGGACAGAGCAGCCAGTGCAGAGAGAGAGGAGACTAGAGGGAAGGAAGAGATGGGGGCTGATTTAAGAGCCCAGCCTCTGTCAGGCCAGGGCTAGTTCTAGTTGGGAGGGCTAGGGAGGATGAGCCCTCTGAATTCTTCGGGGTCAGGGGATCAGCCTTACTTCTCTGGCATAAGGGTCCTCGGAAGCCAGGGGCACACTCGCAGCTCCCATCCTCTGGGGAGCAGGAGCCTCCATTCTCACAGCTGCAGGAGACAGAGCAGTTGGGGCCCCAGCGGCCAGATGGACACGTGCTGTCACAGCGGATGCCTGTGGGCCAGAGGCAGACTCAGGTCAGTGGTAAGAGGTGAGGGCAGAGGGAAAAATGGAGGGAAGGGGGACAGTGCAGTATGAAGAGGTGGAGGCAGCATAGTGCATCCAGGAATGTAGAGGAGAAACTCAGCTGAGGCTTGGCTGGTCATGGAGGATTTTCAGGAAGAAGTGATGTCCAGAGTTTAAAAGTCAAGGAGGAATTGACCAAGCAAATGAAATTGTATGTACAAAGAGCAGGAGGCAGGAGAAAGAATCATGTCTTGAAAGAAATTGCAAATAGTGAGTGTGGTTGAACCACAAAGTGCAAAATGGGGTACGGCAAGAGATGAGATTGTGGGAGTAAGAAGGGACCAGATCACAAGGGCCTCTTCTGTATGGCATTCAAGAACAGGACCAGGAGAAACCAACTATGGGCAAGTAAGTGCCAGCTGGGAGTGAGCCATATGCCCACGCACATTAGCCCAGGAGCTACTGGTGCTGCTGGGTCCCTGCCAGCCCACCCAGGGAGGGGCTCAGAGAGTAGGTGGGGTCTCTGCAGATTCTTCTGACCAGACTCCTCAGCGCAGTATGTGTATCATTCATGCACACATACAATAGAAACCAGTGCTTTGCAAAAATTACATTTACTGTCACTATGTATGATGGACTCTGATGTTTTCTCTGTACTATGGTGTATTCTATTTCAGTTTTTAAAATGCCAGTTGTAACCCAACAATTTGATTTAGTGAACCTCAATTTGACAGTGGCCTATGGGGGAATGGATGGAATTTTTCAATAAGAAAAAGGAACAAAGTCTATAATAGTTTTTTTGGGCTCAGGTAGAGGAAATGTGTGTTAGGTTCCCTACAGCCTGAAGGCGAAGAAGGAATTTTAAAAGGCCTGAGGCTGGATGCCCCAACTCTGGGGGGGGTAGGTTTTCTTCCCAGGCAGAAAGGCTTCCATTCTGACATGCATTAGGGAAATGGAACATATGAGCCCAGGAGATTGGCTTGGCTTCAGAAGGTGAATATCAGAGGCTCAGAGAGGGGCAAAATTAGTTGAAAAATCATGTCTGCCTTGTTATAAGGACAGCGATTGTGGGAAAGAGAAAGAAAGAAAGGAGAAAGACACTTGTGCCCAGTGAACAGAGCCAGCCCTAGCAGCAGCATGAGAGCAGTGGGACCAATTTGGAGGCAGACTGGAATTGTACAAGCCCACCTGGGCTGTCGAGGAGAGGGGAGGGAGGGTGGAACCACTGGAGAGGGGAGAGGGAGGGGCATGCAACAGGCTTTACTCATCTTCCTGTTCCTCAGTCTAGCCCAGCATCTGTGCTCCCTCCCTGTAGTGTCTCAGTTTTGCAGTAGGGTAGAGGCTTCAGATGCCACTCTCTGGGAGATGGTTGCAGGTGGGTAGGTGGGGGGTGGGCGGGGGGGCAAGTGGTTTCCTCCCCAGGGAATGGGATCTGGCAGCCATATTTTACCCATTGACAGGGGTCTCTCCCAGTGGTGTTTCAGGTGCCCAAGAGGTGAACCCTGGACAGGCATCATAGATTGACTAAAGGGAGTTTGGGAAAGTGGAAACCATAAAACTGTTCAAAGTTTTGGATCCATCTTCAAGTTTCTCCTTTTCCTGGGCATAACAAAGCTGTGATCTGCCATAAGTCTTTTTTTTTTTTTTGAGACGGGGTCTCACTCTATCACCCAGGTGGGAGTGCAGTCACCCAGGCGGGAGTACAGTGGCATGATCTCAGCGCACAGCAACCTCTGCATCCCAAGTTCAAGCAATTCTCCTGCCTCAGCCTCCCGAGTAGCTGGGATTATAGGTGTGAGCCACCACAGCTGGCTAGCTTTTGTATTTTTAGTAGAGACGGGGTTCCTCCATGTTGGCCAGGCTGGTCTTAAACTCCTGATCTCAAGTGATCTGCCCACCCCAGCCTCCCAAAGTGCTGGGATTACAGTCATGAGCCACTGCACCAGCCTAGGACTTCTTTTGCCTGTGGTTGTTGGAAACCCAGGATTCAGACCACAGGCCTAGGGACAGCTGTTCCTTGCACTGAGGTGGAGCTTTGCTGCCTACAGGGCCTCCAATTCCACTGCACACCAAGCACTCTGCCAGCTGACCAAGGCACATGTGTCACACATAGACACTGCTCTTTCCTGAAACTATAGGTATTACTGTGTTCATAAAACACAGTGTATGTGAAAGCACCACTGAATTCATGGCAGCTGGTTGCTATTGTGTTTATCCTAGCCAATGGCCATTAAAAGTATAGCTACTCTCATTGTGGAATCCTTAGTGTTTTCATGTCACAAGCGGTCCTCGTTTATGGAGATTGAGAACCATGAGTGTACCATGTTTATTCTCAGACTGAAAGTGTCTGCAAAGTCCCACTGGGTTCTAGGACTTGGCAGTTATTATATTCTGGGCCTGTTTCCGTGGGAATGGGGCTCCTGTTTGTGGTGGTTCTATATGTCCCAAGACCTTCTTGGAGCTTAAGACATGGGATCTAAGTGGAAAGAAGGGTCAAGGATTTCCCCATACGGAGTGCCCAGTTCCAGAAGCGACTTACTGATACGATCAAAGGGGCTGGCCTTGGCCTTGTGGGAGGCTCCTAGCTATAGTTTCTGAAGAAGCAGCTTCAGTTACCTTCCTGGGCCCCAGTTTTCCCCACAGTTGGATAGGGATAGTCTCCCTCAGAGGTCCTTTCCTTTCTTACTCTAGGGAATCCCCTTACTTTATTTTTCAGGAATCTTCCCCACCCCCACATCTATATTGGTGGGTAAACCTAGGCTAGGGATCCATACATGATGATCTCTGGTTCATGCAATGAAGCCAGTAGCCACTCAGCATCCCATATCCTTCAGGGTCCGTTTCAGGTCCTTCAGGGTCCATTCCTTCCCCAGGAAGCTTTCTTGGATGTCTGCCCAGGGAGACAAGCATCTCTTTGATAACCAGCAGCATACAGCTTTGTCTGTACCTGTTACTTGAAAGCTTCATACACATGAGTCCTGTTTCCCCTGCCAGCAATGTGAAGACAGGGACCATGGCTTACTGACACTTCTGACTTTGCTTACCTAGGTGCTCCTCATGGACAGGATGCCATCTTGGTCATTTTTGCATCTTTGGTGCCCAGCACAGTGTTTGGCACACAGTAGGTACTCAGAAACTTTTGCTTTTTACCATTTACTGCTGAGTTTGGTGATTGCTTGAGTCAATAAATGCTAGTTGATTGAATAAATGGTTCCCCCTTAAGATACAATCCTGAGTCTCTCATCCTATTGGCCCCAATGTCCTGAGACCCCAGACAACTCCTTTTCCTTATCTGTGGCATGAGAAGGTTGGAGGAGATTATCTTTAAAGTCTCCCCCACTTTAAGGGGAAAAATCAGGAATGGTTATAGGCCAACTTCTTCCAGTTTATTTCAATAAACATTTAATAAGCACATATTATGTGCAGGGCAAGATGAGTAAGACAAAATGCCAGTTATCAGTAAGCCTATGGCTTATGAGGGTAAAGGGAAGACATGAGCACATCTCCTGGCAGCCCCAAACCTGTGCCGAGCCAAGGAATGAGCAATGTGCCAGGGACTGGGAAATTAGGCACAGATTTTTCTTGAGGCAGAGGTGAGTGGGGAGGGCTCAGTGGGAGGCCCATCTCTGTCTCTCATTGGCCCCCTTCTACATGACAAACCTCAGGACATCAATTGCTTCTTTGAAAAGACTTCAGGACCACATTTGGGGAAATTAGGTTTAGAACAGCAGAGGCCTTGCTGAAAGATTGTTCACCAAAGACAGAATTTTTAAGCACTAGATGTCATTAAAATCTTAATCGGCTCACTCAAAATTAAGGCAATGAAAAATTAAAGTTGATTTCCACTTGGCTTCTGCTGAGATTCTAGGGTGCCAGTGACCAGGGTGGAGCCTTATTCTTTACTGAGGGGCAGGAGCCAGCAGGGCAGGGGAAGCCAGGCCAGAGATACTGCAGAGGAAGCAATGTCCCTGGCTCTTGGCTGCTTAGAAACTTTCTGGTTATGAACAGAGGCTGTGCAGCAACCTGGTGTTAATTATTAATCTGATAACCTATACTGCCAGAAATGACTATTATTTTTTTCTCTTTGCTGCTCATCACCTTCGGACTGGCTAGTAGGTTCACTCCTGAAATTCTTATTAAGCACTTCCTGTGTTCATGGCCTACTTTTACTGAGCACTTACTATGTGCCAGGCACTATTAGCACTTTATAGGTAGTAACTCATTTAAGCTTCAAAACAACCCTGTAGTTGCAAGGATAATTATCTGTATTTTAGGGATGGAGAGTTCAGGCCCTGAGAGGTTAGACGACTTGCCCAAGGTCATAAACCCCAGCAGTCTGGCTCTAGAGCTGGGTTCTTAACAACCATGTTATCCATATCTCTGTGGCAGGCAGTGGATACAATGGTGAATAAGGCATATGCCTCCATAGAGCTGATGGCCACATTAGGGAGGCAGATGATAAACAGTTACCACAGTTGTCATTGAACTCTGATTTAAGTACCACAATAGGAAAAATGTAGGGTAGAAGAATTAATAAAGGGGATGCTTTTGTCTTGGTCAGGTGGGGGGTGGGTATCATAGCAGGGGCAGTGCCTTCCTAGAGGAAGAAAGCTTTACATTGAAATCTGGTAGACAAGGAGTTATCAGGTGAAAAAGGGAAGGAAATGATCCAGGCAGAGGGAATGGCATGTACAACGGCCTGGAGTCAGGAAGGTGGTTGGCTCCCTGAAGAAGTAGACTGTGGCCCTGGTGGCTGGAATGTAGTGAGCCACAGAGTGAGCAGAGCGAGGTGGAGGAGTCAGGCAGAGCCAGATCCCATGGGCCCTGGGCCATGGTAAGGATTTAAAGTTTTATATAAGAGTCGTGGGAAGCCATTGAGGCATTCTGAACAGGGACTGAAATGGCAGGTCTGGGTTTGAAAAGTTGACTCTGGCCACCAGGCGCAGAATGAATGCAGCCGGGCAAGATCGGAGTCCAAGGCAGTGCCAGATGCGGGATGGTGCCCAGCAGACCGTGTGGTGGCAGTAGGATGGAGAGAAGTAGATGGATTCACCTTGTATTAGGAGGCAGGCTGACAGGATAGATATAAGGAGCAGAATTCTGAGACTGGACTAAGGAGAAAGATCCTTGTCCCCTTCTCCATCATATTCTCTAGATTGAGCACTTACACCCACCATATGTCAGCTTTTGACCTACTGGAGTGACTCCAGTGCCTTGGACAGAGCTTATACCTAATAGATATTCAATAAATACTTGAATTAAATGGAATGGAGAACTGGAACCCAGAGCAGATAAAGGGAAAGATGCATATTCAGGGATCAAGAAGAAAGGTATTGAAGAAGAAAGAAAGGTCAAGAGAAGTAGAATACCAAGAACCCAGTTTCACAGTACCTGGGTGGTGGCACAGCAAGGGAAGGTTACCTGTCCATCCGGCCAGGCAGCAGCAGTGGCCTGTGACAGGGTCACATCCATCAGCATGGCTGCAGTCACAGCGTTCACTGCAGTTCAGCCCAAATGTGCCATCCTGTGGAGAAGACAGGGAGAGAAAAATGATCAGACCCAAACTTCCAGAGGTCTGTGTTACTTCTATGGATCTTTTCTTTAATTTTTACTTTCGGAGGGTCCAGTGAGATCTACTGGATCTGGATGACAAAACTGAGCCAGAACCCCACAGGGATGTAGGGAGACTGGGGCTGGGGCACAATGGGGACACGTTTTGTAAGTGAGAATCAACACAGCCATGAAGACACTCTGAAGAATTATTTGGCTGCATTAACAGGAGTATGAGGTTGGGAGGGAGGGTGATACTCCTGCTCTACTTTTCAGTGGTCAAGCTCAAAGGCCTGTAATGATCATTAACTAAAATTGTAAATGAAAGTGCACTTTGCAAATTGTAACACATTGATCACATGTGAGGAATGACTATGATTTATTCTTTGTTGCTGGGGAAGAAGGTAGTCACCAATTCTTATATGCTCATTAGGTATCAAAAGCCTCATATACCTCATTTTTCTTAATCCTCACAGCAATTCCATGATATGATTCCATTATATTCCCACTTTAAAGATGAGAGACAAGGTTAGAGAGGTGAAGTAACATGCTCAAGGTTACAAAGGATGTGACAAAGCCAAGATTTGAACTCAGGATTGCAGGACTCCAAATTACTCATTAAGGAGTGCATTGCTCACTCATCCAACAATATATCAGTGGGTTTAACTTATTTGTATCTCAGACCTATAAGATCCAGTGATTAAGTCTGGGTGGTTATTGTTGAACAGTGCTTGCTTTAGTCGCCACACACTCTGATCATAAAAGTACAGACTGTTGGAACCAGAAGGAAGCTCAGACATTATCTACCAAGGAATGGCAAGTCTCGTGGATTAGTAAGGGTTGTCTTGTAGCACTGGGTTGTGAAGGAATCTGAAGCTGCATTTGAGCTCGAGTGCCAGTCAATAGTGTTTACCAAGAGCAACACGGGAAAAGTGATGCCATGTCACCACATCTGCCAAGTATTTGCCATTTTATAGATGAGAGGGATGAGGGCCAAAGTAGTAAAATAGCCACAGAGAAGTTAGGACTAGGACTGTAACCTAAATCTAAGTGTCCCATCACCTAGCTTAGTGCTTTTCTCTGTGCACTCTTGTGGACAAACTAACACCAGGGAAAGGGTGTGAGAGAATGCTAAGCCCAACCTGTCCCTCCCCACCCTGGCACTCACCGGGCAAGGCAGCTCACAGGTGTCTCCCAGCCAGCCAGGGGTGCAGGAACAGGAGCCATCTATGGGGCTGCAGGCTGCCCCATTGGCACAGGTGCAGCTCTCGTTGCAGTTCAGGCCCCATGTCCCACTGGGACACGGCAGGGTGCAGTCCAGGCCCTGCCACCCTGAGGGGAGGGAAAGGGACTGTCACTTCTCCAGGTCCAGTGTGTCTTTTTGCCCACTCCCCCTAGCTCTACACACAGCATCCCACCCAAACCACTGCTTTCCTGAGGGCTGGGTTAGAACACACATTCCACACACAGTTCAGAAATTCAACAGAGCTGTTAGGAGAGCTGGGGCTAGAACCCAGGTCTCCTGCCTCTGGGTGCTCACTGTTTGTGCTCCAGGCAGATGATCCTACCTGGAACAGGTACCACCTCAGGTGGGGAGTGCTGTCTCTGCCCAGGGTGGAGTCTGGCAGCTTAACTCAAGGCCCTCTGTTTGAGGGACAGCTGATTCTCCATTTTTAGGCTGGTTACTGGCCTCTTTGCCTACTGCACCATTTCTCCCCTTCCCCGCTTCCCTGTTTGTGATGGGGGCTGGCCCCTGCGGGATGCATATCCCAGGATTCCTGTCAGCTGGCTCCCAGCTGGGCTGCATGTGGGAGACCTGCCCACAGACTGGAGAGTGGAAGCAGGAGATAGGTGTGTCCTCTCCCTCTTTCTCTGTCTGGGGCCTTGGGCGGTGGCGCAGTCCCCTCTCTCCATGTCTCAGTGCCTACCAGGTACCCTTCACTCCCAGGCTCTGGGAACTCTTTCTTTTGTTCCTCCAACCCTAGGAGCGATAGCAGCTTCTCCCACAGGTGTTAATGTCTGGGTTGCATACCTTCCCTGTGTGCTCTTCAGCTCTTTGAACATTGCAATGAATCCCCTCATTGCATTCCTGCTATTGAAGTTCCTGGCATGGGTTTCCTTGCCTGGAACCCAACCAATATAGGCTTCCTGACCTTGCATGTGGGTGGGGTTGGGGCAGCCCCACCTCAGCTGGCAGCACCACCTGGGCAGTGTGCTCATATGTGGGGGATGAGCTTGGGAGAGAGGGCACATTACCTTCCTTGCAGGTACAGGAGCCATCTACTGGGGAGCAGGTGCCACCATTGTTACAGCTACAGATGGACGAGCAGTTGGGGCCGTAGGTCCCTGCTGCACAGGAAACGGCACAGACCTCTCCCTGGAAAGGGAGGGGTTGAATTTTGGATCAAAGATTGCTCCACGTTGGATGGCTGTGGTAGGCAGGATAATGACCCCTGCTGCCCTGAACATGTTCATGTCCTAATCCCTGGGATCTGTGAATATGTTACCTTACATGGCAAAAAGGGACTTTGCAGGTGTGATTAAGGACCTGGAGATGGGGAGAATGTCGGGGGTTATCCAGGTGGGCCCAACATAATCACGAGTACTTCAGAGTAAAAGATGACCAAAGAAGGTAGGTCAGAGAGATACACCATGAGAAGCCCTCCACCCGCCTGTGCTGACTTTGAAGATGGAGGAAGGGGCCAGGAGCTGAGGAATGCAGTGGCCTCTAGAATCTGGGATCAGCAGCTCTTTTACAGTTAGCAAGAAAATGAGGGCCTCAGTCCTGCAACCAGAGGAACTGAATCTGCCAACAACATGAGTGAGCAGGAAATAGACCCTCTCCTAAAGCTTCCAGGAAGGAACACGGCCTGCCGGCACCTGGGCTTCAGCCTCATGAAACCTATACCAGACTTCTGACCTTCAGGACTGTCAGATAATAAATTAGTGCTGTTTGAAGCCACTAAGTTGTGATTTTTTACAGCAGTAATGGAAAACTAATATAACCATTTTCAGTTATTGGAGGGGTCAGGCCTCCAGACCACAAATCTAGAGGACCTTGACGCCAAAGTCTGTATTAGGTTGAAGCAGCACCAAGTCTAACCCGTTGTCTCCCAATCTGATTTCTCACCCACAACCCCACGACACGAGTAGTAATATCCTATCCGTATTTGCCTGAGCCTCAGAGAAGTTAAATGTAAATGATAGCTAATGCATATTGAGACCTTTCTCAATATCGTGTAACACACACACCATCTCATTTAATTGTCACAGCACTCACACGAGATAGAAGCTACTGCCTCAGCATTATTCTCACCTAACAGATAACTGCATGGAGAAGTTACTTAACTCTGCCAAGGTCACAGAACTAAACCCAGTTGTTCCTTGTTGGAACCCAGGCTGGCTGCTTAACCATTACATTACCGGGGATCCTAAACTGGCTGCCCTGGAAAACATTCTGAGATAGAGATTAGTGAGCTCTTGAGAACAATCCCGATGAGGGAGGTGGTCAAGGCTGAGGAAAAGTTGAACCGAGGCACAGTTACAGTAACTTCTGCTGATCTGGCAGGAAGCTCTGAAGCTGAGATGACCCCTGGAGTTGTCCCACATGGGGGAAAAGGAGGGAAATCCTTTATGCCCCCATCAATCACTGGCCATCCACTGGGATGGGGGAAGGGGCCATGACTCCTCAGGTGAGTCAGCTGACTTCAAAGGCAGTGTCTATAGAGGGCCTCACCTGGGAGCCACTAACTTTCCGGCAGCTGGAGAAGAAAGTGCTTCTGTCCTGAGGGGTGAATCTGGGCATCCACTCTACCGGTAAGTGGGTACGCTGTTAGCTCCAGTAAGGAATTTGGAGGAGGGGCAAGTTACAGGGTAGGGAGACCAGGAATGGAGGCTTCAGAGGCGTTGAGTGGTGGGAGCATTCAGCTAATCAGAAGAGTAGGGTAAAGGGGATGCAGATGGGAAGAGGGGTGTGGACGAGAGTGCAGAGGAGTATGAGCTGGGAATGCTCCAGGGGCAGCTGAAGGGTGGAGTGAAGGAGATAGGCAGAAGGGAGGCTGGGAGCCTAGAATGCCAGGGGAGGGAGTTTGGACTTTCTTCCCTGGGTCCCCCAGGACATGCTTCCCCACTTAGGAACCTACTGTGGTGCTGTCTACGCTGGAGCAAGTGGTCGCTGGATGTTGAATTCCCACCTCCGGCCCCTAGGGAGTGCCTCCAGCCAGCGTCTTAGGCCTTACGCCAAAGCTTCCCGTGGGAATCCTGGTAATAAATTTGGGCCCCACTAGCTGTGTGACACCGGATATGTACTGCCCCTCTCTGAGTCTCAGTTCCCGCATCTCTAAAATGACAGGCGTGGCATAGAGGAGCTCCCTTCTCAACTCTAAGGGTACAGGCATCTGCCTTCACTCCTATGTGGGCCACAGAGAGACCCGCGTGTGGGTCTTTGCCACAGAGAAGTTCCTCTCCAGCCCTTTTCTGCTTCTGTCCCACCCTTGGAGTCAGGGAGTGTGAAGTTCTATCCCAAAGGCCCCACGGTTCCTGCTCTTTCCCCCGCTAGTCCCCAGCAGGCCTGACCGGCTGGAGTCTGTCAGCTTTCCTGTTACCCAGAAAACTCCAATTTCTCCAAGATGATAAATAGCACATAAGAATCTGTTTAACCTCTGAGGGTCTTGGCCTGCGTGCAGACCGTGGGCACAGCGTATGCCTGTCTGCCTCAATCTGCTATCAGAGAGAAGGGGTTTCTCTCCCAGCGTCCTCATTAGTGTCCCCAATCCTGATCCCCCTGCAAGGCCTCAGGTTGCCTGTGAGCCCTGTTGCGGGTCTGCTGATGGGGCTCAGAGAGGCCTCCTGCCCTGGCCCTGATCCATGGGACAGGATGCTGGGAGCCCAGCTTGACACATCTGCTCCCAACAATGCTGTGTCAGTTTTCTCCCAGAGAAGCCTACGCCCGGTCTTTGCAGCAGTCCTGGGAGGCCACCAGGCTGAGGTGACTTTCTGCTTCCCAGAGAAGAAAAGGGAGAGTCAGAGAGGGGCAGTGGCTTATCCAGAACCCCCGGTGTGTTAGTGCCAGTGAAGGTGAAGGAGAAAGAACCAGATCTTCCATCCTGAGAGGCAATAGGGGTGAGGGAACAGAGGGTGGACTCTGGTACCATCCTGCTTTCACAGCTTATTCACCGTGTGACCATAGGCAATTTACTAAACCCCCTGAGCCTCAGTTCCCACATCTGTTAAATGGAATTGAAATGTCTCCTTTTCACAGGATTAAGAGGATTAAATTAGTTATCATTTGTGTAGTAGTTAGAATAGTGCCTGATGGGTAGAAAGCACTATACAAGCCATTAGTGCAAAGATATACCATCTCTTAGGGAAAGAATACACAAAATCCTCCTAGGTTTAAGTTTAAGAAGGAAGTTCTGGAGGAGAGATCCACTTCTCAATTAAAAAATGCCAGCCCTGAAGGAGAGGAGGCAGGGTGGGTACCCGCGGCAGGGGGGTTGGGGAGAGTCCTGACTCCATGCCCCTTGTTTACCTTTTTATCACCTTCTCTGGGCTGGCTCCCTGTTCTCCCTCACAGCTGACACAGGCTGGAACTTTTATCACCACACACTACAGGTATGGTCTTGGAGGACGGAATGACCATTCCCTGAGGGCCACTGTTCCAAACACTTTGCATTTGTCAGATCCTCTGATATTGTGAAATATGTATTAGGTCTTCATCCAGTTTCCTGCCAAGCAACTCCTGGAATCCTTAGAATCTCCAAAGTGAGGTTTTTTGTTTTTGTTTTTGTTTTGTTTTGTTTTGTTTTACCCCCGAGACGGAGTTTCGCTCTTGTTGCCCAGGCTGGAGTGCAGTGGTGTGATCTCGGCTCACCGCAACCTCCACCTCCTGGTTCAAGCGATTCTCCTGCCTCAGCCTCCTGGTAGCTGGGATTACAGGCATGCACCACCATGCCCAGTTAATTTTTGTGTTTTTAGTAGAGACGGGGTTTCTCCATGTTGGTCAGGCTGGTCTCGAACTCCCGACCTCAGGTGATCCACCCACCTTGGCCTCCCAAAGTGCTGGGGTTACAGGTGTGAGCCACTGCACCTGGCCAAAAGTGAGGTCGTTCTGTATGCTAATGACTGATGGCTGCTTCAGGATGGGGACTGGTCACCAGAAAGGCCAAGGCAGGATTAGAAAGTTGGGACGTACAGCCCCACCCACTGAAGGGGGAAGGTATAAGGAAGAGGGGCTGAAGGTTGAGTTGATCACCCAAGGCCAGCGAGGTAACCAATGATTCCCATGTAACGAAGTCTCCATAAAAACTCTAAAGGACAGGGTTTGGAGAGCTTCTGGATAGCTGAACATACGGAGGTTCCAGGAAGGTTGTACACCTGGAGAGGGCATGGAAGTTCCACACCCCTTCCCACATGTTTTGCCCTCTGTATCTTTTCATCCATATCCTTTGTAATATCCTTGATAATAAACTGGTAAATGTGTTTCCCTGAATTCTGTGAACCTCTCTAGCAAATTAATCGAACCCAAGGGGGGAGTTGCAGGAAACCTGATTTATAGCCTGTCAGTTAGAAGCACAGGCAAGGCCAGGCGCGATGGCTCACACCTGTAATCCCAGCACTTTGGGAGGTTGAGGCAGGCGGATCACAAGGTGAGGAGATCGAGATCATCGTGGCCAACATGGTGAAATCCCGTCTTTACTAAAATACAAAAAAATTAGCTGGGCGTGGTGGTGCCCGCCTGTAGTCCCAGCTACTTGGGAGGCTGAGGCAGGGGAATCGCTTAAACCTGGGAGGCAGAGATTGCAGTGAGCCGAGGTCATGCCACTGCACTCCAGTCTGGGTGACAGAGCAAGACTCCGTCTCAAGAGGAAAAAAAACAAAACACACACACACACACACAGGCAAACAGCCTGGAGCTTGTTACTGGCATCTGAAGGCAGGAAGGGGAGCAGTCTAGGGCCCTAAGCCCTCCACCTGTGGGATCTGACGCTATCTCCAGATAGATAGTGTCAGAATTGAATTGGAGGGCACCCAGCTGATGTCTGCTGCAGAACTGATTGATTGCTTGTTGCTGGGGAGAAATCCCCACACATTGGTCACAGAAGTCTTCTGTGTTGATTGTTGTTGAGTGGGAGAAGAGAAGAAACTGTGGTTTTTTTTGTTTTTTTTTTTTTTTTTTTCCAGTCAGCTCCTAACAGCAAAAAGTCCAAATGGGGAATCAGACAGTTTCTAAAGTGCACCGCTCTGCCCTGAAGGAATGTAACCTTGGCACAGCTAACTTCGAGCACTCTCTTCCACCTCACTGCCCTGGCCCCCTGGCCTCAGTACCAATGCATACCGGGTTCTAACACCTCAACGAGCACAAGTATTACACTAACAGTTAAAGTTTTTTGTCAAATTCCCTAACTTCTAGCCTCTGAGCTGAGGGTGAGGCCTGGTCTGTAATTGGCCAGTCTCTGGTGATTGATGTTCATAGCAAGCCAATCACCAGCCTATCTCAGATTAGACTGTCAGCTCTCCCTACCCCAGCGCATCCCCTGACCCAAGGTACAGTAATACCTTTTTGATTTGGGGGACCACTAACAAACAAGCCTTAATATGATGGTCTGTGTGGGCAGTCAGTATAGACATCTGTGTGTTTCTGTGGGTGTTTGCCTTGGGTATGTCTGTGTACATTTTCTCCTGGGTGTCTTCCCTGATACTCCTTTCCAGCCCACCAGCCCTGCCCTGGTGGGAATTGGGTGCATACATAGCAACCATCATCCTAGCACCAGAGGGTTGTGGTTGGCTCAGTGCCTCCCTCCACCTCAGGGCTGTGAACTCCGTGGGGATGGATCTGATTGTATTCATGTCTAGATTCTCAGAGCTTGGGCCCCTGCTGGTACATAATGGATCCTCGATAAATATTTAATTGAAATGAGATGTTTGTGTGTACATGCTGGCTTCTACTGTGGACAGGAGCAGAAGGACTGGGCACTTTCCATATGCTTTCTCTCGTATGCCAGGCAATTCAGCAACTGTTTGCTGAGTGAGGGCCAATTCTGAGCTAGCCATGTTGCAGGCTCCAAGGGCACAGAAGAGACTGGGACCCAGTCTCTGGCCTTGGGCAACTCCCAGGCAGTACCCATGCAGGTATAGTCATGCCTACATCCAGGTGTTTCTTTGTCCACTTATTTACTCTCTGCCTCTCCCAGAGAGACTAGAAGCTTCAAGAGAAGAGGGGCCTTACCTATTTAGGTTCCCCAGTACCTGGCACAGAGTATGGGAATTTTCAAATAATGTGTGAGTGAGGGTCCCTGGTAGGCTGGGTTCTGTGGTCCTCATCACACACAGGCAACAGAATATTGTCTCGTCTAAGGATGGGCCCCACGCTAACACACTGACTCTGAGCCTCCATGGGGCTCTTGTGAGAAGGGAAAGCCAGGAGATCCTGGTCTGTGCTTCCGTGCCTCACCCCATCACTCCCTGCCCAACTCTGCCTACCAGAGAGCGAGAAGCACAGGCAAAAATTATACAGTTGGCCTCTAGAGCATCCATTCTGGGAGACAAGACGTTCTGAGCTAAACAGACATCAGAGATGATCAAATCCACCATGAGCCAAAGTGGGCCCACAAGGCAGAGCTGGGACTTGCAGGCCACTGCTCCCAGGGAACTGGCTGCAAGGGTTTTTCTGTCTACACCTGCCTCCCTCCAGCCTAAAGCCTGACCCAAACCAGCCCTCAGTTCATGTCAGTTGATCTTGTTACACACTGGAGAAAAGGCCAGGATGAGAGCCAGGGTTGTGAGCTGAGGAGTTTGCATCTGGCATGTCATATGCTTTGCTTAGCCTAGCAACTCTGCCCACTCCCCCAGCCAGGCCTGTCCCCTAAGGTCCTTTATTGAGGTTGTTCCCCTAAAATCACCATCTCAAATTCCTGCTGGAAGTAGTCTGTCTTCTCTTTGGATAAACTAATGTTAATGCACGGTAATGTACAGGCCTTGGTTTCTTTATCAATCATCTGAGGCTATTGAAACCAGTCTCCCCAACTTTTCACCACTAAGGACCCTTTTTGGTATTCTCCCCCTACAAAGCCCTCTCTGTTTGAAAGACATTGCAGTCCCTCTGGGCTGGTGTCCAAGGCCAGTCACATATTGGACAAGTACAATTTGGCCAGTGACCACATACCATGTGACTCTAGTGGCAGCCTCTTGTCCACCAACCATGATCTAGATATTCCTATGATGTCACCTATGACCAATCAGAGCTTCTGATCAGCACACACTAACCTGGGATATCACATAGAGTTAATTTAATTCTAATTAAAAGCAAAAGAAAAACCTTGGTGTTTCAGTTAGCTTCATCACAGGTAATACAGGATTTCCCGCAGGTTTTGTGAAATGTACCAAACTGCTCTTGGCAACCTGCTGCAGCCTTTACAAGTGTCTAGCTGGGAACCACTGGCTATGTCATCTCTAAGGGCCCTTTAGCTCTGACTATCTTCCTGCCTGGAGTGGGGGTCTTAACCCAAAGGTGTGAGGAACGGTAGGAAGCAGGGCCAGAGATGGGGAGTCCTCTTGGGCCTCTTAAGATTCCCACCAGCTGTGGTCCACCTGCTCTGCTAATGCATGGCCTGGGCCTGGTCACATACCTGTCCCAATGGTGGGTCGATAGCCCATAATGCTAGAGCTGAAAGGGACACTGGGAATCACCTGGTCCAGCTGCCTTGTTTTATAGGTGAGGAAACTGAGGACAAAAAAGGGAAAGTGACTTACCCAAGATCACACAGCCAATGCAAGGTGAACATTCATTTGGAACTCAAATCTCCTAGCTCCCATTTCGATCACAGGATGCCAACAGCCCAAATGTGGGAATTCTGGGTTGGCCTGTGCCATCCCTGTTGATATGGAAAGTGCACTTGACACCTAAGCACAGAGCAAGACATCCAGAGGACATGGCCCTGATCTTGAGGGAGCACCACCCACCAAGGCCTAGATGCTCTGACCCTTTCTTAGCACCTAGAAGTTGATGCTTGGGTGTCCTTCTATCTTCATCTATCCCCATCTCCCCAGTCCACACCACCCACAGGGCAGGTCCCCATGCTGCTTCTGGGGATGCCTGCCAGTCCTGTTCAGCATCTTCATTCTGCGAATGCAGAACGGATGTGAACCCTTCCTCCCATCCAAAGGCCTGTTAATTATAGATGCAGTATTGGCTATTAACATCTTGAACTTGATTTGAAAGCACTACTAACAAACCCTCGACGCTGGTCCCACTAAAGATGCAAATCGCTCCTCCACCTTCCACCTGCCTCTGTGCATAACATGACGGCACAGGCCCAGACCCCGGTGGGTAATGAGTTATATGTTCTATTAAATTTGTTTCAAATATTGTTTATTGAATTTTCTCCCCTGCAATATGCTGCTTTGTAGTTTGGCCCTGTTTGGGAAAATTAATCAACAGCTGAGCTTCTCATGTTGATCATCCGTTTTCCTTGCAATGGACAGGAGGTTAATGAGTATTTTTTGGAGTAGATGGAGGAGAATGGAAAGTGTTGACCCTCCCTCACACAAAAGAGGGAGGTAATTGTGTGAGTTTGTTGTCTAGTCCCCTTAAATATGCTCTGTGGGTAGGAGGCAGTGTAAACGGTGTGGAACTGAGTTCTCTAGATCCAGGCCAAGGTGGCATGAGCCTGCCAGCCTGTGGGAGCTCAGCAGAGACCACTCTGGGACCAGCAACCAAGGAAGTTGGCTTGGCTCAGCTATCCTTTTGTTGGAGGAGTAGGTGGGATGGCTCAGGGCAGGAATGGGTCCTGGACCTGGGGTCAGAGTACATAGGTTCAAGTGAGGCAAAAGCACTAGCCCAAGGTGACTTCCTTATTCATTCATTCATTCATTCATTCATTCATTCGTTCAATCTGTGTTTCTTGAGCATCTATGACAAGCAAGGCATTGTGATAGGCCTGTGTCTTGCTAACCATTACACTAGACTAGATGAGACCTAAGGTCCCTTTCAGTTCCCACTTTTTTTCTTTTTTTGAGACAGAGTTTCACCCTGTCACCCAGGCTGGAGTGCAATGTCGCGATCTCGGCTCACTGCAACCTCCACCTCCCGGGTTCAAGCGATTCTCCTGCCTCAGCCTCCTGAGTAGCTGGGATTACAGGTGCATGCCACCTGTAATTAGCCACACCTGGCTAATTTTTGTATTTTTAGTAGAGACGGGGTTTCACCATCTTGGTCAGGCTGGTCTCGAACTCTTGACCTCGTGATCCACCTGCCTTGGCCTCTCAAAGTGCTGGGATTACAGGCGTGAGACACCGTGCCCAGCCGTCACTCTTTAACTCTCCCCCAGCCCTCCCACTTCCAGGGCAGGTTTCCCTGTTACTGCCCCTTTGTGTCACTTACCACAGTTGTAATGAAGTAATCATTTAAAAAATTCAGCTCTCATTTACTAGATTGCAAGTTCCATGAGGATAAGGATTGAGTCATTTGTGTTCAGTACACATGGACTGAATTATTCAGACATTCAGGAAATGTTTCTTAAGTGCCAGTATGTGTCAGACACTGTGCTAGGTCAGGAGATACATGGGGAGTGGAACAGAGCTTGTCAGTAAAGTCTAGTGGTTAGATGGGGTGGAGCATGAAAGGGGCACAGGCTAGTCCCGCCCTACTTCCAGGGGTTCCGCAGGCAGCCTGTAGTGGCTCTGGTTGCTTCTGTTCATCACCCCAGTCATTCCTGGAGTTCCGGAGCTACTAATGGGGACTGCTTTTGGTGTCCAATGCCACATCCATGCCAGCAGCACACAAGAATTGCATGCTTTACTATTTACAAAGCCCCTTGCCAGACAAATGCCTGCTCCTTGTCAAGCAGAATGCCAGCCCTGGGCTGCTGCACTCTCCTGCCCACCCTTGTCAGTCACACTCCACTCCCAACTCTACATGCTAGGACAGTGGGACTCTCAAGGGGGGAGCCTCATTTGTAATTTTCTAGGGAGAAAGAGTGACACGTGGCCCACGAGGCAAACAGCATAGCTTGTCCAAATGCCAGCCACGGCAGCCTCTCCAACGCAGAGCAAACCTCGCTGGACCTAATTAGTGCGTCACTGATAAAGCAGCAACTGACAGCAGGTACATGTTGGGGAAAAGAAACTCTGCATAAGGTATGAGGAACAGAGAGCCACAGGGATGAGAGAGAGACTTGGAGGACACTTGTCATATCCATCCCTGACCCTGCCTCCCTGTGCTGAGGGAGAAATGTCCACAGCCTGTGGGGCTGAGTCATTCTGTCTGGCTCCCATGCAGGCAGAAGGAGCAGAAAGGTTAGAACTGGAAGCCCCTGTAATATTCACTCTCACTTATGTCTGTCAAAAATGAATAGGCTGCCAGTGATCTGAGGTTACTGTGTGCAGTTGTGTAGGGTGTGCACTGCACAACTCTAGAGGTTTTATTCAAATGACAGTCATTATAGATTTGTGTATATATTACATCAGTTTTCTGGCAGATGTCAGTAGAATGTCTTGAGAAAGGGGTAACTTATTCTGATTTGCACAAATATTTGATATGACTCTGACATCTCAAGGGTCCTCTTTGGAGGAGCACAGACACCTCCCAACAGTTCCCAAACAGACACCAAAACATTTCAGAGAGACCTGGATGGGCGCAGTGACTCATGCCTGTAATCCCAGTACTTTGGGAGGCTGAGGCAGGTGGACTGCTTGAGGTCAGGAGTTTGAGACCAGACTGGCTAACATGGTGAAAACCTATTTCTACTAAAAATACAAAAATTAGCTGGGCATGGTGGCAGGCGCCTGTAATCCCAGCTACTTGGGAGACTGAGGCACGAGAATAGCTTAAACCCAGGAGGCAGAGATTGCAGTGAGCCAAAATTGCCCCACTGCACTCCAGCTTGGGTGACAAAGTGAGACTCCATCTCAAAAAAAAAAAAAAAAAAAAAAATTCAGAGAGACCCAAGAGGCAGTCTATGCGGCCAAGAAAAGATGTTTTAGATCAAGTTGAGGCCATGCCACTTACTGGCTGAGTCATCCAGGGTGCTCCTAGGGACTCAGCTGCAGTTCTCATGGAGCAGTTTCTTTTCTCCTCTGTATCGATGCTCTTGTGCTACCTGTATCCCCTTCTCCTTTTCTAACCATTCTCTTTCCTGAGATTCTGTACTCAGTTTAGAGCAGGCATTACTGGCTTATATGGGCTTATTGAGCAAACTCAGGAGAGTTGTACCTTATTAGGAGACCCAAATTCTAAAATCTCTGGAGATGTTTGCACAGTGTATGCATGATGGGCAGCCCTTGGAGGGAGTGGGGAGCAGGACCCTGGTCCTCACCACTGACCACACCCCTTCACCCCTCCAGACAGGGGTGGCCCTGTGGCTTAGGGCAGACCCACACATCCCTAGTGCTGATGACAGGAGAAAGGAAACTCCATATTTTTCACACCCCTCTTGGTGACAGGCTTGTGCCAGGCACTTTTTTTTTTTTCTTTTATCTCCTTTTGCTCTATAACAGCCCTGCAGGGAGAGAATTCCCTTCCTAGAGAGAGAACTATCCTAGAGAGGGTTTGCAAACCAAGGCCGGAGAGGTCGATTTGCCCCAAGTCACAGCATGGGAAAGGGAAGGGGCAACTGATTCCAAAGCCCAAGTTCTCTCCCCTAGACCAGGCTACCTTGACTGCACACAGGTTGGAAGTGATGGGGACTCAAATGTCCTTAGCACATGCAATGTGCAAGGCTTGCTACCAGGTGCCTGTGATGTGTAATTTCATAATCTCCTGTCCTACCCATTTGTTGTTAAATGTATGTTGACAATGAAGGCAGAAATGGCTCACAGGGGCTTATGGTGGGAACTCTTAGGGAACTATTAGGGGGCAATTGTATCTTATGTTGTTAGGAAGCTCCTGAAGTACAAAAGGTTTCAAGACTTCAGGGTATAAAGCTAAGATGGTGGAATAACAGGCAGTGGGAGTGGGTATTTAATAATGTATATCTTTTAAATGAAATTAAGCTGGTTTGATGGTGATGGTGATGATGATGATGATGATGATGGTGCTGGTGGTGCCGCTGCTGCTGCTCCTACTGCTGCTCACCTTGGATGCTGTCAGCATCCCACATCCAGGCCAATCTCTGCCCTTATTTGGAAGGAAGGAGCTTCCTGCTGCAGCTTTGATTCCCCGTGCCTGGCCTCATCTCTCCCTGCTTCCCTGGGGCTGAGCCCTGTCCAGAGCTCTGTGGTTCCTAAGGGGCTGGGGGTGAGGTTGGTTATGACCACAGGGATTCAGGGCATCTCTTACAGGTCTGCTGGGACTTGCTCCCTCTGAGAACAGAATGAAGCTTCCCCGCAAATCCTGGGCCTCAGTCTTCAGGGGTTTCTGGGCAATCATTGACAGCATATGACCCTAATCAATCTATGTTAGGTTTCATGATTTCCATAGTGCTACAACAAAACAAAACAAAAAACAAACACAACTTGGCTTTTTTTTTTCTTTTTTTTAGACGGAGTTTCGCTCTTTCGCCCAGGCTAAAGTGGCACGATCCGGGCTCACTGCAACCTCTGCCCCCTGGGTTCAAGCGATTCTCCTGCCTCAGCCTCCTGAGTAGCTGGGAGGCACATGCCACCATGCCTGGCTAATTTACTAAAAGTAGAGACGGGGTTTCACCGTGTTGGCCAGGCTGGTCTCAAACTCTTGACCTCAGGTGATCCACCTGCCTTGGCCTCTCAAAGGGCTGGGATTACAGGCACGAGCCACCGCGTTCAACGCAAACCTTGGCATTTTTAAGTGCCAAAAAAAAATCGCCTCTAAACTTCTGGGAAAACCTATGTTGGGTGTTGGGGGAGGTCTTTCTGGGCATTTAGAGGAGTGTGTGTGTGTGGACCATGGAGGCAGGGAGCACAGACTGGCGATTTCTCCACGTGCATGTTCTGTGGACTGTTTTTGGTGAGCTTGTGTATGTGTGCTAGCGGTGACATGTATTCCTGATGTATTTCACGTGATTAACACGTGTGGGCCCTATGTGTGTCACAGGTACGAGATGTACATGTGCTCTGCATATATTGAGAGCAGGTTAGGGATAGGATTTGGGCCTGCTGTCCCAGGGTCCTGGTTTGCATGGTAACTGAGAGGGTCACCCCCTATGTGATCCATGTAGTATGTAAGTTTGGTGTGTGTGTGAGATATGTATTGGTGGTGTGACAGCTGTGGGGCAAACTTAGCATGTGCATGTCAGACATCTGGGCTGATCCTGGCCATAGAGTCCCAACGGTGATTTGATCATAGTGGCTTTGAGCATGGTATGGCTCAAAGTCAAAGGAGGGGTGGGTTGGATCTATAGGGTATATATGAGTGTGTACTGCAAAAGAGCCCAGCTCCCTAGGGGTGAGGGCTGTGTAGTGTGGACTTGGGGCAGTGGCCTGCAGAGCCAGAGTCTGACAATAGTGATGGTGACCATGTCCCAGGTGGGAACCAGACTGTGGGGGACAGAGGGTCCTGCAGAGGCTAATAAGGAAAACTAGGGTCCGAGTAAAATGCAGTGCATTCACATTTTAGGGGATGCTTCTAAATGATCTGTGCATTTATTCGACACATATTTACTGACACTCTGTGCAGGGGACTGTGCCAGGCTTGGATAGGCTGGGGGTTAGGAGGTGGCAGGCTGGGGAAAAAAGTAGGCACAGAGGGATGAATTGGACAGACCCTTGGAGCTTACTGTTTAGTAGATGGGAGAAAAGCATCCACAATGTGCCACCAGAGTGGGTATGTCAGGGTCCTACGGAAAGGCTCTGTCCCATAGGGAAGAAAGCAAGAAGCCTACGTAAGGAGGTGGCAACTGAATGGAGACTGGAGGGTGCACCGGCAGGATCTGGCTGAGGGGGATAGAGAGCAAGGGTATTCAGGGGAAGGGGCAGACTGAACAAAGGCGTGGCAGTGGGGCCACATGTGGGTTGAGGGGCTGCAGGGTAAGGCAGGTTGGATTTGCTGGAGTTTAGGGGTAAGGGAAGGGTGATGAGGGGCAGCAGCAGGAGCCTGGAGGTCAGGCTGGGCCCAGCCAGCATGACCTTGAGCGCCAGGTGTCAACTTTGCTTGGGCGATAAAGGAGGGCCCCCTAGAACAGGTGAGTGACTCAGTGTTCCAGCCTGTTTTAGAAAGGTGTCTGGGCCCTTCCTCTCTGGCTGAGAGTCCAGACTCTGGCAAATCCAGTTGATTATTGATTGTGGAATCATTATAAAAACAATTATAGACTGAATGCAAAGACAGCCCAGAAGTTAACGCTGGAGAAGCTTTTACTAGAGAACAAAAAAGGAGTTGGGGTGGGGACAGATGCCTCTACTGTCCACAGTGTCCTCTGGTCCATCTCCATCCCCAACTCCCCAACTCCTATGAACTCTCAGGCCTTTTTTTTTTTTTTTTTGAGATGGAGTCTCACTCTGTCACCTAGGCTAGAGTGCAGTGGTGCGATCTCAGCTCACTGCAGCCTCCATCTCCCAGGTTCAAATGATTCTCCTGCCTCAGCCTCCCAAGTAGCTGGGATTACAGGCGCACACCATGCTCGGCTAATTTTTGTATTTTTAGTAGAGGCGGGGTTTCACCACATTGGCTAGGCTGGTCTCAAACTCGTGACCTCAAGTGATCTGCCCGGCTCAGCCTCTCAAACTACTGGGATTGCAGGTGTGAGCCACCGTGCCCAGCCCCTTGGGTTTTTTCCTCTAGATTTTTCTGGCCCTAGAGGTTTCTCAGTCAAGTTCTCACAGAGTGCCTCACCACACAGAACACAGGCCTGGAATGTGCCCTCCATGAAGGCACCCAAACCCAGGAAGGGGCAGGTTTGATGGGAGCTCAGGTCAGACCTCCCTGCAGGAAAAGACAGTGGTGGCTTCAGGCCTAGGCCAGACCTGGTGTAGGGCTGCAGGCCTGAGGGAGGAGAGGGGAGCAGGGCTACTGAGGGAGATGGGGTAGGAGGAGGCACCCTGAGGAGCAGTGAGGGCCTGGGTAGGGGCTCAGCCCTAGGCTGGGGAGTGCTGAGATGCACCAGAGACTATGTAACCTTGCCATGCCAGTTTCTTTATTTGTAAAATGTCAGTGGCACCATCACAGCCCTCAGAGGGCGGTGAGAGCACATGAGATGGTGATTATGAGTATTTTGTATTGGAGAACAGTGATGTGGATGGACAGCATGGTGACTGGGCACTCCGTCCCTGCCACCACCTGGGAAATGGACACCTCCCCTGAGCTGCCTGACAGGTGCCTGATTCCCCCATCATTTGTCAGCCACTTCCAAATTCAGCTCTCCTGGCTCCAGCACCCACAAGGCCACAGTTAAGGTTTCATCCTGTTGGGGGCAGTGAGGATCACTCTGGGTTTGCCCGCAGCTCACAGGCAGGGGCAGGCAGGCATGTCAAGCCCATGGACTCTGCAACCTGACTATTGGATTCAGGTCTTGTCCCTGGGGCTTTTTGAACCTTGTGCAAGGTGTTAACCTCTCTGTGTCTTAGTTTCCCTATCTGCAAAATGGGAATTACAATAGTACCTTCTTCCAAGGGTAGTAGTGAAGATGAAATAAGTTAATATACGTAATGTTCTTAGAACAGTGCCTGGCCCAGATGCTATAGATGCTTTCAGCATTTTATTATTACATATGACCCAACAGGAACTAGGCCCACTGCAGGTGCAAGAAGAGGCTATGATTTACCTACTCCGTGCCAAACGCTTTTGTTGAGCTTGCCCTGTCTCATGCTCACAACAATCCTACAAGAAACATCCACATGCAAGGCAAGCAAAGGGTGAACCTGCCCTAAGCCACCCAGGAGGTGAATGGCAAGGCTGAGATGCAAACTCGGGTTTCCCTGACTCAAAGTCCATGCTCTCCCCACTCTGCCAAGCAGCCTCCAGTGAAGACACGTGGAGAGGATGGGATCCAGCACCTATTGAGCATCTACTGCATGCTGTTTTTGTTTTTTGAGACAGTCTCGCTCTGTCACCCAGGCTGGAGTGCAATGGTGCAATCTCGGCTCGCTGCAACCTCTGCTTCCCAGGTTCAAGCTATTCTCATGCCTCAGCCTCCCAAGTAGCTGGGATTACTGGCGCCCACCACCATGCCTGGCTAATTTTTGTATTTTTAATAGAGATGGGGTTTCACCATGTTGGCCAGGCTGGTCTAGAACTCCTGAGCTCAGGTGATGCACCCACTTCGGCCTCCCAAAGTGCCGGGATTACAGGTGTGAGCCACCGTGCCCGGCCTGTATGCTGGTTCTTATTCTGTGACATCACCATCTCCTGACACAGAGAATGGAGGTCAAATACAGTACTGTTTCGTCATACCCCTCCTCGAGATGGCAGTGGCTCCCTCTTGCCTGCTGACTTAAGCACAAGAGCCCACCCTGGCATGCAGGGCCCGCCTGCTCTGCTCCCACTCTTTTCCTTCCACTCCCTATACCCTCCTCCACACCTATGCCTCATGGCCAGGGAGCCCCTGCCTGGCTTCCCTGGGCCTGTCTCAGGGAATTGTGAAGCCATGGGCCTGTCTCTGGGTATTGTATCTCCCTCCTCAGAACTTTTAGGAGAAGCGAGAACATTTATTTTTTAGTGTTTCTGGGAGATAACTTTTAAATAGTTTTTTTGTTGTTGATTTTTCTTTTCTTTTTTGCATTTACCCCCATTGTTAGTTTTCTTATTAGCCCCACCTTGACATAATTTATTCATGACCTTTTTCTGCAATATCCTTCATTTTCCAGACATAATCACATCTTCTGGCAGGAATCCCTTCCCCTCCTGGGGTTGATAATTACTCTTGCAGATGGAATTATCGGCGCTAATGACTAAGGGAGAGGTGACTGGGAGGGGCTGGACTAGGGGGCTGGGGAGCTGGGGCACTGAAGCTTGAGCGCAGAGCCAGCAGCTTTCTTTGTTCCAGGCCTGCAGATTTTGTGGGGGGACTAGAACCTGTGGGCTCTTCTGCACGATGAGGGTGCAAATGCAGACGCCTGTCTCCTGGGGCTGGTGTAAAGCACCAATGAAACAAGCTGTTGGGAAGGATGGGTAGAATCCCGGAGTGCAAAGTGGGGATCCTACAGCCCCACCCTACGGGGTTGTTGTGAGGATTAAACACAATGTATACAGAACACAGTGCCTGGCCTAGGGCCCACTGCAAAATATGAGCCATCATCACCCCCAATTGGTTGTCTACTTTCTCCAGACCTTTCAGGGAGGCTTCCCTGATTTGTGGCCCTATCCCTGCCCTCTAGAATTGGTGAGGTCAGACCCAGGCCCTGGGCTCTGGCTAGGACTGGGAGCCAGCAGAAGCCCCATCTATGCTAGAGACTTAGACAAAAAGAAAACTGGGTATACTTAAAGCATAGATGCCTCAAATCTGCTCCAACAGCTTCTTTTGCTACAGAGATTGCTGCAGCCACTAGGCCTGAGACAAAGCCCCAGCCCAGACCCCAGTAATGAGGGCACTGATAATAAGGACATCAGGAACATGACAGCAAGAGGGTGGTCTGAGATGGCAAATGTTTATTTTTTAGAGTAGAAGAGTCAGCAGTTTTCCCTAATAAGCTGTATGGTAGGGAAGTCTGGACTCATCTTGGTGACATAAAACCAATTTTCCCTACTTTGCTCTGTGAATTGACAACATGACTTAACCCCCTGGTGACTCCCCTTGTGCCCCCACTGACCTGCCACCCCCACCGTCCCTCCCTGCCCTGGGAAACATCAGTAGGTGTCTGCTCTGGGTACAGGAAGCTCATGAGACGGAGGTAAAAGAGGAAAGAACAGTAGGCTGGGAGTCATGTCGCCTGTATTCCATCCCAGCTCTGTTACGATATTCTGTGTGACCTGAGGGAAGTTCACGTTCCCTTTCTGACGTTGCTTTTTTTGCTGTACACTATGGAAGCCCTGAGCATTCTCCCAGCTCCACCACTATGAAGACCTATTCTTGTTTTACAGTGTTACATCCTGCATCTCGCTCAGTGGGTCGAAGGGCTGGCATTATTAATCCATCTCACCAATGAGAAACGGGCTCTAAGAGGCTGTGTTTCCTAAGGTCACACAGCTACTGACTGACAGATGTGGGATTCCAACCCAGGACTGTCTGATTCCAAAGTCCATGTCCTTTTGCTTGCAGTATATCTTCTCTCCACAGCCACATAATAAACCTTGACAAACATTTACTGAACATTTCCTACGTGCCGGACTTTGTTCTACCTATTTTATCTAATTCAGTCCTCAGAATAACACTACAGCATAGTGCCATTCATTATCCTGTTTTATTGCTGGAAAAATGAGGCTTGAGAAGCTAAAGTAACGCCAACAAGACCACACAGGAGGTGATAACAGAGCTGGGATTTAGGTCCTGGAGTGTGTGTGTGTGTGTGTATGTGTGTATGTTGTATTTTTGGATCATTTCTGCTATTTTGCGGTATTTGTACTCCTCTGCTCGCACAGGCATGGCAGCTAAAGGGTGAATTCCTCATCCCCAGTGCTGCATTCAGGAAAATCTTTTACTACAATAATTGGGAAATGAGTCAATAGTGGGGGGTGAGGGGATGAGAAGCTGGTTTTCTGTTCTTAGGGCTAACAGTCTATAGATCTCAGCTTGATGAAGAATGAAACAATTAGAAGAGAAAATGCACACACATGATATCCATGTCACCTGGCTGTCATTTTCAGTCTGCATTCTCTACCGGTCACACTTCTCTCACTCCCTAGTTCCAGCTTAGGAGCTACCCAAGAGGCAGACACGCACTCTGCCCAGCGGGGGGAGGCCGGGGGAGCATAACGTCTTTAAAGGACATCGGAAAGCTTGGAGGGAAATTCAGTCACTGCTCCACTGATCTGAATTTTCATAACTCTTGCTCCCCGCTCCCACCTTCCCTGGTCAGAGCAGCTGAGGTTTCTGTATGACCTACCAGTGGCATAGAGAAAGGGGAGAAAAATGTGGAAACAAATTTGTTCATTTGGGTGATGGAGTGCCCGCTCCCCTCGCCAGCGTGCAGGGTTCAATAATGGCAGACAGGGCTTCAAAAAATTGCAGCATAAATAGATGAACCTTTTAAGGTAATAGAAATGCTGTCATCCTGGGGAGAAATATGGGCCCCGAATCCTATGGGAGGGAACACTGGAGCCCCTCTCCTCTGCTTCCTGCATTCCCATCCCCATCACAGTGGAGCTGAAAGGGAGCATCTGGGCTGAGGAATGGCCAGAGGGCCCCTTATCTCCCAGCCACACTGGATCCATGCGGGAGCAGGCAGCTGGGAGGGGGTCTGAGAAATCAAGTCTTTGCAGCCCTGGCAGTGACCTCACAGACAGTTCACTGCAGGTACCAAGGTGGCAGTAATTAGTCCAACAGCAGTGGAGGAGGCTCCATCAGTCTTGCCGCCTAGGTGAGGCCTTAATTAAGGAAAGGAAGGCTGGTCAGCAGAGGAGCATGGTGGGGCTGAGAAATCAGCCTTCTTCCCTCATGTGATGAGGAAGTCTATTCTTGGTTCTGTGGCTGCTCTTGGGAACCTAGGAGCCCTTGGCAACCCTGCCATTCCCAGCCAGGGGAAAGATTCAACTAACTGCTTCCTTCCTCTCACCCCCATTTCCACCTCTACCCCCAAACAGGGCACTCAGGCCAGGACCAGTCAGCCTCTTCAAGTGAGAGACCCGTTGGTGTAAATAACTGCGGCAGCAGTAGAGGCATCATCAGCAGCAGCAGCAGCAATAATAGCTAATGCTTGTTGAAAGATTACTAATATGCTGGATATTCTGAACACTTTATATTTGCTAATTAATTTAGTCAGCCCAATAATCCTACGAAGCTGTGTTATTATTATTCCTTTTTATATATAAGAAACTAGAGGCAGGCTGGGCATAGTGGCTCACACCTGGAAACCCAACACTTTGGGAGGCCAAGATGGGCAGATCATGAGGGGCCAGGAATTCAAGACCAGCCTGGGCAACATGGCAAAACCCCATCTCTACAAAAAAAAAAATACAAAAAAAATCAGCTGGGCATGATGGTGTGCACCTGTAGACCCAGCTACTTAGGAGGTTGAGGTGGGAGGATCACCTGAGCCCAGAGAGGTCAAGGCTGCACAGTGAGCCAAGATTGCACCACTGCATTCCAGCCTGGGCAATAGAGTGAGACTTAGACACACACACACACCCGGGCAATAGAGTGAGACTTAGTCTCACACACACAAAGGAAATAAAAGAAACTAGGGGCACAGAGAGGTACAGTATCTTGCCCAAGGTCACACAGCTAATATGCAGCAAAGCTGGTATTTGAAGGCAGAGAATTTGGCACCAGAGTCTCTGCAAACCACTACACAAAATTTCATAAGGCAGAAGCTCATGCCATTGCTCAAAGAATCTGGAGATGGTGTCAGGGGTCAGTTGCTCCAGTCCCACTGTAGCTATCTGTTTACATAAATTTCAGAGAAGCCAACAGGTAGAGTCAAGTCCCAGCCCTACTGGCAAGGCCTCTGGGGAAATGCTATGAATTTCCTTACTGTAAAGCTCAGGAATGTTCCAGAAACTTTTGCTTTGTGTCTACCAGGGATTTCATTCATTTCAGGGAGTTTGCTGAGCAAGATATTTGTGTGGTAGGCATGGTAGGCTTGTTAGGGGGTCCAGGGTTAGAGGGAAACATGTTGTCCTTAGGAAGATAGAACCTGAGTATGAGCCACACACAGTGGAAACAAAGGGATGGAATGGTTAATTCTGAAGAGAGGAGTATTCAGGGAAGGCTTCATGGAAGAGGCAGCCTTTGATTTCCTGAAAGGCTAAGGATTTTCATAGATGCAGTAGGGACTATGGGAAGGGCATTCTAGGAAGAAGTAGAGGTTTGGGAAAAAGCAGAGGCCCCAGAGAACATATAGTAGTGCCCCCTTATCCTTGGTTTCACTTTCCATAGTGTCAGTTACCTGAGGTCAACTGTGGTTGTAAAGTAGATTTCTGGTTGGGCACGGTGGCTCACGCCTGTAATCCCAGCACTTTGTGAGGCCGAGGCGGGTGGATTACATGTGGTCAGGAGTTCGAGACCAGCCTGGCCAACATGGTGAAACCCTGTCTCTACTAAAAATACAAAAATTAGCTGGGTGTGTTGGCACATGCCTGTAAACCCAGCTACTCGAGAGGCTGAGGCAGGAGAACTGCTTGAACCCGGGAGGTGGAGGTTGCAGTGAGTCAAGATCACGCCACTGTATTCCAGCCTGGGCGACAGAGCAAGAGTCCATCTCAAAAAGAAAAAAAACAGTAGGTTTGTACAATACAATAAGATATTTTAAGCCTGAGATGAGAGGATTGCTTGAGGCCAGGAGTTCCAGACCAGCCTGGGCAACATAGTGAGACTCCATCTCTACAAATTTTTTTTTAAATAGCTGGGTATGGTGGTACATGCCTGTATTCTCAGCTGCTCAGGAGTCTGATGCAGGAGGATCACTTGAGCCCAGGAGTTTGAGGTGACAGTGAGCTACGATTGTGCCACTACCCTACAGCCTGGGCAATAGAACGAGGCCCTATCTCTAAAAAAATTTTTTTGAAGATATTTGGAGAGAGAGAGAGGCCACATTCACATAACTTTTATGATGTATTATTATAATTGTTGTATTATTAGTTATTACTGTTAATCTCTTACTGTGCCTAGTTCATAAATTAAACTTTATAGGTATGTATGTATAGAAAAAAAACAGTATGTACAGAATTCAGTACTACCACAATTTCAGGCATCCACTGGAGGTCTTAGAATGTATCCCTCATGGATAAGGGGGACTACTGTACTGTGTGTGGGGGGAAATGAGTTCTGTGTGCTGCACAGATTGTGGCAGGACTTCGTGGGAGATGAGATTAGAGTAGACTAGTTTGGAGGGCATGTTACAAAGACCTGGGATTTGAGGTTTATTTGGTGGGCAGTGGGGAGCCACAGAGAGGGGTGATGTGATGCTAACCTGCAAGTGGATGGACAGCTCCACTTAGTCCCCTCATCCACAATTCAGCTAATTCCCTAGCTCAGGGGGGTGGGAAGAAGTCCTCACCTCCTTGATCGGATCATCCTCACAGAGACAGGTATTCCAGGACTCTGCTGGTCTGACCACTGTGTCATGTGACCCCTCACTCTGCCTTCTCCCACCCCTGTTCACCCTGGTGTTCTGTCTGGGCAAGGACCCTGGATTCTAAGAAGGCACAGAGTAGCCTTGAAACCCTGGCTCATGAGGCTGTCCAACGTGCTGAAACGATGCTGTTTCCACTTGTAAGCACTCCCACTGGAATGACTAGCTCCCACACCCCTGTTTCCAATGGGCAGGGAATTTCATTCCCATTTTATAGATGAGAAATAGAAGCCCAGAAAGTTAGCAGAGCTAAAGCTACAAACTCATTTCTTGTTTTCTGGTCCAGGGCTCTTTGCCCCCACTGGGCAGCCACAGTGCAATTTACCAATGCATACCCCAAGTGCTTCTATCACTGCTGCCAAGCGAACATGTAAAATGCCCAGGCTCTCTTCCCACCCCCATCTCCATCTCCATTTCCCCAAATGTTGAGAGGCTTGTCCACTCCCACAGTGCCTCCTGAGACCGACCATTCAGGGTGACCCACAGGTGCTTGGGTGGACCTGCCTAGAACAGCAGTTGTGCACGTTCATGGCTCTGATCCATCGGGTATCCCTGGGTACAGCTCATCCCAACACCCTCCTACTGGTAGGCTGGGCATGGGGGAAGCAACGTTCCCCCACTACTCTCATAGCTTACCAGTAATTGCTACTACTTCACCAAGTGCCTGTCGTCTTTCAGGCACTGGCTTTGAACTTTTCATATAATGTTCCTAATTCTCACAAGGAAAGTCTTGTTTTAACAGATGAGGAAGTTCAATGTTAGGCAGGATAAGTGGCTTGCCAGTAGTCAGTGTGGGGATTGGAGAGCTAGGATTTGAACTTAGATTTGTCTGGTTCCATGGTGACCCTTCAATGAAAGCTCATCAACTAACATGAGAGTTCAGTGTCTCCCACCACTGCTGACTTTGTGATCCCAGGCAAGTCGCTAATCCTGTTTGAACTCCAGCTTGTTATTTGCAAATGGAGGAAAGTGAAAGTGCATCTCCACAGGGTCCTTGTGAGGCATAAGTCAGATGAAGCATGCAGCCAGGATTCAGTGAGTGTTCGCTGCTAGTGTGAATGTGAGTACTACTGGAACACAGGTTCCTGGATGGGTGGATGGGGGTCTGATTAGTCTTTCCACATCCCCACCTGCCCCCTAAGTCCTAGCAGAGGAAACATCCAGTGTCCTAGGAAGGAAGTAGAAGTGTGTGAAGGCCAGTCCACAGCCCCAAGCAGGGCCTGCTTCTGCCTCATGTCCCTGTGCTCTCAGGGGTGGGGACCACCTGGCTAGGGCAGGCATGTCACTGAGCTCACATGTGTGGTTCTGCACTACTTCATCAGCACTCCTCATGTTTATGTTGAGCCCGAGATCATTCTCAGCCCCCAGAGTCTGCTTTCATAAAGCTGTCCCAATATCCTCCCTAAAGACCCTGGGCAGGGAGAGCTGGGGTGAGAGGGGACAGCTAAGGATGCGGTTTCACATCCACTGTCATGGGGGCTACTCACATCCAATAGCAGGCAAAACTGGTTTACTCCTCCCATCGTTCAGATAGGGAAATGGAGGCCCAGCAAGGTGAAGTGACATGTCCAAGATTACTGAGCCTAGAATGAAGGTTTCCAAACACCCAGAAAAGGGCTCCTTTAATTAGTCCTTAACTGATTACTCACCCTAAAATCATTCCAGGATAAAGGCAGTGAACATACATTCACAAACCAAGCAACCAACAAAGCCATTGCTAATTATTACTGACTGCGGGACGTCGTGAGGCGAGTTTCTGCTGAGTCTGCTCTGCTGATGGCCCCTACTTTGACCAGAACTGGCTAATTGTGGGAAGTTGCATTCACTCAGAAGCTGGAGTGAGGGCAAGAGGAACGGCTTCCCCCTCAGGGCTTGATGCAGGCAGGAGTGAGTCATGCTGGTTGAGAACAATGAACTGTTCTGTAATCACCTCCTACAGCCCCTGCCCAATATCCAACAGAGCCCCAGAGGAGCCTTTCCAGGAATAATGAGGCTGGGTGGGGGGAGATGGATGGGAATTCGCTGGGTCTCACCAGGGCAGCTTGACTCACAATCTGTCTTAGCCCTGAGCCCCAGGCAGGGAGACTCCACAGTGAGATGACTCTGGCATGCACCTGTGCCCCAAAGTTCAAGGAGAGGAAGTCATTTGCATCTCAGGTGCAAGGAAGAGAGGCAATGGTCTGGCCTCCAGACTGTTGGAGCACTGGGGACAATGAGCAAACAGATGCCAGTCTCCTAGGCCTTTCTGGGGCCCCGATTTTCCCTTGTTCTGAGGAGCAGTGAGTAGGCAGGCAACTGGGGATAAAGAAGGGGGAATAGAGAGGCAAGACCCCCAGCAGACACATAGACAATGCGTATGACCAGACCGTACAACCCTCAGTGAACTTCCCACTCCTATGTATGCACATACCTTCTTGCTCCTACTTTTCCCCAGAACAGTGTTTCCTGACTTGATCCATGGAGTCCATACAGTAGACCATCTTAGAAGTTAATAGGTTCTTCTCTCTCCCTGTATACTCCGCATCCACAGATGCCCAAAGTCCTAGAGCTATGCTAGAAGCCAAGCTGGGACAGGGGTCACCCATGAGCAGTCTGGTGCAGTCACCTTCAGTCACCTGACCACTTGGCTATGTGAGATTTTTAATCCCAAACAATTATTCTCTCCTACCCAAATTCAAAACCCAGGGCACCTCCATTTTACTGTGGAAATTACAGCAAAAAATTTACAGTAACAAAGGTAAGTTAAAGAGAAAACCAGACTTCCTTCTCTTTCAAAGATGCTGAAGAGTTCATTTTCACCCAGTGTTATCTGCACTGGGGAAGAAGAAGGGAGATCTTAACTTTTCTTTTTTCTTTTCTTTTTTTTTAATCTTAGTAATGTGTTTTTACTTAAACAAATATATTTAGGCCAGAAGTAGTGGCTCATGCCCATAATCTCAGCGCTTTGGGAGGCCAAGGTAGGCAGATCACTTGAGGCCAGGAGTTCAAGATCAGCATGGCCAACATGGCAAAACCCTGTCTCTACTAAAAATACAAAAATTAGCTAGGCGTGGTGGCACATGCCTGTAATCCCAGTTGCTCAGGGGGCTGAGACACGAGAATTGCTTGAACCCAGGAGGCAGAGGTTGCAGTGAGCCAAGATTGTGCCACTGCACTCCACTCTGGGCGACAAAGTGAGACTCTTTCTTTAAAAAAAAAAAAAAAAAAAAGAAGAAGAAGAAAATATATATATACACACACACTTTAAATATATATTTATATATATATATAACATGTAATCAATATAACAAAATTATCGAGATATTTTATATTCACCTTTTCATACTAAGCCTTGGAAATCCAATGTGTATTTTCCACTTCACATCTCAATTCAGAGCTAGCCACATTTCAATTTGAACAGTGTTTTGTTCTGGGCCTTGCTCTGCAGACCAAGGCAACCTGGCTTTAAAAGCCATTGTCACCAAGCAAACCCTCATTTGATCTACAAGAATTCTTTGTGGATCAGTGGATCTCCATCTTAGCAGCACATTGGCCTCAGCCAGACCACGCCTAGACCAAATACATCAGAATCTCTGGGAGTGGGTCCCAGGCATTGATGTTTATAAAGCTTTCCTAGAGATTTCAGTGTGCAGCCCAAGTTGAGACCCATGGCTACATATCAGCATCCTACTCAAAGTGAGGACCACTGACCAGCATTATTGGTATCACCTGGGAGCTTGTTAGAAATGCAGAACCTCAGGCCCCATGCCGGACCTACTGAATCAGAACCTGCAAGTGAACAAGGACCATATGTGCTTAGAACATTTACTACTGTCTGAGAGGCCTGCTAGAATGCACACTCTCTATATCCCATCTTGACACCTGATAGCAACCTTGCAAGGCAGGTGTTCTATTTCATAGGTGAGGAAACAGAACGGAAGAGAGGTTGAGTCACTCATCCAAGGTCACATAATTGGTGAGTAGGAGAGCCAGGGTGCAACCCAGGTCTGGTTCCAAAGGCCACACTCTTTTAACTGCACAATTGTACCGCTTCCTACAGCACAATTAAACATATGGCCACAGAGAACCCCTGAGTGTTTGACTCCTTGAGCCTGCTGAACATGCCCTGCCTTTGAACAGGATTCCACTTCCAATGTCAAGTTCCCCAAAACAAACCTCATAAAGACCAGCATAATTCATGAGAAGATACAAATTGTAAACAAACATAGGGAAGATGTTCACTCTCCCTCATAATCAGAGAAATGCAAATTAGAACAACATTGAGGAACCATTTTCTACCTATATAATTGGCAAAAATTTATAAAATTTTAGCAAAGTTATTCTGAAATAGGTACATTCATACACAATTTGTGGCGGTGTAGATTTATAGAAACCTTGAGAGAAGTCATATGGCAACATCCATCAAGAGCTGTAAATATATTATGCCCACTGACCCTGGGAATTCACCCTAAGGAAATAATTCATTGGGGGTGGGCGGGGGAAATGCTATTTGTATGAAGATGCTCACCGCAACATTCGCTGTGAACACTGGAAACAACTTAATATTCAGCAGTAAGAAAATGGCTGAGGAAACTGGGGGTATATCTACTCCTGCAGTGTTATGCAGCCATTTAAAACCATAATTAAGAAGCCCAAGCAGCAACATAGCAATGTGGGTGAAAGAAAGCAGAATGCAAAACTGTCTCTGTGCATTGTGGTTTTCTGATGTAAAAATATTGTGTGCATAAGGATATGGACAGGGAGGAGCTGGGCACAAAGGAAGGCAACCTTCAGAGTTGGGGGTGATGGAAAGACCCCCTCCTCCTATTATTTTTAGTATTACAAACCCTGGCCCTTTGAGAACAGCCTCAGGGGCTCTCCCCTCATGGAGTCTATCTCTGAGGCAGACACAAGGAGGCAGCTGGGTGCAAAGCCACATTCCTGATTGCACCAGCAGGTGAGGGGAGCTGGCCCAGTGGGGGTCAGGAAGGCCACGGGAGGCCCCTCCCATCTTACCATGAAGCCCGGGGCACAAGTGCAGCCCCCAGTGATGCTGTGGCAGTCGGCGCCATTCTGACAGGTGCAAGTCTGCTGGCAGCCATCGCCATAGTAGCCAGCAGGGCAGGATTCATTGCAGTGGCGGCCAGACCAGCCTGGCTGGCAGGCACAAGCTCCGGTTACTGGGTGGCAGCTGCACAGATAAGAGAAGGGTGAGAAGACAGTTCGTTCTAGGAAGCAGCCTTGTGCCCGCCCTCTGCCCACCCCAAGCCTGGCTTGCCCAGGGTAGCGGGATCAAAGGACCTCTGGGATTAAAATGCTCAATGCCTTTTCTGTTTATCAGAGGATGCCAAGGCCACATGATCTTATTACCACCCAGAAGCTGAGGCTCAGGATGATTATGTAACTACCCTGAAGTCAACAGCAAGGAGAAGACAAGAGCAGGATTACAACACAGGGCTTCTGACTCCCACACAAGTCTTCTTTATAATTCAGACACACAGAAACCAAAAGAGAGAGTGGCCTTTTAGTCCCTTGGCTAAAAGACTATGACTATGCGGTCCAAGGCTTCATCCATCCCTCACCCAAGACGAGTGCCTGGTGTGGGAACAGGACGAGAAGGAAGCAGTGATATGCCAGTGGCTCTCAATATTGTAGGTGTTCAATGAATGTTGGGCTGAGTGAAAACAAGACTTTGGGCCAGACGTGACTCCTCTCTCTGGCAATGTCTGTCCTGGACAGAGCAACCCCAACCTATGCTTTGCCAGGCTCTTTAACAGTGAGCAAGCTCTTCTCCGTCTCCTGTTTAGGCTAGAGAAAGGACCATTCGGCTAGAGGCAGGGGATCCCCGGCATGACCTCCAGAGAGTCGGGCAACCTCTAGCTGGCAGCCATCTGATCCAACAGCTGATGTCCATTCACGGTCAGCGGGATGCCGGTTGTAACCATGTGCTGCTCAGAACTCCTGCAGGAACATAATTGACCTATGGCCCCAGTGCTGAGTCTGAAATCCAGAGGCCACATTTCCCCCGGGCCACTCCCAGCTGGAGCACAGCAGGGACGCTAGGGTGGGCACACTCTTGGGAGAGCTGGCACTCCTCTGATGGGTACCTTGGCTTTAAGATGCCCCATCTTGGCAAACTGTCTTAGAACCTGCTGTGAGTTAAGACTCTTTCTCCCAACTTTCCTTCCTTCCTTACTTCCTTACTTCCTTCCTCACATGTGATCTGTCAGCTCTCCCAGCCTCCCCAGCTCCCTCCCCACTTTCTCTCACAGATGCTTCCCCTAGTAAACCTCTTGCTCTTGGTATCTGCTTCTGGAGGGGCTCAGACTAACACACCAAAGAAGTGCTGGGTGGTAGAGACAAGCCTTTTAGATTCCTTGTGGCATTTGCCTCCCTGCTCTGGAGCCCAGCTCTGGGGATAAGGTCAAGAGAAGCATGCCCTGGGCTGGCAGGGGGAACCTGGGGCAAGTCTTGGTTCTGCTAACTTCCATGGGGCCTTGGCGCCTTGCCCCGCTGGACCATTGATGGATCCCCAACACCTGGCTCATATTCACTGCCCTGGTGAATATTTGGAAATGAATACAGCTTCCTCTAAATACAATTATCTTCCATTGATTCTTTCTTCGTTTCTGCTGATTTATCATTTGTCTTTTCCACTAGGTTGCAGCTCTATGGGGGACAGCCGTTTGTCTTGTTCCCTTCTCAGGGCCCAGCAGAGTCCCTGGCACACTGGAGGTGCTTAATATATATTTAGAAAATTAATTAATGAGCAAACTAATTGTGTGAAGCTTAGCCAAGCTGTTTCTCTTCTAGGGACCCTGGTTTTCTCACAGAAAATGAGGGGGTGGACAGGAACAGGCAATTCTTGAATAATAAGTGCAAGTAGCTAGTAATCATTTCAGAAAAGTATTTAGTCTCATTATTCATCAAGTCTAAACAACAACTGGACACCACTTTTCCTCCATCAAAACAGTGACTATGCTTTAAAATGCTGGTAAAGGTTTCAAAACAATCTGAGGTTACATATCAGAAGACTTAAAAGTATTCAGACTCTGGTCTTGTAATTCCATTTCTAAGACTCTATCCTAAGGAAATAATCATAGTTGTGGAGAAAGATTTATGCACGGAGATGTTCCCTGAAGCTTTATTTATAACAGTGGAAAATGGAAGCAATTTAAATAATAATAAATAATATGTGGCCAGGCTATTGAGGCACCAGGAAATTTATACATATATTTCTAATCTTCAAATAAACCTGTGAATTGGGCATTTGAGCCTGTATTTCACAGATGGCATTTAGAGGTTATGTGACTTGCCCAAGGTCACATAGCTAAGACAGTGAGTGGCAGAGCTGGGATTCAAACCCAGGTCTGTCTGGCCACATTTTGTCCACTGCCTCATGCCGCCTCTCACCACAGGGTATTGGTTATATGAATTATAACATCCATATGAAGGAATGCTAAGACATGTATTCAATTGTTTTCCGAAATGTTTAATGATACAAGGTTAAGTGAAATAAGCACTTTGTATACAAAGCCATTTCTATCAATGCTGTATCTGTTGCCTAAATCAAATCTTGAAAATATGAAAATATATCAAATCTAAAATATGAAAATGATACAGACATCGACAGATGACCACAAAATGGCTTTTGTGCTTATCTCTGGACTGAGAAACTGATTCTAAGTTTTTTCTTTAAATGTCTACATATTCCCTAACTTACCAAAATTGAGCATTTATTCTATTTATAAACAGATGTAAAGCAATAAAAATTGTAAGTATCTAACAAAGAGGAATGGGTGTAAATGATGAGTGTTCGAAGACTTTCTGACCTTTACAGAGAAAAATTCCTCCCTGAGCCCCAAGGCACTGGAAGGGGAGACAGCAGCCTGCATGGGTACCGTGGGGAAGTTGTGCAACCTGCTGCTCTGCAGATGGTTTTGGAGCACTTTTCTCTTTAGGTTGCATCTTTCCAAGAGCTTCCTTTGAGGTTTAGGGTTAGTGTAGAGAGACTGGCTCAGTTACGGTTGTGGAGACTGACGTGCTTGAATCTAGGAATGGCCTGGCAGGTCTTGGCTGCAGCCATCAGCTCTGCTGAGCACTGGAGACTCTGAAAGGTCTCAGGCACCTTTCTGCTTTTTCCATCAATAGATCCTTCTGCTGTCTCTGCCTAGCAAATGGTCACGCTGGAGTTCACCCATTACACGCTCTTACTTTGGTGAGGGCACCACCTTGTGAAAAGCACACTCCACGCCCATCGAGCTAGCAAATGCTGACCTAAGTACTCTGCATTTCCTGCCTTTGATCTCTGCTGCTGTCACTTTGGCTGCTCAGAGATACATTAGGCACTAATTTTACTCTACTCTGAGAACCAGAAGGCTCAAAACCAAATCTAAAATCATTCCTTTTTTTTCATATCCCTACAATATCCCATTTCTAGAAATGGGATATCTACCTTCTTAATTTGATTACTCGTCTTATAGGAACTCCAAACATCCCTTTGAAAAGAGGATGGAGAGTGACAGCTGACTGATCATGACGGAGAGCTGCGACCACCATGCTTGGAACCTCTGTCCCTCAGCAGAGTGACTTGCACAGCCCCTCTCCCAGGCATCCCTTCTTCCCGGTGGTGGTCCCCATTCTCTTGAGTCACATGGCAGGCCAGGGGCTGCTGGTTTTGGCTCAGGCAGAAGTTACAGTCACTGGTGTTTAGCCTGGTTCCATTCTCTCTGGTTTTTTCTTTTCTCCCATTTCCCCCAGACATAGATTAATCACAAGTGAACAGGAACCGAAAGCTGAACAATACAGGAATCCTTCCAGAGTGGATTTTTCTGCCTTTCTTTCAGCTGCTATGAGATTTCTATCAATGCTGCATCTGTTGGTTGAATCAAATCTTTCAAAGGCAATACACGATCATGGCTGCTGGAATGAGTCTATGACAATCCAATTGTGGAGGGGACATTTAAGAGCCCATACACACAGGTGCTTTCTTTCTCAAGGTTATTCCTGTATGAAGGAGGATGGTTTCTTTTTGTGTGCTACAAAGAGTTGATAACGGGAATGAAGAGTTGGAGAATCTTACCAGCCACTTCTTCCTTCCCAGGGTGTGGATTCAACCTCTGTGCAGCAGCCTTGCTGGAAGGGCATAGACCAGAGAGAGGCTGGAGCTGGGTGGATAGCGCTTTCTTTGGCTGGGGGCTGGGATTACTTTGTCTCCCTAGGAAAGATGCTCAAGACCTTGCACGCTGTTGTGGTGGGGGCTTTGTTGTAAGTTCTGCAGAAGGCAGGGAGCATTGAGGCTAGGCTTCTAGGGATCCCACGTTCCTTCTCTCAGGGAGTTGGGTGGAAGCTTCACTTTCAAAGACCACAGGAGAACATTTCACCCCACTGGGTTGATGAAAGGTGATGGACAGACTGGGAAATTTATGCACAGAGAGGAGAAGGACATATATCTTATGTGCATATATCAAGTGCCCTTATTACGGACACTTGCTTAGACAGAGGTAGGTTTGAGGGCAGGACTCAGAAGTCCCAATCCCCACTCAGTACCTGAACTTTAACTGTCTTAAGATTAGAAGTCACACAGTCATTCCTTGGCTTTTCTTAATCTCAAAAGAAGACTCTATAATGGGCCAAAAAAGCCTCATGGGAAGAGAGGGGCTTCCCTCTATCCACATAGAGGAAGAGAGCTGTTTTCTTTTGTCCGTAAGAACAATCAAGTGCAGCATGAGAGAGTTCATTTAGCCCAGAGGCTCTCAACCTCCGGGAATTTTTCCTGCCCCGCCCCTCCCTGAGATATCCGGCAATGTCTGGAAACATTTCTGGTTGTCAGAACTCGGGCAGTGGAAGAAGGGTGCTACTGGCATCTAGTGGGTAGAGGCCAGGGATGCTGCTCAACATTCTACAAAGCACAGGACAGCCCTCTACAACAAAGAATTCCCCAGCCCAAAATGTTCATGGTGGCAGGGTTGAGAAACCCTAACCTCAAATGAACAAAAACTTTGTGCCAGGGGCTCAGTGGGCCAGTGTACCAAGAGAAAGGGGGAAATATGTTTTTTTGAAAAAATGGGGTTGACTTCAGCTAATGGGTAGAACCTCCTAGAGGGATGAGCTGTTTAAGATGAGTTCAGGGATTCCTCTTACTGAAGGCCTACTCTGTGCAGGCACTGTGCAATGCTGAGGCTAGAGGTCATAGGAATGGACAAGCCAGGCTGCTGGTGCCCTCAGGGAGCCCACCTCCTCAAGGAGATGGTGATGCAGACTCAGAGGACACCAGGCTGGGGAGTCGACTGGTGGGCACACTCAGAGCCCCCACTCTGAAGAACCGCTACTCCCTCCCAGTCCCTGACACATGATACGTTTTAAAGACAGTAAAGCAAATAATCATCAATATTGGATGGGCTGAGATTTGTGCGAGAGAAGAGGGAGTCCTGTCCGATTAATAATGCATCGAGGACTCCTTCAGAGGAAGGATGAATTATACAGGGCATAGTTGCCCAGGCACAGGAGGAAGACACTAGCCCTTTAATTTGGGGCTTGGTTAGATTTCTGTGGCAGGAGCTCCCTGCATTTGACCCCGGCATCAGCCTTGCTTCCTGTCTTGGAGAGGGTCCTCCCTCAGCTTCCCAACAGCGACAGATCCTGGAATATTAATATTTAGACACATGGAACAGTCTGAGCCAGCTGGCCCAGTCTCCTGACCAGCCATGTGGGACTTCTGTAATTAGCGCCTTGGAGCTCTCGCTCTGCTCTCCAAACCCAGCCCAGATGCCACCTCCTCTAGGAAGCCTTCCCTGACCAGCATCACATAGTCCTGGGTCACAGTTACTTGGGCACATGTTGGAGCCTAGCAGGGCCAGCCACATATATTTCACCAATTCTAAGATGTACTTCTCCTCTACATTTTCACATCTCTGATATTGGGTATGTTATACAATCAATGGTGTGTCATGGTTCAGTTGATAGAATTTTCCTAGTAGTAACCCAAATAAAGCTGTGCCTCACTACTGTTATTGTCTTGTATTTGAAGAAATATAGTAGAAGGTGCTTAGTGTTTCCTCCTCACAGCCCAGCCCTGCAGGCGCTCAGTGTTTGCTGAATGAATGACCCAGTGAATGAATGCTCAGGTCATGGACAGTCCAACTCCACTGGCTCTAGCACCCTCTCTGGACAATCTCCTTCCTGGGCGCTCCACCTTTGCCTCACACCACCCCAGCTGCTCCACTCTAGGGAGGGAGGACCTTTTCGTTTGACTCATAGCCCTTGCTGAGATGCCTCTGCTTGCAATGAACGAAGCTCCAGAGTGATTTGTGAAAGATCAAAGCCTGGAAGCGAAGAGCGGCCAAGGCTGAGTCCTGGCTGTCCCAGGGACAGGGCTGCAAAGCAGAGGGATTCTCTGTCTGCCCTGCCAACAGCAGCAGCACCCATGCCCAGGGTGGCTGGTCTTCCCTGGGCTGTCCATAGGCCTCAGGGAGAAGGGATGCTCCCCTGACCTTCATCACCCAGATAAGAGGCAGCCACGATAAAGGGCTGTGGGGGCATTTATCTGGGGCTGGCAGCCTCAATTTTTACCCAGGGGCAGTGCCTACTGGTGCATGAAGCAGGCAGGGAAGGGAGCTGGGAGTAGTAGCCCAGAGCACCACTGGCTTCACAGGTTCAGACTCCTTTGGAAGTGGGGGATGGGGGGGCAAATTCTGCCCAGATGTCCCCAGGCCACAAAGGACACAGAGTGCTGAGGGAGGGGCTGGCCCCAAGTCCAGGCCCTGATAAAGGGCTGCCCCTGTTGTTCCTACTTCTCTACCTTTGCCAGGGCCTGTTGGGACAACCCTCACTAGGCCCTGGGATGGCCCTACTGATTTTTAAGGTCCTTTCTAGTCCTGACCTTCTGCAGCTCAAGCCTCTACTTCTGCCCTAGTGGCCCTGGCTCTGGTTGGATGCCACACAAGTGGAGGGGAAATATTCTCCAGGACAATGTGCTCAGAGCTTGCGGCGCCCGAGCCCTGCCATCCCAGCCCCCAGGGTCATGCAGCTGTGCTCCACCCCACCTCCTTGCTCCCTCCTTGCTCCCATGTGTGGAGTCTCAGACAGGCACATTTGGAAATGCAGGCAGCCAGGTGTGGTGGACAGAGTTGAGTGACCTGGCTCTAGTCCTGACTGTGGCTATGTGGCCTTGGCTTCCCCTTCTTTTCATCAAAGTAGTTCTCAGGGCTCAGTGCTGAGGTCCTAGCCCTTTCCCCACCCTGCCTGGATGTCCGTGCCAGAGGTGGGGGGGCCACATCCTAGCAAGCCTCCTTTCTACCTGAGCACCCCCCGCCCTTGTCCCGAGCTCGCCGGTTCCCAGCTCATACCTGATGGTGTTGTCAGCGTCACAGGGGCAGGGCAGGGTGCAGCCTGGGCCATGAAGGCCCTCTGGGCACAGTCGCTCCTGGCAGCGCGGGCCCTTGTAGCCAGGCTCACACTCGCAGGCACCCGTGGTGGGTGAACACTGCCCACCATTGTGGCAGTCACAGCGCTGTGAGCACTGGAAGCCGAAGGTCCCGAAGGGGCACTCCTCTTGGCACCTGTGGGAGAGCAGAGTGTGGCTGAGGCTGTGGGCCGGGATCCCTCACCTGTGCTTCGAGATCCTCCAGGATGTGGTCCTCCTGGTCACCTGGCCCAGGCCTGGTGTGCTCCATCCTGCTCACAGCCTCCTCCCCTTTTCTCTCTCCTCCTCCAGGAAGTATTCCATGGTTTAGTTCACCCCAGTCATTTCTGCCTTTCACGCCAGGTCTCCTCAGTGATCCCAGCAATGAGTTTGTATTACCGTATTTTATTGATTCCAAGCCTAATATATATTTTTTTAAATTAAAGTTGTGGTGAACTATACATGTTATGGTTTAAATGCTTCTCTCAAAATTCTCATTGAAACTTAACACCCAATGCCAAGGTATGAGGAGGTGTGGCCTTTGGCCTTTGGGAGGTGCTTAGGGCATGAATGGATTAGCGCTCTTATAAAAGGGCTACAGGGAGCCACTGAGGTCCCTTTTTTTTTTTTTGGCTCTTCTATTCCTTTCACCCTCTGAGGATACAGGCTTCAAGGCACCATTTTGGAAGCAGAGATTGGGGCCCTCATCAGACACCAAACCTGCTTGCCCCTTGATCTTGAACTTCTCAGCCTCCAGAACTGTGAGAATCAATGTCTGTTGTTTATAAATTACTCAGTCTTGAGTATTTTGTTATAGTGGCATGAGCAGACTAAGACAGTGCACAGCATAGAATTGACGATTTTAACTACGTACAGTTCAGTGGCATTAAGCACATTCGCACTGTTTTGCTACATCACCACCACCCATCTCCAGAACGTTTCCATCTTCCCAAACTGAAACTCCGCACCCGTTAAACAAAAAACCATTTAGGTAGGTTTAAAAACACCTTGTTTTTTTGTTTGTTTGTTTGAGACAGAGTCTCACTCTGTCGCCCAGGCTGGAATGGCACGATCTCGCTGCAACCTCTGCCTCCCAGGTTCAAGTGATTCTCCTGCCTCAGCCTCCCGAGTAGCTGGGACTACAGGTGTGCACCGCCACGCCCAGCTAATTTTTGTATTATTAGTAGAGACGGGGTTTCACCACGTTGGCCAAGATGGTCTCAATCTCTTGACCTCATGATCTGCCTGCCTCGGCCTCCCCAAGTGCTGGGATTACAGGCACGAGCCACCTTGTTTTTCAAATGTATTTTTATATCTCTGAAATTAATCAGATAAGTCTTATGTCTGATGACATCATCATAGTTTAATTGCCAGTGTTTTTCCTTCTTTGCAGTGTATGAAATAATGATGCATCTCACAATCAGTGGCACCTTAGATCTGATGAAATGGGGTGATTTTGTTTCTATACAGTGTCTCTGGTTTGTGAGCCTTTTGGGCAGATGTAGAGTCTCTCTTGTCCTACTGGGAGACATGTCCCCTCCCTGACTCTGGATTTTCCCTCGAGTACAGGAAGCATCCTCCTTCATGGGACTATAGAATGCCCTGTGACAAGGGCTATTTTCCCTTCCTTGGAAGAGCGTCCCCTCAAGGTAGGGGCTGAGTCTCTCCCATCAGCCTGTGAGCCCCCAAGGAGGAAGCCTGGGACCCCCTTTGTGTCCTATGCATGTCTGGGCTAGTACTTGGAGCTGCCAACATGAGGATAATTATTCAACTTCATTTAACTCACAGCCAAGGGTGTGGCTCCTCCGTGGGTGAGTGTGACCTCCACTGCTGACCACCTGGTTTCCTGAATGTGCCTCAACACCCATTACCCCTACCCTGGGCTCTTTCCCAGGGGATGCAAATTTATTGTCACAGCAACTAGATCTGGATAAGTCAAGGGGTAAACCTGGGGGAATAAGGGGTAAAAGAGGGAGACAACTTCTTTCATCCCAAAGACAAATGGAAATGGCCTCTGGAGTTCTGAGTTATCTTTGTTCCAGCACTGATTCAACAGTGCGGATAATGGAGAACTAACCTAAAGCTCTGACATCCTCTTCCTTTTTGTAAAATGGGATGATACTCACTAAACCTCATCAGGTTCTGCAAGAATTAAATGGGATAATATGTGTAACATAGAAAGGTGCCCAGCCCATAATTGGGGCTCAATTCGAAAAGTTAGTTATTTTCATTAGTACTCATGTTAATATTGTTTTCAACAGTTCTTATAATAGAGCCCATCTGACCTTCTGGCCTTAAATTCAGGCATGAAAAAGCCCAAAGGGAAAAATTCTAAAATGTTGATAGTAGAGTAGATTTGAGGAGTCAGTGTTTTAATTCTCATATGTTTCAATTTTCTAGGTTTTCTATATATCTTCTACAGTAATCAGAGGGGAAAAGCAATTTAAAAAAAAATACAGTTCTAACTTCTTTATTATGTATTCTGGAGGATCGTGGGAGTGGAAGTATTCTTCTATAGACACGGCAGAGAGATTCTGTGTCTGGGTGACTGTTTACGGTGAGGATGAGTGGCCAGACCCTCGTGGATGTGGCAGGGCCAGCTAGCAAGTATGTGGCGGATGAGAGCAGCCAGTGTGTGGGGCACCAGCTTTGGCAACTTGAGACTGGGGTGTCCTTGTCTGTCTTCTGTGCTTTCGTTGCTCTGTGCCCACAATGACAAGGAGAAGAGGACAGTGACTGGGGTCTGGCCTTGAGTGCTTCCTTCCTAAGAAGATGCCGCCAGCTGTCTCCTCTCAGAGCCACTGTGTAAAGGAGTGATCTGGTAGAATAATGGGGCAGCAGGGATCATGAGGACAACACCAGCCCTGGGCACCATATACCGAGGGGTTTCCAGCTGCTCAGGCCCCAGAGCCTGTCCCCAGCCCCTGGAGCAGCAGATATTCTCATCACCCTCACTTTGGAGTTAAGGAGGCTGCCATGGGACAAGTGAGGCAATTGCTGCAAGCTCACGCAGCCTGCATGGGGCCAAGATGACCCCAGATTGTCTTTCTGCAAATCTTGTCACATGTCAGTCAATCTGAGGCCTCATGAACGGAAAGAGAGCAGAAAAAAGAGGGAAGAAGAGGCAAAAAAGAAGGGGATGTCTGGAGAAGGAATGGAAAGTAGAAGACAGAAGGAGGAGAAGTAGAATGGGGGAAGGGAAGGAGGGAAACTGAGGCAGAAGGGAGGAAAAGAGCAGCTGAAGACCTGAATAATCACTATCTGAATTGCCAGCCCCTGTTCAGCCTGCAGATGGATTTCTCCAGAAGTCTCTGTGCTTTGCTGGCCTCAAATGTCTCTCAAATGTCGGGTGAAAAAACTCAAACCAGATACCTCCTGATACCTGCTCCTTTTCAAACATTCCTGCTCCCTCCTGCCTAGCAGGACTGGACAGAGCCCTGAACCCTAAGCTCCTCAGAAGGTCAATTCCCTAGCCCACTACATTTTTCGGGTGACCGAATCTACAGCCCCAGAAAAGCAATCTGGAAATGAAATATTGACAACCTCATTCATTTACATAATCAGCCTCTTTTTTTTCCCTACTCACAATTTAAACAACTTATTTATTTAGAGATCAAGCAACGACAGCTAATGAATTTTACACAAAGCATGCTAATAACGGGGCCCGTGGAACAGAAGGGTAATCACAGCAGGAATTAGTTTTCTACTTAAACATTCTTCCTTTGCACCATATCAATCTAATGTGTCCGATATTGCCATTAACAACCAGATACATTGCTCAATTAAATTACAAAATGAGCTTCAAAGCCCTCGTTACATTTCGTGTTTAATTTGCACTGGTTTCTGCCTATCCGGGGAGGCCTGCATTATTACACCCACTCAACTTTAATATGCTTGTGATGATTTGGGTGGGTTAATGCAGCTGTCACCTACGAAATTAATGGAGGCAATTTTACAAAATATTAAACACCAGGCAGCCCGTTTAGGTGAGAAGCCCAAATGCTGCCTGGCCTCCTATTGAACTCTCCTGTGGTTGATTGACAAAGCTTGCTGGAGGGCCCCTTGGCTTTAGAGGTTTCTCTCTGCCCAGGATCATGGACCAGGCTCCAACAAGCAGAGAGATTTTGGATTATTTCTCTATTTGGCACATCTTTACAGGGAAAATCGTGAGCACCAATGAACTAGGGTCTACTCATGTGGAGTCTAGCCGGCTAGAGTGCTGGGCCTGCTCATTTCCAACAACAAGCGAGCGGTTCGCACTCTCATGAGAAAGTGGACTGACAAAGGAGTCCTGCGCTGGCTTGAGGGTCTTCCTGGTTCCAGTCTATACTGGCTCATCCTGAGCATTTCCTTATTTGGGGAGATGATGAAGATGGGAACTGGACTCAATATTTCAGCCCTCCTTCCCACGGGTCAGGGAGGGACGGATCCCCAGATGCCACACCCCACGTTCTACGCTGGGGAAGCTCACGTTGATGAACACTGGCTCACAAAGAGATCAGATCTGGCTTAAAAGACTTCCAGCCCGAGGTAAATCAGCCCAAGGCTAATGGACAGTCTCTTTTCTGGACATCACTAAGGATTTGGGGCTGATTCTAGTGAGAGCTGGAGAAGCCCCGATTATGTCTGTTAGAAACAGAGGGATTCATTGGTTAACTCAGCCTCCCTCCTGGCTTCCTGATGTCACCCAGGCAGGGAATGATGAAAAATGTTTCCTCATTTTGTCTGAGAAGAGCGTAAAATCCAGGAGCCAGAAATGAAACATGGATCCCCACAGAACCAGGCATGGGGTGTGGGGGCCACCTCTGTACAGCTCTTTGCTTGAAGAGACCGATGTGGTCAAGAGTGAGAGGGAGGAGACTTGGCCTGGGTTCTGTGGGTTTCAAATATCTTTTTCCAGCTTCCAATCTACTCACCATCACACACGCTGGTTTCTCCCTTTTCCTCTGCACCTGCCCTGTCATCATGGCCTCCTTCTTCCAGCTGTGGCACATGTGCACATATGGCAATTTGCCAGTTCTGTGTTTTTTGATTATCCACTCTGCAAGGCTGGTTTCATTCCGGGACACTGGCACCCTCCTTCAATCTGCTCTTAAGCCGAAGGCCTTCAGAGGATGCAAACTGATGCCAGTATCCTTTTGGTGGAACCCAAATTAGGACTAAAAATCCCCTTCCAGAAGAAATCGTGCAAAACGTGTGAAATGGTTTTGCACTCTCAGCTTCCTTGGATTATCTGTGCCATTGCCTCCCTCCATGAGTGCAGAGAGTAGAGAGTGGGGGCAGGTGCTCACGTCCTTCCCCCAGGTGAGCCCATGCAAATTCAGGGCTTGGGCCACTAGGCCAGAGAAGAGGGTGTCTCTGCAGGCCAAGGGTGAGGAGGGATCAGGTGCCAACTCTCTCTGGCAGGAGAGCTCAGAGTGCTTTCTGAGAAAGGAACTGGAAGGCTGGCAGAGACAGAGCTATGAGCTGTTCTCTGCAAGACTCCTGTGAATGAGTAAAATGGACAGCAAAGACAACAGTTAACACTATCCTTACCTGTCCCCCATGTATCCAGCTGTACAGTGGCACTGTCCAGTCACGTGGTCACACTGCCCTCCATGGTGGCAAGGACAGTCCTGGCTGCAGTTCTGGCCAAATGTTCCTGGTGGGCAGGGCTGGGCACACACTGCTCCCTGAAACAGAGGTGGGAAGACATGTATGGTGGTGCTCCAGAGATACCAAACTTTTCTGGGAATGGCACAGCTGCTGTGGCTCCAGGGACCACCCAACTTCCCAGAAGAATTTCAGCCAGCTGGACACCAGGGCTCCAAAGCCCTCCTCTTAGAGATGGGAGATGGGAGATGGGAGACGGAGGCCAACTTGCTCATCCAGTTATTCAGCACAATTTAGAAACTGACTATTGTATACGAGGTGCTGTATTAGACACTAGGGGTGATTTGACTTGATTCCTGTCTTCCTAGTCTACTGCAGAGAGAGCCAAGAAAACAGCTAAGTACAAGGCACTAAGTACTCTCACATGGGTACACAGTAAAGTGCTGAGGAGACACAAGGAAGGAGGCTGAGTAAACATGCTGGTGTGGAGACGTGCACTTTGCTCAGCTTCTTTCCCAAACCCAACTGACATGAGAGTTAAAGGGGTACAGGTATAAACCTACAAGGAAAAGAGGAATAGAAGACAAGGGATGTCACACACTGGAAGATGGAAAAGCAGGTGGAGGAGCGATAACTGCTTTGGTTTCTGCTTCCTGGGCAATGTTAAGTGCCTGCAAAGGGAGTGTCATAATGCTGGGTGATGAAGTCCTTTGTAACCTCAAAAAGCTCAGGAATCAGAGACACTGGGATCCTCTGAAGGTGAAGGTACAGGTAGGATCAAAACAGGACTGTTTGAAAGTTTATAAAATAGGGAATTAGACCCCCAATCTCTGCCCCCCCCCACCTTGAATAGCCAGGTGAATTGTCCAAGTCTTTCAGAGAGGTTGGTGTCACAGGCTGTGGACAAGGGACACAGGCACAGATGAAGGTGGGGGTGGAATTCTCCTGCTGCTCTCTTCCCTGCTGCTCTCCTAAAGGCTGACTGCCAGACTGAACTCCCTGTGGCAGGAGGTTGGAGGGTTCCTTTCTAGGGACACTGAGGAGTTCAAGAGAAATGACCTAAAGATATTGATAGTTGAGAGTCCCATCAGTCAACACGCCTGACATCGCCCTCCACCCCCAGGTGTCCAATTAGCTTTTCTGAGGCTCACTGTAAAACGTGAACAGATGGCCAAGGATCACCAGATATTTGAAACAGGCCCTCACATGAAAGAGAAACACTGAAATGAACAAATAGACAACAGGAACACAGAGGAAATAGGAACCATGCGTGGAACAAGGAAAACCTAAAAAAAAGAGAAGGAAAAAAGCCTCTATCATAATTAAAATGAACATGCTCAGGTAGCTATAAGAAAATATTGCACCTGTGAAAGAATAGAGTGCTATAAAAGAGGATATCCAGAGAGTAGGAAAGAAGTCTTGAAAATTAAAAATAAGATGGCAGAAATTAAAATGTTGCAATAGAAGAGCCAAAAGAAAGTTGAGGAAATCTATAAAGTACAACAGAGAGAGAAAGAGACAAAGATAGAAAGATGAGATTAAAATAGAGAAAATATAATGAAATTAGAGGACCAGTTCAGGTGGTCTGACATCTAATTAACAGGAGTTCCAGACAGTAGAACAGAGAAAATAGAGGTAAGTAAATTAATGGAAAATATAATGAAAGACAATTTCCCAGAATGGAAGGATGAAGAACCTGGGTTTCTGAACTGAAAAGGCCTACAAAGTCTCCAGCAAAAATATGAAACAAGACCCACATCAAGTCATGTTGTCATAAACTTTTATATCTCTGTGGATAAAGAAATGATGTTCACAGTTTTTAGAAAGAGGAAAACAGGCTAGGTGTGGTGGCTCATGCCTATAATTCTAGCACTTCGGGAGGCTGAGGTGGGAGGATCTCTTGAGCCCAGGAGTTGGAGACCAGCCTAGGTAACAAAGCAAGATCTCATCTCTACAGAAACAAAAATGAAAATACAAAGAGGAAAACAAACATACAAAAATCAGGAATCAAAATGCTTTAGACTTCTTAACTAGAAGCCAGAAGACAATGGAGCAATGCCTTAAAAATCCAGAGGAAAAAAATCATTTCCAACTTAGAATTCTACACCCAACTAAACTAACACTAAAGTAGGGGACTCAATAAAGACATTTTCAGATTTGAATAGCCTCAAAAAGTTAACCTTTCATAAACACTTTCTCAGAAAGTTACTGGAGGATTTGTTTTCCATAAAAAAATAATTACCCAAGAAAGTGGGGCACGGTGGCTCACACCTATAATCCCAGCACTTTTGGAGGCTGAGATGGGCGGATCACCTGAGGTTTGAGACCAGCCTGACCAACGCGGAGAAACCCCATCTCTGCTAAAAATACAAAATTAGCCGGGTGTGGTGGTGCATCCCTGTAATCCCAGCTACTGGGGAGGCTGAGGCAGGAGAATCGCTTGAACCCAGGAGGTGGAGGTTGCAGTGAGCCGAGATCGCACCACTGCACTCCGGCCTGAGCAACAAGAGCGAAACTGTCTCCAAAAAAAAAAAAAAAAATTACCCAAGAAAAAGAAAGGCATGAATTCCAGGAACTAGGGACTCCAACAGAAGACAGAGGTGAAAGGAATCCCAGGACAGCAGTGAAAGGAAGCCTCAGATGACAGCTATGCTGCAGGCCTGGAGAACAGAGTTAAAGAGTTCGGACTGGAACAGAAGATGCAGGCTTCTAAGAAACTTGCCTCAAAAACAAAACAAAAGCAAACCCTGGGGAGACTTCTGATGGGTCTGACCTTATTGAGAGGAGTCTGAGAGCTCTGTCAAGAGAGTTTTAAGGGTAAATTAGTAACAATACACATGTATATTAACATAAATATTAAAAAAATAATTTAACCAAGCTGGACATGGTGGCACCTGTCTGTAGTCCTAGCTACTCAGGAGGCTGAGGCAGGAGGATCACTTGAGCCCAGGAGTTCAAGGCTGCAGTGAGCTATGATCATGCCTGTGAATAGCCACTCTCCTCCAGCCTGGGCAACCCAGCCAAATCCTGTGTCTTAAATTTTTTTTTAATGATTTAACCACAAATTGTAATATAACTCCACTGGGAGGGTGGGAGAGGGGTTGCTTGCATCTGTATGTGTGTGTATGGCAGAGCAGAATCTTATTCTACAGCAGGAAGTCAATGGATTCAATGACTGTCTAAAATGGAAAAGTCAAGAAATGGCTATAAAGCATGTTATATAGAAAAATGGAGGGAAATGCCAGAAGAAATATCTAAAAGATTTGAAAGTAGTTGCCTTTAGGGAGTAGGATTTGTAAATGGAGCAGGGGACTCCCCCGCCCCCCAGCATTAGCCTTGTGGTATTATGTAACTTAAAATTACACGCATGAGTCTTAGGTTTTTAACAGATCTGAGCCTGCTCTTATCTCCTGCTGCCCCTCCAGCCCTGTGCACACCCGACAGTCATTTCTCTTATGGAGATCAAGGATGTTCCTCCAATTAATTAATCAATTAGTTCAACACACAATTATTAAGCACCAATAATCACCAACCCTTAGAAGCTAGTTTATTCAGGAAAATTGTGCCAGAGCAGAGTCATCTTTCAAGATCATCCAGTTTACTTGTAATGAGTTAAATAGGAGGCCATTCAGCTCAGACTCTCCTCCACACACAAGTCAGAAGTAGAGGGGCTGAGAGGAGGGACTGAGGTGAGGTGAGGAGGGGAGGGAGGAGTGAGGGGCAGAAGCAGCTGAGGACAGTGAGAGACTGTGTGTGTGTGAGAAAAGGGGAGAGAAAATTCACTGAGGCCAGGTGCGGTGGCTCATGCCTGCAACCCCAGCACTTCGGGATGTCAAGGCAGGTGAATCACTTGAGGGCAGGAGTTCCAGACCAGCCTGGCCAGCGTGGTGAAACCCCAGCTCTAGTAAAAAATACAAAAATTAGTCAGGCGTGATGGCAGGTGCCTGTAATCCCAGCTACTCGGGAGGCTGAGGCAGGACAATCACTTGAACCCGGGAGGCGGAGATTGCAGTGAGCCAATATTGTGCCACTGCACTCCAGCCTGGGCAACGCAGTGAGACTCCATCTCAAAAAAAAGAAAGAAAAGAAAAAGACAAAAGTCACTCCGAGTAGGGGTCCTTCTTCCTCCTGGAGGTGGTGGGGGTACTCCAGGTATCGCAGGGGCCTTTCTCAGTGCACATTAAAAGTTCTAGGTATTCATGAGGGGGGAGAAATCTTTCTGGCTTCTATATGACTCGGTCTTCTACAGTCCTGGGCTGGATAAGGACACTCTTGGAAAAACTTTTTTTTTTTTTTCCCCGAGACAGAGTTTCACTCTTGTTGTCTGGGCTGGAGTGCAATGGCGTGATCTCGGCTCATGGCAACCTCCACCTCCTGAGTTCAAGCGATTCTCCTGTCTCAACCTCCTGAGTAGCTGGAATTACAGGTACCTGCCACTACGCCCAGCTAATTTTTTGGTATTTTTAGTAGAGATGGGGTTTTACCATGTTGGCCAGGCTGGTATTGAACTCCTGACCTCATGTGCTCCACCTGCCTCGGCCTCCCAAAGTGCTGGGATTACAGGCGTGAGCCACTGCGCCCAGGCAAAAAAACTTTTTTTTTTTTTTTTTCTCTCTAAGAGATGCGGTCTCACTCTGTCATCCAGGCTGAAGTTCAGTGTTGCGGTCCCAGCTCACTGTAACCTTGAACCTCTGGGCTCAAGTGATCCTCCCGCCTCAGGCTCCTGAGGAGCTGGGACTGCAGGCTTATGCCACCACACCTGGCCAGGTTCCTGTCCTTTTTAGTGCTTCTCAGACACAACCAGTGCTGCCTGAGGAGGTCAGTAGAGGAGTCTGGTATATAGAATGTGTCCTTCTGGCATTCCCTAGGGAAATCAGGCATCATTGAGACTGTTTGGTGAAGTGGGTGAGCACCTCTTTCAGCCCCTGCTCAGGATTCCCAAACTGCAGGCATCCAAGCCCACCGAATCTCTAGTCCTCTTCCCTGGTTTGAGCTCCTGGGGCCTGAGAGAATTTGATATTTTGGAGGTCCTGTTGCCTGGTGTGATGGGAAGAGCACTGGGTTCAAAGTCAAGATTTGGGCTCAGATCTCAGCTCTGCCTCCTCCCAGATAGGTGAGCTAGGATAAGTCAGGTGATCATTCTGAGCCTTAGTTTTCTCATCTATAAAATGGGAGTAGTAACTCCTAGTCCTCCAGGTGGTTATAAAGAGGAAGTGAGATTAGAGATGTGAAGGAACCTAGTATAGTGCCTTAAACAGGGGGCACTTAATTAATAGTAATTGAACCAAGTTGACACCTGATGAGGTGGCACATGGTGGGAGCCCCACATAACCTGAGACTGAGAAGAGTGGAAGAGAACCATAGGAGTCATCACCCACTGCTGGCTGGAAGAACAGCCTTTTGGGGAGAGGCAGGGGGAGAGAGCAGCCAGAGAAGTCAGCTTAGGAGAGGGCTACAGCCTATGGTTTCTCTCCTGCTGCTATGAGCTGAAGTGTACCCCTTCAACATTCCTCTTTTTTGTTTGTTTTTTGAAATGGAGTCTTACTCTGCTGCCCAGTCTGGAGTGCAGTGACACGAACTCAGCTCACTGCAACCTCCGCCTCCTGGGTTCAAGCGATTCTCTTGCCTTGGCCTCCTAAGTAGCTGGGATTACAAGAATGCGCCACCACGCCCAGCTAATTTTTGTATTTTTAGTAGAGACTGGGTTTTGTCATGTTGGCCAGGCTGGTCTCGAACTCCTGATCTCAGGTGATCCACCTGCCTCAGCCTCCCAAAGTGCTGGGATTACAGGCATGAGCCACTGTGCCCGGCCAACATTCCTATGCTGAAGTTTTAACCTCCAGTACCTCAGAATGTAGGACTGTATTTGGAAACAGGACCTTTACATAGGTAATCAAGTTAAGATGAGGTCATCTGGGTGGGCCCTCATCCAACATGACTCATGTCCTTACGAGAAGAGGAGATTAAGACAGACCCAGAATAAAGACGACACAGAGACATAGGGAGAAGATGGCCATCTACAAGCCAAAGAAAGAGGCTCAGAAGGAACCAACCCTGCCGACACCTTGATCTTGGACTTCTAGCCTCTGGAACTGTGAGAATCAGTCTCTGTTGTTCAAGCCGCCTAGTCTGTGGCACTTTGTTATGGCAGCCTCAGCAGATTCATGTACTTGCCGTGTGGTCAGTTGAGTGTGTATCTCCAATTGTAGTGGGATCTTGGACTGCTGTGGCTTCTAGAAGGTTGGACATGGGGTAAGGTGATATTTTCTGCTCCTCTCAGAACTGGTTAGACCAAATGGCTTTGTTAAAATCTGGAAAACAGTCGCACTTTAAGAGGGTCTTGGTGGCCCAGCGTGGGGGCTCATGCCTGTAATCCCAGCACTTTGGGAGGCTGAGGAAGGCACATCACGAGGTCAGGAGATGGAGACTATTCTGGCTAACATGGTGAAACTCCGTCTCTACTAAAAATACAAAAAATTAGCCAGGCATGGTGGTGGGTGCCTGTAGTCCCAGCTAGTTGGGAGGCTAAGGCAGGAGAATGGCGTGAATCCGGGAGGCAGGGCTTGCAGTGAGCCAAGATTGCGCCACTGCACTCCAGCCTGGGCGACAGATCGAGACTCTGTCTCAAAAAAAAAAAAAAAAAAGGATCTTGGCTAAGTAGAACATAAGAAGAGAAGGGGCCAAGATGGTGAAAGGACTTAAGGCCATGCCAGCTCTCCTGGAGGGGAGGCAACTCAGCCTCACCAAGCATCTGAAGGCATTTCTAATGATCAGTGATGCTCCAGGGTGGCATGGACACCCTCAATGGACAGTGAGCTGTGGTTGGTGTGAGTGCTGTGAAGGTGATCCAGGCCACAGGCCAGGAAGTGGGGCTCCATGAATCTTTTTTCTCAAACCTAAGCATCTGTAATACTAGGCCTCAGCCCTAAAACCCCTCTTTTTTTTTTTTGAGATGGGGTCTTGCTCTGTTGCCCAGGCTGGAGTGTAATGGCGCAATCTTGGCTCACTGTAACCTCTACCTCCTGGTTTCAAGCGATTCTCCTGCCTCAGCCTCTGAATAGCTGGGATTACAGGTGCCCACCACCATGTCTGGCTGATTTTTTGTATTTTTAGTAGAGATAGGATTTCACCATGCAAAACCTCTCTTTGGCCCTCCAGGATAACTGGTCCTGTTTCCCAGCTCCTCAGCCTCCTCTCCTCCAGTCTCTTTTCTTTGTGTGTGTGTGTGTGTGTGTGTGTGTGTGTGTGTGTATGCATGCATGTAGGCACACACACACTGTATCCAGTCCCCAACATAAGAAGGGTGGGGGATGTCAATCCTATTTCCTTCTCCCTCTCTGTCTCTAGTTCCCACTCACATCAAACTACTCAGACCGATTTCTCTGCTTTGAAAGGTCTCAGAGCCCGGAAAAAGAGGGGAAACAATTCCCCAGGCTCTTTGCAAAGACCCCGCCTGAAACAGGCTTCATGCTGGGCTAGCAGACTATCCTGTGGGCATGCTTAGGGCCTGGTGGCCAGGAATCTCTAAGGAGGGGCCTGGAGAGCCAGAGTTCCTGGCCTGGCAACTCCTCTCTCCAGTTCCACACAATGGCCCGGGTCTTTGGGGAGGTGCATGGTGTGAATCAGCAATCTGTATATCCCTGAGTTGGAAAATGTGTGGTTGAAGTCACATAGGGCCATTGGGAAGTCAGGCAATGGAAGATGCTAAAGTGGGGAGCCTTCTCCCCAGTATCCGTTCCTTGGTCCCTGCTGTCCCTGGGAGGAGCCTCAGGCGTGAGTGCAACTTCATTATACGGTGACTGTGCATGCACAAGGGGTATTAATAATTCATACAAATCTGCAAGTTAAATGCTATGTCAAAAATAGAAATGCAATTGTCTACAATAAAATTAAAAACATAAAGTCCTCAATCCAAAGGCTTCTGTCAACAGAGTTTCCTGTCATCTGGAAGAACAAACCTCTCGCTGTGCTGGGGAGAAATACAATCCCCCTGTGTGTTTGCTTCTCACCTTCCCCTCTTCAACCACCCGAGCCTCAGCAGTGTCTCCAGAGAGGCCTTTACAGGCAAAGGGATGCTGTGCGCTTGTTCTGCCCACCATTTCCTGATCCAACCTCTCTGATGCAGCTGGGCCTCTGAGGACCCCGCTTGCTGGGTGGATTTCTGAAAGCTGGTTGGAGATGAGAGGGTCTTTCCAGAGACTGGTTCAGGGTGGAAGAAATGGGCAGGTATGGGAGAGGTGGTAGCAGTCCCTTTTTCTTCCTCAGAGGAGACAGACAGATGGACAGACAGACACTAAGGGCTGGGAGTCAGGAGACCTGGATTCTAGCTCCACCTCACTCCTAACCACCAGTGTGATCTTGAACAGGTCCCTTACCCCCTCTGAGCCTCAGCTTCTTCATCTGAGAAAGGAAGGTATTGACAGACCAGTGGGATCCAAATCTCTTAAAGCTGGGAAACCCTGTTTATATGTGAAATCTTACCTAGAGCACCTCACTATAGAAACTAGATTAAAATGGAGAGGTGGGGGTGGGGTGGGCACCAGATTCCTAATGATTAGGCTCCTGCCCCGGTTCTCCCACAAGAAACCATAGGGTTTTGTGAAACACAGAAGGAAGTCCTATGGTCTGGATCAATTCTTTCCAAATGCAGACCTGCAGACAGGACTGGCTGCCTCAGAACCATCTGGGGAGCTTATTAAAAATAGAGATCCCCCAGTCCCAGGAGGTCACAGACGCAGCCTGGAAATCTGTATTTTAACTCCCCGCCACCTGCTTGTCAGCTCTGGTGTGCAGTCAGGTTTGGATGCTGTGGGACCAAGTGGTCCCCAAGGTCCTTTTCCTGCCCTAAAAAAATTTTGACAAGACTGTGCCTGCATCGATGGGCCCTGCAGGTGTCCTCCCATCTGTCCCTGTGACCTCTGCATTCACAGCCTCCTAAAATATCCTGCTTCTGCTCAGCAGCCCTGTCCTCTCTGGCTTTGCAAAGCCTCAGGCCCCAGGGGAGGTGGCGGACTGTGTCGCTGAGCTTCCCCTGAAACAGAGCATGTTACTGGAGAGTCAGAGGCAGGGATGCAGCCCAGGAAGGTCAGCTTCAGCTGACTCACTGCCTCTAAGGGCTTGGTCTGTGGGGCAGGCACTGGCAGGCAGGGTGTGTTGGCTAAAAGGAGGCTTGTGGAGGGTTTATGGCACCCAGGGATAGAAATCAAGCCATCGTAGAGGGCTTCAGAGTTTGCAAAGGACTTTAGACATGCATAGCCTCACATGAGCCAGCCACCAACCATGGCAGCTGGGTAGGGCAGGGCTCACTGTTGTTATATCAGTTTTGTACTTGGGGAAGCAGAGTAATTGAGGCTTTTTTCAGGGTCAACATTGGCTGTGAGACCTGAATTTAGGCCCATGAGGTTACAAATCTTATCCTCCTTTCCCACAATGGCTTTTCCCAGACATGAGACCTGGGCTGCTTGAGGCTACATCAGAATCACCTGCAGTACCTGTTAAAATACAGATTCTGGGGCCCACAGAATCAGAATGTGTGTGTGTGCAAGTGCAGGGGGCGAAGTTAGATAAATTCAGGTCATCCATACCTGCTGTTTCTCCTCTTTTCCCAGCCTTTTCTGCCACCTCTGGCCCAGGGCCCATGGCTGCTCATGTGGGTGCTTATACCCAAAGACAGAGCTAATCTTACAAGAAGAATTCAATTTCTTTGGACAGGAGAGACCACAGGCTCAAAGAGGTGAGTAACTTGCTTGAGGCCACACAGCACTTAGAGATGGCAGACCTGGGATTCAAAGCTGTGTCCATGGCACCACTGGCAGCATTTAGTGATGCCCTAGGGATCACTAAATAGGAGGGAGGGTATTCACAGTGGGAGAATAACTTTTTTTTTTTTTGAGACAGAGTCTCACTCTGTCACCCATGCTGGAGTGCAGTAACTTAATCTTGGCTGCAACCTCTGCCTCCTGGGTTCAAGTTATTCTTGTGCCTCAGCCTCCCAAGTAGCTGGGATTACAGATGTATGACACAATGCCTCGCAAATTTTAGTATTTTTAGTAGAGACTGGGTTTTGCCATGTTGGCCAGGCTGGTCTGGAACTCCTGACCTCAAGTGATCTGCAGGCCTTGGCCTCCCAAAGTGCTGGGATTACAGGCGTGAGCACCACACCCGGCCAATTTAGCCTTTTAAGATGTGTGTGAGTGAGGAATGCTCAGTCCTCTTACAGTGCCCCACCCAGATCCTTTGGGCCCACCTACCATCCAGCCTGGGGGGCAGGCACACTCGCCAGTGATGTGGTGGCACATGCCCCCATTCTGGCAGGGGCAGCGCAGCTCACAGTGAGCTCCATGGCTCCCAGGAGGGCACAGCTCCTCGCAGCTGCATGGAGAAGCAGAGGTGTTAGACACAGCAGCATTCAGATCAGGTGGCAGGGCCCCAGTGCTCCAGGGTTCACTAGGAATTCCTTCACAGTCAATGGATCTGCATCAGCTGAGCTGCAGTCCTGCTCCCGGCCAGGAGGGGGAAGCAAGGCTCAGACTGAATACATTGGAATGTAGGGTGCTTGGGCCAATACTTTTGGGATGGACTTAAGTGTTCTTAGTGTAAAAGAAGACTGTTCTGGGGAGGAGGCTGAGGAAGGCTTCCCGAGGAGGAAGACATTTTACTTGGGCCTTAAAGGTGAAGTCAGTTTCACCAGGAGAATGGAAGGAAGGGCATGCCAGGCCAAAGTAATCCCATGAATGAAGGCACTGAAAAGTGCCCATGGATCCCGTCTTCAAGAATCCGCCTAGACTCAGAGAGGGGAAGAATCTGGAGCTCGTTTCTTCCACGCTCGGGAAGGCTCCCAGCTCCCATGACAGGCTCATGTGCAGGGACTGGGCGCTGTTGAAGTGTGGGGAAGGATTTGCATGGGGTCTTGGTCTCGGGCCTTCATCCAATGGCCCTGGCCTCTAGCTCACTAGGACTTGGGAGCTGACCAGACATCGGGGTAGGGAACACCCTCAATCAACAACGTCTCTGTGGTCAGAGTCCTTGGCCACCCCTCAGGATCTAGGCTGTTGGAGAGGCCACTGAGCCTGCTACAGGGTTTGGAGGAGAACTTCAATCTTGCCTCTGAGGGGGTCTCGGCTAAGCAGTCTTGTAGGTCTCCTGTCAATACTATTCTCCGGGGAACTGGAGTGAGGGGCTGTTCGGTGTCTCGGGAGAGAAAGTAGGGGAGAGGAACAGCGGAGTAATCCTCCCAAATCTGTACATGGTATCTGCCCAGGACCCTCACCTCTCTCTATGTGTGTCACACCTCTCCCAAATGCCCTAGAAGGGAAGGCCCCAGGTGAGCAGCATCATATGGGGTAAGGTCAGAAGAGACTTCCAAGATAAGGGCTGTCTCTGCTAGGAAGGGCCTCCTGGGAGGGTTTTAGGGAGTGCCCACTCCGGCAGCCTCAGGAAGGACCAGTCAACGGGGTCCTGGAAGGCAGGAATCTGAGACCTGCGTGGGTGAGGCCTGGGCATTTAGACTCACAGGAGATTTCACAGCCAAGACTATCCCAACCCTTCTGGTCCCACCAGCCAGCCCACCCACAAGGAGCCCAGGGCTGAGTGTGCAGCTGCGGTAAGGTGGCCCCTCCAGGCCCCGCCCCAGCCGCTCCACCCCCTCCACTCTCCCCACCCACGCATCCTCCAAGTCCCGCCCCTCCAGGTCCTGCCCCGTCCAGGCCCTGCCGCATGACTCACTAGACGCCGGTATAGCCAGGCGCGCAGAGGCACTCGCCCGTGCGGGGGTCGCAGCTGGCACCATGTCGGCACTGGCACGGCAGCTGGCATCCCTTGCCGTGGGTGCCAGGCGCGCAGAGCTCCTCGCAGCGCCATCCACGGAAGCCGGCAGCGCACACGCAGGCGCCTGTGATGGGGTTACACAGGGCGCCGTTCTGGCACTGGCACCGGTTGCTGCAGTGGGGCCCCCAGTGGTCGCTGTCACAGCCTGTAAGAGACGGGGCAGTCAGGGATCAGGAGCTCTGCAGGCTCTCCTTGGGGCAGGGGACCAGGAACCGATGCCCATGCGGCCTTCCCATCTTTGCAGTGCTCCTCCCTGTACAGGCGGCAGCAAGGGGTGCCTGGGTGGAAGCTTTGGCGCCTCATAACCTCCATCAGTTCTTCCACCAAGCCACGCAAATAGTCACACACACAGGCTAAGAAGGGCAGAGCGTTTGTTTCCTCAAGGCAGCTTCAGAACCCATCTCCTGGTCCAGCCATTCTCTTCCAACCAAATGGCTGCCCTAAATCCCCCACTCCTGATCGAATTCCGGAGCCACAAGCTGTTTACATCCCTCTGTCTTTGCTAAGCTCTTGGTTGGCTGCCTGTCTCTGTTCCTTTCTGCCCGGCCCTTTCTTTTCCCATCTGCCACCCCTCTTCTCTGTGACCCTACCCCTCTTCTTGGGGGCCTGCTGGACCCAGCCCAGTCCGGCTCCCATTTGTCTATCTTTCCTGCCCCCTTCTCCCTCTTCTCCACATGCATTGGTTTTCTCACCTTTTGCATTTCACTCACTCTCTGGGAATATTTCCTGTAACTCCCTGCCCCTCCCTTGGCTCCATCTCCCTGTCACCCTTTTCATCTCTTACTCATGCTTCTTCCTTTCAGTAATGGCTACGCCTGCTGGTTGCTTCGGCTTCAGTTCAATTTCATTACTTTCTAAGCAGCCAGCTTCAGAAGGAGCAGGAAAAAGAAATGCTTCCTTGGGAAGTAACAGACAGCCTTCAAGATCTTTACATGTAATTAAATATTTCAAAGAGTGATAGCTGAGCCAGTTTTGCAGAAATTCACACTCTACAGCTATGGAAAGGGGCTGAATAGCAGAGCCCCAGAGAGGTCACCCAGCCTGCTGCCACCTCCCACTCTGACCCTCGCCTGATGCATACGGGACACACAATAATAAGATGTCCTCAGTTACAGCCTCATTCACTCAAATTTTGGGGTGAGACTGGGGTGTGGAGTTCAGGCATGGACAGGCACACATAATGTTCTGGAAGAAGTTCGATAGAAAGAATGATTGCTTCCAGCTAAGGAGATCAGGCAAGACTTCCTAAAACAGAAGCCATCTCAAGTGGGCTGTGAAGGATGTCTCACTTGTCTGCCTAATAGGGTGAGCAACCATCTTGCTTTCAGCACCGAAAGTTCCCCATTCTGGGAAATTCCTCAGTCCTGGGCAAACTAGAATGGCCGGTCACCAAGATTATCTGTTGCTGTTTGTGCTCCAGATTTCTAGGGTTTAGACACTCAGAGAGGAAAGGGGGCAGGTGAGTGGGATTGGGAAGGTGTCACTTGGGTAGGCTCAATATAAGCAAAGATACAGCGGTATTCAAACGTTGGGCACGTACAAGGGTACAAGGTTCCAGTGTGGTCAGTGAGCACATGTGGTCTTTGGGGGCTGAAGGTTGGTGGAAGGATCAGCCCCACCAGTCCCCCACATGTCCCTCCCACCTGCTGACCAAGGTCAAGAGGTCAATATCATGGAGCCTGCCCATCATCCTTTAGCAGACAGAACCACCAAGGCCTGGAACCCCCGTTACCCTATCTTGGTTCATCCCTTCTTCATCTGTGCCCCAAGTATTCATACACACAAACTGAGTTGCCAAATTATGAGTGAGTCTCACCCTATATTTTCCATCTGCTATTACAGTGAGTAAAGCAAAAATTAAGTCCATTTATAGCTACAGCCTCCACTCACATTGAAAAAGGCTCACAGAAGGCTGGACGCCATGGTTCATGCCTGTAATCCTAGCACTTTGGGAAGCTGAGGTGGGTGAAACTCTTGAGCTCAAGAGTTCGAGACCAGCCTGGGCAACACAGTAAAACCCCATCTCTACTGAAATACAAAAAATTAGACGGGCGTAGCAGTGTGCGCCTGGAGTCCCAGCTACTTGGGAGGCTGAGTTAGGAGAATTGCTTGAACCTGGGAGGCAGATGTTGCAGTGAGCCGAGATTGTGCCACTGCATTCTAGCCTGGGCAACAGAGCAAGACTCCGTTTCAAAATAATAATAATAGTAATAATAATAATAATAATAAATAAATAAAGGCTCACAGGACAGAGAGTGACTGAGTATCTAGCAGTCCAGCACCTCCTACCTTATCCTGTCTCTGGGGCACACATTCAGTGAGCAGGAGGACCAGCAGAATCATCTATGGTACCATTTCTCTTTTAGTTGCCAAGCACATGTAGTTTAATTCACATAGCTTATTGTCCATATGTTGTGACTGTATTATAATAATGACAACCACATTTTACTTACTTATTATTTTGAGACAGAGTATCGTTCTGTTGCCCAGGGTGGAGTACAGTGGTGTGATCTCGGCTCACTGCAACCTCTGTCTCCCGGGTTCAAGCAATTCTGCCTTAGCCTCCCGAGTAGCTGGGATTACAGGCGCATGCCACCATGCCCGGCTAATTTTTGTATTTTTAGTAGAGACGGGGTTGCACCATGTTGGCCGGGCCAGTCTCAAACTCTTGACCTCAGGTGATCCATCCGCCTCAGTCTCCCAAAGTGCTGGGATTACAAGCATGAGCCACCGCGCCCAGCCAGACAACCACATTTTAAAAGCTCCCTGTGTGCCAGGCACCATCCTAGAAGTGCTATATACATGAATAAATTTAATCCTCACAACAACCATGTAAGTTAGGTTTTCTTATTTTCCCATTTGACAGATGGAGAAATACACGGTCAGAGATGTTAAGTGATTGCCCGAGGTTACAGCAAGAGCAAGTCCAGGTCTCCTGGTTCTAGCTCTCCCCACTGCAGGTCATTGGGACACTTTCTGGAGGAAGAGTCCAAGGAGTGAAATTTAGAGGTGGTCTTGAGGACAAGGTGGCAGCCACAAAGCACAGGTCAGGGATACCACAGAGACTAGCCACTTCTTCTCTGTTCATCACTATGAACCACCCCAGGATCCAGCACAAGGAAGTCCCTTCCTTTGTTGGGGCTGCAGTTACGGCCCTGAGACCTTGGTTCTGTATGAAACTGTTGGAGCCAAAAGCCAGTTTGTTCTTGGTGCATCTCAGAGCATACAGTTACGCTTTGCTTATTAAATGACCTCTGTTCTTTCTGGCACAGCCGAACCCCAGTAGGAAGCAAAACTAGCCTTCTGATAAGGAAGCCAGAATGTTGTCATAAAGTCCACATGGTAACACCTGGGTGTTTTCATTCTTCTGCTTGTCCATTCAGAAACATTTACCAAGGACCTGCTACTGCCAGAAAGCACCCTGCCCTGTTGGGGTGCACAGTCTAGCAGGGGCAGAAATGCTGGAGCAGCATTCATGGTACACTTCGGACGTGCTCTAATAAGGGTGGCTCAGGGCATTATAGAAGAACATGTAAACACAATTCTATTAAGCCTGGCACTCTGCTTTCTCACAATACAGGCTGGCATATGAGTGTGTGTATATGCACATGTGTATGTTTGTGTCTGCATTTTTTTTTTTTTTTGAGACGGCGTTTCACTCTTGTTGCCCAGGCTGGAGTGCAGTAGCACAGTCTCAGCTCACTGCAGCCTCTGCTTCCTGGGTTCAAGCAATTCTCCTGTCTCAGCCTCCCGAGTAGCTGGGATTACAGGCACCTGCCACCATGCCCAGCTAATTTTTCATACTTTTAGTAGAGACAGGGTTTCACCATGTTGGCCAGGCTGGTCTCGAACTCCTGACCTCAGGTAATCTGCCTGCCTCAGCCTCCCAAAGTGCTGGGATTATAGGCATGAGCCACCATGCCTGGCCAATGTCTGCATGTTTTGTGGGGCTCCTAAAAATATGTGAGCAAGAGCACTGTGTCATAGTAAGAAACCATGGAAACAGGAAATATTTATAGATGAAAAAAAAGCAAAGCAACTTGGAGCCATTAATATAGGGGCAAATAGCCTCTCATATCCAAATTGACAGGAAGAAGTTACATTCAGTTTAGAATATTCTGATTAAGGAAGCAGAGAAGTGTATAATTCATTCTAGAGAAATTTCCCCCCAGAGTGATTAAACAAAAAAAACAATGTTAAGGGTTCACAGGGATAAGCTTCAGTTATCTAGAAAATTCACTTAAAACACCTCATTCCCCAGCAATGACAGAGAAATGAGGCAGAGCTGCAGCGAGTCAATTATCAACTCTGCTGAAGGTGACTAAAAACTACCATCATTATAATTACAAGAGGACTTTGCATTCTTTCACAGAGAATCGCAAACTTTTACCAATTTGGCCTTGGAATGTCACCCCTCACACATTTCTTTTTTTCTGTCCCAGGCTCTGCTTCCTAATTATATTGGGCTTTGGCTGATTTTTTTTTTTTTTTTTTTTTTGTGAGACAGAGTCTCACTCTGTTGCCCAGGCTGGAGTGCAGTGGTGCAAACTCGGCTCACTGCAACCTCCATGTCCTGCGTTCAAGCAATTCTTGTGCCTCAGCCTCCCGAGTAGCTGGGATTCCTGGCTGATTTTTTAAGTGGCTAGATCGTCTCTGGGCAGCTACTGAGGGCTGAAGGGCACCTGGAAGTGTGCAGCCTGGCTTGTTCTATTCCTTGAGGCTGGGCAACTCACCCCCTTCCTCTGCTGACCCCTTCAGACTTTGGGGTCCAGGATCCAGGCTTAGTGTGCCCCTGGGTCCCCACAAGGGGAAGTGGCTTCACCACTGTCTTCTTCACCGACAGGCTTTTAAATTTGTAACTACAGTTGATCAGGCAGTTACTAATGCCAAGTCACGAGATAAAGGTGCAAAGTGAATTTTCTCCTTTAATTCTCACAACAACCCATAATAATAGCACCTGCTACAGGTGGACATGGTATGCTGGCAGCCAGCCTGGGCTTCAACAGCCACCCTTGAAAATCCACCAAGAGGTGAGAGCAGAGACTGATTTTCTGCAAGTGCCTTATTCAGGGACTGGTTTATGTGTGAATGGTGGGCGTAGGTCCGAGGTTTTCCATGACTGGCCCTATTTCCCATAATTTTATTCTCTTCAGTTAAGATTATGTATTGTTTATTCAGATTTTTCTTCTATTGTGGTAAAATATATATAGCATAAAAATTTCCATTTTAATCATTTTTAAGTGTGTAATTCAGTGGCCTTAATTATGTTCACAGTGTTGTACCAATTATCACTACTATTTCCAAACTTTTCCATCACCTCAAATAGAAAAACTCTGTAACCATGAAGCAGTAACTCCCTAGATCCACCCCCTACCCCACTGGTAACCTTTAAGCTCCTCCCCTCCCCTCTCCTCTCCTCTCCTCTTTTTCTTAACAGACTCTTGCTCTATTGCCCAGGCTGGAGTGCAGTGGCATGATCTTGGCTCACTGCAACCTCTGCCTCCCAGGTTCAAACGATTCTCCTGTCTCAGCCTCCTGAGTAGCTGGGATTATAGGTGCGCCACCATGCCTGGCTAATTTTTGTATTTTTAGTAGAGATGGGGTTTCACCATGTTAGCCAGGATGGTCTCGATCTCCTGACTTCGTGATCTGCCTGCCTTGGCGTCCCAAAGTGTTGGGATTACAGGCATGAGCCACTGTGAGCAGTCTTTTTTTTTTTTTTTTTTTGATGGAGTCTCTCTCTGTGCCCCAGGCTGGAGTGCAGTGGTGCAATATCTGCTCACTGCAACTTCTGTGTCCCAGGTTCAAGTGATTCTCCTGCCTCAGCCACCTGAGTAACTGGGACTACAGGTGTGCACCATTACACTCAGCTAATTTTCTTTTTTTTTTTTTTTTTGTAGAGATGGGGTTTCCCCATGTTGGCCAGGCTGGTCTTGAACTCCTGGGCTCATTGATCTACCTTCCTCAGCCTCCCAAAGTGCTGGGATTACAGACACGAGCCACCGTACCTGCCCTCTTTCTGTCTTTATGCATTTGCCTGTTTAGATATTTCTAGATTCTAAATGGAATCATAGAATATCAGTCTTTTGTATCTGGCTTATTTCACTTTGCATAATGTTTTCAAGGTCCATCCGTGTTGTAGCCTGTTATCAGGACTTCATTCGTTTTTATGACTGAATAATATTCCATTGTATGGACAGACTACATTTTGTTTACCCATTCATCTGTGGATGACACTGAGTTGTTCCACCTTTTGACTGTTGTGTACAAGACAACAGTGAACACTGGGATATAAGCATCTTTTTGAGTCCCTGAAGATAATTCATTAAAGGGACACAACTAAATATGTTTTGATGCCATTATGGACTGTACTAGGAATAATAATGTGGCCAACCATTGCTTTTCTGCCTTCACTACTGTATAGGAAGGTTTAGGTGCCTGTGCCCTGTCTGCCCCATTAGCCCTGGGGTCTCTCTGGGCTGGAGGAAGAGACGAAGAGAGGAGCTAAGGTGTGTCCTTGTTTTGTGATTGCCCTTTACTTTCCCCACATCCACCATCTGGTCCCACCCTGCAGCCAGCTCAGCGGGGCACAAGAGCTGTCAGCAGTGCTGATGAAGGTGCCTGGCCAGCCCTTCTCCCAGCTACCAAAGAGCCCCCTTCCAGCTGCTTGTAGGATTCACTTCTTCAGACAGTGGTTCTCAGCCTGGCTGCAGATCAGCATCACTGGGGCAGTTTGAAGAAACACTCTTGCTTGGGCTCTACCCATGGCCATGCCAAATGAATTGGTCTAGGGCGGTGGGGCCCAAGCATAGGTCCCTTGAAAAGCTCCCCAGGTGAGAACTCTTTTTTCCCATGATCTCTTTTCTCACTGGTCCTCTCAGGGAGATGCACAGGAGGATGCTGGGCTGGAGGTGGGGTGGGAGAGAAGGTTAGTCCTTCCTATTCCATAGACAGGAATCCTGAGACCCAGCAAGGAGGAGGAGTCGGCCTCTGAATTGAAGGTCAAGGGATGGAAATAAACCTGGAAGCCACTGCCCCTAAGCTGCCCCAGCTTGTGCTAAGGCCTGCGCCAAGGCCCCCACCTCCTTTCTCCACTCCAGCAATGGGAAGGCCTGATGCAGTCATAGCCCCTCCCAGAAAGGTCTGTGGTCCCCAATCTCCCGCCCCACCTGCAGAAGCAGCAGCGAGAGCTGACAGGTCACAGGATTGCTCCTGAGTTTACAAAGCAGCAGGCAGGGAGGCAGAGATGGAGCAGCAGCTGCCGGAAACCATTCCAGCTGATAAATAAAGTGACTTCTCAGTGAGCGAGGCCATTTGTCAAGTGACTTGCCCCAGTAAAAGCACAGTCAAGTTCTCTGAGGCTGAGCCCCTCCACTCTTTCCAGGCCTAAGCTGCAATTCTGAGGGAGCACTGAAGGATGGGTCAGAGCCAACGCTGGGTACTCCTGGGCAGCCTGCTCCCCTCTCTGGGCCTCTGTTTTCACATCTGTAAAATGACAGGTTTGGATCAGTGGTTCTTGCCTGGAGTAGGTCACCCTCCCCAAGACAGCATCTGGAAACGGGAGAGGGGGGATTTAGGTTGTCACAAACAATCCCAGGGACAATTGTACACAATTTAGAACTGTACCCTGGCTGGGTGCAACGGCTCATACCTGTAATCCCAAAACTTTGGGAGGCCAAGGAAGGAGGATCACTGAGATCAGACATTTGAGGCCAGCCGGGACAACACAGTGAGACCCTGTCTCTACCAAAAGCTAAAATTATCCAGGTGTGGTGGTGCACACCTGTAGTCCCAGCTACTCGGGAGGCTGAGGTAAGAGGATCGCTTGAGCCCAGGAGGTAGAGGCTGTAGCGAGCTTTGACTGTACCACTGCTCTCCAGCTGTGCAACAGAGACTCTGTCTCTAAAGATAAATAAAATAAAAATAAAAAATGCCGAAGGTGTCTCCATTAAGAAATACTGGGCCAGATGTGGTGGCTCACACCTGTAATCCCAACACTTTGAAAGGCTGAGGCAGGAGGAGAGCTTGAGTCCAGAAGCTAAAGACCAGCCTGGGCAACATGGCAAAACCCCATCTTTACAAAAATTATAAAAATTAGCTGGGTGTGGGGGCAGGTGCCTGTAGTCCCAACTACTCAGGAGGCTGAGGTGGGAGAATTGCTTGAACCTGGGTAGTCGGGCAGTGAGCTGTGATGGCACCACTGTACTCCAGCCTTGGTGACACAGTGAGACCCTGTACAAAAGCAAGCAAGCAAGGGAAGAAAGGAAAGAAAGAAAGAAAGGACAGAAACTAAAAGAAAGAGAAAGAAGGAAAAGAAAAGAAAAGAAGGAAGAAAGAAAGAAAGAAACAAACACTGGTAGGTAAATGCTGGAGACTCTTCAGGTCCCAATGCTGTGTAATTCTATGCCCTGTTGCCAAATGTCCCCACTTGAGAAACAGGCCAGAGGGCACAGGGATAGGAGGTGTGTTTGTATGACAAAGAAAACCTGGAGGTGGTTACCCAAACTCTGAGCTGAGCTATCACTCAGTTTCCTATCTTTCTGCCACTTAGATTGTTGGAATTAAATATTAATAGACCAAGGTAGATTAAAACCCAAATCTCCTGACACAGTCCCTAAGCCTAGAAGATGCTGACAGCACAGGATTATAATGATGTATCATTAGCTCTTAGTGATCTATTTATTACACTTGTTACTCAGTGTTACTTAACCACACCGTCTATACCTCCCTTAAACCTCCAAGGGGAGGCTGGGATTCACAGAGGCTGCGGCTCCATGTCCCACCTGTCTCCTAGGGTGGCAGGGATAGCGTGAGCACACGCATGTGGGGAAAACCCTAACCCCGAGAGCTTACCAGGACCAGCTGCATTCTCCCGTGGGTTGTTTCCTCTAATGTTCTTACTAATCCTGTGCCAGTTATTCATACTCTGCCTCATTCCAAAGAGGATCTGAGTTAAACCACGTGTGATGTGGCTATGATTCCATTTTCCAATGAGAAAACTGAGGTTCAGAGACATTTAATAACTAAATCAGGGCTTCTCAACCTCAGCACATTTTGGGCCAGAAAATTCTTTGCTATGGGGAACCATCCTGTGCATTGCAGGGCATTTAGTGGCATCCCTGGCCTCTACCCATGAGAGGCCAGTAGTACCTCCCCAACACACACACACAATTGCGACGATCAAAAATGCCTCCACATATTGACAAACATCCCCTGGCAGTGGATAACATCACCTGATTGTGAAAGGCGAAGTTGAGAGTCATATACTGACTCTTTACTGCTAGGCTTTAGCAGTCATCTTGTGTACAGTCCACATTTTACAGGTCAGGAAACTGGGGCAGAGAAGCCAAGTGACTTGCCTGTGACCACACAGCTAACAAACTGGAGAGCTGCATTTGAAACTAGCTGGCCATATTCATCTAGGGCTCTATGCCTCCCATCACACCAGCTATTATGAGATGAGAGGCTCAATGTCAAACAATTCTCAAGCACCTACCTTGTTAGGGGCTCAGAAACCTGCAGTCAGTTTGAGAAACAGATAAGCAAATGGGAAACTGTCAGAACACGGGGTGATGGAGGGGCTCTGGACTAGCTGCCTGCTAAAACCTGGGAGGGCGCTCTGCTGTCAGGTTAGAGACAAGGAGACCTGGGAGCAGGCAGTGTCTCGGGCAGCAGGGCAGGAGGGGAACAAAGGCCATGGGTACATTCAATGCCCTGAGCAAAGGCAGTTGCTCCAGCTCATTACCTTCCTCATCTCTATTGCCATAGGCTCCACCACAGCTCCAGACAGCCAAGTCCATTTCAACCAGGAGTATCACCGTCAACATTTCAGGAGGGAGTGGGGAGATTCAGGAACAGTTTTATCAGAGCTGGCATCTCTCTGCAGATGGCTGAATCAAAACCAACACTGAGCCCCTGCTTCAAATATCACTGCGCCTGCTTGGCACTGCACCATTAGGACCCCGTTCCTCAGGGACTGCAGGAATCCCTATTAAAATGCAAACAACCCCCTGTTTGTGCCTCTGTGTGTGTGGGGGGGGGTGTTTAGCCACATCCTGAGGCACTATCAGCCATTAATATCTCTGTTATCTGTTAATATCCAAGTGGCAATTAGCAGATCTGGAAGCCAGATTCAGCAGAGTATGTGTATGTTTATTAACCTGCTTTAGGAGAGAGGAGATGGGAAGATGGGAAAGTCAAATCTATCAACTTCAGGGACTTTATCAGGGACTTTTTTTTTCTTTAAATCAGCATCTGCTCTGGATGTAGAATGCCACAGTTATGTGGACAGATAATGGGAAGGAACAGTAGGTGTGAGAGACTTTGCAGGTGTGATCTTGTTCAATTTAAGCCACAACTGCTCAGGATAGCTATAGTTCTCCTCCTTCACAGAGGAAGGAACCAAGGGCAGGTGTGGTTGGATGGCTTGCCCACAACCTCATGGCCAGTGTGATCTCTGGCCTGTTTCTGAGATGAGGACCTTTAGGACCTGGGAGGCACCGCAGAGCTGGAGCACTGGAGTTCGTTTATACCTTGTTCAGAAGAAGGTATTGACACCCAGAGAGCCGGACGACCTGTCCAGATCACCCATGAGAGTCAGGAGAGGAGTAAGACTCCCGGAACTCCTGCCAGGCCTCCAGACCGTGCTGATCACACAGGCTGGCACCGCCTACCTGGGCTCCCGGCAGGAGCACCCTGCACTGTCCTCCCTACCGTTCTAGAGTCCAAATCAGAACTCATGCACCACCCCCAACCTCTGCCCTGTGGCATTTATCCCAGCAGATAAATGCACCTCAGTGACCTGACCCCAGCACTTTCACCTTATACAATACAGCAATGAGGTCTGTGAGGCTCAGGCAAACTGTGGTGGGCTGTCCCAAAGGCACCCAGGGACCCAGAAAGCTATCTGCCCTTAGCTCTGCTCAAAGCCCTCCCCTCCACCCACAGGCTTTTAATGAAGGCCCAGCTCCCAGTGGCCCAGCTCCTTCTGATCTGCTTGCATCACTGCCTTTGAAGCTTCCCAGCCCCAAAGACCATTTATCTCCACAATTTGCCTAGAAAGCCTCATAAATCATGTCTGTGCACAAAGGAATTACCTCTTTGGAAGAGCCTTTCAAAGGCAGCTGGCAGAGACACCCGGGCTAGCCTTGTTGGCCCTGCACCCTCCCCCACGTGGCCCCCTCACTTGCCTTTTGGGGTCCCTGAGCAAGTCTCAGGCTGTGTGGGGGAGGGTAGGGGAGGAAGTGGGTAGTGATCAAGGGGAATTTGGTGATGCTTCCCCAGCCACATAGGCTCCGAGGGAAATGAATTCACAGTCGGAGTGGGCAATGGCACTGGAAGTTGTGGGGTCCGAGCCCATTTCCTGTGAGGAGTGAACTCCAGACCTGACCATTTCCCCATCATTCCCCTTCCCCAAGACTTCCTTCAAACCATGAGGTCTGGTCTGGAGGAGGGAGCCTCTCTCTGTCTCTGTCATGGGCTGTGGGCAAGGCACCACTCTTCCAGACCTCAGCGTTCCTCTTGGCAAAAAACAGGATCAGGCCAGATGATTGTGTGCCAAACTGTGCCCATGGAGTTCAGAGGAGTCCTGTGCCTGGAGTGGGGTTGGGCTGTGACAGGGGCCACGGACCTCCCATTTCCAGGGCTCCAGAGCCGCTGTGTTTTCGGCTGGATCCTCACACAGGGACAAAGCACTAAGCAGCTAAAAGCAGGGAGGGTGTGCGAAAATCTAATTTCTGCCTTTAAATGTCTGTGTTGAATTCCTCTCACACTCAGAAAGTTCTTCCCTAGGTCTCACTGAGGAAGTTCTTTCTTCTCCATCACCCACTCACTGAGCAGCCACTTCAGGGCCCGGGACTGAGAAGGATGCTTGTGGGGAGGCAGTTAGAGTGTTACTCAGGGTCTCTGTTCCTAAAGGACTTTCTACCTGGCACTGTGAGTCACATCCCCACAGAGAATATGCAGGAAGCAGAGACAGGTGCAGTGGAAGTGGAGGCTGTGCAGAGGCTCGGCTCCCTGGTGGGCCCATGGAACATTTTGGAACAAAGGCCTGCCTCACCTGTTGCTTGTTCGTGCTGGAGCTGGGGGCCTTTCTCACCGGGTGGGAAAGAGGAGTGGGAGAGGAGTTGTGTTGAAGCTACTCCAGCAGCTTATCTGTGGGTTCACAGGCACCAGGGAGAGGTGAAGCAAGTCAGGGTGATTTGGACGTGGGCAGCCCGAGAGTCAGCCAGAAGGGGCCATGGGCCAGGGGGAGGAGGGACCTGGGATCCTCCCTCTGGGCTGCTCATCCTGGGAGTCGATGCTGTACCCCAAAGGCCTGGCAGGAGGCTGTTCCCACCAGCAGGTGCACTGGTTCTGCTGATCATCCAGCAGCATTCACACCACCACTGTTCCAGCCAAAGGGATTCACAGCTGAGCCATCTTTCATTTAGGCAAAGGCAACATCTGGAGCCAACTGGTGCTCCTGGTGCTTGGAGTTGCTTTGGCCTAGGTCTACTAAGAACTGATTGGATGTAGGGTCCAGACTGGGTGGGGCTTAAGTGCAGCAGCCAGAGATCACATGAGATGCTGAAGGCTGGGCTTGCTGGAGGTGAAAGTGCATTGGGAGCTTGGGTATGATGGGGAAGGGGTTAATCTACCCAGGATGGCCCTGTGTAATAAGTGGGATTGGATTTGGGATCTTGCAGAAGGAATGGGATTCTGGTGGGTGGGAATGCAAGGGAAGACGGTCTGAGTGGAGGGGCCGGTAAGAGCACAGGGAGGCGGCATGCAGGGCTGGCAGGGCAGCCTGGAAAGGCGTGTGCACAGGCTGGGTGGGCTGCAGAGGGCCTGGGAAGGCTAAACCACTGCTTCCCAAACTCTCCACAGGGAAAGATCATGTGTCTTGCTTTGTTTTCCAATCCATCATATGGTCCTCACTGAGCATGACTCCTATGATGTTTACACCACCTGGGACTCATCATGAACATCTGACAACACCCAAGTTCGTCTACAAAACTGCTCAATGAGAGGAACCCTCCAGCCACGTGCGTGGCTGTGACAGCAATGTCAAAATTACTATAAAGGTTGCTAAACGTTTACTCTCAATTTCTTACTTATTTCGTCATTGGCCAGTAACAGCCCCTGGACTGCATGTCTAGAGAGCACACTTTGAATAGCACTGGGCTAGACGCAGGTCAGAGGACAGCCGAAGAGCCCATCAAGACAGGTTTGCAGGTGGTTTTACTCCAGCTAGGCAAGATTCCTGTCCTTTCTGTCTCCTTCAGGAAGCCCTGCGGACTCCCAGAGGCTGCTGGGCCACTGAAGGGACCAGGCACTTGGGGATGATAAGTATAACCAAGGATGATATTCAAATGGCTTCCTCACTGGCACAGCAGGGTGCCCACACCAGCTGCCTGGTGGGTTGGCACCTGCTGGCTGTATCCAGGACATCCAGGGCAGTGGCAGCAAACACAGTGAGCCCTACTATATGTGAAGCACTGTCCGAGGGCTGTACAAGTAGTATCTTACTGCATCCTCCCATCATCTCCATTTATAGATGAGCAAACTGAGGCCCAGAGAGGTAAGGGACCTGCCTGAGCATCCACACATCACCCGAGTCCTGGGGAAGGCTCCGCCCTCCCTGCCCCTTACCCCATCTGAGAGTTGTGGACACCGGGGTCCTAGTCCAGGCCCCTAAGGGTGGCCTTAGGGAAGACACATCCCCTCTTTAGTGTTTCGTTTTTCCATTGTAAAATAAAGACCCTAACACCGGATGCTCCTTGACATGCCTTCCATCTCTTGGAGTGACCTGGGGGAATCCGTAGGGCAGGGATGAGAAGAGCACGTCCAAAGGTGGAAAGCAAAGTGTGGGGCGCAAATGAGTGCTGGGCACCTCTGCTCACAGCTGCCATTGAATGATAGGCAGGAATAGAATTTCCAAACCAATACAGCAAATGAATATTTGCCTCACTCTATAAGACATTCTTCCAAGTTCTTGTGCAATGAACTTATCCTTTGCATGCTGTAGGAAACTTGCTATTTGGAATAGCCCTGTTTATCTCTAGAGCACTTTTTTCTTCCCCCTGAGATGGAGTCTTACTCTGTCGCCCAGCCTGGAGTACAGTGGCACGATCTTGGCTCACTGCAACCTCCGCCTCCTTGGTTCAAGTGATTCTCCTGCCTCAGTCTCCTGAGTAGCTGTGATCACAGACATGAGCCACCACACCCGGCTAATTTTTGTATTTTTAGTAGAGACGGGGTTTCACCATGTTGGCCAGGCTGGTCTCAAACTCCTGACCTCAAGTGATCTGCCCACCTCGGCCTCCCAGAGTGCTGGAATTACAGGCATGAGCCACTGTCTAGCATACTTTTGAGCTTCCACAGCTCCTCTATGCTTACAGATGACCAGAGCAAACACTGGCATTCCACTGGTCAGATGGATAGTCTGGGGCCCGGAGAAGTGAAGCAGCTTGTCCAAGGCCCCTGGTCTGGTAAGTCGGAGAGTTGAGACCCCAGGTCCACCCAGCATTCCCCATGGTGCCACTTCCCCAGTGGAGTCACTTCGCATGGGCTCCACCTATCGGCGGGAAGCACGTCGCTTTGGAATTGGGGACCTCCTCAACTCTGTCTTGCTATTTATGTTATTTGTGTCATGGTCCATTTGTCCCCAGGTGGGGGAGGGACTTTGAGAGGAGCTTCCAGCTGGGCCTGCCAGTCAGAGGATACTCTATCCATCACGCTGGACAATGACCCCTGGTTTCCCTGGACAAAGGAGGCCTGAGAGTGAGTGACAAATGGCCGTCCTGTCTACTGAGAGTGATTATCAAAGGATGGGACTGGCTGCTCCTGGGATCTGCCAGGATGAAGCCGAGGAAGGACACTTCTGCTGAGGCAGTAGGAGATTGGCTTGGCGGGTCATTTGTTCATTCACTCAACAAGACTTGATTGTTTTCCTATTATGTGCCAGGCACTGGGGATGAAGTGGGGAATAAGAGCACCATGGTCCTGTCCTGGAACTCTCAGCCCACCAGCAAAGTGAGACAACAAGCAAACCGAGGCCTTTATTCCTCTGCTCAAACACTGAGTCTCCTTAGAGTCTTCTTGGATTACTCTTTCCAAGCTCTCTTCCCCATCCCCTGGCTTTATTTCTTTAAAGTGCTTATTCTATCTAATACGATGTAATCACTGTATTACCTATTTTCATCCTTTTGTTTACTGTCTAGGATTCTTACTAGAATGTCAGCTGCATGATTCTTACTAGAATGTCAGGGGCTCTGTTTTATTCACTGTTATATCCCCAGCACCTAGAACAGTGTCTGGCGTACAGTAGATGCTCAATAAATATTTGCTGAATGAGTGAATAAATTAACAAGTAAGTATATAATTATAAGTTGCAGTAAGGGTATAGAGGTGTAAACAAGAGCTTGATAGAAAACAATGAGAGAGACTTCCTTTCAATTGGGAGGCCAGGGAGGTTGCTCTGAGAAGGTGACCCGGACACTGAGAACTGAAGAATGAGGAGGTGGCCATGGGAAGAGCAGGAGGTAAGAAGTGCTTTCCAGCAAGAAGAAAGGGCCCGGGCATACGTCCTGGGGTGGGGAAAGGCTTGGTAGAGTCAAGGCACAGGCAGGGGTTGGGGAGGGCACTGTGAGGGAAAGGTGGCTTTAGATGGGGTAGAGAGGGCAGGTGATGTGTGGCCGCAGCAGGGAGCTGGGATTTTAAGAGCGATGGGAAGCACTTTAAGCATGCCATCATGAATTCACGAAAGCAGTAAAGCAGGACTTCCCTGTGGCGGGACTTGCAACCCTGGTCTAAGAGGGAGTCGGTCCCTCTCTGCAGCTCATCATCGTCCCTGGTAGGCCAGGGCCTGCTCACTTGAATGAGAGACAGAATGAGTCTTTCCACTCCTCAGATCTGTTCATGACACTGCCCAGTGCCAGTGAGATGTGCTCCCCTGGCAGGTAAGAAAGACACAGCCATGGGAGAGCCAGGTGAGCAGTTGGGGCAGCTCGGTGCATCCAGGAGATTCAGAAAATGTGCTGACAGCTGTACAGAAACTGAGACTTCTTAAATTACAGTGCCCCTCTTTAGGAGCAGCGGAGGCCTCACTAAATATAGTTCCCCTCATTGTTATTTATGTCTCTGGGTGCCAAGTGATGATTCCTGAAATCTGTCTTACCCATCACTAAAAGCGGGTGCTGCATTTGCCAGAAGTTGGAGACGTAAGAGGGCAGGTCACAGCGGTGGTGGGTCCCCGCAGACAGCTGAGAGCTGTGGCAGGAAGTTTGGGTGTGGGGAGGGCCAGAGCCATTCTGGGAGCTGATGGCCTCATCAGTCACCCAGCAAGGAACACACCAGCACTTGAGCAAATGGGGTGAGGTTAATGACCCTTAGGATTTCTCATGACCTCAGGCGTGGCCCACAATGGCAGGAGGCTTCATTAAGCAGGACCTCCACATTTTATGCTGCTGGAACATCCTGGGAGCTCTCAGGGGTTTGGAAATTTGGAGGGGATCTAATGAGCTTCACTTAGTAGAAGTGGCCCAGGCCTCAGCATCCCCTCATTCTGTCTGACGGGGCCCAGCCTCTTCCAAAGCACTAAGCTTGTCCTCCACTTGGGTGTCACTTCTTTTTTTTTTGAGACAGGGTCTTGCTCTGTTGCCTAGGCTGGCACACAGTGGCACAGACACAGCTCACTGTAGCCTAGACCTCCCGGGCTCAAGTGATCCTTGATCCTCCTGAGTAGCTAGAACTACAGGCACATACCACCATGACCAGCTATTTTTTTTAAGTGTAGAGATGGGGTCTCCCTACATTGCCCAGGCTGGTCTCAAACTCCTCAGCTCAAGCCATCCTCTGGCCATGGTCTCCCAAAGTGCTGGGATTACAGGAGCAAGCCACTGCACCTGCCCAGTATCACCTCCTTAAAGACCCTGCAGACCCTACATGAGGGGGTCTTCTCCATCCTCTAAAAGCCCCCTTATCCTTAATTAGGCTCAGATTAATGTTTCCTCTTTCGAGAAGCTTCAAGAACCTTCCTGCTTCCCCCACCTCATGTGCCCACTCCTTTTTGCCTTGGGTTAAGGTAGATGCTGACCCATCAGGCCCCCGAGCTTTGGAATCACACAGACCTGGGTTCAAATCCCACCTCTGCCTCTTACCACCCGTATGACCTGAGGAAGCATTCACTCCTCGGGTCTCAGCTTCTTCATCTCTCCTATAAAATTGGGCTCTTGTTTGCCTGATAGGGTTGTCATCAGGATATGGTACAAAAGTACCTTATTCAATGCCTGGCAAGAAGGAGGTGCTCGGCACTACATTTCAACAAAACATTCAAGAAAATGTGGAGATAAATGAATGAATAAAGTCAATGACCAAGGCATCATGCTATATGTAAGTAAATTAATTAGGTAGCAGAATTACTGTCAGGATCGACAGTAGGTCGTTATCATCATCCGCTGGCTGTAAACTCCTTCAGGGGAGGCACTTGGTTGGGCTTCCCCAGAAGCAGACCCTGAGGTAGCTCCAGGAAGCCAGGTAAGGGAAAGGGGCAGTGCACAGGGAAGGGAAGGGAGATGAAGTACAAGTGCTACTTCACCCACTGGACCTCTGGGAGACTATGAAGACCACTGCCTCAGTTATCCCAGTCAAGGGCAAGGAAGCCAGGGCATTTATCCATCAGCCTCTCTATCCTGTCCTTGGTGAAGGGCAGCTTAGGTGCTGGGTGCTCCCCGCTAGCTCTGTGTGTCCTTCTGTGAGGGAGTGACAGATGCTTGTTGGGGGCAGCCTTTGGTGTGTAAAGGTGAGCACTGAGTGGTCTAGGGAATCAAGAGCATCTGCAGGCTGGGCACGGTGGCTCACACCGGTAATCCCAGCACTTTGGGAGGCCGAGACAGGAGGATGGCTTGAGGCCAAGAGTTAAAGACCACCCTGGGCAACATAGTGAGACCCTGTCTCTACAGCTCATGTCCATGAGCTGGACATGGTGCTACACACCTCTAGTGCCAGTTACTTGGAAGGCTGATGTGAAAGGGTTGCTTGAGTCCAGGAGTTCCAGGCTGCAGTGAGCCATAATTGCACCACTGCAGTCCAGCCTGGGTGACAGAGACAGAACTGTCTCTTAAAAAAAAAAAAAAAAAACCAAAAGCACCAGCTGCAGGGCCCAAGTCTGTTTTGTTCCCCACTGTATACACAATCCCAACAAAACATGCTGTCTGATGTGTATTAGGGGATGATATTAATATTTGTTGATTCAATGAATAATTCATCAGCAAATTCCATATAGGAAATGGTTAGAGAAGCTAGGGATAACAAAATGGCATGGTCCTCAGGTCCTCACAACCTACGGGCGGCACTATTCCACAAGAAGACAATGGATAAATCACACTAAAAGTGGAGAAGCGAAAGCCCCCGGGAAGAGGTGAAGGCACTTGAGGTAGGAAGAGAAGGATGGCCTCAGGGCTGGAAGCCTTTAGGAGGAGATGAGACTTGGTGGGGCCTGAAGGGAGAGTGGGCTTAAAGGATGGGGTGTGGCTTGGGAGGCAAAAGGCTGGAGGCAGAAATGGCATCACAGGTGTGTTGGGAAACACTTGGGCAGGAGACTCTGGTTAGAGAGTCTCTAGGTTCTCTAACTTGTCGAGTTCAGAGCTGACATGTGGGGATAGAAATTTGGCCTCAGAGGATGTCTAGAAAGAGGATTGGGAGCAGCTGCCAGCAGTGTGTGCCAGTAAGTGCATGTTGGAGAGGCTCCCTGCTACTCTCGGATGCTGCTGGGAAGGCTGGAGTCCCCCCACACATCCACACGCCCCCACGAAAGTTTCTCTGTGTCTATTCTATGCCGTGCACAACCTGAACATCTGTACCTCATGGCTCTGTCTGGCTAAGGAAGGGAGGAGAGAGGAATAAGAGGCACTTAGAAACTGAGGAAAAATAGGCACTTCCCCAAGCTGGAGGGATTGGGAGCCCCTCAGGCCTCAAACCTCTGCACTCCAGAGCCAGGTAGAGGATGCTGTCACAGCCAAGCACCGGGTGCCCTGGAAGCTGAAATACTGCAAATGTGGTCGTCACTCTGCTGCTCATCCCCACCCTGGGAGGACAGGAGACTGAGAAGCAGCTTCCCTGATGTCTCTCCTCTCTCTCTACCTGTCTCTATTTCTCTGCCTCTCTCTCTACCTGTCTCTGTTTCCATCTCCGCTGCCTCACTCTCATTTTCACCTCCTTTACTCTGCCCCACTTATCTTTCTCTCTCATCTCCCTCCCCTCAATGGCTGGGTGCTGAAGAGGTGGAGGTGGGAGAACTAGGTGAGGCTGTCCCAGACTGACATGCCGGGAGATGTAGGGGGGTAGCCTGGAGGCCGTCTGAACTGGACGTTTGAACCAAAGTGGGTCCCAGCGGGCCTCCCCGAAGTGTGGGGTTTTCTTTTCTCTTCCTTTTAAAACATTTCACTTTCAAAGGAAGCCAGGCCCTGAGTGAAAGGAGCGGGATAAACTCAGGCGCACAATCAAAAGGCCTTTGAACCTGGGCTGAGAGCTCTGTGGTCCTCTCCTCTTCTGGGTCAGGGCTGGCAGGGGGATGGGGGACCTTTCAATGCCTAATTGGCAGGTAATTGAATGCTGGGGGTGGGAAATGGAATCCCCTCCCTTCACACCCCAACCCCAAGAAAGTTGTTGGGGATTGGGTGAGCACAGATCTTTTCGACTCAGTGTAAAAGTGGATCTATTACAGGTTTTCTTGCCTGCATCTTGGTGGTGGGGAGATAGGCTTCTGTTGCTTAATGAGCTCATGGCTCAAGCTGTCTCCAGCTACAGAGCTCGCAGAGGATTTCAAGGCAAAGTTAACACTGTAGTTAGTTCTAGCTGGCTACCTGTCATCACTCAGGCTCAGGAGAGAGAACAATCTTATTAAAATGAGCAAACAGGAGGCAGGCTCCTCGGCAGAGCTCTCCAGGGGTGAGGACAGGGGTGGGGTCTGATCACTCACAAAGCCCAGGAGAGCCCCAGACAAGTTTTTGCCTCATGGTTTAAAGTGGACCAAGGAGAACTTGGAATCACTACTGTGGGGGCCTGGCCTAGGCCTGAGCTTGGATCTGGGCATAAGGTATAGGAATTCAGAGCATGAGCTATGGAGGCCAAAGGACCGGGGTCAAGTCCTGCTTCTGCAGGTGACCTTGGGCAAGTTACTAAAACTTTCTGTGCCTCAGTTTCTCCCATCTGTAGAATGCAAATAATAATAGCACTGACATGGTAGGGTAGTTGCAGTAATTAAATGTGATTACACAGTGCTTAGCATAGTGCCAAGCACATGATAAATGCACAATAAATTGTAGCAATTATGATTATGAAGGACCAGGGCTGAGCAGGCTGTTTGCAGACCTCAGAGTCAAGAGTCCCATAGGTGACTCAGAGAGGGTGAGGAGGAGGATGTAAGAATAAAGTATTAGAACTGTAGAACCTGAGCAATCAGCTAGTCCAGTTCTCCCTTTTTGAGGTGAAGAAGCAGAGGTTTAGAAAGGGAAAATGATTTTTTTCAAGGTCACAGGATGAACCAGGGCTGAGCCTAGAACAGTTCTTTTAAGTCTAGGGCTGTTTCTTTCTTTCTTTTCTTTTTTTTTTTTTTGAGATGGAGTCTAGCTCTGTCGCCCAGGCTGGAGTGCAGTGGTGCAATATCGGTTCACTGCAATCTCTGCCTCCCGGGTTCAAGCAATTCTCCTGCCTCAGCCTTCTGAGTTGCTGGGATTACAGGTGCGCACCACCATGCCTGGCTAATTTTTGTATTTTTAGTGGAGACAGGGTTTCACCATATTGTCCAGGCTGGTCTCAAACTCCTGACGTCAAGTGATCCGCTTGCCTTGGCCTCCCAAAGTGCTGGGTTTACACTCGTGAGTCACCACGCCTGGCCCAGGGCTGTTTCTATCAGAGCACCTGAGCTGAACCACAGTCCTAGACAGCCCCTCTGTGCTTGTCTGTTCCCTGCCATGTGCCAGTGAGTTATGGAGGTTTTCCTTATTTGTCATGTTTTTCTCAGGTCTCCTGAAAGCAAATTTTCTATCCTTGGGGGTGGCTGAATGGAGGGTGGCGAGAAGAAGATGGCCCAGGATAAACCAATGAAGCCTGAGAGTTGCCTTATCTGCCAAGCAACCCGACAGCACCGGGAGAAAGAGCAGCCGTGGAGGCCACGGACTGCTGCAACAGGCTCCCAAACCAGCACCCCACTTTGAGTCTCTTCCCTCACCCCACCTCTGCCCACCCCAGAGTGGTCCTTCCAAATGACTAATCTGATGAGGTCACTGCCTTGCCAAGAGCCTTTCCACAGCTTCTTTGTGAATCAAAGTTCAAGTCCAGGTGCATGGCGGCCTGGCATTCAAAGTCCTCAGTGCTCAGGCCCAGCCTTCCCACTGCTCAGTCCCTCCAGTCACCCCTACATTCCCAGGTTCCTGGAAGCCCCTGCCTTCCTGTACCTTAAACTTTGCCACAGCTACTCCCCCTGCTCCCGCACCCACAGTCCTGCTCCACTCTGTCCCATGCTAGACCCCCCATAAGGCAAGTCCATTTGACTTCCCTTATTATTCAGTTATCTTGGCCATGACTCAAATTTCTCATATGGAAAACGGGGTAGGCTGAGGAACTTTTCCAGTGGTGATTTCCCTGATATTTCCACTTGCAAAAGGGTGAGTCGATATCTTGGAGCTGAGGGGGAGAGCTAAGAAGGCAGAGAAACAACCCAAACTCCTGTAAAATGGACACACCAATCCATGTCCCACCCCACACTGAAAGCTGGAATGGAAGTAAAGACAATGGCTGTGAAAGTGCTTAGGATCACCCCTGAGCTCTTAAGTCCTCTCCCTAGACCTTGTTTTCCTCATTTGTTAAATGAAGGGATTGAAAAAGGAGGTCTCTAGGAACTCTTCTCTCTCTGACATAACTTTCTGGATGAAGGGTCTTAACAACCATATAGATGACCCCTGGGGAGAAGGAGAGGGAGGATAATTCAACCAGGGAGGGGCACAGAGGGGGGCTTCAAGCATTTTTGTAATATTTTATTTTCTTAAAAAGGATCTGGGGCAAATATAGTGAATATTAATATTTGTTCAGTCTGAGTGGTGGGTGTTTTTCATATTATTTTCTCTATTTTCCTGTATGTCACAAATATTTAATAATTTCAAAAAGAATTTAGTGAGGCTCTTCTCAACAGCCACCATTCCCTGGCCTCCTGCACTTCCGGAGGTGCTGTCTCTAACTGCGAACTATGCATCAACAGAAAGGACTGAATTTGGGGGTGGTAAGATCCCCACTGCAGGAGGTATTCAAGCAGAGGCCAGATAGGCACTCAATATTGTGGGAGTGAATTCTACAGTGGGTAAAGGTTGAACTCTGTGACCTCAGAGGACCTTTCCAATTCTCAAGCCTTCTAACACCTAGGGCTAGCATATTTCTGCAGGCAATGGGGCCCGGGGTGCTGTCCTTGGTGCTGAATTGCTGAATTCCACACCAGTGAGATTTTGAACACAGATCTTGGAAACCAGAATAATAATCTTGTTACTATAAGACACAAATTAAGCCAGGCATGGTGGCACATGCCTGTAGCCCCAGATACTTGGGAGGCTGAAGCAGGTGAATCACTTGAGCCCAGGAGTTCGAGGTTTCAGTGTGCTATGATCATGCCTGTGAATAGCCTCTGCTCTCCATCTGGGGCAACATAGCAAGACTCCATCTCTTAAAAAAGAAAAAAAGATACAAATTAATGGTTTAATTTCCAGGACATCCTGGTGATCGAAATGACAGGAGGGGATTATTCATTTGTTCTCCTGAAACTTCTTCTCCCACCTCCACTTTCTGCTAGTCGGTGCTTGTTCTTTCCCAGCCTTAAACTGACAAACACAGAACTGGGAGCCAGAAGCTCAGAATTGAGCTCAGGCTCAGTCACTGATAGCCTTTGTGACCCAGAGAAAATCCCTTCACAACAGTGAGTCTCTGATTCTTCATTTGCCAAGTGGAGATCATTTTACCAGGTGATAGAATGCTTGAAAACATGCTTGTGAAAACACTTAAGTGCAATACTATAATTAGACATTGGCAATACTGCTATGATTCGTGCTCCAGTAAGTATGAAGTGGAACAATCTCTCAAGGTGGGAAGCAAAAAATGCAGTGAGCGTGGAGGCTTGAGTTAAGCTGGAAGAATCTTTGGGAAAGTTTTAAGAAAAATAGTTCAGTTGGCTTCCCTGTGGGTAAACAAAAACCTATTCATATGGTGGCTGCTGACATTTGCAAGCATCATGGACTTTCAGAGTGGAGGTGAGCAGTGACACATCTCTAAGTGGGAAGGATGATGTCACGGCGTTCATACTCGTTGAGCTGAGGGACAGTCATCGTGTCCAGGAAATGGGGTCCACCAGGGATGGTATAGAGGGTTAGCAGGCTGAGTGTCAGAAACCACTCTCTAGCCCTAACTCAGCCACTAACATGTACACGCAGTGAAGAGTACCTGGGCTGAAGTGCAACGTACCCACTGACTAGCTGTGGAAAGTCATTTCACTTCTCCAACCCTCAGTTTTCTCTAGTGGAAAGTGAGTTTACTAAAATCTGTCCACTGAAATGGCTGTAAGAGTAAAACAGAATCAGATGACAAAGGACTTGTTAATCAGAGGTGCTGTATGATGTTTGGTATTTAATCTTTCCAAGCCTCAGTATTCATCATCTGCAAAATGGGGACAATAACACCTGACCTCATAGAGAGGTAAATGGGATAAAGATGAGATGAGTCACACATACACCCTATTTGTTGTTGCTGTGAGGGAAGAGGAGAGGCAGGCAGGGACTGGGGAGAGATGGAAATCAGGAGCCTGGGGCTCTGGCTGCTGTTCTAACACAGGGTTTCTAGAATGAAGCACGGGACTCGGTCCCTGCCAGCTCTAATGTTTTATGCACCTAGGCACCAGGCTTCTCCTTGAGTTCCCTGAGCCCACAGAGCTAAAGCAGTGCTTGCCTAGAGCCCTCTGAGGGGGATGAGGAGAAGTCAAACCATTCCATTTTCATTTCATCTCTGCTTGGCAGGGCCAAGAATCAAGGTCTGGAGAGTAAACAAACTTTCTCCTTCCCCCATTCTCTACATGTAGCTGAGCTCTACGGGCACGACTTATACATGGTTGGCCCGGAGAGTCCAGACAAAGACTCTAGGGCTGTGAATTCCAAATCCTCCTGTTTTGTTGAGCTTCCTGCTTTGGCCTGGCTCGCTCTCTGCTGCTGGCATCCTCGACAGGAAAATTAATTGCTGCTGTCATTCTGCTTTTTGTTCCAGTCTATATCACAGGAATAAGAGATCTGAATGACATTAAACAACCTGTATATAAAAGCCCTTTCTAAAGAGCAGAGCAGTGAACATGGAGAGGTGGGCTTTACGGCTGGGAGAGAGCCAAGGAAAGCTTCCCGCTGGCAGCCCCTCCAGTCTCCTAGAAAGGGGAGCCTGCACATGTGGACACATAATGGGAGGCAGACCTTCATGCTTTCCCTGGGAAGCAGAGGAAATTGAGCCTGCTGATCCAGTATTGCAAACAAACACAAGCCCCCTCCCTCTCCCTCAACCAGGGGCTTACCTCACTACATTCTATTAGCCTGGTTCAAATTCTTCCTCTCTTGATTCAGTGGCTAACAGCAAGGCTAATTCAGGTTCAGATTCAGTGGCTACACGCCGCTGACCTGCCCGGGGCTGAGGGTCCACTGTGCCAGCACTGAGTGTGGTAACTTAGGAAGGCTCATAGGTCAGCACAGGTGAGTCACCAGGCACTTTGGCTAGCCCTGGCTACCTCCTTATGCTGATGGCAGCGTTTACACACATCACCAGCAGCATGAGGCTTATGCAATGTTTAGCCCTACGCAGCGGCCAAGCCCATACTTGGGACAAACTCAGGAAAATAAAGTCACACATGTATACCACCTAGCACATTCCAGGGGCAAGTGAAATGACTCCCCCTCAATCCAAATATTTTGATTCCCCACTAGGTTCTCCTTGTCAGGGAAAAGTTGAATAATTTCCAGGTGTGCATGCTAGGGTAAACATCAAACAAAAGAAATAATGGCCCAGGCCAGATGTGGTGGCTCACACCTGTAATCTCAGTACCCTGAGAGGCTGAGGTGGGTGGATCACTTGAGACCAGGAGTTCAAGGCCAGCCTGGGAAACATGGAAAAACCTTGTCTTTACAAAAAAATACAAAAATTAGCCAAGCATGGTGGTGAGTGCCGTTGGTCCCAGCTACTACTCCAGAATCTGAGGTGAAAGGATGGCTTGAGTCCAGAGGCAGAAGCTGCAGTGAGCTGAAATCGTGCCACTGCACTCCAGCCTGGGCAACAGAGGTAGACCCTGTCTCAAGAAAAGAAAAGAAAGCACAGATGGCACATTCTCATTACCCCTTCACCCAGTCAGTGACTACTTACTGAGCATCTACTAAGTGCCTAGCACTTATTTAGGTGCTGTGCTGCTAGGAGGCAGGGGTAGGCAAAGGTTGGGTGTTGGAAAGAAGCATCAGTATAAACACAGATCAAGCACGGTCCCTGGCTGCCTAGAGCTGTGGCATGGTTGTCAGGGTTTTAGGCCCTCTCTGCAGCACCTCCTCCCACCTCTTCCAAGGAGGATGTATGAGACAGTGAAGTGTGCACCATGTAAACCAAGAGCCCAGGGGAAACACAGGGTCATCAACTCAGAGGCTGTAGAGGTGACAGGAACGACATACTTCACTGTGGCCAGTGGTTTTCACTAATGTTTTTTAAAATCAGGGAACCCTGTCTTCTAGTAAAACCTTAGATAGAACCACAAATACAAGATATACAAAGGTAGAGATATTCTTGTTGAAGCAGGGATAGGAGTCAGGAAGTGGTCCTACCCTCTTGGCTCCTCCTTCAACCCTTCTTCTAAGCACAAGGGGAAAACCATCAATTTTCCCAGAGTCACTTGAGCGCTGTGCTAAGTATTAAGTCATTAAGGATGAAACATACATGCACACACACACACACACAAAATTACGGCCTAGTCTAACTCCCTTCTTTTAAAGATGAGGATGCTTTTGCCCCTGAGGAGGGACAGTGACTTGCCCAGGGTAAAAGAGTTCTAGGGCATGGTGCCTATAATACCAGTACTTTGGGAGGCAAAGGTGGGAGGATTGCTTGAGCCCAAGAGTTCCAGACCAGCCTTGGCAATATAGTGAGGCCCTATCTCTACAAACATTTTTAAAACTATCCAGGCATGGTGGCATGTGCCTGTGGTCCTGGCTACTCAGGAGGCTGAGGTGGGAAGATTGTCTAAGCCCAGGAGTTCAAGATTGAAGTGAACCAAGATCGTGCCACTGCGCTCCAGCTTGGACACCAGACCAAGACTCTGTCTCTTAGAAAAAACAACAACAACAACAACAACATCAAAAAGAGTTAAAGGGGCTATAAACTAGGTGTCTGGAATCCCAGTCCAGTGCTCCTTCTTCTATACCACTCTGCCTCTATCTTACAACATCTCTTCTTCTAGGACCCACGAAATGGCAAAACCTAAGTTTCTGTTCCAGCCTGCCTGCCAGGTGAGCTGGAGGCTGCTGAAAAGGACAGCAATGTAACCTGAAGTTCATAAACGCTTTTCACTCTTATATTCTAGGAGGAAATCCCTGGTTCGTTGGAGTCTGTCTACTTATGGTCTTAATTACTTGCATGTACAAGATCTTGCAATCTGTGCCTGGGGACTCTTTGAATTGCAGATTAATATTCAACTAGCTGGAACGATCTTCAGAAGGAGGCTTGTGGTAATTAAGTTGGTTAGAGAACACGTCAACCTAAGGTTTTTTTTTTTTTTTTTTTTAATAGCACATGAGTGCTATAAATTACCAGTAGAGGAAAGACCAGTCCCTTAACAGTACTTCTTAGGAGTCATGGGGATGGGGAGGGAGCAGGGGAGCGCACACTGTTCTGGGAAGAGGAAGTGTCCTTGGGGACGCTTCCTAGTGGCTGGGAGGCTCTGTCAGGCTGACTCACATCTATGACTCAAGACTTTATTTTCCCCAAGACCCAGTGACCCCTTCCTGGGACGATAGGTGTCTTAGGGTGAGTGGTAAGGGTGGGTATTTCAAAAGCAGAGGCTGGGGCCACTGAGCAGAATCTAGAAAGTGAAAATTCTGGTTTTCTAAAGAAAAGGTGGGTAGGGGGAAGAAGCCTTGAATGACTTTGTCCAAAGCTGTAGGTATTTCAGAAAATAATTTCTAGTACCAGTGCAGAATAATCTTCGTATTTTGGATGAGGTGCTCTCAGTGTGGTGTTGTGTACGACAAATCAGCATAATCCAATAAAGCATAGGTGTCCAGTCTTTCGGCTTCCCTGGGCCACATTGGAAGAAGAATTGTCTTGGGCCACAAATAAAATACACTAACAACAGCTGATTAGCTGAAAAAAAAGTGCAAAAAAACTCGTAATTTTTTTTTTTTTTTTTTTTTTTGAGACAGTCTCACTCTGTCACCCAGGCTGGAGTGCAGTAGCATGATCTCGGCTCACTGCAACCTCTGCCTCCTGGATTCAAGCGATTCTCGTGCCTCCGCCTCCTGAGTAGCTGGGATTACAGGTGTGCACCACCATGCCATGCTAATTTTTGTATTTTTAGTAAGGATGGGGTTTCACCATGTTGGCCAGGCTGGTCTCGAGCTTCCTGGCCACAAGCGATCCACCTGCCTTGGCCTGCCAAAGTGCTGGGATTACAGGCATGACTCACCGCGCCCGGCAAAATTTCATAATGTTTTAAGAAGGTATATGAATTTGTGTTGGGCCACATTCAAAGCCATCCTGGGCTGCATGCGGCCCATGGGCTGCAGGTTGGACAAGTTCTATTGAATAGAGTATAGGGTTTGTCACAAGTGATTTGCTACTAATATAGTACCAAGCTGGTGAATAATTTATTTCTCATACTAAATAACAGAGTGTCAATGTTGGATGTGCATGATAACTTCCCTCTCTATCACTTGCATGTCTAGATGTTTTCTTAAATGGGAAAGAAAACATGGGGTTCCACCACTAGGAGTCACTGAGATTGCCTATAACCCACAGCCAACTTAACTGGGCCCCAGCCCATGTGGGCAGCATGTGCTACTGCATCTCGGTGGAATAAGGATTGAGAAAACCACTCTCAAGCATGGGCAGAAAGTCCACTCTTGACAAGTGGGAAGCCACTGGGTGTGGCAGTGGGGAGAGGGGCATAGGTGTTGGCAGGGAATTCCCCAGCCAGAGCACTGGGGACCATGGAGACACTCTACGTGGCAGCCACACTCACTGGCACAATACATGGTGTGTGTAAAGGGGGCCTGGCAGGAGCAGTCACAGGTGGTGACCGTCCTAGAGCTGGTATAGAAATGCCGGGTGGGGCAGGAGCTGCTCTGACCCTCCAAGGGCTTCAGTCTCGGCACTCAGTTGAGGACAGATGTTCTCAGGGATTTCTGTGCCCACATGTGGCTACCGTAAGATTTCAGAGGATCCTGAGGGAGCAGTGAGGAGGCAGGGGACTGAGAAGGAAGGTGGCATGGGGGTGGGAGGCAGGTAAAAAGAGTCTTGGTCAGGAAACCAGGAGGCCTGGCTCCCTTCCTGTGTAAGCCTTTGCCCAGCTGTGGGACTTGGACTAAATCACTTCCTCCCTTCAGACTTTAGTGTCTTCATCTATAAAAATGACACTGGGACAAGAAAACGCGAGATGTGGAAAGCTGTGTGTGGCCCCCCACTTATGAACATCAAGAAGTCAGAGGCAGAACAACCTCAGACTTCAGAGCCCTCGTCTTCCCACGCCCCACCTCCAGCAAGCCTCCAGTGACCCTGGACAAGTCACTCGGATAAGTCACGTAACTCCTCTGAGTGTTCACTTCCCCAGCTGAAGAGGATCATAATAGCACCTGCTTCGGAGGGTTGTCATGAGGATTATACAAAATGATGCATGTAAAGCCCACAGTGCAAGCAGTGGTAATGGACCCCCAGGGAATTTAGCTGTTATTATTATTATTAAACCACTTAATGGCCAACAATGGGGAACTGGTTAGGCAGATTATGGTATATCCATAGAATACTATGCAGCCATTCAAAAAGATAATTTTGTGCAAATAAAGGAACAGTTATGCCACGATGTTGAGAGAAAAAAGAACACAACAGCACATAAAGTATGTATACATTATGGTAAGATGATGTATGCATGTGCATCAAGAAAGCAAAATAGGGCTGGGTGAGGTGGCTGTAATCCCAATGCTTTGGGAGGCCAAGGTGGATCACTTGAGCCAAGAAGTTTGAAACCAGCCTGGGTAACATAGTGAGACCCCATCTCTTTAAAAAAAAAATTAGCCAGGCATGGTGGCACGTACCTGTAGTCCCAGCTACTTAGGAGGCTAAGGAGGATTGCTTGAACCCAGGAATTTGAGACCAGCCTGGGCAACATTGTGAAACCTGATCTCTGTCAAAAACATGATAAATATAAAAAGAAGAAAGCAAAATAATGAGCAGAAATATATTTTTCTCCTAAAATCCTGTTTTTCATTAAAAAATATAAGTATTGGGTGAAATGCTTCTTGGGGCCTTCCAGCTCGGGCATTTGGAGGCCCAGGGCTCTCTCTGCTCCTTGGTTAGTGGTGGGTGCTAGAGCTAGGCTCTTGCGGTGTAGGGGAGTCTGGGACTCATGTGGGATGTCAGACTCCAAAGCTAGAGCCTATGGGATGTCTTCAAGCGCCTGCCCATGCAATGTCAAAGCGGCCCAAATGACTCCTCCTTTGCTTAATTTGTGTCAATCGATTTCCTATTTTTAATTAATAATTCTAATTATGATGCAGCAAATTTACCCAACGGCCACAACTGAATTAATCAGGGTCTATTGATTGGGTCTGCAGAGTTATCCCACAGTTTCTGACATTATCGATTTCCTGTTGGGAACAAATAAGAAAACACAAGGAGGGCAGATGCAGCTGTCATCTCTGTGGTGCCCACAAGCCCTAAACTGGACCCTGAAGCACCTGCCCCCTGCTCCCTCCCTGCCAAAAGCCACAGCCATCAGGGCCACCAGACGGCAGTGCTTCCCCTAGCAGCCCTGGGGAGGCCATCCCAGACCTTGCCAGCTTTCCCTAGGAAGCAGGGCCGGTGATGATGATGGGCCAGTCCCCGCATAGGAGTTCTGCAGTAAGGGCCAGCCAGCTGGACTGGGCTTAGTTTGGAACTCTGCTGCTATATCAGTGGGGGAGATTAACTTCCATCTCATTGACCTTTTTGTAATAAGAACCTTGGAGAGTCTCCTCTTTCGCCCTGTCAGTTTACACATAAGGAAAGCAAGGCCCACAGAGGAGTGGGTCTTGCCCAAGACAGCTCATGAGTCTTTGCCCAGGTGGGGCTGGAACTCAAGTCTCTGTCCCCCATGCCCTTTCCCATCCACATGGAAGCTGAGCTGGGGGAGACTGGAGGGCAGCGGCAGCGTTCATCTTGTTCTCTGGCCTCCATCATCAGTCAGGAAAGCGTGGCGGTGCCCAAGTGACCTTGGTGAGCCAGTCCTGTCTGCTCTTGGCCTTGCCCTCCCACTCGGGTGATGTGCTTGCTTTGCCATTATCCCCCACCTGGGCTTTGAGAATTCAGGCCTCCTACCCCCACCCCAGGTCTCCAGGCCCCACACCTGCTCTTAATATCAACATGGCAACTTATGTTGCACACCTGCAATCCTGAGTCCTTGGGGATCCAGAGGGAGCCCCCATTTCCTGAGTGACTTATCTGTGCTGGGCACCTGATATGCGCACTCTCTAATCTAATCTCTACAACTTACTGAAGAACAGATGTAGGAGGAATCTGAGGCTCAGAGAGATCAATTAACTTGCCATATCCCCACAGTGAATTGAGGGCAAAGATTTGAAGTTGGGCTGTCTTACTCCAACAGCCATCATGATTCTTTTGAAGGAGAAAGAAAAGAAGGACACCCAAGAGCTGTATAATAGCGGGGACTATATAGGATGCATACAGTCTCATGACAATGCAGAGGGGACACCGCATCAATAAAGAGAAGAGTGAGACTTTGCACGTGGCAAAGGTAGAAAGTACAGGGAATAAATAAGAGTAGCTCCAGTTGGATACAGGCTGGCTTAGGCAAGTGAAGGCAAAGAGGGACTGAGGCTGGAGGAGTAGTTGGGGCCAGATCATAGAGGTCTTATCAATTTCAACAGGAAAATCTGAACTTCCTTTCTGGGGCCAGGAAAGTGGCTACAGGCTGTGAGCAGAGGAGGGCCATGGTTGGGGTGGTGGGTTCTGGGACTGCGATCTGATTACAATGGGTTTGAGTGAGGAGAGGCCAGAGGAAGCACAGAGGCCATCAGAAGTTAGGCAATGGTCCAGGCACAAGCCAAGGAGACCTGGAACCGAGGCAGTGGTGATGGGGATCGTGAAGAGAGAAACACGAAAAGTTGAGTAGGGTTGATAGCACTTGCAAGACAGTGACTGTGGGGACTCTTAGACTTTGCTGTGTCTGTCATTGGATTAGGGCCCACGCTAATCCAGTATGATCTAATTTTAACTTGATTACATCTGCAAAGACCCTATTTCCGAATAAGGTCACGTTCACAGGCTCCAGGTGGACATTCATTTTGGGAGACACTATTTGATCCAGTATACAGGAGAATAATATATCTGCCCCTTCGAGTGGCTCCCTCCTAGGGGTAAACAAGATTTGGTTATGTAAAACAATGACCTGGCTTCCACTGTTCCTCTTCCAGGCATTGAGTTTGCTCCAGAATTTCCAGACAGAAAGCCTCAGAAAGACCATTTGTAAAAACAAATCTGGTAGGGAGAGTAATAGGCACAAAAACAGCTTTGAGATTCCCAGGGCACCCCAGGAGGAGTGCGCATCATTCAACAAATGTCCTGGGGAGGTATCTCCAGGGACAAAGAACACCCTACTCCCACCACACCCCACCCCACCATTCCCCAACATGGAAATGCCAATTTCTGTGAGAGACAAAAAAAATTAAACAACTGAGAACTCTCTGCTTTCAACATCATGGGCTTCCTGTTACCATCTCTGCACCTGTAGCAACTTGTAGCTAGTGACAAGGAATGAACTATGAGGTCAAATAGCCCTCCCAGAGAAAATAACCACATAGAGATGTATGCTTCACAGTTGCACTTCCCTTGAAAGCTTCCTATTGCCAGCTGTAACCTAGTCAGGGATGTGCTTGTACGTGCTCAACAACTAGCTCTAGAGGGAAAAAAAAATAGTCTTGATTTGTAGCATTTACCCATTTCCATGGTGTAAATCCTTCCGCCATGATTGCTTTCAAGCTTATCAACATGAAGTAACAACACATAGAGTTGCAAAGAGATATGCACGCTTGGCTCTCATGAGCTAGTGCAAGACAGCACCACAACAACACTGCACACAGTTATCTGTGGACCAGGGAGCCACGCAGAGGGGTCTACATACCCAGGTCCCCTCTCCCCTCACCAGTATTGCTCTTTTGGATTAGTCACCTCTGCAGTGGTCATCAGTCAGCTGGAATGAGCTTAGAGGTTTCAGAGCCCACTGTAGGAGGGTGAGGGTCATCTGGGCAGCTGTGATGATGCAAAAGTTGCTCTGGGCTAGATTTGAATCTAGATTCTGCCACTTAATAACTGCATAACCCAGACACACCATCTAACCTCTTGTTGAATGTTAATCACTCATTTAATCCTTCATTCAACAGTTTTTGACCATTCAATGCGATAGGGTTATGGGAAAATAAAGATGAAAGATAAAACAGTCCCTGGGTCCAGAAACTCATAATCTGGTGAAGAAAGTCATAAAAGTTATAGTATCATGGGCGTAGCTGTAGCTTCCTCATCATGAAAAGGGGATAAGGAGTCTACAAAACTGAATGAGAACACACATAGCAAGCTCCCAACACAGTATCTAGAACAGAGTAGGGGCTCAGCAGATGTCCCTGGGAATCTAGGAAAGCAAACCTGTGGTGAGTAATTGGATTAATTTATTCATCCAATAGACAGCGCACACCTGCCCTGGGAAGGCGCTGTGCTAGGAGCCCTGGGAACTGCAAGGTGGCCACCGGGCTACAGCCTGAGAGGACAATGAGAAGATTCCACCTTTCCCCGCCCTGAATCTCTGCTCATCCACTGATGATCTTCTTTTCCCTGTGCTACTGTGTGGGTGCGGTTGGGTGGGGTGCTGGGAGTTGGTGGGGGGCTCTGGCAGATTCATCAGAGCCCACCCACTTAGGGTGGCTGGGTAGGCATTGGAACAGATGTCTGTGAAAGGAGAGATTCCTAGGTATCAAATCATAGAATGGGAGAGGGCAAAGAATTAGCTATTTACAGAATTATCTTTTCCTTCTGTTTAACTAATTAAAAAAAAAAAAGTCAGCTTCAGGAATCATCACTATATGGCCAATCTTGTTCCAACCATATCATACCCCCTCTTCCCTCCTCTGTCCCGTGGTTTATTTTCTTTCAATGATCAATTAGGATCATTTATAGAAGAGGATCAGTTATTTGCTGCCAGGTTTGCAAAATAACCCTCCTGAGTACTTTTCCTGCAATATTTGTACACTGCCATCAGAGAGCAGCAGCCTGCCTCATTTCCATGGTTCAAAGAATTTTATGTGAGATCAGAATCACAACCCCAAGTTTTCTAATGACCACAAAACAAAACGTCATTCTATTCTAAAAGAAAACCAAAGACTCTCCTTTCTATCCATTCAGGTTTTTTTGTTTTTTTTTTGTTTTTTTCTGGAAGCAAGGAGTTAAACAAAACTTAAACACAGCGTCTCCTCTTAGCAACGCCCTTGACAACCTGCAACACCGACAAATTGTCTTTGATCCAAACTGCCTTCTTTTACAAAGCTTCCAGCTACAAATCCAAGCTGACAGCTGAATATCACCTTCAAAACGACAAGTTTAAGTGAGTTACTATTTGTAAAGGCCTTAGAAGAATGTCTAGCACATAGTAAGTGCTATGCAAGTATTTGAGGCTTACTTTTATTCACTTAATTTATTATAAATGTAAATTCATTCAAATACTGTGGGAATTAGCAATGAATGAATCTTTTTTTTTTTTTTTTTGAGATGGAGTCTCGCTCTGTCGCCCAGGCTGGAGTGCAGTGGCATGGTCTGGTCTCACTGCAAGCTCCGCCTCCCAGGTTCAAGCCATTCTCCTGCCTCAGTCTCCTGAGTAGCTGGGACTACAGGCGCCCACCACCACGCCCAGCTAATTTTTTGTATTTTTTAGCAGAGACAGGGTTTCACTGTGTTAGCCAGGATGGTCTCGATCTCCTGACCTCATGATCCACCCACCTCAGCCTCCCAAAGTGCTGGGATTACAGGCGTAAGCCACCGCGCCCTGCCCAATGAATGAATCTTCTTTATGCTGGTTTACTTGTCTGCTCCCTGTGAACGGGGAAAGGGATGCCTATAGAGACAGGAAGTTGTCCCAAAGGTGGCCTGACTTGGGCAGGGACTGATTTCCCTTCCCCTCTGACACCTCCATGAGGGGAGATTCTGAAGCTCTCTCTGGTTCACCCATGGTCATCTGACTCAGAGCAGAGCCAAAGCTCCTAATTGCAGGAATGTCGGATAGGGGTTATTTTTTGTTCCTTTCCTTCCCAAGTTAAGCCATGAAGAGCTGCTGGAGAAGCACAGCCCGGGTGAGTGCGATCGATTAAATTATCATAAGCAGTGAGGGGACGGAGGAGGGGGAAGCCACACAGGCCAGGCCCACAGTGACTGTAATGGAGCTGTCATCTGCAGACAGACAGCAGCTGATCAGGCCTGGCAGAGATGGTCAGGAAGACAGGCAGCCTGGGAGCCACCTCAGGAAACTGCTTGTGCCCCTGGGTCCTCGGGATACTACTAATGATGGTGACAATAGGGACTGCCATTAACTGAGCACCTTCTGTGGGCCAAACACATTTCATCCTTTAGCATCTAAATGGGTATGACTGTGCCCACTTTTCAGAAGGAAAAACTGACCGAGCGCCAGATGACTTACTCAAGGTCATACAGCCTGTGCAGTGAAGAACCTGGACGGGGCCAGGTCTGTCTAGCCGCCATGTTCCCTCCCATAGCTGGTTTTTTTTTTTTTTTTTTTTTTTACCATCAGCATCGGGAATCCTCTGGCCCTGCTGGTCTGACCCATCCTTCCTCCCCTCCCAGGATGCCTCCCCCAGGAGGTCCTTGCTTGCTCCCTGGTGTCTGAGGGTCACACAGGCTTCTCCTCAGTACCCACAGGCTCGGCTTCTCCTCAGTACCCACAGGCTCGGCTTCTCCTCAGTACCCACAGGCTCGGCTCCACTTGCTAGAGGGGTCTGGGAAGCCGAAGCCCAGAGGCTATTTGCTGATGTCTTTGCTCCAGGCACAGAATGACCAAGGCCTCATGGTCTAGGGTCCAGAGAGAGGTTTCCCAAAGGGAGCATTGTGGCCTAAGAGCGAGTGAGCAGGAGTGCCGGGAGAACCTGACTGCCAGGCGGTCTGTAGAGCACACAAGGACTGGGGGCCTGATCTAGGGGCTGCCAGGAAGACAGAGAGATGAGAGGCCGGCCCTCAAGGACAAGACTTGACAGGGTTTCAGCGAAGGAGTGGCTTGCAGGGCAGGCAAAGAGTCTGACTGTCACACTTCAGGGGAGGAGCTGGGTGGGCTTGAAGCCAGAAACAGTCAAGTCGTGAATGTGAGAGGAAGTGGGGAGGAAGGGCACCGGGGCGCCAACATGTGTGCGATGGGGCAGTGCCCACCCCAGCAGGGTCCCTCCAGCCTCAGGAAGCAGCAGGGCAGACCACAGGATGAGGCTGGCTGGGCCACAGAGCCGGGGAGTCTCCCTTGGGTGCCTGACTGTCTCAGGGTCCATGAAGCCCTCAGCACCGTTCAGAGTCTGCCCCTCCTATCTCATTCCAGTCACTAAGCAGGGCACAGACCAGCCAGCCAGTGGCCTTGCCCATTTGGGAGAGTCCTTCCGCCTTGCCTAGCTGTGCTCTTCAGGAGAAGTGACACCTGTGGCTGCGCTCCTTCCTCTAGGCTCTCCCCTCTGACTCCTCCCTGTGAAATAAGAGGGTGGGGCTACAGGCAGCCCAGGGTGGCCTGGACTCAGTCCTGCTGTGGTTTCTGTGCGGTGCATGCAGAGTAGGCTGAACCCCAGATGCCCATCCTAGGGCAGGGAGTGGGGAGAGAAGACCCTGGCTGTATCTGCTGAGTGAGCCAGCAGCCTGCGACCGTGAATGACTGTGTGGGAGAGGGCGTGCGTGTGCAGCTGATGAGTGCGTGTGTGAGTGTGTGTGAGCGGGTGCCTATGTGTGGGTGAGGGTGTCTGCGTGTGCAAGTGTGCGCCTGTGCGTGAGACTCTGTGTGTGAGTGTGTGTGGGGTTGTGGAATGGTGCTGAGTGTGAGGTTAGGAAGGAAAAGAGACCTTCACAGACACAGCCAAAGAGCTACTGAGACCAAAAGAAACATTTGGAGAGAGATTGGCCCTGGAGAGAGGCCAGAGGCTGGGAAGCCAGAACGAGATGTTTAGAGAGGGAGAGAAGAGAAAGAAACCAAGAACGCTAAGGTGAGGAGGAGAAACGCAGAAAGAAGAGAGATTTGGCAGAGAGGACAGAGTCATCTGCACTGCCCCCCAGATGGGGGCCTCCCACATGACTTCGGAAGCTCCATCTGACAGTGAGACCCATCGCCACAACCCCAGGCCTCCGGCTCCACATGTCAGCCTTGGTCCCTCATAAGTGACAAGGGGCAGGGAGGCCGAGGAAGAGGGGAGGGTGCAGCCAGTGTGGATGATTTTGGTGACAGGGCCTGTGCATGGGAACCAGGAGCGTGACCTCCTGACCCTTCCCTTCCCCGCCCTCAGTCCTCCCAGAGGCTGCAGGTAGCACTCCCCTTGCCAAGCACCAATCCCTACACGACATCCTTCTGCTGCTGAACGAAGTGTAATTTACTTGGGGAAAAAAAACCTTCTGTGGCCCCCAAATCAAATCACTCAGGGAGGGAATGGGGTTGAAAGGAACCAGGGAAAATAAATGTATTCAGCAAGTGTATTTTTATTCCAATAAAACTTGATTCAATAACCCCCATGAATATTTCATTTGCAAGAGGCTGTCCCCCTCCTGCGGCTGTGCGTTAGTCTTAGGCCAATTTTGCCCTCCCTCCCCTGGGGGCAGCGCAGGCCTCTACTCCAGGAACCCAGCAGCTCTGAGGGAGGCTGGAGAACCGCAGGCCCCCTTCAGCCCCCCAGCCAGCAGCAGACCAGCTCATCCACGGGGCCTGGCGCTGTTTCCGGAATGGTGCTAAGAGCTTGGGATGGAGAACTGGGTTGGAATACTGCTTGCTGGGTGACCTTGGGTGTGCGACCTTACTCGCTGAGCCTCTGTTTCTTCTCCTCATCTTACGACATTCTTACGAGGATCAATAAAGACACAATGTGAAAAATCTCATATGCATCACTTATACCATCCTTCCCACGGACTTAGAGCCAGGGTGTGGGTTATTCAGAAACTTTTATCCCTCCAACAAGCCTACCAGCTTCTGGCTCTGGGCTTGTAAGCTATTTCCACGGCTACCCATTTCCTTCAATCCTTTACCTGCCCATTGCAGGACAGCCCACGGCCACTCCGGTAAGCACAGGGAGGTGGGGTTGTGATGGAGCTAAACGGGGGAGGGGATGACGGGCAGCTGTTGTTTTGTCAGCATAAAGGCACCGCCCCTCCCGCAGCTCGGGTCCTGTAGGTGGAATGCATGAGGCTGATTTTACCTCCAGACAGCACAGGACCCAGGACCCTAGGATTAGATCATTCAATTTCCTGGTCACAGTGATTGGTTCTGGAATGGGCATGTGACCCAATCTGGCCAATGGGATTCAATCCTGGGACTCTTACAGGAACAATTGGGTAAGTAGGTGTTCTCTTCCATTTGGGCTGCTAGGCCGGGAGACTGTGGCCCTGGAGCTGTTGGTGTCTATCTCTGCTATTACCGGGGAAGAGAAGACTTCAGAACAAAGCCAACACAAAGGAAAACCGAGGCAAGGTGCAGACAGCTTGCTGACAACATCATCTGAGCCCCTGGACCTGAAGCAACATCCACCTCTGTTCTTTGCAGTTACAAGAGGCAACAAATCCGCTTTTCTGCCTAAACCTTACGTTGGGTTTCTATCTTTTGCAATAAAAAGTACTGTTTAATGGTATCTGAAGCCTGTCTTTCCAATTCACTAATGAAAGCTTTCTTCCTTCCCAGGGAAATGTCTGGGGAAAGACTGGCATTAGGTTGGAAGAAATGGTGAGACTTCCTGCTGGCTGGTCCCAGTTCCCTCACTCCTGGAGGTATCTTTAAGAATTACAGTGCCGGCCAAGTGCGGTGGCTCACACCTGTAATTCCAGCGCTTTGGGAGGATAAGGCGGGCGGATCACGAGGTCAGGAGACGGAGACCATCCTGGCTAACACGGTGAAACCCTATCTCTACTAAAAATACAAAAAATCAGCCAGGTGAGGTGGCGGGCACCTGTAGTTCCAGATACTGGGGAGGCTGAGACAGGAGAATGGTGCGAACCCGGGAGGCGGAGCTTGCAGTGAGCCAAGACCATGCCACTGCACTCCAGCCTGGGTGACAGAGCAAGACTCTGTCTCAAAAAAAAAAGAATTCCAGTGGCATCAGAAGTAGTGATGTTGTGTCTCCACACCTCCAGGAGGACAGTGGTCCTGAGAAATTCCCAACCTCTCCTGGGGAGTTGGTATAGGGGCCTGCAGGGATAACACTTGGGGAGCCCACCTCTACGTTGCCTGTTGCTCCTGCTCTTTGATATTGTCATAAGTCAATCAATCAATCAGCAAAAGGTAGAGGAAGGTTGGGCTCAGGGTCAGGAAGCCATGAGCAGGCCAGACGTTCCTCTCAGCCTCCATTTCCCTGTCAGTGAGATGAGAGGGTTGGACAACATGAACTGAAACCCAGTCCTAATATCTTTTATATATATGAATCTTTATTCTGTTTTAGACACTTGGAATAAAAAGAAATCTCTTAACCCTACAATCTCTTTGGGAATGGAAGCCATACATATATAAACAAAATAAAACAAACCAAAAAAATCAATAATGCTATCCTGAAGGTGAAGTCTGAAGTAGAGGAGAATTGACCAGGGTGGTCTGCAAGCTGCTTCCTGGCTCTGAAGATCTGCGAGAAGGAAAAAGGCTGTGTCCCAGGGAGATAGTAATTCAGCAGCCAGTGTCCGGGGCTCAAGCCCAGATGCTTTTCTACAGGAGGCTCTGGGACTGGAGGAGTTTCCCAGATACCCCTGCCCTTCCATGCTGGTTTGGCAAAGTGTGGAACTAAGACCTAGATGGGCTGGTGTGAGTTGGACATCTCAGGAGGGAGGGGGGAGTCAAGAGGGCAGGGGAACACTGGCACTCGTCGGGAGTTCCTCTGGCTCTCTGTTCACTATTTCTTCCATTTGCAAGAGTTTGCAAATTTCAAAGTGGTTTCTGGCAAGAGAGTAAAATGTCTCACCAGAATCTGAGGATGACTTGTGGCTGTAACTGGGGGACAGGGCAGTCCAGGGAAGGGCTGGCGTGGGGAAGAACAGGCCATGTGAGGGCTCTTGGTCCAGCTGGGATTAAGGGCATGAGGGTGAAGAGGAGGCTCTGTCTAGCCAGGCAGGTGGTGGGTCTGGAGGCTCCACAAGGTCCGGGAATAAGGATATAAAGACCCCTGCAGCGAGAACAGAGGGCCACCCTGGCCCTGGCTCATGAATGGCTGAGCTCAGGGCTCCTTCCTGCAGACAGAGCCTGCGTATGGTGGCAGCCAGGACAGGTGTGGGCCCTCAGGTCTGCTGGCAATTCTATCAGATGCGCTCTTTCAGCTTCATGTAAGGTAATGCAATACATTTCCTGCAAAAGAGTGACCAGTGTGGCCTCTGGGCCTCCCTGCAGTGCTGATGGTCATGCCCAGTGGTCTCAGGCAGCTGGGCTTTGACCACACTCTTAGGTCTCAGACGTTTTTAAGAATCTGGTGAAAGTGTGGACTGTCTCTACCAAAATGTGCATGCATGCAGGCACACACACATGACTTTGTAGATAATTTCAAGGAGTTCACGGTCATACTGTGGCCCAGTGCATGCACTCCAGGTTAAGCATTTCTGTTTGGGCCCAGCATGGTGGCTTACACTACAATCCCAGTGCTTTGGGATGCTGAGGCAGATGAGTCACTTGAGGCCAGTAGTTTGGGACCAGCCTGGGAAGTATAGTGAGACCCTATCTCTACAAAAAATTTTTAAAAAATTAGCTGAGGTGTGGCGGTGCATGCCTGTAGTTCTAGCTACTCAGGAGGCTGAGGTGGGAGGATCACTTGAGCCTGGGGTTGGGGGTGAAGGGTGGGGGTCAAACTTGTAGTAAATTGTGTTTGTACCACTGCACTCCAGCCTGGGCAACAGAGCAAGACCCTGTCTCAAAAAAAAAAAAAAAAAAAATTGGCTGGGGCCAGTGGCTCATGACTATAATCCTAGCACCTTGGGAGGCTGAGGGGGGTGGATTGCTTGAGGTGAGGAGTTCGAGACCAGCCTCACCAACATGGTGAAACCCTATCTCTACTAAAAATACAAAAATTAGCCGGGTATGGTGGTGTGCACCTATAATCCCACAGGCTGAGGGAGAATTGCTTGAACCTGGGAGGCAGAGATTGCAGTGAGCCGAGATCATCCCACTGCACTCCAGCCTGGGCGACAAAGTTTGGTGACCGCCTCAAAAAAAAAAAAAAAAAAAAAAAAAAAATTGTTTGAAGCTCTAGGTCCCTTGGGCTCAGAGAATAGCCCAGATGGAGATTCCACTCTTTCATCATCCTCTGGATAGAGGCCAGTAGCAGCTGCTTCTTGCTCTGAATTCCAGGGTGCAGTAAACTGCCCATCAGCTCAGGGCCCGGGGCTGGAGCCTGCCTGGAAGATGCACGGCTATATCCATGAGAGCCTCTAAACATGGCCCTGCAGGATAACCCAGTCTGTAGGGGTCCCAGCTGGGGCTAGAGACTGTAACCATGTGCCTGGGCCACATGCAGACCAGTGAAAAGGCAGATGAATGGGTGGTCAGGTGTGAGGAGGCTGGCCAAGGCTCCCTGCCAGGGAACACAAGGCATCTGTGTGGCTTTGTAAGGCACTTTATGAATCCCTCCTAGCTGGCCTTTTTGAATGGAGATGCTTCTCAAAGACTCACAGCCCCAGTTACAAAAAGGCTCCTCTGTCTTTGCTCGTTGCAGAGTCTGCACAGACCCAAGTGGGGTCGGCGTGCCTGTGAGTGTGTGCAGAAGAAAAGCCACTGAATCAATGGGCTGGATTACAGACCCTGCCGCCGTGGGCAGATAATTGCAATGAAGCACCAGTTGCTCAGACCAAATGTCCTTACCCTGCACTGTCAGAGAGTGCCAATCACAAGGGATTAAAACCAGCTGGGGCACAGCCCTGCCGAGAAAGACTTGAGGCTAGGCTGGCAGCCAAGAGTGGGGTTGGGGATGTTGAGGGTCGGTCTAGAGGCTGCAGGAGGAGGGGTGCATACGGGGTTGCCAGTGGCAGGCTGAGGATGGTGACAGCTGGGGCTGGGACCAGGGCAGGAGAAGGTTGGGACAGAGGGGATGGAGGTCACCAGCAGAAACCAGGTGGGTGGGCTGGGCAGTGGGAAAGAACTGTAGGCTCAGGCTGGGGCTGGCTTGTTCCTGGGGAGCCCAGAGAAGAGTGAGGAGCCAGACTCTGGATCTTGCTGACGCAGCAGTCTCTGTACTCCTGGTACCCAAACCAAAAGCTGGAAGAATTTTAAAAGCCACAAAGGCCTCCATTTAGAGTTCAGGTGCTTTTTTCAGGGGCTTTGGGGAACATGACTGCCCAGAACAAGTCCCTCCATGGGGGCAGCCCCACCAGCTCCAGAATTCTGAACCTGCGGTCAGCCCTGGGGCGCCCGGAGCTGCGCTCACACATTCTCTCAGCTGACCTTCACACAAGCCTGGGAGGTGCGGATGTTATCTTTGGGATCTCACAGGGAGGACACTGAGGCTTGGAAAGAAATGACTTTCCCAAAGTCACACAGCTGGCCAGAGGCACTTCCATGAGCCTCCTCCTCTGGGAAACAGGTGTGCTAGTATCTGCCTCAAAGAAGCAGTAATAACACATTTACCATGTGTCAGGCACTGTGTTAGGCCCTTCACATGCATTATGTTGTGGCATCATTTCTAAAATGCTGTAAGGCTGGTGGTATTGACCCATTTTGCATATTTGGAAACTGTGGCTCAGAGGTGAAATAACTCACCCAAGGTCACTATATAAGTGGCCAAGCCAGGACTGAAACCCTGGTAGCCCTGGCTTCAGAGCTTGTGAAAATCAAATGTGAAGGGGCTTTGTAAAGTGATTTGTGGGTGATAATTATCAGGGATGGGACTGGGACAGTGGCACTGTGGGGGCAGGGAGAGGAAGAAGCAGGATCTCTGCCCCTCCCAGCTCAGCTGAGAGGCCAGAGGTGAACTGGGTCCTGCTGAAGGTGGACTGGGCACCTATTTGGGTTGGTAGGGGGACTGTGGCAGGCCCCTCCCTGGCTTTGAGCCTCCCCCACCCCTGCTAATGGCCTTCAGGGGAAATCATCTGCAGGAGATCAAAGTTGGCCCGGAGTGAGCCCCTCACTGGATAATGAAGATGAATTCCGGCCAGGTCTGCCCAGAAAGAACGTTAACTAAATGAAGATGACAGTGCAGTGACTGTGGAGTTTGTATCGGGGCCAAATTGAACTCTCTCTTCCAGCAAGTCTATGCAAAACCTGGGCTGGTGCCCAAGAGAGGGGGAAAACACACATCCGCATTCTTCTCTCCTTGCCCCCTCCTTGAAGTCCCCCGCCGCTGGCAGCCACCCAAGGGAGGGGCTGGTCCCAGTCTAATTCCTGTGTGGGGGTGCTCCACGTGGCTCACTCTTGCTTGGCTTATTGAAACTCATGCTGGGCTCCTGAGCTTAGAGGCAGGGAGGAGGGAGAGGGGCTGGGCTGGAGAAACCTCCAATGGGAGGGACTTGAGGCAAGGAGGTCCACTACTTGCCCATTAAAGTTGAAAAAGCCTTGTCTCTAGACAGCTTCTGCATGCTGGCTGCACATTAGAATCACCTGGGGAGCTTTGGGGAGTGGGGGAATCCCCTGTTCAGGCAAGGAGGTCCACTACCTCTTCTAGATCTTTACCCTGAGGACAAGGGTAGCACGGTGGAGTCAGACCTGTGCTCAAGTCCTAGGTCTTAAAAGCCTAAGTGACCTTGAGCTAAAACCTAAAATCTCCAAACCTCAATTTCTTAATCTATAATATAGGAATGATGCTGAAACCTGCCACCCAGATCCACTCCTGTTAGTGTTTTGTGAGTCCTTAGGAACGGACCATACCTCCTTTTGCCTGCAGGCCTCTCGGGACATTCCCCTGTCTCTTAATTCATTCAGGCTCCCCAGAGGCTGAGTCTGGGCTTGCAGACTTACACTTTTGTGAACTTCTAATCCAGATGCCACGACCTGCTTCCCAAGCTCTAGGGTCCAGCATCTCTAAACCCCACAATGATGGGGAATTCCTGGCCCACCTATTTCCTGAAGATGATAATTAACAATGCCTCCCAACCGCACAGCACTGAAAACTTAAAAGGACAAAAGGGCAGGGCAGTCAGGAGAGAAAGGCCTGACCAGCATCGGTTAGAATATCCCGGACTAGTGGCTCCTCACCTTAGTCACATATTAGAATCACCCGGGGAACTTTGAAAATGTCAATGCCAAGGCCCCGCTCCAGATTGTGATTCAGATCTCCGGGGACGGAGCCTGGACAGGGGATTCCCCCACTCCCCAAAGCTCCCCAGGTGATTCTAATGTGCAGCCAGCATGCAGAAGCTGTCTAGAGACAAGGCTTTTTCAACTTTAATGTGCATGAAAATCACCTGGGAGGTCTTGTTAAAATGCAAATTCTGATTCAGGAGGTCTGGCGAGGGGCCTGAGATTCTGTGTGGCTAACAAGCTCGAGGTGGGGCTGATGCTGCAGGACCGGGGACCACACTTTGAGTAGCACTGCTTGATGAAGTGACCACGGCATTATCATCTTTGTTCATTGCCAGCCCTGAGGCTTCTCAGGAAACGCTTGTGGAATGAATGCACTCATAATTGAGACAGTGCAGGATGGGGGGCCTGATGACCTGTATTTGAAGCCTAGCATTATTATTTTTTGAGACGAAGTCTCGCTTTGTCACCAGGCTGGAGCGCAGTGGTGCGATCTTGGCTCACTGCAACCTCAGCCTCCCTGCTTCAAGGGATTCTCCTGCCTCAGCCTCCCGAGTAGCTGGGATTACAGGTGCACGCCACCATACCCAGCTAATTTTTTTGTATTTTTAGTAGATACGGGGTTTCACCATGTTGGCCAAGATGGTCTCGATCTCCTGACCTCATGATCCACGCACCTCGGCCTCTTAAAATGCTGGGATTATAGGCATGAGCCACCACGCCCGGCCGAAGCCTAGCATTATTGCTCTAGCTATGTGGATTTAGGCAAGATACTTATCAACTGTGGCCTCAGCATCTGCATCTGTAAACCAGGTATGCTCTTACCACCCTGGGAGCCTTATAGGATCAGTGGGAGAATAAAATGGTGTCATTTCTATGAAATGTAAATTGAAAATATCCCCTTTTTCTTCTTTTACCTGGAAGGACACATATCCCACCTGCAGTGACGTCTTGATGCCTGTGATCCACCTGATTATTTCTGGCAGCCCTCATGCACCAGCACTCCCAGCCCTGAAATCCAGTGGGCACTAGACATGCTAGCTGTGGAGACCCTTCTGGGCCTCCCCACCAAGCTCCAGGGCCCTGGCCAGGCCAGCAAGCTCACTCAGAAACAAGCACACTTCCAGACTGATCAGTACACAAAGACTCAGAAGACACAGGTTCAAGTCCCGACTTTGCCCCTTCCAGCCACAGGCTGAGTTCACACTAGGGTTCCCAGTAGCTCTTGTAAACAACTAATCACCCTCTTGTGAGGCAGCACTGGGCTGTTATGCCTGAGTACCAGTGACCACGTCAAGCTGAACCCACTGGCAGACACTGTCCCATGCAGACAGGGCCCTATGATAAGGCAGGGTCACCTGGAACTCATTTTGCTCCATCACTGTGCACTATACCATTTGCTGCAATAATGGGTGCCATGCATTCTTCCCATTCACAATGGCCAAGCCTCAGCTTCCCCCTCTGCCCCACTGTGGGTACACTTCCTGTTCTATCACCCCCTATCTCTGAGCTGCGACCCAGGTAGTGCCTCAGAACCACCCTGAGAGTCTGGAGCTTCAGATCCTGGGCCCCTCCCTCGATGATTCAGATTGAGCAGATCTTGGGCAGGGGTGGTGAGAATCTACCTTTTCTTTTTCAGCTCGCAGTGGTTCTGATGCATGATCAGGGCTGAGAGTCACTGCTCTCTATGCCCTCCTCTCCCGTTGGCCTGATGTCCCCCGGAGAGCAGTGGGCTTAGGATCAGAAACCCCAGGCTGGCGTTCTTAAGCTCTGCACCTTAAGCTGTGACCAAGTGTGGTTCATTTAACAGACTTGGGCCTCAGCTTCCTCATCTGCAAAATGGGGACAGTGAAGACAATTGTCTTGGAGGAATATTCAGGGCCAAAAAGATCAAGAGGGAAACCCTCTGAAAAGATGGACGTACCACACAGATGCAAGGTGCTGTGACAACTGTGACGTCAGCACACCCACCAGCCTCCTCCCAGAGTCCCCTGTCTCAGCTCCCTCTTACTGGGTGCAGTAAGATGTCTCTGTACCCAGTCTTACTCTGCCCAGTCTCCTCTTGCTGGTGGTCAGTTGTGTCCCTGTCTGTACTGGACTGCAAGCTGGAGGACCAGGACCTTGTCTTATCTCTGCAGTCCCTGCAGCACCTAGCACAGACCCTGCCACATGGTAAGCATCCAATAAAGGTCTTCCATAACACAGAAAATGGCTGTCCTTGCTAGAAAGCCAATAAATGCAAATTAACACAACACGGAGGTCCCATTTTACACTTCCTAGATTAGCAATTTAGGGAAACAAATAACATGCACCGCTGACAATGTTCTATTGAAACGAGTACACACATTACTGATAATGTTGAAAACAGGAATGATCAAATGATCATTTTGGAAAGCAATATGGCAATATATATCAAGGGTCATAAAATGCTCATTTACTTTGACCCAGTAATCCCACTCGTAATACTGTATCCAATGGAAATCATTCCAAAGAATAACAAGTATTTATATGCATGAAGATACTCATTGCAACATTACAATGGCCCCAAATGGAAAACAACCTAAATGGTCAACAATAGGGGAATTGTTAAGTAAATTATGGTATATAAACCCAACAAACTATTATGTAGCCATTTAAAATATTTATGAAAACTCTGTTGTGTGGAAAAAATGCTTATAGTAAAATGTGAAATAAAAAACTTAGAATGTAAAATTATATGTGCATTATAACTACGTAATAAAAATGCTGACAAGGTTCAGAAGGGACTATGCAAAATGAAATTAATTATTGTGTTAACGTGGAAGGACTAGAGGCGATTTTTGTTTTTAAACATTTCCTATCATTTTGTTATAACGCCATTTTCACAATGCAAAAGTTAGATAGCCAAATAATAAATGTTTGTTAAATGACTACAAGGAGAGAGAGAGAGAGGAGGGGAGAAGGGTGATGTTTGGGGGTCTCTCAAGCCATCCCTGTCTCTGTCCCAGAGTATCTTGAGAGAGATGCTCAAATGAACAGTCGGATTCTGGATGGAGCTTAGTCTTAGAAAAGTACGGCCAGGCAAACAGAATTGCCTTGTGTTTTTGGGTGCCCTCAAATGATTCTGGGTACTTGTGGGGAGAGGTTGGATTTTCTCAAAAGCCCATGCTGCCCTGCGGTGTTCTGATGGGGGCTGAGCCAGGGAGGGGTGCAGGGGATGTTCAAGGGCCTGGTGGCATTCGAGGTCTTCTCTGCTGGAGCCTTGTCCACAGGAGGTAGGCTGAGCGTGGGTGAAGAATGAGAAACCTTCCTCTTCACACCCACCGTTCCTGACCTCTAAGCCTTTGGAAACTCTACATCCTGTGTGCCTGAGACAGTCCCAGTTTTCAAATGCTGGCCTGGCATAATTATTAATAGCCCCCTTCAGTCTCAAAAGTGTCCCACTTGGGACATGGTCACATTACTCATACCTCTTTACAGCATGAAAGGAGGAGACTAAAGCTACTCTGTGACTGATGAACGGTGGTGTGATGGTGGGGTCTTTCTCCTGGGGGGCCCAGACCCAGAGATGTCAAGAATTGTTCTAGGTGGGCCCTGGGCCACCTGCCCCCTACTCATGACTTCCATGAACTATCTCTGTCCTGGGAGCTGAGTGGGGACCTCCATGCCTTCCTCTCCCTCTCCCAGGGCTTCCTCTTTGCACATTTCTCCACCAACATCAACGCCCCTCCTGGGGCTTCCTGCTTCCACTGCCTATGACTCTCCCCTCCTGCACTCCTCTAGGCTGAGCTGTCCCTTTCCCTCCTCTGGACCGCTCCCTCCTGGTAACAGATATTTTCAGTTTTAATCAAGTATTCCTCCCTGTCTCCCCAACACTAGCTCATCCTCTGCTAAGCCAGTCTAACTCCTTTCTCTATTCCTGGGGACATTTTTCATCCATCCTTTCTCCAACCAATGTTATCTCAGCGCTAAGCGGGATCATAATTCTGCCCAATGTCATGGGAATTCTCAGCAATCTTGCTTCTGACAGTGACAAATTCCTTCAGGCTCAGACACCTGAGCGCACACAGAGAAATTCAGACACGACTTCTCGTGTACACAGGCCACACGTCTGCAACTCACACACTGTACATGCCACATGCAAAATGACAGGTATTCACATGACATATCCAGCCTATACCACATTTCCACATCACACACAGTACATATATATCAGAAACCTCACATGTAATACCCACCCTTCATGGATCCGTCCTATGTCAATACATATAACATATCCCATACATGTTGTATACATGCCTCAGACCACACATCCATTACCTCACTCACACACACACCCCTCAACCTTTTTCTTCTTTTTTGATATGGAGTCTTGCTCTGTTGCCCAGGCTGGAGTGCAGTGGCATGATCTTGGCTCACTGCAATCTCCACCTCCCGAGTTCAAGTGATTCTCCTGCCTCAGCCTCCAGAGTAGCTGGTACGACAGGTGTCCTCCACCACGTCCAGCTAATTTTTATATTTTTAGTAGAGATGGGGTTTCACCATGTTGGTCAGGCTGGTCTCGAACTCCTGACCTCAGGTGATCTGCCTGTCTTGGCCTCCGAAAATGCTGAGATTACAGGTGTGAGCCACTGTGCCCGGCCACCCCTCAACCTTATATACAGGCTTTGGGGCCCCTGCAGTGTCAAGATCCTGCTCAGGGAAAAATGCTCAATTCCTAGAACAGAGGCCACGTCCCCCACCAAGCTGCACAAGGACTTCAGCAAGGAACATCCATTACTGCTAATGAGCATTACATGCCTAATTAATTCCCAGGCTTGGTCTGAGGATTTCAACCTGGGGCCTGATTTCCATTCAGGGAAAATAAAAGGGAAATGTAAAAGGGCTCATATGCTGTTTAGTAGGATTTTGGTCCTGCCTGTACTTGCCCATTCTGTACCCAAACCCAAACCACTGGGATTATCAGCCTGATAGGAGAAAAGCAAATACCTTGTCCAAGTGGAGGGAAGTGGGGTTTCCTTTCTAACCACCTTTCTGAAGCATCAGGACCAAATTCTCAAAGTTACGATGTCTTAGAAGCCTCTTTGGATGGGGTCTGTGTTCTACCCAAGTAAAGATCCCTTCACTTTTTCCATGAAGCACAGCCCATCCTTGGTACCCACTAATTAACATCTGATATGCCCCAGTGCGTGTTCCTCCATGTTTGGGCTGATTTGCTCATTGGCGCACAGTCAGGACCTTCTATACCCAGTCTGGTTCACCTCTGTGAGATAGGGCATAGAATATGCAAGGATGTTGTCTTGGGAGGGGAGGGCCTGGGTGAAGGGTTAGCAAAGTTGAGGTCTTCCTGGCAAATGTCACTTTGAGATCACCACACTCTCTCCCATGGAGCCCGGGCGGGGGTTCTACCTTAACTCAGCACCAGATCAGAGGCGGAGCGCAGGATAACCATTTCCCATTCCAAGTGAAGTACTGTCCTCACATTCAGGAATTTACATGGGCGGATGGAGGGGTGAAGACATCCATAAGGCAGTGAGGAACAGTGGTGGAGAGGCTAAGCTTGGGCAGAAAGCCAATCTGAACTTAAATCCACATTTTGTCACCAATTCAGTGTGTGATCTTGAGCAACCACTTATCTTCTCTGGGCCTCTGTTTCCAAATGTGTAAAACGAGACTATGACAGTACTTCCTGCTCTGGTTTGAATGTGTCTCCCAAAAGTTCCTGTGTTGGAAACTTAATCCCTCTGCCCTTGTGAATGGATTAATGTTGTTATTACAGGAATGGGTTCGTTATGGTGGGAGTGGCTTTGTTATGAAAGTACTGGTCTGTGGCCTGCTAGGAACCAGGCCATATGGCAGGAAGTGAGCAGCAGGTGAGTGACCATTACTGCCTGAGCTCTGCCTCCTGTCAGGTCAGTGGCTGCATTAGATTCTTATAGGCGCACACACCCTATGGTGAACTGCACCTGCGAGGGATCTAGGTTGCATGCTCTTTATGACAATCCAATGCCTGATGATCTGACATGGAACAGTTTCATCCTGAAACCATCCCCTTCATATTCCCTAGTCCATGGGAAAATTGTCCTCCATGAAACCAGTCCCTGGAGCCACAAAGGCTGGGGACTGCTGCTTTACCACATGCCTGTGCCATGCTCTTAAACTTCCCAGCCTCCATAACCATGAGCTAAATAAACTTCTATTTTAAATAAATTACCTAGTCTGTGGTATTCAGTTATAGCAACAGAAAACAGGCTATGACAGAAAATTGATACTGAAAAGTGGGGTTGTTGCTATAGCAGATACCTGAAAATGTGGAAGGTTTTGGGGACTGGGTGATGGGTAGAAGCAGGAACAGTTTTGAAGTGAATGCTGGAAAAAGCCTGCATTGTTGTGAACAGAGCATTAAGGGTGATCCTGGTGAGAGCTCACAGTAGAGAAGACTGGAGAAAGTCTGGAACTTTTTAGAGATTACTTAAATGGTTGTGACCAGAACGTCGATAGAAATATGCATAGCAAAGGCCACTCTGACAAAGTCATAGATGGAGCTAAGAAACAAGGTATTGGAAACTGGAGCAAAGGCCATCCTTGTTATAAAGTAGCAAAGAACTTGGCTGAACTATGCTTGTGCTTGAGAAGATTATGGAAGGCAGAATTTAAGAGTGATGAACTGGGATATCTGGTAGGAGAAATATCTAAGTTTCAACGCATGCAGCCTGTTGCATGGCTGCTTTTAACTGATTACAGTAAAGTAAGATAGGACAGAGATGATTTAAAAACAGAATTTATGATTAAAAAGGAAGCGAAGGTGGGCAGATCATGAAGTCAGGAGATCGAGACCATCCTCCATCCTGGCTAACATGGTGAAACCCCATCTCTACTAAAAATACAAAAAATTAGCCAAGTATGGTGGCAGGCACCTGTAGTCCCAGCTACTTGGTAGGTTGAGGCAGGAGAATGGCGTGAACCCAGGAGGTGGAGCTTGTGGTGAGCTGAGATGGCACCACTGCACTCCAGCCTGGGCGACAGAGTGAGACTCCTTTAAAAAAAAAAAAAAAAAAAAAAAAAGGACAAGAAATATTTGGAAGATTTGCAGCCTGGTCACGTAAAGAGGGAAAAGATGGGTTTTGGAGATGGCACCCAGGTGTGGCCAAGAGATTGTTTGCTGAAGAGATTACCACACATAGAAGATACCAAGACAATAGGGAGAAAGACCCTGAAGAACATTTCAGAGGTCTCTGAGGCTGCCCCTCCCATCACAGGCCCTGAGCTCTAGGAGGGCAGAATGGTTTCGGGGGAAGGGCCCCAGGGTGCCCTCCACAGGCTCCATGCCCAGAGCCAGCTAGGGTCTCTACTCCCTGAATTCCAGCATAGCATAGTGCTCTTGGCTGACCCGGTCACAGCTCAAGCAGGCCCAGGTGCAGCTTCGGCCATCACTCTGGAGGGAACAGGCAGTAAGCCTTGGTGGCGTCCATGTGGTACTAACTCTGCAGGTATGCAGAGTGTGTGCACTGTGGGGTCATGGTGGCCTCCATCGAGATTTCAAGGGATGTAGCAGATGGTCTGGGTACCCAGGTGCAGGCTGACCCCAGCAAGACTATGGGGATGGGGCTGTCTGAGGCCTTGGGGGCCCAACCCCCACACCAGTGTGTCCAGGCTGCAAGACATGGAGTCAAAGGAAATTATTCTCCGGCTTTAATACTAAATGTGGTTTTCCCTGTTGGTTGTGGATTTACTTTTTTTTTTGGGGGGGGGGGGGTAAACAGAGTCTCACTCTGTCGCCCAGACTGGAGTGCAGTGGCATGATCTTGGCTCACTGCAACCTCTGCCTCCCGGGTTCAAGCAATTCTTTGCCTCAGCTTCCCCAGTAGCTGGGATTACAGGCGCCTGCCACCATGCCTGGCTAATTTTTTGTATTTTTAGTAGAGACAAGGTTTTACCATTTGGGTCAGGCTGGTCTTGAACTCCTGACCTCATGATCCACTCGCCTCAGCCTCCCAAAGTCCTGGGATTACAGGCATGGGTCACCGTGCCCAGGCTGGGTTTACTTGTTACTCCTTTCTTCTTGCTGATTCCTGCCTTTTGGAATGGAAGTGTCTGTCCTATGCCTGTCCCGTCATTGCATTTTGGAAGTGGATAACTTGATTTCACAATCTCACAACTGGTGGGAATTTACCTCAAGATGAAATGTGCCTTGAGTCTCACCCATATCTGATTCAGATGAGACTCTGGACTTTAGACTTCTGAGTTGGTGCTGGAGCAGTTAAGACTTTGTAGCTATTGGGATGGAATGCACATATTTTACATGTGAGAAGACATGAATTTTGGGGGTCAGTGTGGAATACTGTTATTTTTATTTATATATATATATTTTTGAGATGGGGTCTCACTCTGTCACCCAGGCTGGAGTGCAGTGGTGCGATCTTGGCTCACTGCAACCTCTATCTCCCAGGCTCAATTGATCCTTCCACCTCAGTAGTTGGGACTACAGGGACATGCCATTGTGCTTGGCTAAGTTTTGTATTTTTTGTAGAGATGGGGTTTCACCATGTTGCCTAGGATGGTCTTGAACTCCTGAACTCAGGTGATCCTTCCACCTCAACCTCCCAAAGTGCTGGGATTACAGGCATGGGCCGCTGTGTCCAGGCAAATGCTATGATTTGAATGTGTTCCCTAAAAGTTCATGTGTTGGAAACTCAATCCCTCTGTCCTCATGAATGGATTAATAAGTGTTCCGCCCTCATGATGAATTAATGGATTAATGAGGGCTCTGCCCTCATGAATGAATTCATGTCACTATTACAGGAGTGGGTTCATTATTGCAGGAGTGGCTTTGTTGTAAAAATGAGCTCTCTCTGGCTCTCTTGCCCTCCTGCCATGTGATGCCCTCTGCCATGTTATGACACAGCAAGAAGGCCCTCACCAGATGCCAGTGTCATGCTCTCGTACTTCCCAGCCTTCAGAACCACAAGCTAAATAAACTCCTTTTCTTTATTAATTACCCGGTCTGCGGCATTCTGTTATAGCAACAGAAAATGGACTAAGACAATACCTCAGGGGGTTGTTGTGTAGTTTAAATGAGCTGAGGTACATAGAATATGTAGCAAAGTACCGGACACAGAGTAAGAACTTCATAAGTAGTATTATGGTAGTTGTTTTATTAGTAGTATATTATTTCTTCTAATATTACTATAATCACCACCACCACTACTACTACTACTGCTGCTGCCGCTGCTGCTGCCGCTGCCACTCTAACGGTCCTGTTGTGTTTAAACCCCTCAGTGTTGCAATAACACTCTGCACAACGTGGCCTCACTTTGTACATTCAACCTTTATTCCCCAAAGCAATTTTGCTTGACATGGGCTGATACCCCACACACATTTCCATCTCTGTGCCTTTGCTCATGAGGTCCCTGACCTGCGAGGCCCTCTTCCCCCTTTACCTAGCCAAATTCTATTCCTCCTTCAAAGCCAAAGCTTTTATCCAGTTTCCACCATGAACCACACCCTCCAAAGGCAAATATTGAGGTCCTTCCTTATGCATTTCTATAGTGTTTATGATGACGATGAAATATTTTAAAGACTCAAAAAGTAATGAAACGAACACCCATGTACCCACCACTTAGATTAAAAAGGAGAAGACAAATCGTCAGTACAACCGAAGTCTCCTGTGTTCACTTCCTGAATATGCTTCTCTTTTTCTTCCTAGAGGTAACCAGCATCCTGGATGTGATGTTTATCACTGCCATGAGTATCTTTCTGTTTTTAACACACATATATATCCACTATCAATATATATTATAGTTTTGCATGTTTTTAAGCTTCACGTCTACATGTGAATCTGTGGCTGATGCCTTGTGTCCTCAGAGGCACAGCCCCTCAGCCCACCTGCTTTCAGCACAGCTGTGGGGACAGCTCAGAGCACCCTGCCAGTGGCCCCACTTCAGCCCAGTGTCCTCTCTGCTTTCCTGCCTTGGACTTTCTCCTGAGTTCCAGGAGGCTGATCAGCCTGTGCAGGCACAGCCGGAGGGGCCAGGAGCTGGCATCCCTGGGGACAACCTTCAACCAATGGAGGACAGGAATCAGTGATAACCACCATAGGTCTGTCCTTCAGAGGCCATTTCTCAAGTCCACGCTGCATGATTCTTCAAAGGGACTCCAGCTGCCCACAGCAGTGACCTACTCAGTCATGCCCCCTTTACTGACTTTCCCCTTCTCTATCCTCTCTTCCTGCTCCCTCATTCTCCCTCCCAAAGAAGCTCCCTGCACACTGGTTCTGCCTTTGGGAAGCCAAGCTAAGGCAGTATTGCTTTTGCTCTGTGCATTGCTTTGCAGAATTATCCATGTTGCTCCATATTACTCTATTCATTCATTTTCACTGCCGCACAGCGTTCCGCAGAACTGAATATATATCCCCTTTCCGGGTGATGGACATTTGCGTTGCCTCCAATGTTTTGCTGTTACACACAGTGCTGCACTGAGCACTCCCATCCAGGTTTTCTGACAGCCTCGGTGGTTCCTATTGACTTTTTGACACCGAGTCACACCTGCCTTGACTGTCATTTCATCTTTGGAGTCCATGTCTTCCTAACTAAAGTCAAGCCCTGGAAAGTAGAGGAAGGAAAGGGGTGGGGAGCCAAACTAATTCACCAAATAAATTGAGCAGAGAGCTGGGAACCTTAAACATAAGCTGAATTCAGTTTGGTACCCAGCTTGGCATCACCATCTACTCCCACAGGACCACTCATCCATTCACGTAGGAAGTATTTATGCACCAGGCACATTAAATGGGATAAGCATCTATCAACGTCCCCTTCCCCTCTCTAATTCCTCCCTGCATTTCGTCCTTCTCCTTTCCTCTTCTCCCTCTTTCTTTCTTCTCTGCTTCCCTGGGGATCCTCCCAGACCTCAGGGACGCCCGCAGAAAGGGAAGTGCAGAGGCAAAGGCTCCGTCCCTGGCTGGGTTGCTATCCTTGCCAGCCATAGCCTGCGCTATCTCTTAGAACATGCTGGTAATGACATTTCATGGCCTGTTACCCTGCATGCAGATGGCCTGCGAGTGGCAGCTCCAAGTGCTTGTTGCTGGTCAGGCCTCAGTGATGCTGGGAGGGTGACGGGGAAACAATCCTCACAGCATACAGCCCTCCCATTACATCCCACCTGCTCTGGGAGGGCATCCCTGACTCCCCCAGGCACCAAATCCTGTAGGATTTAGCATTTCCGTCTCATACTTACCATGAGTCAATTAACCAATACGCATTTACTAACACCTACTATAGTTGGGATAACTAAACCCACTATCTGCCAAAATAAGCCTGTCAGTTTTCGTATCTGAGCTCTACTGTTTTCTTAGTGGATGGCTTCAGGCAGGGGACTTAATCTTTCTATGCCTCAGTTTCCTCAGCTGTAGATAAGAATGGTCCCTGCTTCATAGGGCTGCCGTGAGGGCAAAAGCAGTAATCATGTGTAAGGTCCGTAGAGCAGCACCTGGCATGTAGTAAGTGCTCTTTGAGACTGAGCTCTTATAATGTGGAAATTCTCCTGGTCCCATCATAGGGTGGGGTGAGGGCAAGTGGGTAGAGAAATGCAAGAAACTCTCAAACTCAGATGGGGTAGCTCTCTTCCATCAGAACCGGTCTCTCCCACCATCCTGGCAGCCCTCGGCAGGCAGGCAGTTTATTTCCCTTATTAGACTAGATTTTCCTGAGGAAAATCATCTTCCTCCACAGACTAGAGGCTCTGCAGCAGTAGGAACAATGTCCTCCTCAGTCTGGCTGCTGCCCGCTGTGTCTAGCCCGGGTCTCCCGCCCTGGAGCCAGTTCTACTCTGGAAGAGGAGGTGATCGGGACAAGCACAGGAGGCACCCTCAACCCTGACATCCCCATGGCCACACGATACCTGGAGGTTTGAATAATTAACAGGAAATGTAAAAACAACTGCTTAAAACACTAAAAAAATTCTTTTTTTTTTTTTTTTTTTTTTTTTTTCTCTGTCGCCCAGGCTGGAGTGCAGTGGCTGGATCTCAGCTCACTGCAAGCTCCGCCTCCTGGGTCTACGCCATTCTCCTGCCTCAGCCTCCCGAGTAGCTGGGACTACAGGCGCCCGCCACCTCGCCCGGCTAGTTTTTTGTCTTTTTAGTAGAGATGGGGTTTCACCGTGTTAGCCAGGATGGTCTCGATCTCCTGGTAGCACTTACCAAAGCGGTTTTATACGTAATAAAACTTCTTTATTGTTTCAGGCTTGGCTTAGAGGGCCAGAAAAGGAGACAAGCCCAGAACCAGGGAGAGCAAAGAGAGGAGTAATTAACAAGATGAATAACGGAAACTTCCTACGAGCACCAGGAAGGATAAATTGAGGTGCACACCTGGCTTCTCTTCAAAGATGGGGTGACGGGGAGAAGCAGAATTTCTGAGCCCAGGTTTGGGGAGATGTTGGTATGGAGGAAAGAGCAGGGCTCAGGGAAGAGCTGGATTCTTCTCCTGGTTTTGCTATTTGACCATGGGCATGTCACTTCCCTGCCTGCCTCTGAGCTTCCATTTTCTCCTCTATAAAATCGAGGGATGGTTAAGGGAGCGATGCCCTGAAGTCCCCTCAGTGGCTAAGGCTTTGCATCTTTGTGATGTTAGAATCTATTTTTCACTCTTTCCTCTCCTTTCACACCAGGGATAATAAGATTATAGGGTTTTTTTTTTTTTTTTTTTTTTTCCAGCACTTTAGTTTAACCAGGCTATTCAAGCACATCCATAAAAACATGGGCGGTGTGCCAGGAGAACATTAAGGTCTCCATTTTACAGATGAAAAAACTGAGGCCCAGGCAAGCTAAGTCCCCATTGCTTCAATTACAACTACTCAGCGCAAGGTCACACCTATTACGAAACAGATACCAGGCTGAACCCCGGTTCCACCTCTAAGTCCTGTGTTCTTCCCACCTAATGATGCCGTTTCCTAGGGCAGATGATGAGAAATTGAGCCAAGTTCGCAAATCCTATCACCTTGGTCTCACTGGCACCTGTGCTGAGCAGCACCTGGATCCAAAGCAGGAGGGGGAAAGAAGAAGTGGGCATTCCAGGGAAGGCTTGGTTTAACCCTTGGGCACCTGCGGGGCTTACCAGTTCATTCAGGGCACATACTCCTGCCGGTGCAGTCTAGGGAATGGTTCTCAAACTACAGTGCCCAGACCAGCAGCCCCAGCAGGACTATCTCCTGTGAGTTTGCAGGAAATGCAGTCTCAGGCTCCACCTCACCCCTACCGAAGGAGAAACGAATGATAAATGGGTCCATTTTCTACAGGGTAATGAGGTGACTACCTATGTGATCGAATTTGAGGGATGCCAGGGATGGGATGCATCACTCCACTGAAGAACATCTCCCTTGAACAGATATGAAGAGACGGAGGAACTTCCATTCCACAGCGAAGAGGCCAGCAAGGATAAATGCTCCCAGGAATGGAACTGCAGTGACCCCACCATCTCCCAGAGGCGGCGGGAGAGGCTTTGCTCAGAACAGGTCCTGACAGGCGAGGAGGAGGGGAGTTCACAGTGATTCTTGGTCTCGGCCTAACTCCAGCCTGGGGGCCAAGCCTCCTGCCTATGGGAAGAGGGAAGAGAGCGGATGTGTGCGTTTGCTCTCTAATGTGCTGAGCACTGAGTTAGACCTTTTACTGTTATTTCATTTGGTTTTCACAGATGAAAGGTAGGCGGCATTCCCCCTACTTCACAGACAGAGAAACAGACGCAGTGAGTTGAGTAGACTGCCCAAAGTAACCCAGGTTACGTTAAGTGGCTGCACCAGGCTTAAGTTTCAACCGAGGTCTCGATTTCACCCTTCCCACCCCTGCTCTCTCCACCAGACTATATCCTCTAGAAAGCCTGGACTGTCTCAAAGTCTGGCACCTCCAGACAGAGCAGAGGTGAGCCATCTGGCTGAGGGTTCTGAGCCGAGTCAGGTAGCGATGGGGTGACAGTCAGCCTTCTCCCATCTCTACCTCTACCTCGCAGCAAGAGCTGCTGGTCTATCAGTGATGTTTGCTGGGGTTTAAGAGATGAAAATACCACATGTGGTATCAGAGGGCTTACCGTCCAACTAGGAAGACAAATGTAATCCAGTCAAAACAGTTACCGATGGCAGACAGTAAGTGGCTAGACACCAATGTGAGTGGTTTAACAATTCAGAGAGGGGAAACAGAGCTGAGTGTGACCTGGAGCAGCTCAGGAGGGCTTCCTCGGTGAGGTGGCAGGTTACAGGTTAGATCTTTGGCACTCAGATTCAGCACCCGTGGCGGTGGTGGCTGCAGAAAGTGAGGTACTTCAGACTAGCTCTTCATCAGCGCACTAAAACAATTCCAGATGTTTCACCAATGTGTCCCCGGCCTCTTTCTCACATAATAATCATCTTTTCATGACACACACTGATGCAGATTGGGTGCACTGGGAAGTATATTTCACAGCAATGTGTTCTCAGTCCTTCGGGTAGGGCCCCCTCCAAGTCCTACAAGGTGAGGAAGCTGTCTTCAGAGGTGGTGGGAGGAAGGTTCATGCCAAGAGCACAGAGGTGGCCGCAGTCAATGGGGAGGGTGAAGCTGGTGGATGAGGAGGGGAGTGGAGGGCATTCCAGGGCCTGTCCCTCATCTGGCCTTCGGAGCACTCATGTCACGGCGGTCATCACTCACTTCCGTGGCTGAAACCTCTACTAGACTGAAGCTCCAGGGAACAGGAACCCCATGCATGGTTATGTACGTTGTGCACTGCTCAAGGTGCCTGGCCAAAGGGAAAATGGGGCTGAAATCTAGCCCTCAACTGCCCTACTATAGAGCTGTGTCCACTCACAGGAAGGAACTTTTTTTTTTTTCTTTCCAGTTTTCACAAAGAGTCCACTTAGGCTGACAGTAGCCCTGCCTGAGACCATGCCTGTTTGGTCCTGGCTATATCTCTGTCTCTCAGTACATGGCTGGTGCATCAATACATGAATGAAAATAAATAAATGAATGAACATAAGCAAGAATCCATGAATGACTGCTTGGCAAAAAGAACTCTTTGAGATGGGCAGGTTCGTTATTCCCATTTGGTAAATAAGAAGCTGACTTTTGAAAATTGGGGCAGGAACTGTGGCTTGTACTTTTCTTGACAATTTCCACGCTTTACAGTTCTCCCTGTCTAAGCTGGATACAGCTCTGAGCACAGAACAGGTCTTTGGTAAGTTGATCAACTGGGCAAGAGATAAACCGTGTTTATTAAGACCCACAGACTGCTGGGCAGAAGATGCAGGCTCTCTGCCTTAGGCTCCCTACAGAACAAGATGAAGAACTTCTCTGGACCCCAGTTTTGCTGTCTGTAGAGTGGGGATGCCCACAACCCCTACCTCACAGGGTTTCCATAACAGTGAATGGAATTGTGCCTGAGAAAGGGTTTTGGGCTCCACAACAACTGCCCCTATGCACTGAGGTCGCCTTGCGCTGCACATTGCACTAAGTGCCTCCAATGTAGTGTTCAAATGTTGGTAAACTGTGGCCTGTGGGTCAAGTCCTGCCTGCCATTTGTTTTTGTAAATAAGGCTTTATGAATCACAGCAGGCCCTTCCTTTGTATGCTACCTGTGTCTGCTTTTGCTCTGCAATAGCAGAGTGGAATCGTTGCGACAGAAACCTTATATGTGGCTTGCAAAGCCTAAAATATTTACTATCTGGTCCTTTACAGAAAAAGTTTGCCAATCCCTATATTAACTCATTTAAGCCTTCTAACTACCCTCTGAGTTTAGGGCTCATAGTATCATCACCCCCATTTTACAGATGAGAAAACAGATGAGACACAGAGTAGCTAAGTTACTTGCTCAAGGTCACAAGGAAGCGGCAGAGCTGGGATCTAAACCAGGGTCAGTGTGAGTCCATGCTCTTAAAAACCAAATCATCCTGCCTCTCTTGTCCCTTAAGCAGCTTTTCTGATCATAAGGCTCCATGTACAAGGTCCTAGACCCCAAGGACAAGGAGGGCTCTAGTTCAACAATTTAGAGCCAATTAGAAGGAGGTATTTGCTCAGATAGCAGAGAGAGAATGCACAGATTTCTTTCTTTTTTTTTTTTTTTTTGAGACAGGGCCTCACTCTGTTGCCCAGGCTGGAGTGCAGTGGTGTGATCTTGGCTCACTGCACCCTTCACCTCCCAAGTTCAGGCGATTTTCATGTCACAACCTCCAAAGTAGCTGGGATTATTGACGTGCACCACCACACCTGGCTAATTTTTGTATTTATAGTAGAGACAGGGTTTCACCATGTTGGCCAGGCTGGCCTTGAACTCCTGGCCTCAAGTAATCTGCCCACTTCGGCCTCCCAAAGTGCTGGGATTACAGGCGTGAGCCACCATGCCCGGCAAATAATGCACAGATTTCAATACCCACAGGACGTGGTCAGGGCTGAGCTGTGAATGGAGGCCAAGAAAGGTTCAGATAAACTTCTGGGGAACAGATATTTTTCCAGGGAACTCAGAGCACTAGGGGGGATATATCAGTTTCTCAGCACTGCTGTAAAAATCCACCACAAACTGGGTGGCTTAAAACAACAGAAATTTATCAACTCACAGTTCTAGAGGAAGAAGTTCTGAAATCCCAAGTCCTTGCAGGGACACACTCCCTCTGAAACCTGTTAGGGGGGTCCCTCCTCGCCCCTCCTAGCTTCTGGTTTGCTGGCATCCTTGGCCTTCCTTGGCTGGCCGCTGCATAGCTGCAGGCTCTGCTTTGGCCATCTCATGGGATCCCCTATTTGCGTGTCTTTACGTGGCCTTGGACAGGAAGGCATGCTGGATGAGGTGACCAGCCTCCTCCAGTATGACCTCATCTTAATTTAACTGATGGCATCTGCAATGACCCTACTTCCAAATAAGGTCACATTCAGGCACTGGGGGTTAGGACTTCAATATGTTTTTTTTAGAGGTGACATAATTCAGCCTGTAACAGGGAATGTCTCAAAACTCTGAGGGGCTGTCTCAACCCTTCCGAGTCAGGGACCCAGCCAGAGACAGAGAGAAAAGAGTCCTTTAGGCAACCAAGGTGGGCTGGGGCCATGGCTGTTTCTATAGTAAATATTCTCTTTTAGAGCTTTCCTTGTTTTCACAGATTGAGAGCTCTTCCAGGCTGGGTCTGAGTCTTATTCCCTCTGACTGCAGCAGGTGTAAGCATATAGTAGGTATTCAAGAGTGGTTGGCAACCCAATGGTCATGTCAAAGTGCCCCTCAGTGCTGGTGTCAGAAATGTAGCAGGGCCACAGGGTCACAGGGCTGACCAGTTCTGTGGGTCCTCTTGGGCTGAAATCAGATGCAAATGACAGGCCTTGCCAGGCCAGCTGGGATGCTGGGGGCATCCTGGGGGACTGAACTGGCCCCATCTGCTGCCCTGGCTGGACTTCTGAGGGATGTCTGGGCAGAAGCCACACTAATACCACACTGCATAGCCCAGCGGCCCTTTGCCTGTGTGTTTGTACAGCAAATGTAATTATGCCCGCGGGATATTGACACAAAACAAGCCATATTTGAGAAGGCCTTATCAGCATCCAGAGTCCCAGATGACCACAACAGAAAGCTTTTCACACACTGCAATCTAAGGAATGTCCTACCCAGAAGAACTGGCCCTGCTGAGAAACCAGACACTTTAGGAGCTGTACTGGGGCAGTGACAGGCACCAGGAACCTACTAATGTCCCCACACGGGACTCTGTCATTTATTCACTCAACAGACACACCCAGTTTCTAGTCAACTGAGCATTGGGCATTGAAGATGAAAAAGACCCAATACCAGCCCCAGAGGGGGAAGCATGCACAGAAATAAATAACTACATGCTGAAGTATTTACAGATCAACTAACATGATGCCTGGGCAAGGGGGAAAGGGAGTGGGGTAATCATGACATGGGAGTCGTTATATTATTCTTTTACTTTTATATATGTTTGAAATATTCCTCAGTAAGGCTTTTAAGAAACAAAAACTAAAAAGATGCAAGTGGTGCTTGGTGTAGCAGAGGGTGGGTGGAGGAAAGTTTTGAGAATGCGTCCTATAGGAGGCAGTGATCTGGGTCTAATCTGAGAAAGGAGAGGAAACCTCTACCCTTGGGGAGCTCGTACAAAGCAATGAACATCTCTGTTATGGCAAGGTGATGTGGAAGGAAGAGAGTTGCTAGCATCACCCAGACCTGAGTTTGAATCCCATCCATAAATTAGAGAAAATAATACTTACCTTACAGAGTAGTTGTTGGTACTAAGGAAGGTAATAGAAGAGAAGGGGTAATGCAATAGGCACTGAATTGTGATCATTTCATCCATCCCTCCACCCATTAATCCATTCATCTGCTCATTACCACACTGTGTTCTCTCTGTGCTCCAGTCCACACTGTGAACTCCTTCAAGGCAGAAAGGGAAAATGTACATCTTTCTATCTCTGATGCCACACACAGGGCCAGCACCCCAGGAAGTGCCCATAATTTTCTTCTCAAGAGTAAACAGGTGATGGGATGTCCTCTTACTTCTGCATTAGGGGGTCACTTTTCTTAGAAATTGAACTGGCGTGGTGGTTCATGCTTGTAATCTCAGTATTTTGGGAGACTGAGAATTGCTCGAGTCCAGGAGTTTGAGACCAGCCTGGGCAAGGTAGCAAGACCTTGTATCTACTAAAAATAATAATAATTAAAAAAATAGCCAGGTGTGGTGGCACATGCCTGTAGTCCCAGTTACCTGGGAGGCTGAGGCAGGAGAACTGCTTGGGCCCGGGTGGAGGCTGCAGTGAGCTGTGATCACATCACTGCACTGTAGCCTGGATGACAGTGAGACCTTATCTCAAAAAAAAAAAAAGAAAAGAAAAGAAATTGAACTGGAAGGTGAGGAGAATGGAGAGGTGATGTCTTAACCATGAGGCTTGTGTCCACAGAATGAGGAGCTGGGGGAAAGTTTTAGCAGTGCCCTGCAGCGGGACAGACTAGATTATGAAGCTCAAACAGTGCAAGATGAAAAAGTATATTAAGTCAGGATAGTCTGGGTCCTGCTGCTATAATAAACATCCCCCAAATCTAAAAGCCTTAAAATAACAAAAATGTATATATCGCTCATACAACCTCTATTGTGGGTCCAGGCAGCTTCCCAGGGCAGTTGACCTTTATGAGCGATTCAGCAATCCAGGCATTTCTGTTTTGTGGCTCTACTATCTCTACCCGAGGCTTCCAGTTTGCCACAGCAGGACAGAGCCTCCCATACCTCCCCACTCTCCTGTGGATGCCTAGAGTCCTGTGGCTGTAGAACCCAGCAGGGCTTCTGTCCAAGGGTCCTGAGCCATAGGCTTGGCAGGAGAGAGGGGAGGGATGGGGAGTCGTCTGCTGCGGCTTGCCTGCCTGCCTATCTACTTAAGGCACTTTCTGAGGGCTCGCCTGCCCATACCACGCCCTGAACTGCCCTGGGCAGCGGTTGCTCTGATTCAGGAGCCCTTGGCTCAGCATCTCAGCTTGATATCAATGCCCACCCAACAGCCCATGTGCTCGTAGCCAGGCAGGTCTGGGAGACTAGTCCTGGCCAGCAGGCTGTGAATGGAGTGACATGTGTCACCTCCAAATGAAACACAGAAGTGTGGCTATGATTCTGACATATACCCTGACTCCCTCGGTCTCTAACAACTGCAGTGCTTTATGTGGGCAGGGCGCTTTACAGTTTGCAGAGTGGTTTACAGTTGGCAAGGCACTTTCTTCACCCTTTTCTCATTTGAGCCTTCCTACAACCCTGTGCAATAAAGATGACTGTATTCTGGCTAGGCGTGGCAGCTCACGACTATAATCCCAGCACTTCGGGAGGCTGAGGTGGGTGGATCAATTGAGGTGAGGAGTCAAGACCAGCCTGGCCAACATGGTGAAACCCTGTCTCTACTAAAAATACAAAAATTAGCATGGTGTGGTGGTGTGCACCTGTAATCCCAGCTACTTGGGAGGCTGAGGCAGGCAAATCGCTTGAACCTGGGAGGCGGAGGTTGCAGTTAGCCAAGATCACGCCACTGCATTCCAGCCTGGGCGACAGAGTGAGACTCTGTCTCAGAAAAATACTACTGTATCTTCATTTTGCAGCTGTGGTAACTAAGGCTCAGAAAGGTGAAGGGACCTGCTCCAGGTCACATGGCAACTAAGTGGCAGGAAGCTGACGCCCCAGGCTTTCTTGCCTTATTTTCTTCTTTCTCTTCCCCCTAGCTTACTACCTCCCCCTGCAGCACTTAACGTACACCAAGATCCCAAATCGCCATCTAGACTATCCAAACTTCCCAAATATCCCACATAGCCTTTGAGAGTTCCTAGCCTAATGGAGGAAGCCTACCCCAGACTCAGGAAGCCCACTTCTAGAAGGGTAGGTACCCAGGCTACAGCGTGGGCACCTCACGGGACGTGGTGGTCAGGCTTTCTCTAGAGCTCAGCTGAAGCTGAAGGGATGGCAGAGCTGAGTGGATGGTCAGACTTTGGGGACAGGCTCTGCCGAGCATCCTGCAGATTCTCTACAGCAGCTGCAGGCCGAGGGCCTCAGCTCTTGGCTAAGACTTCTCACACAGGCTTAGGCTGAGTGTCAGGGTCAAGGGGGCTTCCTTGTTTGCTTTGTTCTTAAAGGATTTGCTCATTTGTAGCAGACACTGTGCCCACTTCTAAAGAGAGAGCCCTGAGCAGCGATGAGGAGAGATGCAGCCCCAGAGCCTCAACACCCAGCCAAGCCTGACTTTGCCAACACACACAGTAGGCTTTGCTGTATCTTTGCCTAGGCTGTTCCTTATCATAAATATTTTTCCCTTCCCTCTGCCTGAGGCTCAGCTGTGTACAATCTGCCAGTTTCCCTCCTCACCCCACTCCCCAGCATCACTGTGAGGAATGGGGACAACGAGGGCAGGGAGGTCCCCAGGTTCCCCCTGCAGGTGACACACTGCTCTTCTGGGAAGTGATATTGTCAGTGAATGCACAAAATCAACACATGTGGATTTCAGCGCATCCCATGAAGTTCACCTCTCAGCAGATTCTGAAACGCTGGGTCAAAAGGGAGCCACGTCAGGTGTTGTGCTGACCTCTGCCTTTTAAAGGAGGACGTAGGAGGCAAACACCCTCCCCACAGATGAGGGATTCAGTGAGGTCCTCTCCAAATGCCTGCTGTGTAGAACAGGCATTTAAAACGCTGCTGGGCAGTTGTCAATAGCATGGCATAGTGAAAAGAGCTTTTTTGTTGTTGTTGTTCAACAAACAGAAGTGGGATTAAATCCCAGCTTTGCCCTTTCCTAGCTGTGTTACCTGGGGCCAATTACTGAACATCTCTAAACCTCGATTCCTTCTACCACTTCCTAGCTAGGCAAGTTATATGTGTTCTCTGAGCCATGGTTTCCTCATCTACAAGATGGGACTGACTCTGCCCTCCTCATGAGCTTGTATTAAGGATCAAAGGAAATATGAGCATACACCTACACCACTGGGAATAATAAACACGAACTCCCCTGTCTTTATGATGTCCATGAATAGCCTGTTCCATCCCATAAAGAATAACACCTGGTGTCTAGAATAGACACCTTCTTCAGGTGCTTTCATGTCCTGTTTTTAATCCTTTTTTCCCTGGCCTACAAACTCCATCCAAACCACCAATGAAGCTGCTTAAAAAGGTGAGAACAAAAGGAGCTGACAGCAGGCAGGAGACCTGGTGGGCCTGGGGGAGTCTGAGCCAAGCGGCTCTTGCAAGATGCCAGCCAGGCCGCCTGCTCGGCAGGGACGTCCCCCAGGACTGGGGCTGAGAGATGGCTCCTTGGCCTACATGCCCTCCCGTGGGGCAGAAGTGTCGTCTGAAGTAGAAGGTGTCACACTGGGCCTCCGGTAGAGGGGAGGCCTGAGGGGACATTGTTATCTCCATGGGCCCCAGGAGCACTGGTTTTTTTGTTTGTTTGTTTGTTTGTTTGTTTGTTGACAGAGCCTCTGCCCAGGCTGGAGGGCAATGGTGCAATCTCAGTTCATTGCAACCTCTGCCTCCCGGGTTCAAGTGATTCTCCTGCTTCAGCCTCCCTAGAAGCTGGGACTACAGGCATGTGCCACCACACCCAGCTACTTTTTATATTTTTAGTAGAGATGGGCTTTCACCGTGTTGGCCAGGCTGGTCTTGAATTCCTGACCCCAAGTGATCTGCCCGCTTCGGCTTCCCAAAGTGCTAGGATTACAAGCATGAGGCACTGTGCCCAGCCAGGAGGAGCATTTGTTTTACTAACTGCTCATGGAGAAGCCTCACAGGAGCAGGGGTTAGGGGACCCAAGGAAGAGCTCTGTGTCTCTCTAAGCCTCCCAATCCTGCAGTATGTCACCAAGGGGGTGACCCAGCAGGTGCCCTTCTCTGGGAGGTTCAAAGAAAAGCAGAAACAGGATTGGCATGGATTTCAACAAGGGACAGATGGCTTCTCTCTGCAGCCCAGGGGCTCTGTGGGCTCAGCAGCCATGTGAGCAAGTCTGCTTCTGAACCCAGGCACCCTGACTCCCTGCCCACAAAACACCTGTCCCACAGCTCACTCTGATGACCAAGGGAAGCAACACACACAGAGACATCTTTTGGGCTGGTCTGCAGATCCCCAGCTGGCAGGTAGACTGAACCTCCTGCCCACCTTGCCACGCTGGTGGCTGACAAAAAGGGAGGGAAAGGCCTGGCCCCTCCAAGGGTCCCAGATGGGCAAGTGAGTCCACAGGGGGCTAACTTGCCCACCAGTGACATCGTTAAGTTCTAGGCAGCAGCAGAATTGACAGATAAAATCCTAATGCTATCCCCTTGTAGAAACTTCTGGGGCCCTATGCTGAGCACTCCACAGGCATTACCCCCTCCAGACCTCAAGGAAGCCTTGGGAGGCGCACACTTTCTACATTCTCATTTTACAGTTGGGGAAACTGAGGTTAAATGAACTTCAGCCCAGCTCTCTCTCCTCTCAGAAGAGACCACCAGGGGTTTGTCCTATAACGAGAGGAAGAGCATAAGAGAGCTGGGGCCAGAGTGGGTATTCTGGGGGAGGCAGCCACGGTGCCCAAATTGCATCCCTCAGTCCCGCAAAGTCACAGCATAAGCTGAAGTCAGCCCTGCCTTTGGAAGTGGTTAAGTGTTGGCTCCCAGACGGGATATTATTTCCTGGACTGACTGCAAACCAGGCAAGGATCCGCTCATTCTCAGGAGGGTGGGATCTATTCCCTATTATCTTCCTCATCACAGAAAGCCTGTATTCTAGGTTCCAACTCTGGGTTTAAATTGCATTGTTCTTGGGGCTCCTGGGTCAGGGAAGGGGTCGGGGTAGGGGGAGAGGTGACAAAGGAGAAAGGCTGGTGTGTTCATAGTTCTAATTTACTGATAGCAATTAGCTTTCCTAAAAGGGCTAACCTTTCAACCTTCTGCCTGCCTTCACTGGGGGAACTATTGACATTTAGAATCTATCTGCAAGCCAAGTGCCGCAGTGAGGGAAGCGATGTTTTTTTAATGGGGACTCGTGCCTGTGGACGCGTTCTCCCCACCCCATGCCATTTGCATACTTCACAGGGTATAGGTCGAGCTGCATGTTAATGGGTTTGCTGGCCTTCTGGAAAAGTGAGTGCCAGTGATTATGGGAATTATTATATATGTGGTTTCCAGATGCATGTTTTTGCATCCTTACTCCCTCTCTCTGCTCTGGGAGAAGAGGCAGAAAGAGTGGCATCTGGGATGGGGCCCAGAGCTTCACTCCCTCAGGATCTAAGAGGGTAAAAGGGTCCTTTTCCCCACCTGCCTTCTGGTCAAGAACCCACCCTTCTCCCAGAGCTGATGGCACCTTCCAAAAGTCACAGTGTCCAGCCCAGCCAGGGCCTCTCCGTCTCTGTAATCTATTCATCCATTCATTTATTCATCTATTCATTCAAGCAACTAATGTTTATCAAGGACTTCTTATGTGCTGGGCGCTGTTCTAGGTACTGAGGATACAGTCAAGAATTAGACAAATCTAGTCTCTGCCCTCATAGAGCCTACATTCCATGTTAAAATTTTTAAAAAATATAATACAGACAGGGTCTCACTGTGTTGCCCAGGCTAAACTACAGTGATGTGATTATAGCTCACTGCAGCCTTGAACTCCAGGGCTCAAGCAATCCTCCTGTCTCAGCCTCCCGAGTAGCTGGAACTATAGGTGCACCTCACCATGCCTGACTAGAGCCCCTACATTCTGGTGGAAAAGACAGAGGATAAACAAAAGAACTGAATGCAATATGTGGAATATTGACTGTGTAATGTGGGAGAGCAATATGTAGGGAAGGGGAAGAGGGGGCTGGGGTAGAGACCTACACTTTTAACACAGTGTCAGGAAAAGCCTCAGCAAGGACACATTTGAGCAAAAACCTGAAGCGAGCAGCGAGCCATGTGGAGGCAGAGGAAACAGCCAGTGCAAAGGCCCTGAGGTTCCTGAGGGACCTGCCATGTGCAAGGGGCAGGAGGGAGGTCTGGGGGCTAGCGATGAGCAAGAGAGGTGGGTAAGGATCACACGGGGCCTTAGATACCCACATGGGGCTTTGGCTCTTATGCTGAGTGTGATGGGAGCCATCGGAGGCCTGGCATGACCTGACCCATGTTTTAAAAGGCCCACTCTGGCAGCTGCATGGAGAGTAGCTATTGGGGTGAGAGAGCATAGATGGAGAGCAGTTAGGAGGCTCTGGCTGCCTCCTAATCCAGGAAGAAGGCCATTGCAGCTCCTGGGGAGTCCACACATCTTTCCAGCCAGGGCCCACCCTGACCATCAGAAGGGTCACACATAATCCCATATGTGCCAGGGATCAGCCAAGCACTCACCCTGGGATTGCTGGGCCATTTCAGAGGCTGGCAATGCCCTCTGGGGGTTTAAAGCCTATCTTGGGGCAAGAAGATGCCTGAGTTAAAAGATAATTAGCCTTATCTGGCAGCATTTACAGAGAGCTCTTCCCAAGGGAATGACTGAGGGCCTCCAGTTCAGAGGAGCATGGCTTAGGCATTTTTCCCCAACAGATATGAGCCCCAAAGGACAACATTACAACAAACACTGTGCCTCATAGCACTTGACCATACAAAGTGCTTTCACCTACATTATTTCATGGGAGTCTCACAACAACCCCACAAGTTAGCTATTATTATTTTATTATTGTTAGTATTATTCCCTTTTTGTAGACGAAGAAACTGAGGCCTCAGCTGGGGGAGCAGAGAGGGAGTACAGGGAGTCAAGACTGGGAGATGAGTGTGGGCAGGAAGAAGGGTGGACCCTGGAGAGTCCTGGCTCTCATTGCTTCCATTTTCCACGCCAGACAAGCCCATTCAGACTAAAGAGGCTGGGATGGGAAGCAGGAAGAAAGCCAAGACTTTCAGGAAGTAGACTCTGAGACCTGGTGCACCCCAGACCTACCAGGTCAAACACCCGCTTTTCCCACAGAGAAGTCTGTCTCAATTCCATCCAGGGAAGAAACAGCACAGAGGGAAGACAAGAGTTGGCTCATCACAAGTCAGCTCTCTCTCAAAGGCTTCCCCCTGCCCATTCCCCTAGATGAGTGAGTTCTGCCCAGCCGCCTCAGATTTGCCATGCCCCAGAGTTGTTAAATGAAGGTGCTGGTGGCAGCCATCCCGTCTGCAGGGGCTGGAGCCTCCGGGGCATGTTCGGTGGCTCCGTGGCTCTGTGTGGCTTCTGCTCTCACAGCTGACCAGGGCTTAGAACTCAGAGGGGAGGGAGGGAATGACTAGGAAGGGCTCACTGGTCGATTTTGGCATCTCTGACACCTGCTCGTTCAGGTGCTCATTTAGACTCGAGAAAGCAAGCGCTGCGCAGTCTCGTGGAACTTCCTTGGGAACTTGAGCCCACATTTATAATAGATTTATAAGAACAGTGTAGACATGTTTGCTGTTTTTTCAGCCCCTCCTAAGTGATGCCATTATGGCGGCCATAACTCTTATTTACTCCATCAGCAGGCTGCTGGCAACGGCACAAAAATAGATTTGGAGAATTTATCTCATACATGCATCACGAGGAGGCAACAGAGGCGCACAGGTGAGATTTATGTGGGCGGGGGTGAGCATCCATCATCCCCACTTTCCCATTAATGCTGCTCCTCAAAGAGAGGCATTAGCCTTCTTAATCAGAGCAAAGTAATTGTTTAAACTTCCTCCCTGCAACGGGCTCATCACTCCTCACTGCTCTCCAGGTGGGCTGTGCTGGGGGCTGGGGGCACGGTGTTTGCTTTCAGAGAACAGCAGGATGGATGGTAAATGATGGCGGTGAAATGATGGCCCAGCCGTCCTTGTTACTTCCTCTGTTACTCTGGTATGGGCCACAGTCAAGCAGCTCCACAGAAGGGACGCTTGGGTGTTTGGGAAGAGGTCTGTTTGTTTCGTGACTTGAAAGAGCTCTCAAAAGCACACAGAAGTTCTTGTTTCCAAATTTACCACCCTCAATCCTGATCCACATCCTGGGCTGCACTGTGACTCCGTTTCAACTTGAAACGCCTTTTCCCCTATCTATTCCAGGCCTGCCTGTTCTTCAAAGCCCAGATCAAATCATGCCTCCTTCTCGATGCTTTCCCCAGCTGCTGGCAGAGAGGGCTAGGAAAAGCTACCCTGAGCCGAGAGACAGATGATAAGGGGCCAGCTCCCGAAACCACCATCATCCAGGCCTTCCCTCGGTGGCTGTGAGGCTGCACTAGGGGGCTTCTAGGAGCCTTCTGAGGCCCTCCCATCTTTGAACAACTAAACCATGTTAGAAGGTTCTCAACTCTGGCTACATATGGAAATTCCCAGGGAGCTTTTAAAAAATACCAAGGCTTAGCCCCACCCTTGACCAAATAAATTAGAATCTCTGGTGATTGGGCATCAGTATTTTTAATGCCCAGGTGATTCTAATATGCAGCCAGAGTGGGAAGAATCAACTTAGGATCTTGATGACCCAGTGTATAATGACTATGGTAAATGCCAAATGGATGGATGCATGGGTTGATGGGTAGATGAATGGACAGGTGGACAGGTACGTGGATGGATAGGTGGATGGATGCATGAGTGGAAGGGTGGATGGGTGGGTTGGTGGGTGAATGGGTGGTTGGGCCAGTGAATGTGTGGGTGATAAATGGATACTTCCTTGTAATTGTTCACTACTTTCACTGGATTAACCTTGCCTTCTCATTAAGACTGTGAGCTTCCATAAGGCAAGGATTTTTTATATCCTTTGTCTTCTCCACAATACTTAGCATAGAGCCAGATAGAAGTATGTGAAGGAGTACTAACATCCTCGCATATTAAAAACACTAACGATGAGGAGATGGGGGCTTACATATTACATCTTCATTGATTGCGACTTTAGTTCAATTAACCTGCCTTAGATTTCTCATGCTGTTAGTAACAACATGGCATGGTCAAGTGGCTCAGATAATTTTGAAATGTAGTATACATAGGGGAATGGGGTTATTGTTATTATCATTATCGTTATTTAGTTCCCCAACCCAACAGCAGCTTTCCAAACCTCCCTTGCATTGCCGGTAATCAGCAGCTATCCTGCCTTCCGTGATGTTTTAGTCGCCACCCTCAGGGCCCAGACCCCTGCTCATGGAGACATGGCCCAGACACTCTGGGAACCCTTGAAACCTAACCCTGATCCTCTCCATTCCCAGCCAGGGCCAGGATTCAGCTCCTCCTCCCCTGGCACCATATTTTTTTTTTTTTTTTTTTTTTTTGAGACAAGGTCTCACTCAGTTGCTCAGGCTAGAGTGCAGTGGTATGATCATGGTTCACTGCAGCCTCAACCTCCCTGGGCTCAGGTGATCCTCCTACCCTAGCCTCCCAAATAGCTGGGACTACTAGCCATGTCTGGCTGATTTTTGTAGAGACAGGGTTTTGCCATGTTGCCCAGGCTGTTGGTCTTGAACTCCTGAGCTCAAGCAATCTGTCCAGCTCAGCCTCCCAAAGTGCCGGGATTATAGATGTGAGCCACCATGCCCAGACTCCCTGACCCCTTTGATCTCCACTGGAGGCCTTAGCCTTTCTCTTGCCAGTTCTTCCCTCCTGGCCAGCATCCCTGCCCTCTTGGGTCCTCAATTCCCAGTTCCTGAGCCTCTGCTCAGTTCCCTGCAGCCTTCCTGGCAGGGCCGCCTGGCCCAGCCCCTGTCTCCTAAGTGCCTGCCTGGTTGGGTTGATTCAGCAACTCCTAACCAGCTCATCTCCACTGGATGGCAGCCCACCCTGCACTCTAGCCAACCATGTGAAGCACAAAAGCGATCAGGTCCCCTCTTGGTTTAAAATTCTCTGCAGGCTGCTCCATAAGAGCCTCTCACAGCCTGATCCTAACAGGCCTCTCCAGGGTCAGCTCCAGCCCCTGGCCTCCACCTGCCCCACAGACCCTCCAACATTCCCAGACCACCTGGGCCCTTTCCCAACTCCTGGCCTTTGAATGTGCTGCTCCCACTGCCTAGAATGTCCCTTCCCCACTCTGGCTTCTTTACTTGGCAAACTCCGACTGGGTCTTTAAAAATCGCCTCGAGGGGTGTCTGGATGAAGATTTCCTCCATTGGCCTGGGCAGAGTGGGCGGCCTGGGAAATGGAGTGAGCACACATGGTGAACACTTGGGCTGCAGAGGTGTTCTTTTAAAGGTATAAGAAAAGCCAGCTAACGGAATTAGGGCCTCATTCTACTATATAGTCTTCATTTTAAACACACAGTCATTGAGGGGTGCTCTTAAATAGGGAACTACCTTGGGAAATTTGACGCAGTCCTCAAACTTGAGGAACAGGCTGGATTATGAGAGTGGTAAAGGGAAGATTAAAGGTGGAAAGGAAGGAATGAGGGAGGGATAATAAAGAGAAGAGAAAAGGATGAAATACAAAAGGGAAGAAGGGTATAGCCCAGAAAGTATATGTCTACATCTCAAGATTATAAAAGAGGCTATTCTCTAGAAACCAGCAGTAAATTAGATGCTATTACTGGTGTAGACATGGAATCTGGAAAAGTGAGTACAGATTTAGAATCTAGGTGACTGGGTAGCCATCCCTCCTGTATTGAACCACACAAGAAAGACTAACCAAGTTAGCTCTTGATAAAATATACACACAATTCCATCAGCAAGTGCTCACTGCCTTTAGACAAGATTCGTGGTTAAACTGTACCAGTTTAGCTCTGATAAGGCTGTACACTACTACTGAACCTTGAGATTATTTTATGAGATGTAATGCATAAATACTCTGGGCCATTGACACTAAGGATTCAATAAAACTATCGAGATTCGTAGGCCCAGGATAAAGCTCATATAAAGTTCATGTTCTTTAGCTAATGCAGCTTTCAATTATGCTCACCCATTTTAACTGTAAAAGATGTAATGTTAATCAAACATTTAATTTGCAAGTGTTTTTCTTCGTAAATGTCATGTACAAGCAGATATTCAGACGTGATCCACAACATAATTGCACGAGGGTGCCTCATTCGGTAGCGTGTGTTTGTGCTGGTGCGTCAGAGTCGGGGGGACAGAAACAGCCTTTTTGGTCCTATGTATTTCTTTTCTCATTTCAGAGCATAGAGCATTTGGAAAATAAACCGGCTGCTATTTATAATGTTTGCTAACATTCGGGACTTAGCACAGTTTTCACAGCAAAGATCTTGCCCCTGACACAAGCTCTGTGATTCAAGAACCAAGTAAATGGAAGGGACCAACTTGTTGTTCAGTTACTAGTTATTAAATCACAATGGTGGGAAGCCTCACGCGGCCACGCTGCTTAGGTTTTACACACAGAACAACCTCAACATGATTCAGGAGGCTCTGCGGTCGGGGGGTGGTAGAATGACACTGGGTGGAAGGCTTTAGGACAGCATGGAGGCAAATGGCTCTGGTAGGGTGATCCAGGCCCTTAGTAATTGAAATATGGTCCTAAACCAGCAGCATCAGCACCATATGTGAGTGTGTTAGAAATGCAGAGTGTCAGGCTCCACATTTCACCCCCTTCCCCAGCTACTATTGGGAATCTGTACTTTAACAAGACTCCCAGGTGACTGATGGGCGCATTCCAATGGGAGAAGTGCTGGTCTAGTTAATGCCCTACCCAATCCTTCCAATCACTGGAAGCATCTGACCCATTTGATTTCTTGCTGTTCTAGGCCTGGAGAGAAGAAGGAGGGACTGTAGAGGGGGCAGCGTGTGGGGTGGTAAAAAGGAGCAGGACTTAACCTTCTGAGTCTCGTTTTACTCTTGTAAAACAGGAGATCAAAATACCAGCCCCAGTCAGCATTGTTATGAGGATTATAAACAAGATAATGTAGATGTAGTGCCCAGCCCTGCACCTGATACAGTAGGTACTTAATAGCTATTCATTCCCTACCCCCATGAACCCGACATGTGGACAGTCATGCAAGCAAGAACCTTGGCCCACCCCCGATCTTCAGCATCGGGCCTACAACTCATAATTCAGGCAAGGACTTCTTCGTCTTTTGAGAGGAAAGGAAACAAAAGCCAGAGAAGAATGCAGGGCACCCCTCAGTGGTATGAGGCTACAGGCACCAGTAACATAGAAAGGGAAGCTCAACAGTGAGACCTCACCTACCCAGAAGGGGACAGAGAGTGAAGAACTAGTCTAGCCCTTAGGAGGCTGGGGCTCAAGACTCGACTCAGCCAGGAACTTGCTGTGTGACCTTGGGCCTCAGTTTCACTCCCCCGACCACCCAGGAAAATGACAGGGTGGGATTCATCACCTCCAAGGTCCGCCCCTCACCCTGTTATTCTCTGATTTTGCTTAGGGATGCCAGGAGCAGCTTTCGCCAAGTTGCATGCGGACTTTTCTCACTGGGAAAATTAATTCAGTCCTCAATGTTGCAGTCTATAAATTACTGGCCAATCTGTTTCAGAAATATTAAAGGAGCATTTATAAATTGCCCCTTCCATTCAATGCTGCGAAATAAAGATCTTGGGGCCTTCGGATGTTTATCTTACTTAAAACCACAGCAGGAATCAATCTCCCCCAGCCTTCACGGGAGAGAACATCACTTCAGGGGGCGGTGGGGAGGATGTGTCAGGCTGACTCTCCCCTCCCATTCCCCCAACTCCCTGCTCCTGAGAATTCACTTTCCAAAATTCAAACTGGAGACTTTTGGTGAAGCAAAATGAGGGTAGGGAGTCAGGGAGGTTGGCTGGTGGCAGGCAGCTTGGGCTAGGAAGATTCCCTTGAGCAGCTCTTGAAGGGCAGAGGGCAGTGGTGCTGGCTCAGAGACCCTAAGATCAGGGCTGAAGAAGTTAAGCTGTCTTTTGCGGTAATTGATTTTGACAGCATAACAAGTTAATTCGTCACTGTTTTGCAACTTCCTTGAGAATGCATCGGTAAGCAGCGTCCCATAGGATACCTTGTAATCACTTGTAAACTCAAATTAGGTCTCCCAGTTAAATATTGTTGATATCAGGTAGAGCTGGGCTCCTACAGTGACTACAAATGTGCTGATTTCACCTTTTCTATTACGTCAAGGACATGTTCTGGCTAAAAGTGATGCAAGCAGATGAAGGCTGAGTTACAGTCACTGCAATTAGAATCGTCACGCTAACTAGAAATACCTTTATAGGAGGGGTGGAAAGTGGACCAGGTCCCCTACCCTTTAAATACACACTTACTCTCTTCTGCATTATTATGATTATGTTTAGGCTCACTGACATTTCATCATAAAAAATGAAACAAATTAGGATTCAAAAGACCTGCTCAGGGCCCAGCTCTTAAGTAGAATTAATACCTAAATGAAAACCCCCTTTCAGCAGGGTCTTCCCAATACTTTATTACAATAGTTTATCAGGTACAGTTATTTTAATGCCAGGCCATAAAGATGAAATCAGGTGCTAGCTTTATTTCCCAGGAGTTAACTATTAATTGCCGCACAAAAAGAATATAGAAATGACATGGGGAACAAATATTCCAGCTTCCTGCAAAGTGAAAAGAATTTTTTAATATTAGCATCTCCACAATAGGGTGCACACTGAGGCTTAATTAAAATGCACGATTGTTCTCTGATGTTTTTTATTCTTGGTGGTTTCAATGAGATGGGCTCACAGATGGAAGCCGGGGCCACATCCCTGCAAGATGGGCTGACAGCTCTTGATAAAGCACCACCTCCCTGCCATATAACAGGGCAACGGCAGTAAATGGATAATATCAGAATATAGGCTGTGCGGAAGGCAAATGCAACTTTACCTAAGAGCCTTAAAATGTTTTAACTACCATTTCCATCAAGCCTGGAAGTTCGAAATGCGGCACTAAACACACTTCTTTGAGACGCTGTTTTCTTTCCACCCCCAGAACTAATAAATCCAAAAGGCCTACTTAGGCTAAGACAAGCCAGGAGCTGAGGAGGCAGTTTCAGGAGCTGTTGATAACATCTCTCCAAGGGGTTGAGAGGCAGCTTTGGGCTGGGCCCTGGAGCACTCCAGTAGGGTCAGGCAGAGACAGATCTGGGGAACAGGTTTCAGGGCTGAGGCATCCCAGTTATGTACTTCCCCCAGATTCCCCCTCCACAGCTCGAGAGGCTCTGGGGAAGGGATAAAGGCACCTCTGGAGCCTGAGTCATTCCCTCTCTGCAGGGAGGCATCAGGAGTCACTTCATGCTATCCTCCCTCTCTGGGGTGACCCTATTCCAGTGCATCCTGCTCCCTACCAGGAAGGAGGAGGAGGTGGTGATACCTCCTTTGATGACATGCAATGCTGTTATTTAGCTGATACGCATTGAGATGTCTGTCCTAGTCATGAAAATCCTGAAATATCTCCATACTAGCTGATAAAGAACCATTTCCCCAATCCCTGTAGTGCCTTGAGTCTCCCCATTACCGCAGCCCACCCCAGCCCCTTCACTGGGACCTCCCCCTCCAGGACTCCCAACCACTTGGCAATTAAAGGGTTGATCCTGCCCCTGCTAGGAGTCTGGGGGTGAGTAGGTCAGTGCCCCGTCATCAAACCCCAGTGACTGTTGAATATTTGGAACATCACCCCTAGTTGCCCTGGAGGAGCCTGCACCAGATTTGGCTCCATTTAGAAACCATTGCTCTAAGCCCCTTAACTCACATGGAGGACCAATGGGAGGGTGTGGCTTGGTGGCACAGCTGAGGTGAACCCAGGCCAGAGCTGTTCCCTCCCCCGCGCCATCCTCACCACGAGGAAGTTCTCCACTAGCTCTAACCTAAGTCTTTGTTGCACTTTCTCTGGCTCAGTCCTGCCAGCCTCATTAGATCCCCGCTGCCCCTTCTCCCAGCCCTTAGCATTCCTGCAGAGTGAGAAAGGCGCTCTGCTCAGCAGGTCCTCATTCTGCTAATTGGGTTTTAATGGTCCTGGGCAGAGGAAAAGGGCTCATCGGCTGCCATATTTGCCCCACAGTCCAAGTGGGGATGTCAGGAAAAGTGGGGTGTGTGGCTTAATGAGCAACACCTGCAACCCTCATTGCCCACGGGCTTCTGACTCAGCGAAACTCCCGGCCCCCGGCCCTCCCGCCCCGCCCAGTCCCTGAGACCCCCACACAGGGCTAGCTAACCAGTTGCCCTGGGTTCTTAAAGCCAGATAAATAGGAACTGTGCCAGCTCAGGAGTGGAGAGGGTGAGCAGAGGGAGAGATCTAGTGATCCCCATTTGTCAGGGCCAGGAGAGGACTGGCACGTCCCAGAACCCCAGGGACTCCCCTGCCCACTCTACGGTAGAACCGCTCCTTCTAGAAGAAGCCAGGCTCCCAGGCAGGGAACTAACGTGCTGATTTATTTACCTAATTATAGTAAAACAAACAAGCTGGAAACTAAGGCAAATCTGCAGTCTTGCTCGAAAAACAACCACACCTCCCTGGCCAGGGTTCCTGGGAAGGTTGGGCAGCACGGAAGGACAGGGAAGTGACAGAGGGGGAACCTGGGAAGGGACAGGTCGGGCAGGGGATGGGGGAGCATTAAGATTGTGGGATTGGGGCAGGTGAGGAACTGAGGGACAAGAGAGACAGAGGGATGGACAGCAGAGGGATGAAGGATGGGGGAACAGAGATGAGGGACTAGGAGATGGGGCCTGGGACAGGAGACACTGAGAAAGGGCAGTGGGGATGAGGGCTAAGGAGTCAGAGGGATGGGGATGGAGGGGAACACAGGAGGCAGGGAGGTGGAGGACAGAGACAGAGACACAGCAAAAGCTGCCCCAGAAGTGGCGGCAGAAGGAAGAGATGGAGCAAGCACCAAAGCCTAAGGTCAGGAAATCCAAATCCAATAAAATCCCAAAGTCCTTTCCATGCCCTTGAGACCCCCAAACCAAACACAGTCTCTCCCCATGCAGAACTAGCTCAGCGCCCAGCTCCTGCTGCTGTAAGCTGCTGCCCGCTGTTGAATGACACTGCACGCTCCATCCAATCTCCATGCCTTTGCTTGTGCAGAAGCCTCCATGGGATGCAGCCTTCTCCTCTCTGCAGTACCCGTTGGAGCTGTCTTCCTCCTTCATCCACGTCAAAGGCCACATCCTCTGTGAATTGTACCCCTCCAAGCAAAACCCTCTGTCCTCTGGGACCCACCAAGGCACTTGGATCACCCATGGCTTCAGCCTTGGGTGTTGGTTAATCCAGTGTGTCTGTCCCTCCCTCTAGACTGTGAGCTCCTGAGGAGAGACTGCATCTTCATCCCAGTGTTCTCCCAGCACCTACAGCACTAAGTGAGCAGGAAAGATCTGTGCAGTTGAACTGATTGTGGACAGACACCTAGGGATATGAGAAGGAAACTGACAACAGATGTGAGGATATGACAGTCCAAAGCAATGGAAACAGAGACCTTCAAGGGGCCGGCCTCTGTGGCTTGGAGCAGTCCGGGCAAACCTACCTGCTGTGCCCAGGGCCTGTGGCGTTGGCTCCTAGCCCTCCTAAGGAAGCCTAGGGCTGGACTGGGGACTGGAGGGCAGGGATTCCCCAGCTAGGGCCAAGGTAGCAGTGAAGATGGGGAGCCCAGTTAGGAGGAGGAGCTAGTTACAGAGACCTGGGCCTCAGGAAGGACTAAAACAATGTGACTCCCAAGCGCCTCACTGAAACGTGGTGACTGAAGGCTGTCACCTCAAAACCTGGGTACGTTTTGGATCAGGGCCAAGGGGTAAGCCCCGACTCTGATCAGAGGACCAGGGAGAGTGGAGCTGCCCTACTCTGACTTCACAGAGCGGGGCCTGAGGCCCAGAGAGTGCAGGGAGTCACTGCAGGCTGTCCCAGTGACTGCCTGGGAAATTTTCCAGGGAAAAAATTCTGGCCAGGGCAGTTTTCCCACCTCACTGTCTGCTTCTCCTAACACAGGGCTGGAAAGGCTTGACCCCTACATGTCTGCCTCAGCCTCCTTTACTTGTTCACTTCCATTTCTCTTGAGTGTGGGGCATGGTTCCAGGCATAGGGAGATGCTAGAGGAGGCGAGAGGAGGCCCCACAGCTGGCTGATAGCTACAGCAGAGACAGAAGGCAAACACATGACCTGCTCAATAAGAAGATCACAGACTGTCATCAGCACCTGGCTGGTGAGTGGGGGCACAGTGCTTGGGGTGGGGGTGCTAGAGTTTTTTTTTTTTTTTAGTTTTTTTTTTTTTTTTTTTTTTTTTGAGGCAGGGTCTTGCTCTGTCACTCAGGCTGGAGTGCAGTGGTACAATCATAGCTCACTGCGGCCTCAAATTTCTGGGCTCAAAAAATCCTCCTGCTTCGGCCTCCCTAGTAGCTGGGACTACGGGCATGCACCAGCAAGCCCAGCTAATTTTTTAATTGTTTTGTAGAAACAGGGTCTCCCTATATGGCCCAGGCTGATAATCAAACTCCTGGGCTCAAGCAATCCTCCTGCTTCAGCCTAAGTAGCTGGTACTATAGGTGCCTACCACCAAACTTGGCTAATTAAAAATTTTTTTGTAGAGACAGAGTCTTGCCCAGGCTGGTCTTGAATGTCTAGGCTCAAGCGATGCTCCTGCCTTGGTCTCCCAAAAGTGCTGGGATTACAGATGTGAGCCACTGAGCTGGCCTGCAGCCTCTTTTTGGTCAGGTGATCCGGGAAGGCCTCTCTGGGAAGGTGACATCTGATACATGAGTGATCAAATGTCAACTCTGCAAAGAACAGGAGGAAGCTCCTTCCAGGAATGGAGAGCAGCAAGCAAAGGCCTGCAGGCTAGGGTGGCCCCTATGTTCATCCCCTCCCATCTTGAGTATGGGCTAAACTTATAACTTGCTTCTAACTAACAGAATATGGCAAAGATGATGGGCTGTCGCATGTTGGGCTATGAGGAAGGCCCTATTTTGCTAGCATGCACTAGAAAGACTTTTCTCCCTTACTGGCTAGAAGTAAGTTGCCACATTGTAAAAGGCCAATGGAGAGGGCCACATGGCAGAGAACTGTGGGCAGCCTCTAGGAGTTGAGTGTAGCTCCTGACTGACAGCCTGCAGGAGGATGGGCCCCCATTCTTTTGGCTACAGTGAGATAAATTCTACCAACAACCAGCGGGACCTTGGTAACAGGTCTTCCCCAGTCAATCCTCTGATGAGACTGCAGCCCACTGACACCTTGCTTGTAACCTTGTGAGACACTGAGCAGAGAAGCCAGTTAAGCTGTGCCTAAACTCCTGACCCAAAGAAATGATGAGATAATAAATGTGGGTATTTTATGCTACTAAATATGTGGGAGCTCTTTCTACAGCAATAGAAAGCTAATAAGGTGAGACAGTGAGCTATGTAGATATCTGGGGGAAGATAATAATTGCAGGCAGAAGACACAGCCAGTACCAAAGGCCCTAAGGCAGGAAAGGAACCCTGTGGAGGTCAGCATAGCTGGAGCAGGTGTGCAAGGGAGCAACTGTAGGAGATGAGGTCGAGTGGCATGATTGAGTGACATTGTTTTTGTTTGTGAAAGTGATAGACATTTTTGTTAAACCATCCCTTTAAATTATGGAAAAGAGTGTTTTCTGATGTGAGTTTTAAAAATACGATCTACAAAAACAACTAGGTCAGGTATGTGTATTCTGAGGAACTAAGATGTCACTGAACCCTAGTTAGAGTGTTAAAAAGTCATATTTTCACTGCTGTGAAATTTCTCTTTTATTCAAATGCAATAAGTTACATAATTTCAAACAAATGGCTTTGCACCTAGACAAACTGATACTTTTATTTGGAAACACTCCAGGACAGGCTTGAAGCTTTAAATGTCATTTCTAAGTGGCTCCTGGAGGTTTTTGAGAAGAAGAGGGATGCGATCTGTCTCATGTTTTAGAGTTCACACTGGCTACTGGGTAGAGAATGAGATGAAGGGGGCAAAGGTAGATGCAGAGAGGCCAGATGGGAGGAGGCAGTTACACTAATCTTGGTGAGCAATAAGAGAACTTGCCCGGGGTCCCTCCCAACTAACCAGCCCTAGCTCCATCTCTGATGGGCCCCTGGGGTGGCCTGCAAAGGCTGGGGAAGTGATACAGCCTGGCCCTCATTCTTGGGCAGCAGAAATTCCAGGCCATAGTTTCAGCCCCAAATCATGCTGCATGAGCACCTACTGAGTGTGCGCACGGCCCCTCCCCACAAGTCTTCATTGTAAGTCTTTCTGCCTGGGTACAAGGGCCCCAGGTGGGGCTTAGGAGAGATAGACACCAAACTATTTTCAGGGAGCCTTTCTTGATTAACTCCCCAAAACTTGGAATATTTCTCAGCCTGCAAGCTCTCTACACTTGGGAGTTCTCTATTAAATTTGCATCAGTCAGATTAAAATCCATGGAGGAAAGGGATAAAGGGAAGAAAACAAATATCTGTTAAGAACCCACTCTTTGTCAGGCATTGCTGGGAGCATGTATTTCTTAAGTGAAGCTTGTGATTGGGTATGATTGTCCTCACTTTTTTCTAATGAGGAAATCATCTCAGAAAAGTCATGTTATAGGTTCAAGGTTGTACAGAAACTGTCAACTCTGTAGGTGTGATGTGAACCCAGTCTACCTCCAAAGCCCATGTTCAGAACCTATCACATCTGCCACCTAGCACTTTGATGAAATGCCATAGCAACAAAATAAAACAATGGCCGGGCACAGTGGCTCACACCTATAATCCCAGCACTCTGGGAAGCTAAGGAAGGCAGATCACTTGAGGCCATGAGTTCGAGATCAGATTGGCCAACATGGCAAAACCCCGTCTCTACTGAAAATACAGAAAATGAGCTGGGTGTGGTGGCACACACCTGTAAGTCCAGTTACTCCTTAGGCTGAGGCAGGAGAATCACTTGAACCCAGGAGGCGGAAGTTACAGCGAGCCGAGATTGCACCACTGTACTCCAGCCTGGGCAACAGAGCAAGACTCTGTTTGAAAAAAAAGAAGGAGAGAAAACACTGTATCAAACAACTTCAAATTCCATCAAATAACTCATTTTTCCCAGGTAATACTCACTACAACAGAATTCCAGGATAATTAATGAATTAGGGCCATCTCTTGGAAGGGTAGGGGTTTGTGAGATGCTTTTTTTTTTTTTTGATACAGAGTTTCACTCTTGTTGCCCAGGCTGGAGTGCAATGGTGCGATCTCAGCTCACTGCAGCCTCCAACTCCTGGCCGGATTCAAGCGATTCTCCTGCCTCAGCCTCCTGAGTAGCTGGGATTACAGGCATGTGCCACCACCCTGGCTAATTTTTCTTTTTTTTTTTTTTTAGTAGAGACGTGGTTTCTCACTTGGTCAGGCTGGTCTCGAACTCCCAACCTCAGGTGATCCACCAGCCTTGGCCTCCCAAAGTGCTGGGATTACAGGCGTGAGCCACCACTCCCGGCCTTATGAGATGATTTTTACATGGTTTTTTAAGTGCTATTATTCCATCGTCTTATAGACAGAGTCTAGATTCCTCCGTCAGGCTGGGAGCACCGTGAGTCAGAGCCTGGAGCTCCCACCCCAACCTGGGAGCCTCTGGAGGGCACCAGGTCTCCTTATTCTAAGCCCTCTTCCTGCTGGTCCATGCAGTGCCATGCCTATAAGCCCCGACTCACGGGCCCTTGTGTCCATAGAGGCCCAGCAGGTTTTAAAAGCACAGTCACAGCTCAGAGGCAAGAGGGGAAGCAAATGCTGCCATGGGTGGGGCAGGAGGGGGATGCACCCACTGTCAGAGCACACATGTCCCTAACATCCCACCAGAGCACCTAATATTCTTTGGCAGTTATCAGAAATAGGATTGAAAAATGAAACTTTGCAGCATACACAATAAGCTAGGAAATGATGGAATATAAACCAGGAGTCTATTTATTCTATGATGGTCAAAAAAAAAAAAGGTCCAGTTTATCTCCAGGAGCAAAATAAAAAACAAAGGGGAAAATGGCAAGTGCCATCTCCTGATAAACCTCCCGTGGTCAAGTTAGACGGGATGCCACCCCCTGTGCTTTGGTGTCCTCTGCTCTGCGTGTCTGGATCTGAGGGTCCACTGCACTGGGGTCCGCACTGGTTGGGGAATGGGCTAACTCACTTCTAACTCTAGCACTTCCCTTGTGGAGACTCAGACCAGCTCCCCTAAAGGACACAGCCCACAGCTGTGGTCCTTGGGCAGGTGGGGGTGGGTACTGAGGTGCCCTTGAAGTCTCGCTGCTCAGCAAACATTTCCTGGGTCCGAGAGGACACTGCCGAGTGTGGCTTAATGGCCTCCTGCGGCTCTTTGCATTATTGATTGCAATACCTGCTTAGAAGCTTGAAAATGAGATTTTTTTTTCCCCCTATTGATTTTCCCGTCTTTTCCACTTGGCAAACATCAAGATCTCCCCTGACTTTTCACTGCGTAGGGTATTTAAGGAGGGCCCGACGAGGTGGGGGAGCAGTGGGGCTTCCCTCACCTTCCAGGGATCTTGAACAGCGTCCACCCAGGTCTCCTGCCACAGAGGAGCTGGGGCCTCAGGTGAGGGCTATGCCTTGGTGGTGGGAGGACAGTTTGTCCTTGTGTTCTTGCAGAGGCACCCCAAGTTAACAGGATTTGAGGCTTGAAAAAGCCATTTCATCCATCTCCTGGTTCAGATGGCTCTGAACAGGGACACAAACGGACAGCAAACTTGAAGGAAAGGCACTGAATAGCTCTGTGGGTTTGGCCTCCCTAAGAACTTCCCAAATGCTAGAAGAGGAAGCCTGACACGTGAGGCTGCTGCCAGCTCAGGAACAAGATCATGAGCAGGGTGCCAGGACATTTCCCTGAGGGCAGAAGCAGGGGAGGCGAGAGGAGGCCGAGAGACGCCAGGGGCTCAGGGTCAGGGGAGCATGGATCTTAGGGTCCCAGCACCAACATCAGAGCCCCCCGGTTGGTTGCTGACCTCCCTCCCCACCACCTCCCCACTGCTGGCATGCTGGGATCCATCTAAGGCAGTGTTTCTCTAGGATTGCTGGAAGCCCAGGGGGAATCTATAGGAATTTTAAATTTTTATGTGGCTATTTCAATGATAATTTTAAAAACAACAAACAGCAGCATGTTGTGCAAAACCTGGAAGACCACATTATAACCGAGCACCAAGCTGTCCTCCCTGGCTGCCGGCCCTGGGTCTATCTGCGGTGGGGCCCCCCTGTACTGTGCTAGTGGCCTGCGTCCAACTGAAGACCCTGCTCACTACGGGTCTGTCTGAAACGCACCTGCTACACTGTGGTCACACCAAGCTCCACGGCCGCAAGACCCTGCCATCTCCTTGCCACACCCCTAGTGGGGCTGGGAGGTCTCCGGATGCCAGCCAGAGGGCTGAGCCCTGCCTCCTTAATGCACCTCCCTGAGCAGCCCACCGGGCTGAGGCTTGGAGTCGTCCTAAAAATCAAGCCCCACAGAAACAAACCATTTTGTTTCCCTTTTGCTGCAGGGAGGATGCGGTCAGATGATGCTCTGTAGCCCCAGCAATCAGGAGACAGTAGAGACCCCCAGAAAGGAGAGGCACCATCTGCCTGCTGCCCACAATTGATTCCACTTCTCCCCTGTGTGAGGGTGCAGTGTGGTCACAGGTGGAGCCAATCTGTCTGCGCCCAGCTGCACCACCTTGCTGTGTCTCTGGGTTTCAGTTTTCTCATCTGTAAAATGGGCATCATATTCATCCCTAACTCAGAGGTTTGACGTGAGGATTCAATGAGTTAATACAGATAAAGTGCTTAGAACGGTGTCTGGTGCATCACAAGTGCAGGATGAATGAAAGCTATTACTTACACAATGAACTAGATGGATTTATGAAGCTTCGCCCAGGTCTAATGTTTGATGACACCTCAGAGCCAGTCTCTGGTCTAATGTTTGACTAAATCCCTGTACATTGCTACTGCAGTTATCATTACCCCCACAGTGGCCACCAACAGTAATGATGCCTAAGACCTCAGCAAAATGCATTCCTATCCGCTGTCTACATCTGTCAGCTTATTAGAGCCTCAGGACAGCCCCGAAAAATGAACATTACTGTTTCCACTTTACAGATGGAGAAAATGAGGCCCACAGCAATTACAGGACTTGCTGGAGGCCTTAAAGCTGTTTTTGGATCATAAAAGGGACCAGAATCCAGCTCTCCTGCTGCAGCCTCACATTCTTTCCCTGCAGCATCCTACCTGTGGCAGGTGGGACCCTTTGCCTTTAGCCAACCAGACCTACAACACCTGAGCCCTGGGAAGCTCCTTTCTGCGCACTGAGGCTCCCACTATAGGGAGGAATGCCATCAAATAGGCTTTTATGGCTCCCATAACTGTGCTAACAAACGTCTTGCCAGCAGCAGTGGCTGGAAGCAGATTAATGTTGCTGTGGCCCTAACACTTCTCCAGCCCCCTTTGCCTGTCAGGTCATTACTGGCTGGTTTATAGTCATGAGGCCCTTTTCCAGTTTGCTAAACGGTTTGCATGATAAAGAGACAGCAGGGCTAAGCATTCCAAGTTCCTTTCCTCTGGTGTCACTGGCAAGGACTTAATGCCTTGATTCAGGGCAGTTGAGGGCATGTATGGTTAGGAGCATGGGTTCTGGAGTAAAAATACCGACGCCACCACTTACTACCCATGTGGCCTGAAGCCAAATGCTTTACTTTGCTGAGCCTCAGTTTTCTCATCAGTAAAATGGGAGTATAATAATTTTTAAGGGTTGTTGAGGATCAAGTAAGCTAGTTCATGGAAAAAAGAAAACCAACCCTGGTATTAATATATAGTTAGCAGTCAGCCCATATTAACTCTTATTATCATTATTCTTATAAACTGTGAGCCCCAATAGGGCAGGGATCCTGTCCTGTGCACTGCCTGGCGCATAGTAGGTACTTAATAAATGTTTTATGAGCAAATGAAGAATGGGAATTTGGAGCTGGATATAGATATAGGGTTTCTCTACAGTGGCACTACCGACATTTGAAGTGGGATAATTGTTGTGTGGGCTGTCCTGCACAATGCAGGATGCTTAGCAGCAACCCTGGCTACTACCAGGGTGTGCTACCCACCACACACCAACACTGCTCTTTCTCCATAACTGTGGCAACCAAAAATGTCTCCAGGCATTGCCAAGTGTCCTCTGGGGGGGACACCTACCCCTCCATTAAAAACCATTGATCTAGTAAAATCTAATACCCTAATTTGAAAAACGAGAAAGTTGAGGCCCAGAGAAAGGAAGTGACTGGCCTGAAATCACAAAGCAAGTTAGTGGCAGAGCTGGGATTAAACCCCAGGGGTCCCAATTCTAAGCCAGGGCTCTTTCTACTTGGCCCTTGTCTTTCATGGCCCACTGTCCAAGCCTCTCCCACCAGGCCATTGTCACGGGCTCCAGAATGGAAGTGGCTGGTTGCTGCTGCTCTGTTCTTCAGGTGACTGAATCAGGGGAGGTCATTCTGAAATGAGGGCGCTGGTCATGGCGGACAGTGGGTAGCCAGTTGTGCAAAGTCCCCTACCCTGGTGACAATGCATGAGGCACAACAACCTCTGTGGTAATGAGGCACAATGTATGGGTGGAAAACAGTGTCTGCCTGCTCTTGGGTGCCCCTCACTCACAAATTCACTCATCAAACATGGGCCCCTACTACAAGCCAGGGACACAGTGGTGAGACACCAGGGAGTGGCAGTGTGCTTGGTCACTGGGTACTCCTGGGTCACACGGTCTGGACTGAGTCCTGCATCTCATGGCTCCTTACCCTCTCTCAGCCTCAGCTTCTGCATCTGCAAAATGGGAACGATAATGGTATCTAGTAGGATGGTGCAAAAGTAATTGCAGTTTTGCCATTAAAAGTAACTGCAAAAAAGTACTTAGAGGCCACAGGGGCAAATATCCCTCACTGTCCAAGTCTGTTTGGTCCTGAGCTCAGAAAGGAGGAGGAAGGAAGTTGTCACAGTGAGTGATTAATCTGCAACTTTATATGCGATGCTTTTCTCTTTCTGAATTTGAATACCAAGGGTTTGGATGGGCAAGTGCCTGTACCTGCCATGAAGTAAGGAATAGGGATTTGCTATGAGGATCAAATGAGTAAACCAGCATGGACTGAATACTTTGTCAAGGCACCATCTAAGTGCTTTATATGTAACACTTTATCTAACCCACACAGAAACCCTGTAAAGAAGGTACTGTTATCTCCATTTTATAGAAGGACAGATTGAGGTACAGAAAGTCATATGCCTTGCCCAAGGTCCCACAGTTGGGACCATGGTGATGCTGGGATAGGACCATCCTGCCTCCAGAACCTGTGCTCTTAACTGCCACAGGGTCAGCATTTAGCCCAGACTGCTACTGCTTCTATTATTACAGTATTATCCTAGGTGATGGAAAGCTTTGCGATCCTGTCTTTAAGGCATTTAATATTTTTCATAGAAAAGCACTGGGATGAAAAAATGCTACTGTTCTAAAGTAGAAATTGGCAAAGTTTTTCTATAAAGGGCCAGATAATAAATATTTTCTGTCTTTTGGGCAAGACAGTCCCTGTCACCACTACTCAACTCTGCTGTGACAGTGAGAAAGCAGTCACAGGCAATCCAGAAATGAATGGGCATGCTTGTATTCCAATAAAACTTTATTTATAAAAGCAGGCAATGGAATAGATTTGGCCCATGGACCATAGCTTGCTGACCACTGCTCTAAGAAAACTGGTTTAATTAGGGAGTGGCCTAGGCTCCTCTTTCCCTTTTCTCCAGCCTAAGGGAAATGACCTCAGCAGTCTGGGGAGGACAATCAGGAAAAGACTGGAGTGAAAGTCACTCTGTCTGGGCTCTGGGGCAGTAGTCTGCTCACCCAGAGGGTTGGCCCTGAGGTTGCCCCACAGGCAATGAGGGCTGGGGAAGCCCAGCTTTAATCTTTGGAGATGTTGGTTTTAGAAACAGTCTGGGAGCTGAGAAAACTGTGTCAGGCTCAGTTGCCCCTTCAATCAGAGCTTGCAGTGAGCAGCCAGAGAGGTGGGTTCTGGAAATTTCCAAGGCACACCTGACCTGGGCATTACCTGCCCCACTTTAACACATCTCCAACCAAAGGCCAACTGCCCAAGCCTGTCCTGGCTAGGTGACGGGTGTCCACGTGACAACCAGGACCAGTTTGGCAGGAAAGGATTAAGCATTAAGCCTTATGGGATCACCAATGAGCAAGCAAAAATGATGTTCAACAATTGCTAGTTGAGGGATCTGTAACCCTGTATTCTACAAGAGGCTGGCTCTGGTGGTGGTGGTGGTGGTGGGGGGCGGGTATCTTTGTAAAATACCATTTACCAAATCTGCAGAGATAGATAGGCAATGCTGGGCTAAGGTGAACATCATCTAACGCAGGTATGCTCTTTCAAATTAATCTGCCTCCCCACCCTCCAGCAGCTGGGAGGCCTTGACTATATCACCTCTCAGTCTCATCTGTGGAACGGGAATAATTTGCAAGGCTGTTGAGGAAGTGGGGGGATTAAACGAGGCCAATGTCTGTGAACACCCAGCCCAGAGCCCACCACCATAGTAAGTGCTTCATAGTATTCATCTCTTTCCCTGGACTTTAGTGTAGTCAAGCAGTTGTAGAAACCAAAGGTTATAGGAAGATATTAAAGGGGAAAACATGGAATCGAGAGAAAACTATGCACTAGTTTAATCTCCCCACCTCTCAAGAACTAGAAGATGACTTTGATTCATTTCAGCTGTGGCGTATCTTGTGGGACTTAGAGACTGTGTTGTCCCATATTCTTCATTCTATGCCACACCTGTTCTGTGCCAAGCATTGTATGGGCATAAAGAATGAGATAAAAGCTCCACCCAAGGTCCACCTTATAGAACTGTCCTCTCCCTCCCTGCCCTCACCTCCTGCCCTGTACACAGGTATAGGATAACACATCATTTTCAGGCCCTGATGACTGTGCCTGTCTCTCTCTCCTAGACTCTACACTCCTTGAGGGAAAGAGCTGACATTGCCTCTGCAGTGCCTAGCCTGGAGTCTGCCCTCCAAGAGTCTCCACCGTGGAGTGCAGTGCCAGCCTCTGAGGTCATCAGCCAATCAGCTTCCAAGGTGCATGGGAAGCCACTGTATTTCTCGGTTGTTCTCTGCAACCCTTGGCTGTGACCCATGTCGAGAGAAGTTTAGAGCTGAGAGCAAACGCGGAGAAGGTGGCCCTGCTAATCTTTATTTGCTAAGCAAATTGTATTGACTTATGAAAGAGAATTGCTCATTTCAACAGCAGACCGGGCTGTGTGGTGTGTGCTCTCCCCAGAGAGGCCCTGCAGCTGCATCGGGGATCTGTCATTTCTCATGATCTGTACCATCCGGGGCTCAGGTTCCCAGTTGGGGCTGTGACCTGGAGCCAGGAGACATGCAGTGCACAAAAGAGGGGAAACCTCAGTGATTTCCTCTGGCAGCAGCAACAGTAAGGAAAAAAAAATCCATGCCACTCATCTGCTGCCAATTATTAAAAGAAAGCTGGTTCCAACTCCGCATCCCTCCCTGCCCATAGTTCTTTTGCTGATGGGGCAATATGTGTCATCTGCATTTCTCCAAGAAACAACTCCGTTCACTCCAGTAATTAATAGGACACACGCGCCCACCCAGCACCAGCATCTGACAGAATAAATGAGCACCACTGGGACCCAGGCACTGCTCACAGAGCCCACAGCTCCTGCCAGAGGACTCCCTTCCGGCACTCTGCTCTCCAGGAGCCCTTCCCTGCTCATCCAGGCAGGAAGGGGCCTGTGCCTTCTCTGAGCTTTCAGCAAGATGCCTTCATCCCCAGCCGCCCTGCCCTATGGTTTCTTGCATGGTGCATGATCACATCCACTAGATAGAAGGCATTGTGTGAGCAGGAACATGTTCATCCATTTGTAAATCCTCTGCAGAGCCTGGCAATTGTCCCTGGAGTGTAAAACAAACTTTGTTCTACTGAATCAAAAACAGACCAAGAATGAGGGCTGATGAACACACAGCTCCCCTAGTTTTTGGCCTGGTGACTCCTCCCTGCATTCAAGTCTTGGCTCAAATCCTCCCATGAGCTCCCATGAGGGCCTTCCCTGACCACCCCACCTCACACACTCTAACCCGTCACTCCCTTTTATTTTCTTCTTAGCACTTATCACCAATTGAAATTACCATGTTTACTTATATTCTTGTTAATTATGTTACTGAAGGGTAATATCCATGAAAACATGCACCTTCTCTGTCCTGTTTACTGCGGAATCCCCAGCATCCCCAGTAGGCACCTGATACAGATTTATTAAATAAGTGACATGTATTCCTAAGTGAGTGAATGAATGAATGTAATCGGTGCTACAAGAGTCCACTTTACCTGAGTCTTCTCCCTGCTGCCTTTTGGAAAACCTTGGGAAGCTGGTCTCTTCTGAGCTCCTCCCTAGGCAGCCTTTTCTAGCTTTGCAGAGCTTGGACAACTATCATCCATAGGCCCTCATGCAAGCTGTAGGGTCAGGGCCCAGGAAGGTTGCCTGGCTCACTCCAGCAGCCGCACTAGAACCTCATCTTCCTGACTTGCTGTTGCCCCACTGTCTGCAGGGCCCTGGTCTCTCCCTTGCCCTATGGGCCCTTTGATTTAAGGTGGCAACTTTTGCAAGGGAACAGCAGAACCTTAATAAGAAATCAGCCAGGGCTGATGGATGGCACATAGTTGGCACCAGCCTCAAGGTCAGAAGGAGTTATTTTAAACTATTCAGATTTACTAGGAAGGGAGCAAGTCAGAGGAGGATTTAGGGGCTGGCCTCCCAGCAAGACATGTGGCCATGTCCCCAAGCAATCTAAGACAGACACTTCCTTTGCAGTGCACCCCCACCTCCGCCTCGCCAGCCTGAGATGAATGGTGAGGCCTCTGGCTTGAGGAATTTATTGGGAGCTGGTCAAATAAATATGAAGTCTGGGATCTGAGCAGAATCACACCCTCCCTCTTCCCTGCTGGAGCCCTTGCTAAGGATGGGAGGTGGAAGGGGCTGTCCCTGAGAGGCTGTGCCCGTCCTTGTGGGCAGGCTGTCTCCAATCTCCCACAGCTTCCGGGAGCCCAGCACTCCTAAGCTCCGTGTGATGAATTAGACCCACCTCTTCACTCCATTAATCTTATCTCCTCCTGGGCACTGCCATCCAGGGAGCATTTCCCCATCTTAGCTGCAGTGCTTCAGCGTACAGTCCTGAGCTGCTCCATCGTCTCTTCTTTCCCATCTCCTTTCCAGGGTTTAACAGATCACTCTCTATCCATTTTTCAATGCCCATCATGGTCCTCACCTCCTCCAGGGAGCCTTTCCTGGTTCCCCAGGGAGACACAGGGTGAACTTGGGCTCCTCTTTGTGGCATGAATGTTTACCTGCTTTCTATGGCAGAGGTGGGTGGGCAGCCTGAATGTTTACCTGCTTTCTATGCCAGAGTTGGGTGGGCAGCCTATTCCCCTGCTGAGCTCCAAATTTTCACAGGTAATACCTCCCCTTCCTCACACCTGGTATTGTCAGACCCATAGTGGGTGCTCAATAAATATTGTTGAACTACACTGAGTGAACACCTGAGTTTAGGACAAGTCAACATGTTTTCCCCCACATGAGCTTGGGTGCTGGACAGGTGGATAAAGAGGTGTCAAAGGACTTTTCTTTTGCATATGGACTGTTTCAGGTATTCTGTAAAGTTTAAATAAAATTAAAACAACCATAGCGTATCCATCCAACAGATCTTAACATCCTCCAGTCTTGCTATAGATGTTTTCATTTTAGATAAAAAACATTACCTGGTTGAAAGTCCTTGGGTATCCCTCCCTAGCCCATCCTTCTCCTTCCCCAGGGGTAACCTGAGCCTGCCTTTGGTTTGGTGTGGATCCTTCCTATGTCTGTATTTGTATTTTTACTACATATGAATGGACCGATAAATAACATATTCATTATTTTGCATGCTTTTACACTTAAATAAATGATACCATATGGTATGTATGAAGCCCTCTGCAACTTGCTTTTTTCACTCAATATGATATATTTGAGATTCATCCAAGTAGACAGGTAAAGCGCTAGTTCATTCATTTTAACTGCTGTGGAGACTCCATTGTATGAATATATTACAATGTATCCACTTCCCTCTTGAGGGACCTGTAGCTTTTCACCATTATGAACAATAATGCAGGCTTGCGCCTGTTGGAGAGGCTCTCTGGAGCAGAGGTTTTCAAACTGCAGTTGTAACCCAGAGGAGAGTCATGAAATCAATATAATGGGCCATGATTACCATTTTTAAAAGTTAAATAGAAGAGATTTTAAAATATCAGTGTGTGAAGACATACGTGCTGGGACATGACATAAAATGAATTTATGAATCTAGGTTGTGGTAGAAAAAAGATTTGAGATGCATAGCATTCTGGGGTTGGTATTATCTCCAACTTTATTTAAAGTTACCAAACTGCTCCCTAACATGGTACTGCCAAGTCACTCTCTCACCAGTATCATATGAGAGTTTCCATCTCCCTGTGTCCTTACTAACCCTTGGTATTATCAGGAACTGGTTTTCCTCAATCTGTTTGGGGTCATAGGGTGGCATCTTAGTTTTAATTTGCATATCCTTGATTCCTAGTGAGGTGAGTATCTTTCCATACACTTATTGCCCATCAAAATATGCATGCTAAGTATGCTAAGTACATGTTTATGTTCTTCACCAGTGTTTGAATTGGGTTTAATCTTATCAATTTGTAGGATTAAAAAATATATTCTGGATATTAATCCTTATAGATTACAGGTATTGCAAATATCTTCTCCCAACCTACAGCTTGCCATTTTACTTCATTTAGGGTCAAAAAGCCTTTGCTAGCTCTGACATTCTGATTCACAATGAAGCAAAAGGAAACCCATGTTAGAGAAGCCCTCTGGGGCAAGGTCTTTCTGCATCCCCTGAATATATCAGGCCCCCAATAAATGTTTGGTGACTGTAAGATACTCACTAGAGAATTCTATCAGATTAGGCCAGCACAGATCTGGGCTTACAGCAAGGGCTCTATGGAGACTTAATGATACTGTTTTGCTGTGCGATGAGAAAAGTTCCAATGTCCAGCAGATAAATCAGAAGCAGGATATTTTCATTGCAAAAAGAGTACTGGCTTTACGGAAGGATTTCCTGCGGGATGCCTGTAAAGTATGAATTGATTTAACTCAGAATTCCACTAATGTCCAGTGTTCCGGATAGCAGACTGCATCTCCAACAGGTGGCCCCAAGCCTCTGGACTCTCACCATTCCTTTGAGCTTACAGTAGCACAGTGATCCTTCATATTTTAAAGATGGGCCAAGAAAAAGTAAATGTCTTGCCCCAGATCACATTGAAGACAGGGGACACAGTGAAGCCAGATCCCACAGCCACTGATGGCTCAGAGAAAAGGTCGGGACCCAGAACAGTGGGTGTGTGGAAGCAAGCAGATCCCTGAGCTCTCAAATATAGGAGAACGAGCTAAGCCACCTTGGGAAGGAGCCCATTACCTGGGTCAAGGCTAAGTTTAAGTCCGAATAGCTACGTACGTATCCATGAAATAAAGGGAATGAAACGAAGGGCAAAAATGGTATTTGGCAGGACCTCTGAAGAGGAACAGGAACAAGAGCTTCTGTGACTCAAAGGTCACTTGCCTGGGCTGAGAGGTCCTTGGGGCCTCTCAGGGCAAGGGCAGGACCTTATTCATCTCCATATTCCCAGAACCTAGCATAGTGTCTGGCACATGGAAAGGGCTTAAGAAATGTCTGCTGAATGAGTGGATGAATGAATAAACAGATAGATGTATGCATAGATGGACAGATGGATGGAAGAATAAAGGGATGGATAGATGGATGGACTGATACATAGTTGGACAAGGGGATGAATGGTTGGACTGGTAGACAGGATGGATGGATGGATGGATGGATGGATGGATGGATGGATGTTCCTCATCTGGAAGAAGGATTGTCTCAAAAGAACTTCTCAAGCAGGCAGCCAAACCTGATAATCCTGTGATATTACTAAAGATCTTTGTCAAAAAAAAAAAAAAAAAAAATACCAAGTGGCGTAACTATGAGAAATAATTGCTTCTAATTGGGCTGAATTATTCTGGCCGTATAGTAGACATATTTTTATAACTTTATTAATTATTCAATTTGAGGCCATTTACCCAGTCTGCCAGAATGGGCTTTCCTTATTAGAGGGTGACAGATTCCCCAGTTCTGCCGCTGCCTCGTTGCTGTGGCACTGTTGAACAGTGACTGCCTGCTTGGGGGCAGCACAGGGGTCTGAGGACTGGATGTGGAGGGCATGGCTACTCCTGAGAGGCAGGCTGGGAGTCAGAGATGTCAGGGGGCAGTAAGGCTGTACCAGGATATCTCCTGGGCGGCACCAGGAAAGGCAGAGAGGGGTTGGGCCAGGACATGTCCAACCTGGCCTCTGTGGGTCATTTTCTGCCCAGATCCATTCACCAACTCTTAATCACAGCAATCTCCCCACCCCCCATTCCAATCTGTTTCCTTCCCAACGCCAAGATAGCCTGCCATATGTTCTTCAGTAGCCTCCAGTCAGGGATGGAGGAAGTAGAGCATTGCCCAGCTGCCCAGAGGGACTGGCCGGGGCTCAAAGGACAGATCAAAGCCTTCAGCATCCCCTGTCTTCCCATACCTAGGCCCAGAGCTGGTCACATGCTACTTAGGAGAAGAAAGAGTTAAAGGGTTGCCCACCAGGAAACACTGCAGAATGAGTAGATGAAAAATAAGCCTTTAGGGGCTCCCCATGCCCACAGAATAACGCCAGAGCCCCTTGGGCTATTGGTGTGACAGCACCATGCCATCTGCCCTGGCCCATCAATCCAGCCTGGCTCTCACTCCTCTGGGTGCCTCCGCTTCAACCACACTAACCTGTTCAGCACTGGCACCTTTGCTATGTGGGTGGGCCTGCCTGGAGCACCCTCTCTTTCCGTATCTGATGACTGAAACCTCACATCTCATCCTTCTTTGATCTCTGCTTCTACCATGTTTTTAGCATCATTCCCATCTCTCCACTGGATATGATCTCTGCTTCCTCTGAAGGACCAGTTTGACTCCTGGCCTCATATTGCAATTCTTGGGGCATGTGTCTGGCCCCCTACTCCCCATAGGTGGGAAGCATTGGAAGATCACGTGATATGGCTTTGAATTCTCTCAAGCATCCAACCCAGAGCCCCATAATCTTCCCTAGTCCCACCTCCACCTCCAGAAGGAACAAAAGACGTGATAAAACAGGAGAACAAGTCCACCAGATTCCATGTAACGCTGTGCTTAGTGCCTTCCATGTGCCAGGCAGCATGAGGGGCTCCAGGTCACAGAGACAAGAAAGGCGTGGGCCCTGTATGAAGAGGTCTCGGGCATAGGGGTGAGAGGGAGGCAAACACAGTTAAACCATAACCACCCAGGGCGGCAAGGACCGCATGGCCATGTGCAGAGTTGAGGCCCCTGGGAATCAGGGAAGCTTCACACTAGGGGGGCATCTGTGCCGGGCTTTAACAGCAGAAGAGCAATGGGTCAGTGGGTGAAAGAGGGCAAGGGTGGGAACGATGGGAGGGAGATGAGGTTGAAAGCCAGGCAGGTGCCAGATCCAGAGAGGCCAGGAAGCCCTGGCCAAGGAGATGAGCACTTCCCAGCAGGCGACAGGGAACAGGGACATGGGTGTGGCCCAGTTGGCATTTCAGCAGCCTGCCCACCTACCAAGTGTGGGAGGGGTTGGGGAGGGAAGGCAGAGGCATCAACCAGAGTTTCAAGGGTGGTCTCCAGGGACAGACTGCCTGAGTTCAAATCCTGCTCCTGCTGCTTATGAGTACCCTTGGGTCAAGTACTGAACCTCTCAGAGCCCATTTCCTCCTCTGAAAGATGGCGATGAGAGTAATGAACTACTTTCTCTAGGACAATGTGTAGAGGAAGCACTGGATGAGTTAGGAGAGAAGCCTAAGCAAGAGCAAAGCCCAGCTTCCTTCCCTGTCAGCCTCAGTGCCACCTCCTGCACAACCCTGCATCGTGGCGGAAACACGCCCCAGTGGAGAGCTCACACTTGCAGCGGCCGAGTGACCTTGGAGGGTGACTAGACTTCCCAGGCCTCGGCTCCCTAATCCCACCTTATGGGGCTGCGTCAGGATGAAAGGAGGTCTGCAGGGGCCCGCAAGAGGGCCAGGGTGGGCCAGGGCTGACTGGTGCTGACCTTCTTGGGGACAGGGCTCCCCCATTACCAGGCCCCTCTCTGGCTGGGGTGAGACGCACCTTCTTCTCCCTCTCCTTCCCCTCAGAGTTCTAGGCACATCCTGCAGGCTGCTGGGAGCAGGTGAGCGCAGTTCGTGAGTCCGCTCATGGAGACCCTGCCCGGGGGCTGCCGCTGGAAGTGCAGGTCCTTTCCATGCCTGTGTGGGGCTAGGGAGGGGTATCTACCCGGTTGCCAGCACGTGCAACAATGCCAGTTGGGCTCCTGCCACTCTATTCTGCTTTTGTCACATTCGAGGCGGGATCTCCACAGCTCCCCTCTTGCCAGTTCTCGAGACTCCCTGTGTGTCATTTATTTATTAATCTTGTTCTCAGGGAGCAGATGGCCGGAACTGAGTTAGGCAGAATGTACCTTCCTCCCCACCTCCAACACCCCCGAGCACGCAGTTCCCTCACAGACCCCAGGCTATCCTGTTTCTGGCTTTCTCAAGTCCAAAAATTCAGGAGGAGCCACACATGCCAGGGCTCTGCCTCACCCCTACTCCTGCTCACATGTGACTGGTCCTGACTGGCCCCAAATCTTCCTTGGTCTGAGGGGCAGTGGGCAGCGGGGAAGAGGTGAAACTCTGGGAGCTGCCCTTTCTCAAAGATGGGGAGAGCAGTGGCCCCACACTGCCCCCTGCCCTATGGCCTGCCTGTCTTCCTGCTTGTGAAGGGGAGGGGCTGGGGACAGAGCTGGGCCTGGGATCTTTTTGGGGGGACAGATGAGGATTCTCAGAAGGTCTCCCCTCCTTTTCTGGTGGGCATCTGTTGTGCTGAACCCCTATCAACTCCAGTGGGGATGGCACCAGGTTCAAGAGGCCACAGAAGAGACCCAGAAACAGCCAATGAGACACGGGGTTTTACTGGGGGCTTACATGCAGAGGAGAGCCCAGTGGCGGGCTGGGCAGAAGAACCGCAACTGCTTGTAAAAGGCATGCAGTTGCTATAATGTTTCCACTTAGCACCCTAACAACCTCCACCTGGGACCTTCATTCACCCCCCCCCCCCAACCTCCCGCCCTCCCCACTCCCCACCAAAACTCAGGGTTCAATCCCCTGTACAGCCAATGTTCCACCAGACAGGCCGACGGCTCAGATATTCCTCATAGACAAGGAACGAATCTCCAGGTTGGCCACTCTCAGATTCCCTAGCTCAGAACACACATTCAGGTGTGTCTGCCATACAGGGTCATTCTTGGCGTGCACTTAGGTGATTGCTATCAGGTGCATTTACCCAGCAGCAGCATCACAGGAATATGAGTGGGTGGAGGGTAGAGATGGGGTGAGAGGACCAGCTGCCTGTGGGCCGGTGTTCTGGGGTCTCCATGGGCTGCCCCTACCTAGCCCAATCCTCATCCTGACAAAGGTCTGGGCTCCCACGAGGGCAGCGTTCCCCCGCGCCTGCTTCTTCTCCTTTCCCATTTCTCCTGGGAGGCACTGTGAAAGAAACGGAGCCTGGGAGAGAGGAGACTCACCTCTCTTCTGGCTTCCAGAGTGTCACCAAGACTGGAACATCTCAAAGAGAAGGAGGCAGAGGCTGGGGGATGTGACAGCCAAGGGCGGAGAGATGGACATCAAGGCCAGCAGACCCAGGTTCTTGCTGTCCCTCCCCTGCGGCCTGCAGCCCCCCAGGACTCAGGGGCTGGGTGGTCTCTTACCTGTCTCATGGTCTCTTTCAGGCTCGAGCACAGGCTCCTCACAACTGAGTCTGTCCTCACACTTCTGACCCCATGGCCTCAGACAGACCCAGCCCTGACAGTCACCAGATGCGGGACCGCAGGCCATCATGTAACCTCTCTGAGCCTCAGATTCTCTTTCTAAAAGGGGGACTGCAGCACACACCTGGCTCCTGCCTTCCACCACCCTCCCATGACGGCTTTCCCAAGCCATCCAGGTCCCCCTCCCATAAAAGCAGAGCCTTTCCTCTCCAGCCTCCTCCTCCTCCCTCCCGTCTGTGCTGGTGGTTCTGGCTTCTGCTCAAAGTTCTTGGAAGATGGAGGCTATGCTCTCCTCATCTCCAAACCCCCAATTCAGTCCTGAACCCTGGGTTCACCACATCTGGTGACTGTCAGGGCTGGGTCTGTCTGAGGCCGTGGGGTGAGAAGTGTGAGGACAGACTCAATTGTGAGGAGCCTGTGCTCCAGCCTGAAAGTGACCATGAGACAGGTGAGAGACCACCTAGCCCCTGAGTCCTGGGGGGCTGCAGGCCACAGCGGAGGGCAGTGTTGGCCTTTGAGAAGTGCTCAGTAAATGTGCACCAAGGAGAAGTCAAGGATGTAGAATACTGAGTCAATGAGGCTGGTGGTCCTGGCTATTGAATTTCTTTTTGTTCAAAATTAGAATTCCAGGGTGAATAGCAGCTCCTCTTACTCATAAACCTTGAAAAAGCATTTGCTGCTGAGCACACAGCTCCCTTCTGTCCTTGTCACGGTGACTGCGACCCAGTGTGTGGGGCTGACACAGAGCCCACCATCCCGGGGAGGCCCACAGGCACACCAGATGCCAGCAGAAGGCGGCCCAGGTGGGTCTGCGAGGGGCCGCGGGCTGAGCAGAGCTGCACGCGAGGAACAGTGAGTGTAATTGCTTTGTGGTGATTCATCTGAAGTTGCTTTAACCTTGACAGCCGGCTCGATGCAGTGAAAAAACAACTCGAGAGAGAACTGCGGCCTCCCAGCTGGCACAGCGCCCTCTGCACACCCACTGCACGCATGAGCCATACCTGCACAGCATAGGGCTCAGCAGGAGCTCCCACCTGGAGGGGGCGAGGATGTGATCACAAGGCTGCCCCATCCCCCTCATGCCCCACCTCCCTACCTCCCCATCCTCTCCAGGTCTGGGAATGAAGAAAGAATCAGGGTGGCCATGAGCGGGGCAGCAGGGAGGGGAGATATCCTCCACCAGGGGACAGCGGGGAAGTCACCAGGGCCTCGGATTAGGTGAGCCAGTCCTGGACATTGACTCCTTAGAAATAAAACATCATGAGCTGTCACAGTGGAAATAGCCATGCTCACCTTCCCACTTTCTTTTTTCTTTGTTCTTTTTTCTTTTTTTAGGTGGAGTCTCACTCTGTCATCCAGGCTGGAGAGCAGTGGCACGATCTCGGCTCAGTGCAAGCTCTGCCTCCCGGGTTCAAGCAATTCTCCTGCCTTAGCCTCCCAAATAGCTGGGACTACAGGCACCTGCCACCATGCCCGGCTAATTTCTGTATTTTTAGTAGAGATGGGGTTTCACCATGTTGGCCAGGCTGGTCTCGAACTCCTGACCTTAAGTGATCCACCTGCCTCAGCCTCCCAAAGTGCTGGGATTACAGGTGTAAGCCACCACGCCCGGCCCTTCCCACTTTAAAGATGAGAAAACTGAGGCCCACAGAGAGGAAAGGACCAGGGTCCCCCAGGGCAGAGCTGGAACAAAACCAGCTTTCCTGTATGTTAAGTCACAGGACTTCTGCTATGAACTGAATGTTCAAGTCCCCCCTAAATTCATGTCAAAACCCTAATCCCCAGTGTAGTGCTGTGTGGAGGTGGAACCTGTGTAGAGTCTGTGGGAGGTAAGCAGTCCCCTTAGAGGGCACTGATCTAAAGAAGAGACATGAGGGACATGACCCCCTTCTCCACTCTGGAAGACACCGTGAGAAGGCAGGCCCTCGCCAGAAACAGAGTCAGCCAGAACCTTGGTCTCAGACTTCCGAGCCTCCAGAACTGTGAGAAACACATTTCCGTGGAAGCCACCCAGTCTACGTGATTCTTGTTACAGCAGCCTGAACTAACTAAGGCAACTCCCACCCCTTCAGGGGCAGCATGGAGCTAAGGAAGAACACACGTTCAGGGTTCTGATCCCAGATCTGCTGCTTTATAGCTGGGTGAATATCAGAAGTGACTCCACCTGCCCGAGCTTTGATTTCTTGGTTTGTGGAATAGAATAACACATATGTCCTCCCCAGGCTGCTGGGCAGATGAAATGGGACAGTTGGCCAGGCGTGGTGGCTCACACCTGTAATACCAACACTTGGGAGGCTAAGGGGCGGGGGAGGGGGGCGTGGATCACCCGAGGTGAGGAGTTCGAGACCAGCCTGGCCAACATGGTAAAACCCCATCTCTACTAAAAAAATATATATATATATGTGTCTGTGTGTGTGTGTGTGTGTGTGTATAAATTAGCCAGGTGTGGTGGTGCATACCTATAATCCCAGCTACTGGGGAGGCTGAGGAAGGAGAATTGCTTGAACCCAGGAGGCAGAGGTTGTAGTGAGCTAAGATCACGCCACTGTATTCTGTATTCCAGCAAGACAGAGCAAGACTCTGTCTCAAAAAAAAAAAAAAAAAAGGCGGGGGTTGGGGAGGGACTATTTATGTGAAGCATTTGCACGCAGCGGAAGCACAAATCGCCGTCACCTTCCTCCTCCAAATTGTGACCCCTCATCATGTTTCTTTCTTCCCGCCTCCCTCCCCCTCTCATATTCATTCTCCTTACTCCCTTGCTGGGAGGAGCCCTAAAGTTTTGGCAGTGGCCCTTCCCAGCTGACCCATGTGGTGGGCCACACACACCCCCATCTGGCCCTGCCCATCTCCTTTTGGGACCCCTCACCTGTCCCAGGCCAGGAGCAGGGACCCAGGCCCACATCTTATACCTTTGCTTTGCCCCCTGTGTCCTGGGCTACCAGGCTGTGGTGTTGCCATTTTCACGAGAGTGCGTCCAGGGGCCCCTGAGACAGAGACACTCCCTGATGTACTTTCCAAATCAGGCAATTGGCAGGGTTGACATCTCTGGAAATCCCCAATCCCAGTGCCTGGTCTGATCTGTAGTCATGGGTTTTGGGGCTATACCACCAGGCCTCCCCAGAAGCTTCCCATTTAAGGTATGAAGGTCGAGATCATCTTTTTGGTTTTTCAATAAATGCCAGTTGTACATTTCATTCTATTATAAACTTGTATTTGTTTTACCATAAGGAAATGTTTAAACTATCAGGTAACTAATGTGCCATTACATGGTAAAAAATTTAAACTTTGTAGCTTCAAGGGTCTGTAGCAAAAGTATTTTCAATAAATAGTATTGGGGAAACTGGATATGCACATGCAAAAAAATGAAATTGAACCTTTATACAAAAATTCACTCAAAATGGATCAAAGACCTACATGTAGGAGCATACCTATAAAACTCACAAGAAACCACAGGGGGAAAGCGTCATGACATTGAATTTGGCAATGATTTCTTGCATATTACATTAAAAGCATAGGCAACAAAAGAAAAAATAGTTAAATTGGACTTCATCAAAATTAAAAAAAAAATTTTTATATATCAAAAGACATGATCAATTGGCTGAGGTAGGAGCTTTGCTTGAGGCCAGGAGTTTGAGAACAGCCTGGGCAACATAGTGAGATCCCGTATCTAAGAAAAAAATTTTTTAAATTAGCCCGGCATGGTGACACATGCCTGTAGTCCCAGCTACTCAGGAGCCTGAAGCCAGAGGATTGCTTGAGCCTGGGAGATCAAGGCTGAAGTGAGCTATGATTGTGCCACTGCACTCCAGCCTGGGTGGCAAAGTGAGTTGTTGTCTCTAAAAAATAAAAATAATGTTTAAAAAGGACACTATCAACACAGTGAAAAGGGAACTCAGAGAATGGGAGAAAATATCTGCAAATCACGTATGGTCGCATGTTGCTTAACCATAGGGATGTGTTCTGAGAAATGCATTGGTGGGTGACTTTGTTGTTGCGCAAACATCATAGGGTGTACCTGCACAAACCTAGATGTACAGCCTACTTCACACCTAGGCTACACCATCTAGTTTGACTATCATCGTATATGTGGTCAGTCACCTACCCAAACGTCATTATGTGGTGCGTGACTGTATCTAATAAGTGGTTAATATCCAGAATATATAAAGAACTCCTATAACTCAACACAAAACAATCTGATTAAAAAATGGGCAAAGGGTTAGGGGATCATGGCAGCTGGGAGGCAGGACTAGACTGCAGCCCCGGACAATGCGGCGGCTTACATTGTGAATTTTAGCTCCAGATCAACTGCAAGAACAAACCAGAAATCCCAAGAGGAACCACAGACCCTCCGAAGGAAGCAGACTGCTCCTGCAGGACCCGGGAGACACCCCAAATACTGTGAGGGCCCCAACTGTGGAAGTGGGAAAGGGAGATCCTCCTCTCCCGAACACACACCCCCACTGGAGAGGCTGAAGTCTGTTTGTGGGGGAAGTTTCTGACTTTACCAGGAGCTGAGTTAAGTTAGAAAGCTGAGTAAAACACAGGGGTAGAGGAGGCAGCAGAAAGGCTTGGGAGTCCGCAGGCAGCCCATTCCTGCCTGGCACCACAGGGATCCATCAGGAGTGTGGACAGAGGAGCAGGCGGTAAAACTCCACAGAGAGAAGGAATTCTCTAGCAGAAGTTTGTAACAACTTGAACGGGGCGAGAAGCCTCCTGGCCATAACTTGGGGGAGGGCGCAAATCGAATCGGGGTGTGCAGACCTCACAGGTGGGGAAGAACTAAAGCCCATTTCTTTTGCAGGTGGGAGGCAGATAGCCTCAGGCAAGTTTTCAAGCCTGTCTTGCCCTACACCTGGAAACAGACTCTGGGCTGTTGTGGGAAGGTGGGGGGTGGCGGGGTCGGGGTGCTGCACCGTGCGAGTGAGGCTGGCCCTTTGATTTGCATGGGAGCTGGGTGAGGCCTGTGGCTACTGGCTTTCCCCCCCACTTCCCTGACAACCTGCATGACTCAGCAGAGGCAGCCATAATCCTCCTAGGTACACAACTCCATTAACCTGGGAAACTCACCTCCATCCCCCACAGCAGCTGCAGGGAGACCCACCCAAGGAAAGTCTGAGCTCAGACACACCTAAGCCCACCCCCACCTGATGGTCCTTCCCTATCCATCCTAGTAGCAGAAGACAAAGGACATATAATTTTGCGGGTTCTACAGCCCCACCCACCGCCAGTCCCTCTCCACACTACTATAGCTGATGCTTTCTGGAAAGCGCCACCTCCTGGTAAGAGGCCAACCAGCACAAAAATAGAGTATTAAACCACAAAAGTTAAGGACCCTCATGGAATCCACTGCATTCCCCCCGCCACCTCCACTGGAACAGGCACTGGTATCCACGGCTGAGAGACCACAGACAGTTTACATCACAGGACTCTGTGCAGACAACCCCCAGTACCAACCCAGAGCTGGGTAGACTTACCAGGTGGCCAGACCCAGATGAGAGACAACAGTCACTGCTGTTTGGCTCACAGGAAGCCACATCCATAGGAAAAGTGGGGGAGTACTACATCAAGGGAACACCCCGTGGAACAAAAGAATCTGAACAACAGCCTTCAGCCCTAGACCTTCCCTCTGACAGAGCTTACCCAAATGAGAAAGAACCAGAAAACCAACCCTGGTAATATGACAAAACAAGGTTCTTCACCCCCCAGAAAATCACACTAGTTCGCCAGCAATGGATCCAAACCAAGGAGAAATCCCTGATTTACCTGAAAAAGAATTCAGGGGGTTATTAAGCTAATCAAGGAGGGACCAGAGAAAGGTGAAGCCCAATGCAAGGAAATCGAAAAAATGATACAAGAAGTGAAGGGAGAAATAGTTAAGGAAATAAGTAACTTAAAACACAATAAAAACTTCAGGAAACTTTGAACATGCTTTTAGAAAGGCAAAATGCTCTGGAAAGTCTCAGCAGAATCGGACAAGTAGAAGAAAGAAATTCAGAGCTCAAAGATGAGGTCTTTGAATTAACCCAATCCAACAAAGACAAAGAAAAAAGAAAAAGAAAGAAAATATGAACAAAGCTTCCAAGAAGTCTGGGATTATGTTAAATGACCAAATCTAAGAATAATCAGTGTTCCCAAGGAAGAAGATAATTCTAAAAGCCTGGAAAATATATTTGGGGGAATAATCAACAAAAACTTCCCCAGCCTTGTGAGAGACCTAGACATCCAAATACAAGAAGCACAAAGAACACCTGGAAAATTCATCGCAAAAAGACCTTCACCTGGCCACGTTGTCATCAGATTATCCAAAGTTAAGACAAAGGAAAGAATCTTAAGAGCTGTGAGAGACAAGCACCAGGTAACCTGTGAAGGAAAACCTATCAGGTTAACAGCAGATTTCTCAGCAGAAACCCTACAAGCTAGAAGGGATTGGGGACCCATCTTCAGCCTCCTCAGACAAAACAGTTATCAGCCAAGAATTTTGTATCCAGCAAAACTAAGCATCATATGTGAAGGAAAGATACGGTTGTTTTCAGACAAACAAATGCTGAGAGAATTCACCATTACCAAGCCACCACTACAAGAACTGCTAAAAGGAGCTCTAAATCTTAAAACAAATCCTGGAAACACATCAAAACAGAACCTCTTTAAAGTATAAATCACACAGGACCTATAAAACAAAAATACAAATTAAAAAGTAAAAACAAAAACAAAATCAAAGTACACCGGCAATAAAGAAGAGGATGAATGCAATGGTACCTCACATTTCAATACTAACATTGAATGTAAATGGCCTAAATGCTCCACTTAAAAAATACAGAACCGCAGAATGGATAAGAACTCACCAACCAACTATCTGCTGCCTTCAGGAGACTCATCTAACACCTAAGGACTCACATAAACTTAAAGGGGTGGGAAAAGGCATTTCATGCAACTGGACACCAAAAACGAGCAAGGGTAGCTAGTCTTATATCAGACAAAACAAACTTTAAAGCAACAGCAGTTAAGAGAGACAAAGAGAGATATTATACAATGGTAAAAGGCCTTGTCCAACAGGAAAATATCACAATCCTAAACATATATGCACCTAACACTGGAGCTCCCACATTTATAAAACAATTACTAATAGGCCTAAGAAATGAGATAGACAGCAACACAATAATAGTGGGGGACTTCAATACTCCACTGACAGCACTAGACAGGTCATCAAGACAAAGTCAACAACAACAAAAAAAACCATGGATTTAAACTATATCCTAGAACAAATGGACTTAACAGGTATATACAGAACATTTCATCCAACAACCACAGAATACACATTCTATTCAACAGCGCATGGAACTTTCTCCAAGATAGACCATATGATAGGCCATAAAACGAGCCTCAATCAATTTAAGAAAATTGAAATTATATCAAGCACTCTCTCAGACCACAGTGGAATAAAATTGGAAATCAACTCCAAAAGGAACCTTCAAAACCATGTAAATACATGAACATTAAATAACCTGCTCCTGAATGAGCATTGGGTCAAAAATGAAATCAAGATGGAAATTTAAAAATTCTTCAAATGACAATAATGACACAACCTATTAAAACCTCTGGGATACAGCAAAGGCGGTGCTAAGAGGAAAGTTCATAGCCCTAAACGCCTTCATCAAAAAGTCTGAACGAGCACAAATAAATAACCTAAGGTCACACCTCAAAGAACTAGAGAAATAAGATCAAACCAAATCCAAACCCAGCAGAAGAAAGGAAATAGCCAAGATCAGAGCATAACTAAATGAAATTGAAACAACAACAACAATAAAAAATACAAACGATAAATGTAACAAAAAGCTGGTTCTTTGAAAAGATAAATAAAATTGATAGATTATTAGCAAGATTAACCAAGAAAAGAAGAGAGAAAATCCAAATAACCTCACTAAGAAATGCAACAGGAGATATTACAACTGACACCACTGAAATACAAAAGATCATGGAAGACTACTATGAACCCACTTTTACGCACATAAACTACAAAACCTAGAAGTGATGGATAAATTCCTGGAAAATTACAACCCTTCCAGCTTAAATTAGGAAGAATTAGATACCCTGAACAGACAAATAACAAGCAGTCAGATTGAAATGGTAATTTAAAAGTTACCAACAAAAAAAATCCAGGAGCAGACAGAGTCATAGCAGAATTCTACTAGACATTCAAAGAAGAATTGGTACCAATCCTTTTGACACTATTCCACAAGATAAAGAAAGAAGGAACCCTTCCTAATTCATTCTAAAGCCAGCATCACCCTAATACCAAACCAGGAAAGGACATAACTAAATGAGGGGGCCAGGCGCGATGGCTTATGCCTGTAATCCCAGCACTTTGGAAGGCTGTGAGTGGATCACTTCAGGTCAGAAGTTCAAGACCAGCTTGGCCAACATGGCGAAACCCCGTCTCTACTAAAAATACAAAAATTAGCTGGGCTTGGTGGCATGGACCTGCAATCCCAGCTACTACTCAGAAGGCTGAGGCAGGAGAATCACTTGAAACTGGGAGGCGGAGGTTGCAGTGAACCGAGATTGCACCATCGCACCCCAGCCTGGGCAACAGAGCAAGACTCCATTCTCAAAAAAAAAGACAAAAAAAAAAAAGGGAGGAAATTCCGACACGCGTGATAGCACAGATGAACCTTGAGGATATTATGCTAAGTGAAATCAATCAGTTGGAAAGGGACAAATACTGTATGATTCCAATTATATGAAGCAAAGAGTAGTCAAATTCAGAGAGACGGAAAGCAGACCAAGGGCCAAGCAGAAAGCAGAAAGGTTGCCAAGGGCCAGGGAAGGGGGCAATCGGAAGTTAGTGTTCAGTGAGGACAGAGTTTCAGTTGGGGAAGCTGAAAAAGTTCTGGAGATGGATGGTGGTGATGTTTGCACAACAATGTGAATGTACTAATGTTACCAAACTGCACATTATAAATATCAAATATAAAATGAGTAATTTTATGTTATGTATCTTTTACCAGGACTTTTTTTAAAAAGAAGTTTTAGCAAACACTTAGTTTGAGAAGCACTGACCTCAAGGGTCCCGAGCTAGTTTAGGAGCGTAGGCATATTTCTGAGCTGGTTAACATTCTATTTTAATCTGCAGATAGCTTAAAGCCAAGTCGGCCTGGGGTCCTACACACCATTCAAGATAAGAACATGCTGGACTCGGCAGAAGCTACAGCTGGTGATGGCCCAGCTTGGTTCCAGCTGCCTTCATCACTCAGGCCTGCTCTGTAGTCCTGTCTTGTGCCCAGTGACTGGGGAGTAGGGGAGTAATTCTGCAAGATGGCAGAACAGTGTGTATCGGGCTTTGACTTATCCTGCACTTTGTCCTAAGTGCGTGGATAAGACCAGTTTGGTGGAATACATGATAGTGTGGAAAACAGAGGGAAACGGAGGAGGAGGCTTCTCCCTCATCTCCACCCCAGGCCTTCTGGAGGGGAGGCACAGGCCCAAAAACAAAATGCCATTCTGTAGCCTGGAACCCAAAATGCAAAGCACCCTGGGATGGGAGGCAGAGAAACGGGACCCAGGAAATACAATAATTAAATCATACAATGAAAGCTTAAATTTCCAAGTTAATTATTGGGCATCATTTATAAAAGTTAACAGGGCATATTTAATTTAGGAATTGGCTCACGTCCTTCTCCGTACAGCTGAAATCTCATAAATGAAATATACTGGATCATTGCCCAGTGCGGAAATAAAAGTTATGAATAATGTTTCTATCTCAATCATTGTCAGTGCTTTAATATTCCTAATTACTTTAAAAAACTAGATATTCAATATAGGAAAACTTTTTTCTTTTTATCTCCACTTGTGAGATTAGTGCAATTTAATAAGAGTCACTCTGTCGTCTTTATTCAGTATAAACTGACATTTCATCCTTTTACTCTTCATTATTATATGGGATGGAGGTTTATGACCAGGCAGGCAGCCACTCCATTTCCCCGTAGTGGTCCATCTAACAGCCCAGAATTATCTGATAGTTGGTGTGTCAGCCCACCAGGCAAATCAGTATCATCTCTCTTCCTTTATGGAGCAGAAAGAAATTAGTCCAGGCCTTTAAAAAAATCAGCTAGGGGGTTATAAGTCAGTAAAAGAATGAGAAGTCCCCACCCCCACCCCAGTACTAGATTTATCCCCTTCACTGCTGTCAAAGTCATAAATCCCTTGGCAGCCACAAAGGGCAGGGCAGGGTAGGGGCAGGCAGTCAGATGATGGATCTTTGTAACCCTCCCTGCCACTTCCAGGAATTTATCCTAAGAAGAAATTGGGACAAGTGGGAAAAGATATATGCATAAGAAGAATCACTGCAGCATTTTTACACAGGGCCACAATCCAGAAATCCCTAAAAAGTCCAAAACATGTTTTAAAAAATTCAGCACCAAAATCCATTTAGAGGCAAAACCTGCATGAAACCGATTTGAGGTTATATATTGTTTTTATGTCACTTGATGTGATCAGTCATAGTCACTTCAGAAATATCACTGTTTCACCCAGGGTGCTGCCCAGACCCCATGGGGGCATATGTCACACACAACATACTCACCATAGGCTTTCTAAACTCTGAAAAATTATAAATTCTGAAGCCAACAGGCCCCATGGATCTTGGATAAAGGATGGTGGGCCTATGACAGTAAAGAATCAGAAACAACTTCAATGTCCATCAACAAGGGACTAGTTAAATGCATGTGGTAATCCATAGAATGAAATTCTGTAAGGCCATTAAAAATCTAAGGGAGCACATTTATTGACAAGAAAATGAGTGCATGATGTAAAGTTAAATTTAAATAGCAAGTTATAGACTAGCACACACCTTTGATCTAAATAATAAAAGTTATATCCAGATCTAGCTCAATGTGCAAATGTATAAAAGAATGGCAGGAAGGATAAGCATCCAAATGCTAGCAGTGGTTATCTCCGGGGTGGAGAGTTAACCTTTTTTGTCTAACTTTTGCTACAGTTTGATTTTTCTTTTTAACATGAACAGGTATAATTTTAAGAACCAGAGAGAAAAAAAACAAACAAGAACGATGCTTTCAATTAAACAAAACCAAAGTTTCTCTGAAAGGGTGTCACATGACAAACCCCATTCAGTGATCTCCAGAGATCACACTGAAGTGGGACCGAGATACCTGTCTCCACAGATTCGCCCACAAAGACCCTAAGGCACTGTAGAGAGCGCACTGGCAGACAGACCCCAATAGCATGTAGCAAGCCGGCGCAAATTACTTGGGGAAAGCTGGTATCAATTTGTGTCCCATGGCTGACTCCTCTATCTCCACAATATCTCAGGGCCACATCTTTTAAGCAGAGCTCACATTTCCCTGTGAACAACCATGTTTTCTCATGACAGATCAATTTCAACATTGGGCTATATTAACAGAGGTTGAGCATCCAGAAGGAGGGAGAATATAGTAATTAAGAGTTCAGGTTCAGGACATAGGTTTTTGCTTGGGTGATAGTCCCAGACTTACCATTGACTAGCTGTGTGTCTGCTGGAAGTTCTTTAACCTCTGTCTGCTTCAACTTGCTCCTTTGTAAAACGGGGCTAAATAACAATTCCCATACTATAAGTTCGTTGTGAAAATTAAACAAGTAGATAAGTAAACAAAGCACTCAGTACATAGTAAAATTCAATATATAGTAGCTATCTCCACTCTCATTTTTCCATACTGGTCACACCAAGCTTGCAGTTGTGTGGTCAGATCTAGGAGAAAACATTTAAGAGGAATAAAGGCCACAGCCAATGGAGAGAAACCAGATGGGAAAGGTAGTCCAGACGACATCATGTGAGAAACAAGGGAGCTTGGAGAAGAAACACTTGGGGAGGAAAATGATCACTATCTTCTAATACCTGAAGGGTTGACCCATTAGAGAGTGTCTGGTTTCTTCTGTGCAGCCTCAATGGCTATTATCAACTGCGCTGAGATGACCATTTCTGTAGACACAGACTGTGGTCTTGTCCAATGAGCTCCTTGGAAGAAATTCCAGGGACAAGGAGCATCATGGTCATCCACCACCCTGCCCTGGACTTTATTATGAGCAAGAACCAACCAGTAGAAGCTAAAAGGTAGGTTTCCACTGCAGAGAAGGGAAAACTTTCCAACAATGAGAATGGGCTTCCATAAGAGGTAGTGAGCTCCTTGTCAGTGTAGATATTCAAGCAGAGGTTGGAAAGCTCTTAGCAGAGCATCTACACATTCAATGCTCTGAATGACACTGAAGGTGAGAATCTACGAATTGCTTTAATTCAATGCTGCTGTCCCTCAAACAGGGTTGGAACCTCTTTTAGAACTTCCCATGGGTTCAATAGCACATGCCTTTTAGTCGATTCAAAGCTCAATGACCCATGGCTCTTCAACCCATGAGGGTGCATTTAATTGAGAGGAAAGAGCTTTTGGGTTGCTTAGCACCAAGTCTGGTGACTGAATTGGGGGTGCGGGGGCGTTAAATCAGACAGTCTAGTTCTGTGCTGTAAATAACAGGTCTGTTTCCCGGTTTGCTTGGTAAAATCACTCTGGGGGCAAATCATACTCTAAACTGCCTAGTCCTGTTAATCAAATGCCACCTTTGTTCCATCTCTTTCATTAGGCCAGAACCCTGAAAAGATACAGACCTTGTCTAAAAGACCCTCCAGGGCTCTCCCCATGGCCCAGCACAGTCCCGAGCATAGAGCGAGCACTAAACACAGTTACATTCATCGGTGGTTTCTGTACACTTAGGGCCCCAGGGGACCCAGGCTGTATTTCAATCTCTAATAGGCTGCCCTCAGCATATAATCCAGCAGTAGCAGGCAGACCCATCCCAGCAGGCCTGACCTAATCCAAGTCAGATACTCCTCCCTCAAAGATTCCTTGTAAGCCAAGTTACTCAAAACAAAACACAGATAAGGGCGGGAAAGCCCAGACATTTTACCCAATGTGTTTTGCAGTTCAAGTTGACAGAAAGACTGGTTGGACATCTTCCTTTATTTAGCTCATCTGTGTCTCAGTTTACCTTTCATTGTCTGGCCCTGTTTCCCAGTCATGGCTCACTCAAAGCAGTAGAACAAGTGGAAGGAGGAGGCCACTGTGGTCACCAGAGGTCCCAACACATTGGGGGGTTTCTTGGATACCGCAAGCAGACCATGGACTCCCTGAGCCAAGAGAATCACCCAGACGCAAAACAAAACCACATACTGCCTTTGGCCAGAATGTTCTCATGCACTGCATAGACAGAGAGGCTCTAGTCAAGTCCTTTGGGAAAACAAAGAAACAAAAAAACATAACTAGATGTTTCCACCACAGCGGAGAGAGTAGAAAAGGGCAGTAACACTACACTGGGCCCACATGGACCCAACATTCTCCTCTCCGAGTTTTCAAGACTATGGTGGTCAGATATAGAGCGAGCACTAAACACAGTTACATTCATCAGCAGTTTCTATACACTCAGGGCCCCAGGGGACCCAGGCTGTATTTCAATCTCTAATAGGCTGCCCTCAGCATATAATCCAGCAGTAGCAGGCAGACCCATCCCAGCAGGACTGACCTAATCCAAGTCAGATACTCCTTCCTCAAAGATTCCTTGTAAGCCAAGTTACGCAAAACAAAACACAGATGGGGAACATGGAGGTGGCTCCCCAAGATGGACAAATAATAGGGCTTAGATCCCTAGTGGAACCACTGGCTATCTTATCTAATCAGGTCACCATAAAAACACTCTACTCCAACTCAAAGCAGGAAGAAATTTGGGCTTCAGCCTTAGTCAAGGCCTCTTTGAAAACCAAATAAGACCAAGATATTAACCAACCCTTGACTGCATAATGTGCCAATGGATAGGTGGTCATCCGCAAATATTAGGGGGCAATAAACCAGAGGGGAAGGAGGATTCATTTTCATCTGTGTTCTTGGCAGAGAATTCCCTGAACAGCTGCCAGGTAAGCCGCACCCTCTTGGTGGCCAGTCCCACAGTAGAGACAATGCACCACACCACTGTGGGTTACTGGGCCAGGCCCCAGAGCATCCACATCACCCCAAGCTCAGTAGGAAGGCTTCCCTGGAGAAGGTGAACCATCCACCCACAAAAATGTAGGAACACAAGGACCTACCCCCACAAGTGTCCTGTTCTAATTTTGGGGACACAGAGACATCCCAAATGTCCACCAGTCTCATAAATCAATTCCCCTGAGCCTCTGTGGGCACCCATAAAACCGAGTTTTTGGAGCAGTGAACCTGGGGACCAGGGCTAGACAACGGCGACCTCCTCAGTGTGTACTCCTGGGCACTGTGTCAATTTCACATCAACCATCAAAGACCATATCTAGAGGTGTTCCATCAAAAGTCAGAGTTGTCCAGATGACCCCACAATTCCATAAATATACAACACACAATGCCCCCACAGACCCCTACAAATCATCTCTCAAGTGCCACCAGGTTTTAACTGCAGGTACACCTCCCTGATGTTCAGACAGGCTCAGGCAGCCCATCCCAAGTCGCCCCAGCACAACACAAAAATGTAGCATGCACACACCACAACCCACCCCCCCTACCAAGTCAGAGCCAGGGGTCCTCCTGACCCCCAAACCCCAGACTCACCGCTGGAGCAGTCGGGCCCTCCCCAGCCAGGCTCGCAGTGACAGGTGTCCGGGGAAACGCAGCGGCCGTGCACACACTCCTCCGTACACAGGGCTGAGGGGACATGAGGAGAGAGAGGAAGAATCAGAACAACAGTGAAAACCAACCATCTGGTCAAGGAGCATAATCCATTTTGTCACAACTCCCTGGTGCCCAGGGATGCTCACAACGCATCACTGGCTTGGGGGAAAATCAAGCTCCACCTGACCTGAGTCATTTAATTAACACCAGAATGGATCCTACAAGAGTACATTTCATCCCCAGCCTCATTTCCTAAAATGAAACCCAAGCTGGAGAAGCGGTAACGTCGTTGGCTTTTCGAGAACATTTTCTCCAACGTTTAACAACAGAGACCTCCGCAAACCTCGGCTCCTAAATCCACACCCCTGCTCTCTTTCTCCATCTGCTTAGGAAATAACCTGTCCCTTGCATCTTCTGCTTTCCCCAGTTTCCTTCTGCAAAGGCCCCAAAATGTATCAGCCTGCCTGAAAAGAAGGTCCCTTCTCACTTTTCCCCCCACCTTTCTGCCCTCCTCCCCAAATGTCCCTATTTTGGGGCGCTCAAATGTCAGCAAATCTGCAAAGTACACACATGCAGAGGAAAAAAGCAACAGCTAATTATAAGAAAGTAATTAAGAGAGACATCCACGATGATGATAATTGTAATTAGAAAGTGCCTGGCAATTTCTTATCACGCAGTTGAATGCTGCAGCCTCCTGAGGTGGGAGGTTACAACGGCAGGCACTTTCCCTCAACCACTCTGGTGCCGAGGCTGATTGACAGCAGTTTGAGGAAGGGAAATTATTTTTCTCTTTCTTTGACAGAATCCACATTTCCTCAAGGTCATCTTTTGCTCCTGAAAGATCTGCCCCACCATCTAAGCCATCAGTGAAGGATTACAGAAAGCCCCCATGTGCCACCTCCACCAAGTCTGAAGGCTCAGGGAATCAGCACTTATCATCAACCCTGTCAATTTCTTAGACCAGATCGAGATGTGTGTGTGTTGTTTTTTTTTTTCCTGAAAGCAAGGGACTTCTCTCTGCCCAGTACTGGCCTGGGCTAGGGGAGCAGATGGCCCCCTTTCGTGGCCTCCCACCCACTGCCTGGCCTAAATGCCCACTGGGAAGATGCTGTTGGGTTAAACAACAAGGCTCATTTAATGACTGGCGTGGTCCTCTGGCCCCTCCTAAGCACAGAAACTGACCCCGAAGCTGCTGCCTTAGCTTTGCCCAGGCCCCAGGCAAGGTAGACCCCAGAAGAGCCATTTCACATGCCCCACTGGTCAGTGGTCTGGAGTCAGCCTGTCCACTGCAAGGCTGGGATGTGGTGTGTCTGGAGATCCCTAGCACCTGGGTCCTTCTGATTGCTACAAGTAGCCTTTGGGGAGGGTTGTGGCACTTCCCCAGTGCTGGAGCCCCGCTCACTTACAGCCCTGGGAAGCGGCTAACCCATTGTTGGAGAACCCAGTGGGCCCTGACCCCGGGGACCAGCTCCACTTAGAATCACAATGTGCTGCTCACGCGGCAGCTAGCAAGACTGTCACTCCTGCTGCCCGGGCTCCCACTGGACTTTCCAAACAAGCTTATATGAGTCAATGCCCCCAGGACACAGCAGTGTCCATCCTCTGGCTCCCCATGGGATGCCAGCCCCTCAGCCCAGCCAGCTCCCAGCCCTGGCCTCAGCTGCTTCCTTTCCCTCATCCCCACCCTGACAGGCTGAGGTCCCCGCATGCTCCACAGCTGGACCCATCAGTGTTACAGCTTGTCATATTAGCTCACTGACACCGCCAACTGCTTTCTGACTGCAGAGAGCAGGACCCCGATCCCTGGGGTCTCTGCCTAGGGCGGTGAAATCAAGCAGTGACTTGCAAACCTGCTGAGTGTCAGGTCTCAAAGAGACTTAAGAGAAAATCATGTCCTGGCCCTTTGTTTTATATCTGGAGAAGCTGAGGCCTGAATGTTCATGGCCCCTTGTGCAGTGTGTGGCCTCTCAGTCAGGGAGGAAGGAGCTTGGGGTGGCTCCTGGAGCTAGAGGCCTCTGAAGGTGGAGAGAGCCCAAGGCTGTGGGGACTTCACATTTTGCCCAGGCTGGACATCCTCCCCCGCCCACATGGCTCAGGGGCTGGCGGTGGGGCCATTCCAGAGGGAACAGCAGAGGGGTGCTGTGACAGGCCCACAAGAGGGTCAGTGGTGACCAGAGACAGAGGGTGGAGGAGCTGCTTCAACATGCTCAGCACCACACAGGTTAGGGATAGGGTGGAGGGCAGATAATTTGAGAAGGAAGACCACCCAGTGACCTGCCTGCCCCCTGCTCCTGACCCTAGACACCCAGCCCATCCACCTGCCTCCTGTGCCTTCTCCAAGTTGGGAGGGAACAGCCTTCTGGTGCTCTGAGCAAGCTCCACACTGCACTGCCTTTTCCCTTGGTCCCTTTCTGAAGCCCCAGAGACCAGCAGGACAGTCTGCAGAGCACCGCCCCCAACACTGCAGACACAGACCCCAGCTCAGTCCCGTATCCAGCCTCTGGACCCTGGTAAGGACCCTGTTAAGGCAGCAGCTTCAGGGTCAGCTTCTGTGCTATGCATGGAGGATGGTCATCCCACAGTCCCTTGGCTTGACCCCAGGGATGCAGGTGCATCTCCCTCCTTTCCTCATCATCCTGGTATTTTGCCTGCACTGTTTGCTTGTCAAAACCTCAATCCATTCATATTTCATAGGTGTTGTTTAGACAGTGTTGTTTGAAGCATGAAATATTGATAGCAAATACCCGAGGCTCAGACTGCCATATTTGGCAGTTGGGCCACTGTGTGTTTGGACACCTGGTGGGGAAGGGCTGAGGTGCCGCAGGGAAAGTCTCCTAGGGAGGGTGGCGGTGGCCATCCCTGGTGCTGGGGCGGCCGACTCCGACGCCAGCAGCTGGCAGCCCGTCTCCAGAGGCCTGGGGTTACTCAGCTGCTGCTCCTAGAGCATGTGGGTCCCCTAAGCTCTTTCAGACCACAGACCCCCATGCCAGTGACTGCCTGGGAGGAGCTGGGTTAGGGTGCTGCCACCCTGGGTTCCTTCTTGGAAACTTACAACTCTAAACAGGGCGTTTTGTCAAGTTCCTCTTCACACTGCTGCACTTCCATCTGCTGTCATGGACGGGGTGGCTAGACGGGCTCTGACAGCACCAGCTGTGTGATGGGGTCAGCCACTCGCCCTCTCCTGGCCCCACTGAGAAATATGAACTACAGTCTCACCACCCTGCCTCAGTCCTGATTCTGACCTCCCAGCATGCTACAAGCCTTCTCGGCAAGCAGCAGGATGTGCAGGGGTTGAGAACAGACTGCATCCAGAATGCCAGGTCTGGCCCAAGCGCCTTATCAGCTCTAGGCCTTGGATGAGTTACCTCCATCTCTGTGTCAGCCCCATCTGTTCTGTGGGGTACGGTGGCAGGATGGGCCTCACAGGCTGTGTGAGGATTGAATGAGTTGATGGAGTGCCCAGAGCAGGGCCTGGGGTATAGAAAATGCTGTGTGAACCTTGCTGTTGTTACTAGAGTCTCCTCGGCCCTGAGGACAGGCTCCTGGTGAGGTTCAAGCCTCTTCTACCCTCCACTCACTCCCATCCTGCACAGAGGTCGTGGACACGCGACGGGTGGTCTGTAGGGAACTGCAGACAGATCCCTGGTTGGGGACAGTGCTGCTGGAGGGCAGTGCCATCTCCAGCCTTGGCAGGCAAGGCCAGGGTGGTAGCCAATGTGATGATCTAAGTTTAAATTCCACATCTGCCAATTACAATTACAGTTACAGGACAATAAACAATTAAACTTCCATGCCTCAGCTTTTCCATCTGTAAAATGAGGACAACAGTAGTGCCTACCTTATGGGTTGCTGCAAAGATTAAATGAAGTAAAACACGTAAAGTTCTTAGACCAGTGCCTGGCATATAGGCACATAGTAAGTACTCAATAAGCACGAGATGCTATTGCCATCTCTCTCTCTCTCTCACACACACACACACACACACACACACGGGCTGTGGGATGTCTAACACAGCTGACAGCTGCTGCCATTTGTTGCCACTTCCTGTGCACTACCATTTTCTGAGCACCTACTATGTGCCAGACCTTAGGGCTTTCACACACACTCCCTCAGCCTCTGGCACAGGCCATCCCGGCACACGCTGGGAGGTAGCTATGTCTGCACTGTCTCTCCTTTGAGGATCTCCAGCTCCTGGGGGAGACAGGCTGCTTCCCACTCCTCCTTTTTAAGCCCTCATGCTTTCTGGTACACAGTAGGTGTTCCATGCTTGTGAGCCCCACACTCACCTGCCCCAGGAAAGAATACCACAGCTCATGTGAGAAAGGCATGCTTGTTTTCCCCAAGCTCAACCTCAGAGCTTGGTCACGGAGAAGTCACCAAATCTGCAGACCTGTCCCTTGGCTCAGGCTGTTTATGGCCCTGTGGGACCAGGGTGATCGGGGTGTTGAGGGTGGTGGTGTGGGGTTGCAGAACAAATCCAGCCTTGGGTGTCAGGCAGCCCTGATTCGTGTCTACAAACATCACTCTGTGATATCAATAACTCACCATCCTCTCTGGGCCCTGCAACTTCACTGGGAAATCAAGATTAAACCAGATGAGGTTTCAAGTCCCATGCAGCTAAGAATCCCCTCAATCTGTCCTCCTGCCCACCCCCTCCAGGACACACATGGATTGCTGCCATTGCTCTGGTTCCCCTTCCTGGCCCCCAAGCCCCAGCCGCTTTCTATCACAGGGACCCCTGCTTTCTTTCCTCTATTCCTTTGGAAATGGCACTGGACGAGAAGCCAACTCTCTGGGTTCAGGCTCTTGTCCATAAAACAAGGGCATTAGAACACATTGCCTTTAAGGACCCTTCCATGGCTGACATCCCTCGATGCTTCTCTTCTGACCTAGGACCGCACTGACTCCAGCACACCACCTTAGAAAGCTGGAAGCTTGAAATACTTCCACTGAGCTCCCTAGCCCTGGGTCGCCTGGCCACCAAAGCCAGGCACAGCCTCCATCATCCAGCCCCATCAAGAAGCCAGGAAGGGAGAGGTTCCTCCAGCCACCCTATTCGAACATGATGGAGGGTGAAAGATTTTTCCACAAGTAACCAGCCCTTTCTTTCTCTCGATCTCCACGGCACTTGGTGGAGGGTGGTTGCCCATTTGGTGGGATGTAGCACACTTGACCTCCTACCATTTCTCCTTTCAGTGTTAGTCTGGACCAGTAGTGGTCTGGACCGAAAGAACCCCACACCACCATCCTCAAGACCCCTGGCCACCTTGGTCCCATGGGGCCAGAAACAGCCTGAGCCAAGGTACAGGTCCAGAGATTTGGTGCCTTCTCTGTGACTGAACTCTGAGGCTGAGCTCGGGGAAAAGAAGCATGCCTTTCTTGTGAGCTTTGTGAGGGTAAATCCAGGGTCTGAAACATCCCTGTTATCTCCCCATGGGCCATGCATTACAGATACTCCACATGTGGCTGTTGGCGACTCCTCCCAGTACCCATGCCTTGCAAGTGATATTGACAAGCCAGGGAGGAGGATCGGGAGGCAGAGGGTGAGATGGGGTAGGGGACAGGAGGTTGTTCAACCTGGAGAAGGAAGAACTAGGTGGAGGCAGGTCAAGGTCAGCTGACCAGGCTGAAAGCCCAATAGAGATGTAGGAGCCATTCTGTCCCAGACACAATGGGGACCCAAGGGAGCAAGTGACAAGGGAGCAGATATCCACCTAACCCAAGGCAAGACTTTCTAACACCCGAATGGGTTCAGCAGTTCACAGGGCTGTTGTACAGGTAGGGAGCAAGACACCATGATCATGCAAAGGATAGAGGACTGACATGCGCGTGGCAGGGCGGGGGCGGGCTCACTCTGCCAATCGTGGGGGATCCAGCTGGCTGCCTATTTTTGTAAACGAAGTTCTGTTGGAACACAGCCATGCCCAGTCATTTACATACTGTCTACGGCTGCTTTTGCACTACAAGGACGGAGTCGAGAGGGTTGCCACCGAGACTGACATTTCGCAAAGTCTAAAATGTTTGCTATCTGGTGCTTCATGGGGGAGGCGGCCCCCTGTGGTAGAGGGCTTCTGGTCTGGTGGGAGACAGGACTACGGGACATGGAAGGTCTCTTCTTCCCCTTCCTCCCCTATCATTTACTTACTCCCTGGGATGACCAGATGACAAAACAAGGCCAAAAAAGGTGCTTAGAAAATACAAAATGATGCCAGTCCTACTTTCTAAAGTGGCACTCTGGGTCTACCCAAAGGAGCAAGGGCTGTCAAGCTGGGAAGCAGAACCTTGCAGCAGCCATGCGTGCTGACTCAGCACTTTATTCCACCCCTCTTTCCTCCTGGGAGCTGGGGACAGGGAATCTGGATGACTTAGCGAACATTCGTATTGCAGTTGATGGTCTTATTCAGGTAGACACTAGGGACAGTGTGGTGAGTGCAAAAGAGAAAAGAGGCCAAACGAGAAGTCCTTTCTTGGCCTGGCACTTGCCAGGTATTGAGTACACACAGCCACACTGAGTCCTGGAGGTGGGGGTTAGTACCACTCCATTTATGGTTGGGAAACTGAACCACAGAAAAGGCTAAGTAACTTGTGCAAATTCACATAGCCAGCAACTCAATGTGCTAGATCAGTGTTTCTTAACCTTTTATCCATGAGAGCCTTTTTAGACATTTTTTTTTCCTAATTACCCCCTCCCATGAAATTCTAGTAACACAGATACACTGGATATCTGTGCCTTATATATAATCAGCTTCAGAACTCATTTTTGCCCCTGACAAATGCACATGCTAGAAATTCTCCATTTGTCCTGTTCACAACATTCTCCTTCTCCTACACCTTTCTCTGTGCCCAGAGAAGCTGACCTGCATGGATGACATTAACAGGCTTCCTGGCCTCTGGCTTCTGGATGGGTTCTGTCAATGAGAAATAGCAGCAAGAGATGGGAGGGCGGGCAGGACATGAGGCTGGGCCATGGGTGGTGATGGTGGTGGTCCTTCTCCCCTCCAGCTAAAGGTTCCAGGGATTGCTTCCAGTCCAGGGGTGGTTGTGGCTCTCCTCGATTGCTAGCCTGAATGTTGCACCATTTCTTATTGGTTTTCCTTAGCCCTTCCCCTGCCTTTATAAATCATTTTATTATTAAACTTTCCTCACTCATCCTCCTTAACATGCCATCCGGGCCCAGGAGCAGTGGCTCACGCCTGTAATCCCAGCACTTTGGGAGGCTGAGGTGGGCGGATCATAAGGTCAGAAGTTCAAGACCAGCCTGACCAACATGGTGAAACCCTGTCTCTACTAAAAATACAAAAAGTAGCCAGACATGGTGGTACGTGCCTGTAATCCCAGCTACTCGGGAGGCTGAGGCAGGAGAATCACTGGAATCTGGGAAGCAGAGGTTTCAGTAAGCCGAGATCGTACCACTGCACTCCAGCAAGACTCCGTCTCAAAAAAAAAAAAAAAAAAAAAAGAAAAAAGAAAAAAAGAAAAAAAACACGCCATCTGTTTCTTGGTTGGGACTCTAACTGGTCCAGGAGCCAAGCCGAGGTTTGCACCCACACGTGTGATGCCAAAAGCCTGCTTGCACAGGGTGAGATGAGTAAGTTCCAGCAGCAGATCTGTCACTGACTTGCTGTGAGAACTTTGCTGATCCCCCTCCCTCCTTGGGGTCTGTTTGTCTGTCTGTGAAATGAAAGGATTGGATGACAGGATCTAAATGTTCCCTCCAGCTCTGGGAGTAAAGGGCTCCATGATAGCAACTGCCAACTTTTTTGAGTGACTGATTCAAGCTAAGTTTGAGAGGAATTTGTTCCACAAACGCAGACATAGAGCTTGGCCCGGGAACAAACGTGTTCAGAGGTGCAGATGGAAGGCCAGGGCATCAGTCCTGGGGCAGCGGGTGAGCTTGCATAAGCAGGCCAGGACCCAAGACGGCGATCTTGGCACCAAGCAAAGGTGTGTGTGCGTCAGAGTTGGGGTCTCCTCTGCAATCAAGCTGCTCAGATAACACTGGCCCTTCCCTAACCAAAGGCGGCCCCATCTGCTGTCCCCAGCTCATGGAAGCCCTCTGAATCAATTCTCCCTTCTATTGGCCCTCCACCCAGGATGACCCGCAAGTCCCTGAGGTGTCTGTGGTCATATATTTTGCCTGGAAGTTTGCAAATGGTCTTACTAGTTAATGGAACTATAAAAATTACTTACATGAAAAGGTCAAGATAAATAAAGACAACTTCCATGCCCCTTGGCCAACTAGCCTGACATTCAGCTAAGACCCAAGAAGGCTGGGAGGTCAGGGAAAGGGTGGTAGCCTCCCAGAATCCTCCAGCGTATTGCCTCCAGAGCCACCCCCGAACCCAGCCTCCCAGTACTCCAAGGCACATTGATCAGTCTTCCATTAGCATTCTTGGCAAGAGGCCTCAGATCAGGTTGTCATTGGATTCAGCTTGGAAATAAAATAACCTATATCCACATAGACCCAAGTGCCAATTCTGAGCTGACATGCTTAGCATGAGTGATTCGGCCATGCCCAAGGTCACACGGCATGTGTGTACGTATTACTGTGTGTGTCTGTAGCGGGGCTCGCGGAGTTCTAAAACACCTCATCTGATGTGTACCACTCGTTCTTTACAGTTCCCAGCCCTCAGCCCCCTCCACAGCCAGGAGGAATCAAAATGGTTGATCCTTTCTCTCAGCCCATCTAGAGTTGGCTTTTCATTGCTGTGGCCACATCTGGCCCCCATATATGAAGAGGCCATTATTGTTTTAATAAGCAGCACTTCCCCAGCAAGGCTGATAAGGCAGAAGGACATTAAGGGCCAAACACTCTCCTGGGCTGCAGGAGTGGGGCCTGCAGGGTGTGACCCCCACCCAACCTGCTGAGCTGGCCCAGAGTCACTCCCCATTCCCCCAAACCCCCCCGGTTTTTTTTTTTGAGACGCAGTCTTCCTCTGGTGCAATCTCGGCTCACCGCAACCTCCGCCTCCCAGGTTCAAGTGATTCTCCTGCCTAAGCCTCCTGAGTAGCTGAGATTACAGGCAGCACCACCACGCCCAGCTAATCTTTTTGTATTTTTAGCAGAGACAGGGTTTCACCATGTTAGCCAGGCTGGTCTCGAGCTCCTGACCTCAAGTGATCCTCCCACCTCAGCCTCCCAAAGTACTGGGATCATAGGCGTGAGCCACCAGCCAGACTGCCACTCCCCTTTAATTTGATGGTGCCCTTGCTGATTTGTATTCCAAAGCAGCATAGCATTAAAAGCCAAAGTCCCTGCTCTGCCACTCATTAGCTGCATGTCCTTGAGCAACCTCTCTGGTCCTCAGTTTCCCCTTCTGTAGAATGGCTGTTGACTTGGTTATTGCACAGAGTAAATGAGTTAATTCATGCAAAGCACCCAGTACCAGGGGTTAGTTACAACTGTTGCTTTCTTTTTAAAATGTTGCTGTTGTCGTTAATATTCCTCTTCCCAGGACTGGGCTGGGGAGCTGGGGCACCATGGCCCCTGAGCATGCTTAGGCTCATTTCCAGCTCAGAGGATGATAAAATGGCCTGCGTTAGGCGGGGAGGGGGTGGGGAGGAAGGAGCACTGGTAAAACTAGAGGGGCTGGGACTGGGAGTGGGGAAGGAAACACAGTTCAGGGTCAACTCACAGTCCATGATCATCTATCAGGGCAGCACTGGACATAGCCCTTTCCATTTCTGGTCCTCAGAGAAGAGGGGCATGGAATGAAAGGAGGTCCCAGTCCCACCTTCAGGCCCTTTGTCTCATGGAGCCCCAATGGTTGTGCTTCGGGGGGAAATTTGAGCTTGCACCCCAGGGTCCCCCTGCCCCCGCGCACCCTCTGCCCATCCAAGCAGTACCACGTACATGTGCATTCATTCCACCAGTGTTTACCGGGCACCTCCTGTGAGCTGGGTTCTGCAGGCAGGGGTGAGAGAGAGGAGTCCAGAATATAGAGAGGGCCAGGCCCTGCCCTGCCTCCTGTTCTTCTGGGCAGTGAATCCTCCACTTACCTGCTTCTGACCCTTCCCCTAAAGAGCAGAATTCCCTCAGGCACCCCAGAGAGCTGTCCAAAGAGGGACAAGGGCTGCCCTCCATTCCCACAGGCCAGGATGTAAGGTCAGAGAACAGACTGGGAGCCAGGCTGTCTGGACTCAAGTTTCGATTCTGCTGCTTCCCAGTTGTAAGCAGCGGGTTACTCAGGCAAGTTATTTAACCTCCTTCAGTTATTTTCACCTGCGAAATATGGACAATGGTCCCTTACCTCAAAAATTAAATGCAAGACTAAATCATTAACACTTGTAAATTGCTTAGAACAATGCCTGGCACATGGGAACCTCACTTTTTTTTCAAAGCCATTCATTCCTCTGAGCAGTCACTCACTCCAAAAGCACTTATTAAGCACTTACTATGTGCCAGATGCTGTGCTGGAATACCATAAGCAAATAAGTCACAGTTCCTTCTTTTGTGGTATAAACAGCCTGATGGCAGGAAAGGGAGATGGCACCTGAATGAGTAAGTGAGCCACTGGGTGGGTGGGTGAGTGGGCGGGCGAGCGAGCGTGCGGGTGGGTGAGTGGGTGAGAGGACTGGCAGGTAGGTGATGAAGGCAGGGTGGGGGTGAGGGAGCGAAAAGGGTGGAAGGAAGGGTGTGGTAGGTGAGGAAGGAAGGGTGGCGGCGATTGGCAGGTTATGCGCGAGTTCGGCGGGCAGATGGGCAGGATTTGTTCAGCGGGCGGAGCGGGTTATATGAGTACTAAAACGAAATGCCACGGGCGGGCGATAAGAGCAGGCGATCTGTCGCTACGGCGGGCGATGGGCGAGGCACGAACGGTTCGATCCGCGGGCGAGGGTTATGCGCTGACGGTAAGCGGGGCGAGCAGGCGAGGCAGGCCTGTCTGTTCATACGTATGATGTGGGCAGGCAGGCGATTATCGCCACGGCGGCGAGATGTACAGGCGATGATCGCCAATACCAAGATGATGGGCATATATGATGACACTTGCCCGGCGATGATGTGGGAGAGGCGATCGAACGCCACGGTTCGCGCGATGATCCATCATAGCGATGACGCACTGTGCCGATGATGTGGGCAGGCATGATGACCCACGGCGGCATTACCGCGATAAGCATGATCTAACGCCGGGCGGCGGAAGCGGGCGATGGTTAAGATAGCGATGACACCTGTTCCGGTGCTGGCGATGGGTTATAAGCATATGATTGCCAGCCGGCGGGCGATGGCTGCTACTTATCGCCCGCCATGGCGGCGTAATATTATTTATTTTCGGCGATATGATCTGCCACCTGCGGCGATGGGCGAGGCGATCTGTCGCGAAGTAAGGTATGATGGGCGAGCGACGAACGCCACACCACAGCATGGGCGATACAGGCGAGGCGATCTGTTCCGGATATTCCAGCGATGCCGGGTTATAAGAGGCGATGTCTGAACGCCACTGTTCTCGGCGCGTATGATGGCAGGCGATGACCCGCGATCCAGCGGGCGATGGCATAAGGGCGACCCGCTTCACCGAGCTATTGGCAGGCAGGCGATACGTTTGTTCGGCGGGCGACGGCGAGTATGACGGTCGCGAAAACCGAAAGCGGGCGATGGGCAGGTTTGTCGGTGCCCAGATCAAAGTGGCGATATACAAAGAGGCGACGACACGCAATGGCGGGCGATAAGAGGCGGAACGACGCAGGCGATATAAGGGCGACGGAAATGCGGCGGCGGATGTGGCAGCAGGCGGACGAAAATGCAGAACTGGGCGGAGCGGAAGAGAGGTGATTGTTACGATTCAAAGTGGCGGAGCGGCGAGTAATTGTTGCTCATGGCGATGTGGGTGAGCATTTGTCGAGCGCTTGTTCAGCGATGATGGGCAGGTAGGTGAGCTGAACAAGTATGGTGGGGTGGGAGTGGGTAGGCAGGGCTTAAGGGAGTCTGCGGGTGTGAGAGCGGGAGTGGGGTGAGCAGGCAGGTGAGTCAGCCAGTGAGTGGGTAGAAGGATGGACGAGCATGTGGGTGGGTAAGTGAGCGGGTGAGCAGACAAGTGAGTGAGCCAGTGAGTGGGTGAGCCAGCGAGCAAGGGCACTGGAACATTACTGGTGCTGAAATCATAGCCAGTTCAGAGTGCAGGATGGGCCCTGAGAGAGTAGACACTTCTTCCACATGTCGAGGACAGGGGAAGACGTAGGAAGAGCTTCACAGAGAAAGTGACACTTGTCTGCGTGACTCCTTCAGTCTCCATCAGGCCGCTCACTTCTCCAGCCTTCCACTGCCTGACTGCTTCCCTCTCACCTTCGGCAGTGGAACTTCAGGTTGTGAGTGAGCCCCTACTATTTGTCTGTCTTCCATACCTCCATGAAGGCAAGGAATGGGCTTTTTCCCAGCACCTAGCATGATGCCCAGCACATGGCAGGTGTTCAATAAATATTCATACATGCTGAACAAATGAGTATCTGAATCGGCAGAGGCTCCCTCTCTCCTCATCAGGGCCCTAATTGTACTAACGTGGGCCATGCCCATCTGGCTGGAGGTGAATACATAATTAAGCTATGAGACCAGGGCAATGCTGAGCCCCAAATCCCTAGATGGCAAAATGCTCTTTAGAAAAATTCCAGTGACTCTCCATCAAAGCCTAGGGTCTGGCCTCCCCAGTCTGAAGCCCTGGGGGCCCTCTGAGATCAAATGCCAGTGTCAGATTACAAACTCCCCTGAGGACCTCCTTTGCAACGCTACTAATCACCACAAGGTATCAGCCTGCCTCACCTCAACATGGCTTAACTGTTAATAATTGTTTATCAATTAAAATTGTCAACTTGTCAGAACATTCCTATTAGGTTTCCACATAAAGCAATCACATCCAACCACTGGGCCTGATAAAAGCTCCAGCGTTGCAGTCAATTCCCTTAATCGATGCTTCGGGCCCCAGATCTGCTCGTGGCCCACTCCTCGTACCCCAGCCTTCCTTGCTTTGTAAAGGATTTTCTCGGCCAAGCTGTTCGAACCACCAATACTGTATCCCTGCAAGGAGCAACAGCTTTTCAACTTGTTAATGATGTTGGAGCATACGGCCTGAGTCAGCAACCCCCCGCACACCACCCAAGAAAATCTTTTTCTGGGTCTTTTTTTCCCCATTTGACAGATGCCAGGCTTTCTCCAGAAAGACACATTCCAACTGATTGATTTTTTTCTTTGGGAAATTGATCCTTACCACCTACGAGGAAAGCAAAACATGAGGCTTGTCAAGCATTTTTTTTAATGCTGATTTAAAAACCCATCCCCTGCTTCTGCCTTGCAACTTGCCTTCCCCAAAGGAGCTGCCTCTTCTCAAGGAGACATATGACAGAGTCCTGAAGGAGATGGCGCTGGGAGGATGGACAGAAGGACGGATGGTGCCCACCGCCTGCCCTCCATCGGGGAGGCCCCAGGCAGAGGGAAGTGGTTAGGCACCTGGGATTCAGGTTGGACAGATCTGGGTTTGAGTCCCAGTTCTACAGAGCCAGCTATGTGGCCTTGAGTCAATTAAAATTACCTAACGTCAGGAAGCCTTGTGTTCTCCATCTATAAAGTTGGACTAATCGCATTACCCAAATAGAGGATAGTGAGAGCGAAATAAGATAACACCTGTGAAGTGTCTAGCAGAGTGGGCTCCCAGCAAGGGCCCCAGAAATCCCAACTTTTCCTGTCATCACTGGCTTTGGAGAAGGCAGCACACTAGTGAGACTCAAGCGTGCTGAACTCAGGGACTCAGCAGACTCAAAACCAAGCATCTAGGGACAGAAGAGGCCAAGTAATAACACGGTCCCAACTTCCACCACCCCATCAAGTGCTTGCAGACCCTCTCCCTCATCCCATGCCAAACCTCTACCAAGATGCTTCCGCTAGCAGCAAACACAGGCACTCTGTTCCAGCCTAACTCCATTGCATTTGCGTCAAGTGAAAATGACTCTCTCCAACCCCTGGGCATTTGTACATGCTGTTCTCTCCATCCCCCACCCGACCCCTCCTCCTGTCTCCTCACCTGGCTAACTCATCCCTCAGGTCTCACTTTAAATGTTCCCTACTTTAGGAAGCTGTCTTTGGCTACCCTAGATAGGTTAGATGTTCCTGACACGTGCTCCCCTAGCATCTCCCTTACCCCATCATAGGGTCACATGTCACTGTTTTTGTTTGATTGTCTTCCCCACTGGCCCAGATGAGCCTCTGAAAAGGAGATGCTGTTTCTCTTACCATCATCTCCTCAGCACCCAGCTCGGTAGCGGCACACAACAGAAGCTTAATAAACATTTGCTGAATGTGTGAACGAGCGAATCAATGAAGCCCCTTTCAATTATAAGCAGCTCTGATTACTACAAGCTCTTTGCTTCACTGAGCTGATATCTGCCTTCTTGAACTTCCACGTATTGGCAGCAAGTCTGCCCTTTCCTGCTCCCCAGACATATCTCATTTTGATTCCACGTGACAAGCCTTCAGGGGATTTTTCTCTATTAGGATCTGATAGAAGTTAGAGATACAGTGACAGGAACCCACGGCTTCTAAGCAGGGTGCGGCAGGGACAGTGCCCACCTGTGAAGAAGCATCCTTCCTTCAAACTTAGCCTTTTGTCCTGGGGATTGCGGCAAGGCTGCTGCCACCATCCTCCTCCATGAAGCCCCCCCGTTTAGGAAGGCTGTCACGCCGCATCCCCAGCAGCCAGCAGCCCGTGGTCCCACTGGTTTTAAATCTTATTCCAGTGAGAAGCTAAACCAGGAGCTGCTTAGCACCACTGACTTAGCACTTTACTAAACCTAACACGAAGCAGATGTGAGAAGCCACTGTCAGTCACCCCCCATCCTGCCCCCGCCTTCCCTCCCAGCAGCTTTGCCCAGCCTGTGGACCCCTAACTTCCCTCGTAATCCCCTTGTAATCTCAGGGAGTTTGTGCTTTTATGAATTGGTCCTTATCAAAACCACATCCTTTTCATGATGTCAGCTGTGTTTGTTTCTCACCGAGTTGTGTTTACAAATTCCCTGCCTCCCCAGGAACTTGCACTTCTTCTTTGAAAAGACTCTTTAACACCCCTGGCCTGAGAGTCTAGAGTCCTCCGCCTGTCCGTGCCCCAGCTCTGTGGCTAACCTGTCATGTGGACGGGTGACACTCTTGGCCAGAACACTGCAGGAGGGGGCAGGAGGAGACAAACTCCCAGAGTCCTTTTGCAGCCTCACATTCTGTGAGCTGGGGATGTTCAGTTCTCCCCTAACCAGAGCTTCGAGAAGTTGATTTCCATTCCCCCCAATCCAGACTACCCCCAGGGTCAAGCCCAAAGAGTTTCCTTACATGTCCAATAACTCTATTTGAACATTTAATGCTTTCACCTTATTTTTAAATAACTTTTTTTATTTTTAAAATCACCTGTCACACTGCTTCTAAGCCAGGATTCAAACCCAGGGCCGTGCAGCCCCAAAGTCCTCGCTCCCCCCAACTCTCCCATGCGGCCTCTCTAGCAGACCCAAGCCTGTGGGGCAGCTGGATACAGAAGCGATGCTGGCCCATGGGCTGGGTGAGCAGGGAAGACTTCCTAGCAGAGGAAGAAACCCCCAGTGCAGTGGCATGAAGCACCTCATTGGGCAGATTGAGGTCGTGGAAACAGAACCCTGATCAGATCTCTCCTCTGAACTCCAGTGGTCAAACTAGGGTCACCAGTGCAAAGGACATGCCGTCCTCTTAGCCCGTGAGACTTAGGGTAAGGGGAGCAGACATTCCATCCCGTCCCTCCCTGGCTCACCCTGCAGGATGTCCCTGCCCATCACCCCCTTCCCACTCTCTCTCCCTCACCCGATATATAGAGAATACAGCTATACAGAGAAACAGCTTTGCCTATCCTGGGGGCCCCTAACTTCCCTTGCATCCCAGGGAGTTCATGCTTTTATGAATTCGTTGAGGTGAGGATGGGCAGGTGCTCTGTTCTCTCCTAAGCATTTCACCCAGGGGTCTGACTCTGTGTCTTTGGGAAGAAGCACCACCTCAATATATCTGAACTTGAGAGAATGACAAATGTGTAAGGCCATTTACTTCAGGACTGTTTACAATAGCAAAAGCCTAGAAATAACCTAGCTTTCCATACACAAGGGGAAGGGTAAATCACGGTACAGCCACACAGTGGAATAGTATGCAGCCACAAAAAGGAATCAGAGAGTTCTTCAGGTACCGAAGAAGTGTACAACACTAGAGCTAAAGTGAAAAAAAGCACAGAGCAGAATACAGAATATATTACCATTTGTGTAAGAATGTTGAAGTATGGGGGAAGAATACGTGTATGTATTTCCTTATCTATGCATAAAACATCCCCAGAAAGATGCCCCCAAACTGGTACCACTGCTTTCCTCCAGGAATGGGGGTCTGGGAGAAAGTTTATAGTGCACCCCCTTTTATAACTGTTAAAGTTTGAGCCAGGAGAATTTGTTACCTGTGCAGAAAATAAATACCATTAAAACTACAAAAAATAAGGCACATTTTCCTGAAGGCCTCTGCTAACACAGAAAAGGATCCTCTGAGAGAAGAAACACGCTAGCATCCATAAACTTATTAGTCTCAAGTAAGCATAACTGTTACTAAGGCAGAGCCGTAAGGGAAGGGGCGTCGGGATTAATGAGGAAGGTTTGTTCTGGTCAAGGGGTCAAACCTTGGCCACTTCCTGAAGGTCAGTTCTGCTGCTGAGTTAGGGCCTGAGGCGTCACCTCCCCAGCAATGACCTGGTCTCTGTCACACCTTGCTCAGCCCAGCCCAGGACAACAGCAGGTCCCTTGACACCAGCAGAGCAGGGGTGGTGGCGGCTGCAGCAAGGTCCCAGCAGCTGCTGGTCTCAGCACAACACGGTGAGCCCCCATAAAGCATAATTGCACAGAGCCCCAAGATGATGTTTAGTCCTGTAGCACATTCACAGCAGTATCGATTTCTTCAAATAAGATCCCTGTTTTCCCTTACTCCAACTTTCATCAACCTAATCTTGCAAGATGCCTTCTCCCTTCCTTTTCTGGTTTTTTTCCTTCTCTTCCACTACTCTTGTTTCCTCTTTCACTTTCCCTTTCTCCCCTTTCTTCTTAGTTCACAGCCCTGCTCTAAGCACCTCCCCTGGGCCAGGGCCAGGCACAGAAGCCATAAAACTGGCTCCCTCCTCCCTCCCTCCCTCCTTTTCTCCTCTCCTCTCTTCCTCCCTCCCTCCCTTCCTTTCTTCCATGTCAGTGATGGTTCTTCATCCAAGTCTACTCACTCTGGCCCTTTGGGGGGTTGGGGCAAAGGAAGGGAGGAAGAGAGGGGGACAGAGGCTGCCGAATGTGCCAGCTGGCCCTGTCATCTCAAGTAGAGCCCCCCAGGGGAGATAGGAGTCAGAAGGATGCAGGGAAGGGAGCTGATGGGCCCCCAACTGGCCCAGCATCAGCTCTTGAGAAGCCACTGCAGCCCAGCAGAGAGCAAGATGCCAACATTGCGAGCATCTTTGGGTTCCCGGACCCCTTCCTCTCTCTACCCACAGTGGAGCAAATTCCCTGTTGGAATGCTGGGCTATCCTCCCTACGACTGCCCATCTACCTTCCCACCTTTCTTCCAGATGCAGCCCACGCCCCTGCTCTCAACACATCCTGCCCAGTACCGCAGCTGGTCGTGCAGCTGCCACCCTCCTTTGTATCACAGTTCTGGTGACATCTGGCTCCTAACTAGTCTCAAATTCCTTAAAGGGGAAAACCAGGTCTTCTTTATCTGTGCACTACTCTCTTCCCCTAACCCTGACCTATCACCTAGCAGTTACATGGGGAAGACATTTGGCAGGCATTTGCAGAAAGGAAGAAGAAAAAGGATGGAGGGAAGGAAGAAAAGGGAGGGACAGAGAGGGAGAGGAAGAGAGGGAAGGAGGAAATAAAGACAAAACAGATTTCTGCCTCTGAATTTTCAGAGAATATAATAGCTTCTATTCATCTGGTGCTTTTTAATTTCTAAAGCACATTTATGTTTGTCATTTCATTTGCTTTCGCACCTCTTCCAAGAAGTAGGCAAGACAGCTGTGTTATTATCTCCACTTTAGAGATGGGAACAGTGAGGTTCAAAGACATGAAGGACTTGACCAAGGTCATCCATGCCGGATCTGGTCCAGAGCCCAGAGCTCCTGGCTCCATGCCCCTGGCACTGGGAACAGCCTCTCTCATTACCTGTAGCATTCTCTGGGCCTCACTCCTAGAGCAGCTGGCATGATTAATTGCCTCCTGGCATGTGGGGGGCTCATCTAGTGGCCTGGGCTATCAGCCAGTGAAAGGCAGAGACCCCTATCTGCTGTTCCTCCCAGTCCACAGGCACAGCCCAGAGCCTGGCATTGCATAGTGGCCGGTGGACCCTTACTGGTCAATAAGAATCTTAACCTTCACCAGGCCCTGCCATAGGGAACGATGCCTGGATGGGGGCCGGGGAGCCTGGACTTCAGACTCCGCCTGAGATGAGCGAGCCTACAGTGTTGCTGGCTTCTCTGGTGCCTGAGAACACACATATCTAGAAACTAGAAAGCCTCAGAGGCGGGACACTTATTTTTTTTCCTGGGGGCAGAACAGGAGAGGAAAGGTGACAGAAATTCAGCCCTTTAAACACATAACTAATGTTGCTTCTGCCACCCCTGCCCCAGAGCACCTACAGAGGGCATGAATGCCACACACTCAACAAAACATTTTACCAAAGCAACAAAAACAATATTAGACCCACAGTGGCAGCATGTGGGTTGCCATGGAGTCTGACAAATCCTCGGACGCCAGCAGTCAGGGCTGCAGCCCGCGTGCTTCCGCGGCTCTCTACACACCCACGTGCAAACACACCCCAAGGCCAACGCACCCTTCCAGGGCCAGAACTAGGGCCTCCTGGATGGCAGGATCACCCAATCAGAGTCGGGAGATCTGGCGATGTGACCCAGATGAACTTCACTTCTCAGGGCTCCAATTTTCTCATCCGGAAAATGAGAGTGATGAAGCTTTCCTGTGCCACAGATAGCATGACATATATGTGTGCAAGTGCTTTGCAGAGAATACAGAGTGTGGTAGGAGAGTTGAGTGGCTAGACTCTGGAGCTGGGGTTCCTGTGTTCAAACTCCAACTCCAGCACTTATAGCTAGGCAACCAGCTAGTTACTAGGGCAACTCACTCTCTGCTGGATAAGACATTTCCCCACGTGTGTGAGAACAAGCAGCTGACAGGCACCATGGGAAAAGGCAACTCTGGCCTTGGCAAAGAGAGGAGAAAGGGTGGAAGATAACCTGAGGGCAGGGCTCAGGCACCAGGGTAACCTTCCACCTACCTAACACTTCACATTTCGCAAAGCCCCCTCTTTCCCATGACCTCACTTGCTTTTCTGTTCCCCTCCCCACTTGCAGTCCAAGAGTCAGGATGATTTGTCGGACATGAACAGATGAGAATCCTAAGCAGCTCAGAGGATGAAGGCGAGTTGCCCAAGGTCACACAAAGGCAGTGTCACAGTCAGAAGCCAGTATAGCAAAGCCCGCTTTGGCCAGGCACTGTGCAAGGCACGGGGGGACCAGAATGTGCCGCGGTCTTAGCTCTGGGAAAGTCACATTTAGAGAGGGAGTCAGGAGTCAATGAAACGTCATCCCAAAGCATGAGTCCTGTTCCCACAAGGCGAGGGTGTGAGCCCCAAGGGCGTGAATGCAAAGGGCAATAGCCACCAGGACACAGCCTGATGGCCTGGCAGTCCTAGGGCCAGGCGTTGGTATCTGCAGCCACAATGGTACCCACGCATCCCTGAGCCCCCGCTCCAGGCTCTTGCCTGCTTTGGCTCCAGTCCAGCTGGTGATGCTAGGGCCACAGGTACTTACTCTAGTTGGAGCCCCCATGGGATCTGGCTGTGCCCACTTCTTCCATTCCATCCCTGCCACCTCCTCCTCCAGCCCTCTGGCCACCAGCATCTTCTAGTTGCTTTAGGAGCACAAAACTCTTTTCCATCTCAAAGTCTTCATCCATTCCATTTCCCCTGCCAGGAGCTCCCTCCCCATCCCCAGGCTTTACTTCTGAATCTTTCAGGTCTCAGCTCCATAACCCTTCCCTGATCCCCCAGCTTCCCATCTGAAGGAGGTCTCCCTGGTGTATTAGCTGTCAGCACCCCATGTTCTTTTCCTCCATACCACCCATTGAAAATGTCCTCAATTAATTCGGGGATAGCTGTTAACAGCCTCTCTCACTAGGCTGTCAGCGTTATGGAGACAGATACCTCATCTCTTTTGTTCACCCTCAACATCCACCTTTCAGCCCAACACTGAGCTCAGCGCATAGTAAGCACTCAATACTTACCGCCCAGATAAAAAATAAGTGAAGATGTTATTTAGCCATTTGAGTGGGTTTGCTGGATGACCCTCTTGTCCGAAAGGATGCAGTAATTACTGTCATAGGGACACCACCAAAATAAAACCTTTCTTTTCCTGCCTCTCTGCCTCCTTGGGATTAAATGCAAATAATACCTTATGTGTGTAACAAAGTAAAAATCTGACTCCTGTTAGATCCCACACTTTACCTTTGATAGGTAGTAGGCAAGCGCTGTTATCCTTGGGATGATGTCCAGGGAAGGGAAATAATGATTAGCCCAGCTTCACACAGACATTGACAGAAGCATGGAGAACAAAGCGGGGCTGTCACCTTCTGCCCCGATCAAGCCAGACCTGCAGCCCTTTTTACATTTAAGAGGGAGAGCCTGGGAATAATGACTTGCTGGGCTGTGAGCTCCCTGAGTGAAGGGTCATGTCTGTTTTATAAATTCCTGTCTTGTCAGCACCTAGCCAAGAGCCTGGCACATAAGAAAGAAGTGCTTGAAAATCCATTGTAAAATCAAGTGATGGCTGCCCTGGAAAAGAAAACATTGGTTGGGGTCGGGGCAGGGAGAGGGGAGATAGGTTTCTAAACATCTGAAAAGCTACTAAGTAAAAGAGAGAAATCCTTTCTGGGACCAAAATAAATACATTTTACTAAGAACGATCCAAACCCACATGGGCTCCCTTAGGAGACAGTGAGTTCCCCGTCAACCAAGGTAATCAAACTGAGCCTGAACAAGCATTTCTGTGGTGGCAACAGCAGCAGGGCCTCCACATTGCTCCATTCAACTTCTGGCCTTTGTTCTCCTAATGACTTTGCTTGGGGTCAGAAAACAGAACCTCCACCCATAAATCCACCCTGATGCTCACTGTCCCCTTGGAACATCTTTCCTTCCCTCCTCCATCTGGGCACTATCTCACTCACACACACCCAAGTCTAGCCTGAGGTGCTGGGGCAGCCAGCACAAAAGGTGTAATGGGCTTGGATCCACTAGCTTGTGCCCAGGTCTCTAGGGAGGGGGAACCAAAAGAAAGTGACACCCAAAGACTGAATCAGCCTTTCTGCTGCCAGAGGTTAATGAGCAAGGCTCCCTGCCTTTCTGGGAGGTGCTGTTTTGATTTCCCCAAAGCTCCTTCCTGGTAGACGCTGAAATAGTCAATAAACCCTACTAACTCTTGTTAGCCCCACAGGGACATAGAGACATTCGGACTCAAACCCTGCCTGGGGGACCTTCAGGACAACTCCACCAAGGAGGCACAGGGGGTGAACAGGTGACAATGGCATAGTGCCACACAGAGCCCAGCAGGTGACTAGGAGGGGCACCCTGAGTTTGCTCTGGGCTTCTGGAGAGACCTTGGTTTCTTCTGGCTGGGGAGACAGTGGCCTTTAGGCTGTGCCTCATCCCCACAAGCCAGGTAGTGAGGGGCAAGGCCGGAGTCACAGGCTGCACTCCTCCCTGCTGGGACACCCTGGTGCTGGGCTTAGGCAATCCATCCAAGGCCAACCTGCTCAGATTGGCTGTGTTGTCTGGATTGTGGAGACTCTAGCTGGGATGTCCTGGTAACAGAAGGTGTGCGGTGATCGGGATGGGGGACACAGCTGGCTTCAGATCAAGTGTTTTGTTTTGTTTCGGTTTGGTTTTTTTTGAGATGGAGTCTCACTCTGTCACCTAGTCCGGAGTGCAGTGGCGTGATCTTAACTCACCACAACCTCCAATTTCCAGATTCAAGCAATTCTCCTGTCTCAGCGTCCTGAGTAGCTGGGATTACAGGCGCCTGCCACCACACACACCGGCTAATTTTTGTAATTTTTAGTAGAGATGGGGTTTTGCCATGTTGGCCAGGCTGATCTTGATCTCCTGACCTCAGGGGATCCACCCACCTTGGCCTCCCAAAGTGCTGGGATTATAGGCGTGAGCCACCGTGCCCAGCTCAGATCAAGTTTTAAAGATGGGAGGGCACCAGTACTCTTCATCTGTGTCAATCTCTCTCCATCTGAAGGAGCATGAAGAGAAATGTCACCTCCCCAGGGAACAAAACTACATTTTAGCAGGAGCCTTCAGGAGACCAGGAAATCACTCAGTGGCATCTCCCTAATGGGAAAATCTCTGGCTTGTCAGTGGGAGAGATATTGAGAGGGCCTGAGACATAGCAATTTGTACGATGCCTTTTTCCTCAAAAGCATACCCTTTGCTAACACCTCATTCAGAGATCTGCCTCCTTCCAGGTCTGGCACAGTTTCTAGGAAAGAGGCTTGGTTTTGGAGTCAAGCAGACCTAAGCTTGAATCCTATCTCTTCCGGTTCCCAGCTCAGTGACCTCTGGCTAGTCACCTGACTTCTCTGTGCTTCTGCTTCCTCCTGTTTGAACTGGGAATAACAGGGCCCACTGCGAAGCACTTCTGTAAGAATGGAGGAAGAAAGGCCAGACACGGTGGCTGACGCCTGTAATCCCAGCACTTTGGGAGCCCGAGACGGGCAGGTCACCTGAGGTCAGGGGTTGGAGACCAGCCTGGCCAATATGGTGAAACCGAGTTTCTACTAAAAATACAAAAATTAGCTGGGCATGATGACATGTGCCTGTAATCCCAGCTACTTAGGAGGCTGAGGCAGGAGAATCACTTGAACCTGGGAGGCAGAGACTGCAGTGAGCCGAGGTTGTGCCATTGCACTCCAGCCTGGGTGACAGAACGAGATTCTGTCTCAAAAAATAAAAAGGAATGGAGGAAGAGCACCCCTCACGGGGCCTGGCACTCCACGGGCCCCACTATGTGACTCTCCTCATTGTGGCCCTGGATATGCAGCACTTGCTCTGGGAGGCCACCAGTAACCACAGGAAAAGAGTGTTTTATTACTGGGATGAAGATACGCTGGAATATACCCATCACTCCAACCAGCTGGGAGGCAGGGAAGGGAGAGGACCATTTTGGGAAAAGGATATTAACGGTTGCAGCCAACAGAAGTCCCTCATCACCTTTAATTCTCCCAGAGGAAGCCTGTCCAGGTTGAGTTATCTTCTGTGGGAAGGAAAAGCGGCTCTGGCCCTTTTAACCTAACACGGATCATAGAGCAGAGAAAATATAACAGCCCCAAACCACTAAGCACTCTTCAACTAGATTTTCCCAGCCCTGCCAGAGGCAAACGGAGGCTGCAGCTAAAGGAATGACATGTATATTTTCTGGAGGAAGTGGAAGGCCCACCTGTCAGGCAGAGGCAGTGGGGATCCCCAGGGAGCTGGTAGGGCATCTGCCCATGTGACCTCAGAGGCAGGCCCTGCCCAGGGCGGACAGGCTCAAGAGGTGGCTGCCGAGTCAGGGTTTCTGAGGATGGATAGCCATGCAGTGGGCCAGCACTCAGAGCATGGGGACATTTAATCTCTCCATCATCAACCCACTTGACTGCTGTGCTGGTAAGTTGTTGCAACATATGCATGAAAATTGCAAGTCTCGTAATTCACCCAGATGGTGGAAGTTCCCAAATTGTTCCTTCTCGAGAGACAGCTGTTCCACCGCTGGGCCATATGGCTCCCCTTGCTCTGTACTCTGCTCTGAGAAATAAACCACTTGCCATGAGCAACTGCACAGATCTTAGAACCGTCTCTTGTTCTTAGCAAGTAATTAAGACCTCCAGCTGAGGCGTCCACGTTGTACCATGCATGGTTTGTACACATGTCAGAAGCTGTGTTTTAAAACTCTGTTAAGGTAAATACAGGAAGCTGGTGGGCGAGGCATGCTGGCTTTGCTTCCTATTCAGGGGTAATGTCTACCATCACAGATTCAGAAAAGGAAGATGCCCAGAAAGTCAGCTAGCCATTTCTCTACTTGCAGCAGGGCTAGCCCTCACCACACCCAGACACACCCGAGAATGCTGGGCTGGAAGTAACCTTGAGAAAAATGCTATTTGCCCCTGACAGAGGCTTGCTTCATTCCAGACACATGGAGACAGACAAATCTTACACATATATTTCACCATTTGCGCTGTAAGGTTATTAATCACTAAGACCTGGGCTTTAGGACCATACTGACCTCCTCAGCGGACAATCAAGAACACCAGAGACCGTTCTTGTCACAGGTAGGCTGGCCCTTTGGACCCCTCTCTGCAGTTCTGGATAATTGTTTCTCTCTGGGACACCTGCAGGCGGACCCCCAGTACCTTGATGACGCAGATCTCAAATTTCCATCTAGGTGGAAATGGTGCGATCTGTGCATGTCCTAGAGCAAGCAGAGCCATGACTAGGCTTCTCCATTCAGCAAGCTCAGTTCCTGCACCTCATTTCCATGATGAACACTATGAGCTTGGTGATATTTATTTGCTGTTCTCTCTAACTGTTTTAAACATTTTCTTTCTAGCTTTTTTTTTTTTTTTTTTTTTTTTTTAAGAGAGAGAGAGAGGGTCGCAATCCTCCTGCCTCAGCCTCCCAAGTAGCTGGAACTATAGGCATGCATCACCACAATTAGCTAATTAAAAAAATTTTTTTTTGTAGAAACAGGGTCTTTCTCATGTCAGATCCCAAGTTGCCTGAGCTGGCCTCAAACTCCTGGCCTCAAGCGATCCTCCTACCTCAGCCTTCCAAAATGCTAGAATTACAGGTATGAGCCACCACACCCAGCCTAACCATTTTCTTTAGTTAGTCAGGGAGGGGTCTTGACCACCTCCCAACTCTATGCTTATACACCCAGGGTTCCTTCCCAGAACTGAAAACTTGTTTCCTTTGGCCCTTGGCCTAGCAGTACAGCTTCCTCTGCATTATCCGGCTGTACTGAATAATAAGAGCTGACACTCAGCACTTACTGTGTGCCATACACTATTCCAAGCACCTTACATGAATTTATTCACCTAATCTTCCCAAGCCTTTTCACATGTGGAAAGCACTGTTATTATCCCCATTACACAATGAGGAAACTGAGGCACAGAGGGAATAAACAATAGGGTTCCCCAGACCAAGTTCCATCCCAGCAGCAAATGAGAACTAGAATAGGAACTGAGTGGGACAGATGGCTGGATAGGGGATGAGGTGACCGCACACAGTGGGGGGTCAGACCGGCAGCTGCAGCCATATCCCATCAGCTAAAAACTGTACATCCTCAACCTCCAGAGATGCCAGACACAGAAGCTTCCAGGACAGCCTTGGAGCAGCTAAGTCTGCAGGCCACTGGCTGTAACAGAATGGTTATTATGAGCATGAAAATGACACCAGATGCCTGGGTTTGACTTCCCAGTTCTAGTGCTTCATTCCTGTGTGACCTTGGGCAAGTTACATAACCTCTCTGTGCCTCCATTTTCTCATCTATTAACTGAGAATGTTAATAGCACCACTTCATAGGATTGTGAGGATTAAATGAGTTAGTAATGAGGCCTAGCATACAGTTTGTGCTATATAAGTGTTAGCCATGTTGATGATAATGGAGGAGGAGAAGGAGGGAAAGAATAAGAGGAGGATGGGAGAGGAGAAGGCAAAGGAGGAACAAGAGGAAGAGGAGAATATTGTTATTTCTACTGCCAGCCGGTCAAGTAGGGGTGGTCAGGGGCTGGTGAGGACAAAGCCCTATCATATTCTCTTGTGGCACAGGGGCTTCTACTCCTATTTTGTAGATGAGGAAAGAAACTCAGAGAGTAGAACGGCACATCGAAGTCTTTAGCTAGTTAAAGTGCAAGGCAGGGCTGCAACCCACGGTCCTTGAGCCTAAGCTAGAGCTGGACACTCTACAGCACAGACCCCCAGCCAGATGTGGGGCCCATTCTTTTAAACTTACAGTCCTGGTGGATTTCACAGTCCTAGCTTTTTCTGCATCAGTGCCCTGGAAACCCAGCTCCACTGCTTGCTAGCTGTGGGCCCTTAGGCAGGTCATTTCACTCCTCTGAGTCTCGGCTGTACACATGTAGAAAGTGACATGCATTACCGCAAAGTCACTGTAAGGATAAAATGAGATAACATGTGTGAAGGCCTGACACCAAAAATGGGAGCCCCTCCTTCGTCCCTCCCTCCCTTCGTGAAGGCAAATGTCCTCCAGGAAGGCCTTCGTCTAGAATGTGCTCCACACGCGGCTGATGGGTCCTAACAAGCTTCTCTATCTTGTCTGGAGTTACAGCTTTCGCAGTCTGTTCACTGTTAGCTCACCTTTCCCCTCTGCCCACCCCAGCCAAGCAGTTAAGTCTTTAGGAGTGACTGTGAAGGCCTGTGACAGCCTGTTTGGGGATGTAGTCTAGGAAGAAATGGCCCTGCCCTGGGAAAGCTTAGGAACCTCTTACCCACATGAAACTATGTATGTCTACCATCTAGAAACAAACCAAATGGCATTTCCAAGTATGTTTCATGATTCTTTTCTAATGACTTTGCCTCTCTTAGGTTCTTCCTCCAATTCATTAAGAATGGCAATTGCATTTTTCCATTTTAAACTTTTCCATTGGTCTTGGGTCTCATTAACTTTGCCCATTGACTTCAAAATGAGAAAAACCTCTGCTCTACAGTCACCATAATTTGAACTCATTTCACAGAAATTCAGAGCTGATCGGTCTTCTTACATTACAGATAAGAAGCTAAGACCCAAGGGTGGTAGAAGCCTGCATCCATTCACACAGCAAGATGATGGCTGAGCAGGTGAATTCCATCACTGAAAGCCAGGTCGGGGTGCACATCTAATAGCATCATGGGGTTTTCAAGCCTGAAGGGCTTTGGTTTTGCTAGAGGTTTTGGTTTTGCTAGAGGCAAATCATGAGTTCTCTCAATCTGGGTTCAGTGGCCTCCTCCTCCTCCTCGGAGCCAGAAGCCAGTGTGGGGGAGGCATCTCAGACAACAAATGCTGCTTAGTGCCCGGGTACCGCAGAAACCCCTCCAACCAAAACTGTCCCATCAGCCACCAGATGGCATTTGACTTTGGGGCTGAAGACCTCAGCTAGATTCAAATCTGGCAACCCACAGAGAATGTAGCCCCAAACCTGGACCTTGCCTCAGGGGTTTCCTGCAGAGATGCAATTAAAAAATGGGGAGCAAAGGAGAAGCATGTGCTCTGATTAGGAAAAACAAGGGCGGCCACTCCTACAAAGCCACAGGGCTCGTCCCAGCACTTGCACCTGCTCCTTGATTCTGGGGTCCAGATAGAAGGAGGCCCAAATAAAGGAAAGGAAAATGCAAGAAGAGGAGGGAGAGAGAGGCAGAAAAGGGAGAAGGAGGCCCTGCCTGGCCTCCCTTCTGCGAAGCCCAGCCCTGCCATGGTCCCCTCCCCAGCATTAATCCTCTAGTAATGCTTTGTGTAAGTCCATTGTGCAAGAAGAAGATTAAAAGGGACAGGCAGAACAAAGCATCGGTCTCCCTAACAAAGGCCCCTCCACTTAGTAAATTAGGAGTTCTTTCTACCTGACACACTTTTACAGGGAAATCTTCAATTACCATGTGCTGGCGGGGCAGGGCAACAAAAGGTCTGTCCGGTGACTTCATTCTCAAAGCCCCGAGCAGGCACTGAAATGGTTTTATGTAATAGAGATACTAATCTAGTCCATATAATTTTGAGAATCCTTTATGGAGGACTGAAGGGCGTTTGAGCCCTGCGGCTGTTTCAAAGAGAATTTCTGCAGCTTATGCATTTACCTTGCCAAAAGCTTAGCTGAGCAAACAGAGTCCTCTAAATCACACTTGCTGTTGATTTACTATCAGGTCTCTGCAGTTTGTTTGGTGGATGGAGCCTTGTGGATAAACAGAGGCCAAGGCTATAGTCCCTGCACCTGGCCACACCAAAGGGCTAGGGGCTGCCTTTAAGTTGCGGCCACTCTGGCTCCCAGATTTGGGAGTTTTCCTCTTTCCAGCCAGTGCAGGGTAAAGGCAACCAGAGGGGCAGTTCTCTGGCCAGGGGAGGGAGGAGGCCTCCCTGGCTTCTGCCCTTGGTTCCAGGTCTGCCTCCATTGTGGGAATGAGATTGATGGTGTAATTTGGCTCCCCTTCCCCACCCCATCAGGAGCAAAGAAGCGATTCTGGCTCCCTTGGTGACAATTCAGCACCAGTGGCTGCTTTAAAAGGGAAAGGAGAGTCGGAAACAATGATGGGGAAGGTGACTCTCAGGAGAATCTAGGGAGAAGTGAAGGCACAGACTCTTCGAACATGCCAGCGTGCAATTATGCACTTAGCACATAGGTTACAGGGGGCTTTTTCATGGCAGACATGTAATATACACAGACAGCAAGTAATACATGCAGAACATACACGTGCACACACGTGTGGGGCAAGCACTTTGCACACAGCAAAACCCAGCTCTCATTAATATACATGTGTGTATGCAGTAATAAAAGCCATCACTTCCATAGCCCCTTCCACATGCCTGGCACCATTCTGAGCTCTTTACATACCTTCGCTTACTTAATCTTCCCAATGATGCCACAAGGAAGGTACTATTGCTACCCTTTTTTACAAGTGAGTAAACTGAGGCACAGAGAAGCTAAGTAATTTGCCCAGAGTCACACAGGCAGTAGGCAGCAGTCTGGCTCTAGAGTCTATGCTGTTAACCTTGATATCAGCTGGTATAACATGCCTGCACAGACATCCCTCACGTGGACTGGGAGCGGCCTCCACACATGCAGACTCACAATCCTATATGCACCACATCGACACACAGCCAGACATCACAGCAGATATGCCCCTTCCTCAGAGGTCCAGACATCACATTTGCAGCGTCAAATGAGGGATTCCAGTTCAACTAAGACAGACTAGGGTGAAAGATACTGAGAGGTAAAATATTAAAATATTCCTATTCTCACTGGTAAATGTAAATGGTTGCTTACCCTTCCAAGCCCCCACCTTTCTATCATCCAGAAACTACAGGGTTAACAGCCACAGAGGGGTCCTCCAGGACCTATTCCATTTCAACTTACTGATAGGGGTGCCAAGCCTATAGTTCAATGTTTCTATTCTTACCCCCAGGTATAGACAGGGAGGGGACGGTGGGATGTGTCCTGCAACAAGGGACCCTGCTCTCAGGCTCTCCACTGGGCTTGGCCACTGTCGGGTCAGCACAGAGTAGGGAGTGTCCAGCTTCCCAGCCAGTCCCCACCCCGCCTACTTGATGGACAGCTGAGCAAGGCTCTTGAAAGACAGGTCTCCAAAGACATTGAAGTGGCCACTGGGAGGCAGCGGGAGGCTCTGCGCTAGCATTGTCACCCTCACTGGGGCCACTCAGCAGCCCTCACTGAAGAGCAAGCGTCAGAGGAGATTTGGGGACCGGCATGCCCATTGTCCACAAAAGCCCATTAGCGACCAGGAGGGAGGAAGGTGCTCAGCAAACCAGGAGGCACTGCATGAGGAGCTCCGTCCTCCCACGTCCCTCCAGTCACTGCTGCCCGACATCCTGGAAGCTCAGTTCTAACCCAGAGGTGGCCTCCTGGGTTCTAAGACAGTAAGCTCAGTCCCCACAAAGCCCCAGAGCAGGGCTCCCAGACTCTTCACACACATGTGACATCGGTACAGATATCAGAACTCTGGGAGGAGCTTTGGGAACCTGAGGTCCTGGAGGGGAGGATAAAAGACGGGAGGGCCCTGAGCAGCCCTCAGACCAGGACCCTGTCTGAAGCAGGCCACCCTCCACTCTGGACTCTCAGGATCCTGCCCAGAGACTACTCCTTTGGGTGTCCCTTGAGGGTCCCCTGGAAAAGCCAGCCCAGGTATCTTCCTCGTCAACCAGCCTGCACGTTCCAGTGCTGGGCACTACAGATACAGAGGGGTCCCACATTCCGGGCCCTCAGGAGCTCATGGCCCAGTGAGAGAAATGAAAACACATTGACAATAGGACCTGGAGTGAAAGGGGCTGCAATCAAGACAGGGCTGGGGCTGGGGAAGGAGGTGTTGAGTGGGGCTCCAGAGAATGTTAGGCTCTGCACTGAGTTTTCAAGGACCACTACGCAGAAACTACAAGAGCAGGACCGGGGGTTCAAGGAGGCGAGGGCAGCCTGCACAAAGCCCCAGGGAATGAGAGAATGTGGAGAACGCAGGCAGCTGAGTGGGACACAGAGGCTCAGCAGTCAGGTAACGGGACTTTGAGGAGCAAGACACCGAATAATGAGTCTCATGTGAAGGACCCTGGGGAACACATCTGGAGCGGGCAGCCCTGGACAGAGAAGAAGAAAATGTCAGAAAGCACGGCAGTGGGGCAAGGCAGGAGCAGAATGAATTGGAGGTGCCTCCAATTTTCCAAGGCTATTTTCTGAGCCTCTACTCTGTGCCTGGCACATCGTGACCCACTGTAGACTCTACAGTGATCTGTGTTGAGTGTATAGTACCATTGAGGAGATAGAAATTTTAAAAATGTGTAGTCTATGCCAGGTAGTGATAGTGCAAAGCAAAAAAAAACAAAAAACAAAAAACCCGGCTAAGAGGGCATAGCAAGACATCAAGGAGGAGGCTGCCATTGCAGACGGGGTGGTCAGGGAAGACTCTCTGAAACACGGTATTTGAGTGAAATGAGGGACAGGCCATCTGGTGCCACGTGGCTATCTGGGGGAAAAGCATTCCGGGCAGAGGGAACAGGAACCTCCAAGGCTCCCTGTGTGCAGGAGGAGCCAGGAGGCCAGCGTGGGAGGCACAGAGTCAGCTGGGGCCAGGCCATGTGGGGCCTGCAGCATCAAGCAGCAAACGCCCAACAAGGACCAGACATCCAAGATATGAATTCAGAAGATCAAAAGGGCCGTCGGCAAGTTCCCGTAGAGAAACTGGCACTTAGACTGGGCACAGGGTAGCCACTTTATGGGCTTCAGCTGGCCCAGGAAAACCCAGGAAGAGAGCTTACATAAATGCCTGACTGCTTCTGACACAACCAAAGGCTTCCCTTCAGAGGCCGCCCGGTGCAGATGGCAGAGGCTTAATTACCGCCGCAGCTGGTGATTAAGAAGCGATGCCTCAATCCTCCCACAGCTGCCTCAGCACGAGGGGCCCTGCTGGCACTCACTGAGGGTGGAGGAAAGTCCCGCCAGGGAAAGCTAGAGCTTGGCTAGCAAAACCCAGCCGCCAGACCCCAGGTCTTCATTCCCTTGACCAAGTCCATAAGCACGGCCGTCCATGGCTCACCCGTCCCTGCACACCCCCCATAACTTGTCTTTCACCACCTTCACTGGTGGTCCATGCTGCTGCCCCCAGAACAACCCCTCCCTGACACCACCTCATGGCATTGCTTGCTACTTAAACCCCTTGATGACCTCATGAGATTGTCTGGGCAGTGTCCTGACCCCTCTGCTATCTCCCACCTCTCACCTTTGCTCACACTGCCCCTCTGCCAGACAAGGCCCTCCCTCACAAAAGTAAACCAAGAACAACAGCCAAGTTTTACTGAGCTCTTCACATGCCAGGCCCTCTACTAAATGCTTTATTTGTAGCAACTCATTGAATCTTCACAACAGCCTAAAGAGGTATGTACCCAGTGGAGCTCTATTTTACAGATGAGAAAGCTGAGATATGGAGAGGCAAAGCAACGTGCTTGGGGGCACACAGCTAGCAGAGGAAGTGAGTGGAGTCACTCTCAGGCCAGCTGAGTTCTGAAGCTCCGTCTTACCCGCTGCCCAACTCTTGTTCTCCTGGTGAATTCCTACTCATCTTTCAGACTCAGCTCAAAACTCACCTCCCTGAAGGGGTCTTCCTTGACCCCCTTTCCTTCCATCCCTAGATAAAGTTAGTTGCCTCTCCCTGAGAGGTCTCTCAGTATTTGGGGTATGAGTCTATTTCACTCACTCAATTCAGTGGTTGGTCAGTACTCAGCGCTGGACACTGTGTCTGGCCCTGGGGAAAGCCTTGCAGAGACTTGACCCCTCTGCCTCAGGAATTCACTTCTGAGGGGGAGAGATGGACGGGCACAGCAGCTTCACAACCAGAAGGACAAGGGTGCAGAGGGGACCGGGGTGGCAGGGCCAAGGGAGAGACAGGATGGTGGGTACAGAGTACTTGTACCAACCACCGTGTGGCTCCCAAACAGGGGGAGTTTCAGGGCGGAACAGGAAGAATCCAAAATAGGCATTAACAGAAGGGCGAATCCAGAGAGACCACCAGGCATTGTGGGTGCCCAGACCATGAATTCGCTCTTTCAACAATTATTTATCGAGGGTCTGACAAGCACTAACAAGTGGACAAGGACAAATCTTTGGTAGTTACGTTTCTCATTGCAAATGAACTAACTGGCATCAGGGTTAAGCATCAGTATTTATGAGTTTGGTCAGTGTGAATCATCCCGTGGATCTCAGCTACTCTGAACATTCTAAGTCAATGTTCTAAGCCCACGGACTAGGGACCAGACCACAGTGGCTGCGTTCATTTTGACCACTGAGTGGGGCTCTGTCGGGGGTGGACGGGCAGCCATGCCTTCCTTGCCTCCCTATTTAAACTGTGCTCATCCTTCTGTGATGGCATCTCTCCTACTAGACCAATGTGCTTCTTATTCATCTCTGCATCCCCAGGACCCAGTAGTACCTGCAAGGCATAGATATCTAATAATAATAAATGGTGATGGATGGATGTTGTTCTAGGCAGCAAAGCTCAGCACCAGGTGTTGGTGACCCAAGGAAGTGGCGTCAGCACTGTTTCTGGTGATGGCAGCACGCAAGACTCCTTGGGGAGCCTCTTAGAGGGTCAGCAGTGAGTTCTTTTACCCAGCAGCTAGGGAGAGGCTGAGTTTCAGACAGGCCCCACCATGCTGCTTACACATACACCCTTTCCTCCATCCCCCATGCCCTCTTGGCACCTTAGCAAAAATTTGAGCTCCAACCAGTATAGCTTCAGTCCCCTCCTCCCCCTCCAAACCTCCTCCCCTGCCCTCTTGACTGACCCCACTTCTCTCTTCTGGCCACAGGTTTCTCCTACTCAAAGAAAACCCACTATAGGAGGGGAGAGTACAGGATTTGAAGTCACATCCATCTGAAATCTGGGCCAGCCGCTCATCCATGTGGACAAGTCACTTAGCCTCTCTGAGCTTCAGTGTTCTGTCCTGTAAAAGGGCAGTAACAACAATGCTCACTTCTCCAGTCTCCTGAGCAGGTGATATGCTGTAGGTGAAAGCGCCGGCTAAACCACCAGACATTACACAATTGTCATTATTATGGCTGAAAGTTAGCAATCACTCCAAGAAGGCATTGAATTAAACGTCACAGGGATTGGTTATAAAAGCCCCCATTCATGCTGCTATAAAGACACATGCACACGTATGTTCATTGCGGCACTATTCACAATAGCAAAGACTTGGAATCAACCCAAATATCCATCAGTGACAGACTGGATTAAGAAAATGTGGCACATATACACCATGGAATACTATGCAGCCATAAAAAAGGATGAGTTTGTGTCCTTTGTAGGGACATGGATGCAGCTGGAAACCATCATTCTCAGCAAACTATCGCAAGAACAGAAAACCAAACACCACATGTTCTCACTCATAGGTGGGAACTGAACAATGAGATCACTTGGACTCTGGAAGGGGAACATCACACACCGGGGCCTATTATGGGGAGGGGGGAGGGGGGAGGGATGGCATTGGGAGTCATACCTGATGTAAATGACGAGTTGATGGGTGCAGCACACCAACATGGCACAAGTATACATATGTAACAAAGCTGCACGTTCTGCACATGTACCCTAGAACTTAAAGTATAATAATAAAAATAAATAAATAAAAGCCCCCATTCCACTCCTCTCTGTAAAACAGGGTCGGTTCCAGTGATAGGCAGAAAGTGCTAATGTAGCTCCTTATGCTGCAAAAGTGCCCCCAAAATATAATAAAAACATTTTTAAATGCATAGCTGAGCTCTAAGGAGAGCAAGGTAAATTTCCAAGTGTGGGGGAAAGCGGGAGTTTACAGGAGAGCAGAATGTGAGATGCTGAAGCCAAGGTAGCTCAGGGAACATCAGACCTGGCAACAGCCACCTCCTCCCACCCCCAGCGCAGGCCGGGAGCCAGGGACTTCACACCCACACAAGGGCACACTTGGCCTTGGAAGTTGCCAGCTCCATGTAGGAGGGATTTGAACATGCTACCCACCAACCTAGAGATAAAGCAAAGTATTCTGGATGGAGAAAAGTCTCCCACAAGAAATGAAAAGCCAGGACAGGGGAATAGGCAGTGACTGCTGAATGGGTATGGGGTCTCCTTGAGGGGTGATTAGAGGTGATATTTGCACATCGTCAATATACTAAAGGCCACCGAATTGCACACTTTAAAATGATTTTATGGTATGTGAAATTCACATCAATTAAACAAACAAAAAAAAACACCCCAAGCCTTTACCAAACAGCATAAAATCCCAAACCAGGTTACCAAAGAGTGATCTTGAACCAGGGAAAACCATTAGAGTGCCCAACAAGAAAATGTAAAACTAATGTGTAGGGGGCCCTTGTATGATTCGGGGCATAAGAGAGGGAAAAAGGGCTAAATTAATAGAAAAAAAAATACAACCTGTACAAGGAAACAATCTGCCATAATGGAGAATCAGCAGGCACCACGAACAGGAGAATTGATACTCTAGGAACTTGAGCTAATAGAACTAATCGCTCGAGATAAAACTATCTGAAAGAGACTATAAAAGAAATATGTTTAAAATAATTAAAGCAATAAAAGGAGGAATGGAATTCGTAATGAAAGAATAGGACACGACAGAAAAAGCATAGCATATCCGAAAAAGAACCAATAGAACTCCTAGAAATGAAACATGAAACTGAAATTAAGACCACACCAGACAGGTTAATTAGCAGAACTACAGCATCTAATAAATGGATCTAAGGAAAATGTCCAAGGTGCAGCATGGAGAGATAAAGACACTGAAAATGAGAACTTAGGAGAGACAGAAGATGAAATACGAGGATCCAACATATTGGAGCTCCAACAGGAGAAATTAAGAGAATGGAAGAAAGGAGATTTTTGAAGAGGTATGGTTGACAATTTTCTAGAATTAATGAAGGACATGAATCCTTAGCTCAAAGATGACGTATACTTCCGAGAAGCAAACAGTATAAAACAAACAAAAACCCCAAAAACTCCGCACCCAGACACATTCTAGGGAAACCGCAGGGCAGTGCAAGACAAAGTCCAGAACGTAATGGAACACCACTTCTCAAACTGCCGGAAGAAAATGACTGAAAGCCTAGAATGTTACAGGCAGCTTAACCATCATTCAAAAGCAAGGGCAAAATCAAAGCATAAGACAAATAAAGCACAGGAGCATTGGTCATTTACAGACCTTCCCTGAAAGAACTAAAGATCTTTCAAGAAGAATGAGGCTGAACCTAGGAGAGTGATGCAAGAAGAGATGATGAGCAAAGGAATTATGAAACATAAGAATTCAATTATTTAAACAATAATTGTGCAAAGCAACAGCAATAATGAAACAGGAGTACCTAATCTGGCACAGAGTTGATGTGTTGAATTCACTGAATTAAATCTTACATTGCCTGCCCCCTGCCCAACCCCCCGCCAGAATCCTCTCCCCTCAACCAGAGTCCATCCATGAGGCCAATCTCCCAGACCCTCAGCTGCTGGCTCCCTCAGCCGCCACGTACAGACCACCCCCTAGGACTGGCACAGTCCCTTTCCCTGGGACCAACCTATGCTCCCCAAGCCAGCCAGGCCCACCAGCTACATACGTGCCTGGAGTTTCTGGTGAATCCCTCCACTTCTGGATTTCCTGAAAACCACACTGCAGAGGGTGGCCTCTGGAATTCCAAGCCACCACTGAAAGGGCCAGAAGATTTCACCTGGAAGCTCGAGGGAGTTCATTTGCCATGGGGGAAACTATGTCGACCAAGAGGAAACAGGAGATGAGGGCTGGGCAGATAGACTCCCCATCCTTGCCCGCTGCAGTGAGGCATGCTTTCTCCCTGCTGCCCATCAGGAGAAGCCCTGAGTACTTCGGGGATGCACCTGCTGGGCCTCTTTGTAACAGATTCGCAAACAGAGTCAGTAAAGAAACCGTAGCCTCGTGGTTCTCAAATGTAGTTCCCAGTCCAGCAGGATCACCTGGGAACTTGTTAGAAACGCAAATTCTTGGGCCCCACCTCAAATCTTCTAAATCAGAGACTCTGGGACTAGGGCCCAGAGATCTGTGGTATAACAAGTTCCCCAGGTGATTCTGATTCGGCAGCTCACGTTTGAGAACTGCTGGAGTCAAGCACACAGAACCTGTCTCATATTGTTATTAAGTGCTTACCAAACACACATATGAATGAGTTGTGGTTTGTGAGCACCGTGGCCATCTGTATGGGACTTGTGATAGGAACTAATACTGCTCACTAAATGTTTCTGACCCTCTGCCTTCAAGACTAGCTAGAGCCCTTTTCTCTCTGCCACAGCAACTAGCAACATTCCAGAGAGTTGCTGCTCCATCAGCCTAGGTCCTAGGGTGAGGCTGACGAGGAGCAGGCCTTAGCTAGCCCACGGTGGACACCTAATTTGGAGAAGAAATTAAACTTCACTGTTTCAAGCCACTGGGATTTGGACATTGTCTGTTACTGCAGCAAAACTCAGTACGCTCATAACTCAGTCCTGTGTCATCTGGTTTGATATAGCACTAATACTTTCAAAGAACAGAGCTTCCCAAAATGCCTCAAACTCTACCACATAAGTGAAAGTCTGCTTCTCCAAGACATAAAACTAGCTCCATCTGCAGAGGCAAAAATGCCTCTGTCCTGAAAGAAGGAAGAAAGGGAAGCTTGGAGGGAGGGAGGAAGGCAGGCAGGCACTCTGCCCAGTGATCTCTAGGAAATATTTCATACCTGGTGACCAAAGTGGGCCAGGACTCAGCTGTGGCTGTAGATAATGGAAGCAGAAAGAGGTATGAGTTGGCCTGGGGCAGCTGGGAAGCTCTGGTAAGGATGGTTTCAGGAGGGCTCCCAGATGAGAATGGCAGTTCAAAGGCAGAGGATATTGTACAGCGAGGAGAAAAACAGTGCCCCCCTGCATCTGTATTGAGCCCTGTGCTTTGCAGGACACTCTGGGTCCCTGTTCCATCTCTTGCTCCTTCCACACACAAGGATGGTCCGTCCTATGTCACAGCTGCTCCACAGAGGCAAAGGACTGGCCCAAGATTGCACAGCAAGTTGGTGGCTGAGTCAGCCAAGGCTTTCACACCTGGGGCTGCTCCTTGTCAGCCTGCAAGAAACAAGGCTCCCAGAAGGTGACTCTGGAGGGAGGATGACATCCTCCTGCCCCTGCCCAGGGCACAGGTGATGTTCTCATGCAGGATCCAGAGAACTCTCGGCATCCGATGGTTCTCACCAGGTTCTGGTGAAGTTGGAGGTTCTCTGGCTGCTGAGCGATGGGGAGGGAGACGCTGGGGGTCAGGGCTGCAGGCACCAGCTCCTGATTATCCCAGGCTCACAGACTTCCCATCTGTCCCCCAGTGCCCTGGTGTCATTCTTCACCCTCTCACTACCATGTCGCCCTCTCACAAGCTCCCTCACCCTGGGGTCTCCATTCTCTCATGGGCAAGTGACAAAGCCCAAAGCCCATGTGTGGCCAGTTGGTGCCCCCTCCCTTTCCTCCCATCACGTTAAACAGGAACAGGAGGATGCTGGTAACAGCTGACACCTGCCTCTCCAGATTTCCTATGTTAAAGTCTCAAGCTGCAGCACCTGAGACACGCCCTTATTTGGAGATAGGGTCTTAAAAGGTAATCAAGTTAAAATGAGGTCATTAGAGTGAGCTGTAATCCACTATGACATGTGTGCTCATAACAAGGAAATGTGAAGCCATGGGAAGAACACCATGTGACAATCAGAGTCCTGCTGTTGCAGCCAGGAAACTACCAGAAGCAGGGAGAGAGGCTGAAACAGACCCTTCGCTCAGCCCAGAAGGAAGCAGCCCTGCCAACACCCGGATCTCAGACTTCTGAGCCCCAGAACTGTGAGACAATAAACCCCTGTCGGTGAAGCCGCCCAGCCTGTGGTACTTTGTAACAGCCACCCTAGGCAATCGACACACCCAACCCAGCCACCTGCACCTCCTGCTGCAGCCCAGGTCTGCCCTCTGGGGTCTGGCCAGCCTCCTCACTGCCCACCTCCATGCCTTTGCTGATGGGGTTCCCTCTCCCACCCACTCCTTGACGGCGTCATTGCATCCCTTAAGATTGAGCTCAACGCCCCATGAAGCAGGTGGCAGCATTCTCTCCTGCCGCGCTCGACTGTCTCTTTCTAGCCTTTTGCACATCCAGTGTCTGGGCTGTTATGGAATGATTTTGCTGAGTGTTAGTCCCGCCTTCCCATCATGAAGGTAGATTCCACAAGGGCAGGGGCTGTTCATATTTCTAACTCTTCTATCTTGCAGCACAGCACTGTGGGTGGGCTATAGTAGGTGCTTAATAAATACTGGATTGAAACACCTTTCTAGTATACCCTGTAGCATACTCTAAGTCCCCTCCTTTGACTAGACTGCAAACTCCTCGAGGGCAGCAACGGTCTATCATCTGTATCTATGCCCCTGTATCTTGCGTAGCAGGAAGTAACAATACATGCTGCATGGGTAACGTGAACATGTGGCAGAAATTACTTACCATGCAACAAAGACCCTGTAAGGGTTTCAAGGGATCCATGAACCCAATGAACTTGTGTGCAAAGGACTTCGTGTGTTGGTATGTTTATATAGGTACTATGCGTTTTCCCAGGGACAGGGTCCATGGGCCTCTTTGAGCAACTGAAAGCCAAGACTAAAACAATGTGGAGCACCAATGCCATGGAGGAGGGAACTGACATTTACTCAACCCCACTCTGTGCCTGGTGAGTGCAGGTGTTACTACTGCCATTTTACATGAATGAAAACTGAGGTTCAGAGAGGTAAAGCCTTGCCCGGGTTCATGAAGAGACGAGCAAGCCTGCCCAAGCCATCCAAGTGCAGAGACTCTGAAGCCAGACAGCCTGGATTCAAATCCAAGTTCTGCCATTTTCCAGATGTGTGATCTTGGGCAAGTTACAGAAGCTCTGTGACTCAGTTTCCCCACCTGTCAAATGAGAGGAATAAGGACACCTACCTCACAGGGCTGCTGGGAGCAGTAGATGGATCAGTGTATGTAAAGTGATCAGAATGGTGCCTGGCATGTGGCGGGTGCTGGGAAGGTGAAGATAAAGAGGAAGAAGCTGGCAGTGGCAGGGCAAGGACCAAACCCAGAACCCTGTGATTCAGTGTCATCACTACCAGCACCCAGGATGCCCCACATCCCATCTCCCCGCCAGAACTCTCCTGTGCCCTCCTAGGAGAAGTCTTCCATTCTAAAAGTGGCTTTTTGAGCTTGAGTTCCTGGTGGACCGTCCTAGGGTCACCTGGCCAGAAGGCAGTGCCCAGTGGTTACATAAGGAGTAGGTCGGAAGGTATAAACTGCCCTTGCCAGTCAGTAAGACTGGGCCTCCTGTGCAATCAGGACACTTAGCACTTCTGCCCTGCTCTTCATTTTCCAAGAGCTTTGCCACCGTTCACTAATGGAAATTAGAAAGGAAATGTGCTCATACATTCCTGGAGCTCTGTGCTGACGTCCAAACTCCCTTCATAATTTCCCTGAGTCCATCACTGTGCCCTGAGCTTGGGCAAGCCGCTTACATCTGTCTCTGAGGCTTTGTTTGTCCTGACCCTGGCCTGATTTCATACTACTCCATGCAGACAGAGCAGCAGCAGGAAAGCTTTAGTCCTGATCTCACATCTACACCTGGGTCTCGGTTACCCCATCCCAGGTGAGGTGCTGACCAAGGCCTCGTCCTAGCTCAGTCCTCTGCCCTGCTCCTGAGAAACGGCCTTTTAGGTGAACTGCTTTGTATCTTTCCTACAAAACCATTACTACTGAACCCATTGGAGGGTATATTTTTCATTCATTCTTGTAATGCAATTAGAATTGAGTTTCTCCAGCATTGGGGGAGATGTTAACAACAGTAGGGGAAAATTGTCATTTTATTCCCAACATCAACACACCCACTCTGCCCAAATTTTCCCTCTGGTGCGAACTCTCTCTACCCACTCAAATGGCAAAGAGAATACTAACAAGGAAAATCGCTCTCCAAATGAAGAGACAGAAGCTTTGGGGGTGGAATCTCTTCTCAGTCATTAAATGAGGGCCTCCCGGCTCCTCTGACACGCTCCTGCAGTAGAGGGAACCTTCCAAGGCCCGCTGGAAAATCCACTGGCCCCAGTTCACTGGGTCAGAGGTAAGTGGGGAAAGAGTCCCTTAGAACCCAACAGGGTCCCTACAATCATTCTCCCAGAGAGATTAAGTGACTTGCCCAAAGCCTCATAGCTAGGAAGCCCAGATCTACAGGCTCCTGCTCCGGGGTGCCTCCACTGCACCACACTGCTCTTCTCCCAGAGGGCCTGCCGCTGCCAGCAACTCAGCTCTTGCCTTTCTTAGGGGACACTAAGGCTTGCATTTTCTGAGCTGCTCTAGACAAATAGGAAAAGAGGCAATGTTTGTCTTTCATACACCCACCTCTTCTCCAATGTCCCCCAAATCCTTTTTGGAAATCCTCCTAGCTCCCAGAACCACTCCCTCATGGTCCACCTCACCTTTGCCCCCATCCTTTCCTTACTGTGGTTTTGACATCCAACAACCCAGCCTTCCTTCCTCTCTTTCCCATTTCTACCCATCCAACTGTCCATCTACATACCCATCCATCTCTCCTCCCATCCAGCAAAGCTGCCTTGAGCACCTGTACACCTTAACCCTGTGCCAGGCACCCAGCACTTCTTCTGCCTTGCTCCTCAGAGTGCCCACTCCAGAAGGAGCCACTTCTCCCCTATCCCCCATCAAGGCCTTGAACTGACGGACTTCCATCCACCCTGTAAGGAGGTTCATCTGATGGCCCAACCCTTGCTACTGAATTTGCACCAAACTCATTATTCCTTCTGAGCACTGGCAGCAGGCAGGGACTTCTGGAGCCGTGTGGCTGAGGACTGCTGCCTAGGGACCATGGATATCAGCCCCACCTCCCCCCCCCCCCTTTCCCCTCCCCTCCTTTCCCCTCCCCTCCTTTCCCCTCCCCTCCTTTCCCCTCTCCTCCCTTTCCCACTGAGGCCAGAACAGCAGCAGCCCCTACGTACGTATGCAGAAGTCTCCGTTCTCATAGTAGCCAGGGCAGCACTGGGACCTCCGCCGGTACATGGTCCGGAGGCCTCTCCGATACGCCGTCTTATAACTGATCCTAAGGCACGAAGGAGAAAGCCACTTGAAAGTACTGAAAATCAATTACTCCTGTTTAGAATGATATTTGTGTTAAGCTATATTGAGGATGCCATTCAATAATTACTTTAAAATGCATGGCGGCTTCAAATATGAAGGAACACAATAAAAAAAATCGATAGTGGGATTTGGGCTGTTGTGATGCAGAATGGATTACTAACACGGCACTTACTAAACCTGCTGACTTTTCCCCAGTCACTTCTAAATAGAAGGGCTGCAGAAGATACTTTCTGGAGTGACATTGTGGAGGGCAACCATGAACTTCTCCTTAGTTCCTTAAAACACCCAGATTCTGGGCTTGAGGTGCCCATGCGGTGACCCGGATAGGAGTCAGGCCCTGAGGGTTTCTGTGCCCACCCCCTCCCACCCCTCTAAAAAGCCAGACTGCTCACAGCCCCCTGAGTATTGGTCCCCCCACTGAAAGAACAGAGGCAGAGTCAGCAAAAGGACCCTCTGAGTCCAGCTCAGTCCCAGAAAGTAGATTAATCTCCCCCACGCCAAAATAACACCTCCAGGAGAGGAGCCTCGCACGCCATCCCTGGGAAGGCCCTGAACCAACCCCTCGCCCTGCAAAGGAAGAAGCTGAGGCCCATGGAGCCGCAGCACTGGGAGTCAGACTCGTGGGTTCCAGACCGTATGCTGACACAAGTGTTAAGATTTAGCCCCGTGCCAGAGAGACTATGAGCAACATCTCATTCCGTTCCCTGCGGAGGCACCATTACTATCCCCCTTTATTTTATTTATTTCCCTTTTAGAGCTTTTATTCTTATTTTTTGTATGTTCCCCTCAACTCCCCACCCTTTGTTTTATGAATAAGAAAACTAAAATTAGTGACGTTAGTGACCAGCACAGCTAATCAGGGTCAGAACCAGGATTCAAACCTAGCTCACTCCAATTTCAAAGCTGCTAGGCTTAACCTACTGCCCTCTACCAGCTTTCACAGGGTAGATTGTGGCTATACAGATGGCCACAGTGAAGGAGTAAGTAAAAAGAAATACCGAATCTTCAGAAGGAAATCAAAATGGGGTATCCATAGGCAAAGCCCCTTCTTCACGTGGAGAGTCAAAGTGGAAGAGATTTGAAGTGGCCACTAGAGGCTAGAGAGAGGAAGTGACCTGCTCAAGGTCATGGAGCGGAACTTGGACCCGACCCAAAGTCCTTGGGCCTTGAAGCCAGACCTCTTTCCACTTTTCCATCAGCACCTAAGTGGAGCTTGCCCTGTGGACTCTTCCTCAGCAGCACAGCAGAGGGTCTGGTCATCAGAGACGTCTATAGGCTGTGTTCCATGGAGGGCCAGGACGGCTTGGGAAGAGAGTCCTATAATACAGTCTGGGACAACCTTCCCACACCTTAAAGCCCCGACTTCGTAACAAATGACAGTGCAGAACTCTGGGGAAATCTGTGCTATTTGGGAATGTCGTAAGCTAAGGTCATTCAACTTTGTCAAAAACCCATAATGGAAGGAAAGCTGGCCTCAGAGCAAAGCTGCTGCCCCAGCACAGAAGGCAGCTCCCGGCAGTTTCAGGGATTATATAAGCCTCTCAGGTAAAGAATGACTTGGAATCAACTCAGAGGTCATCCAGCCTGTTCTCCCCACCAAACAGGATTACCCCCAAGCCCCCCAGTGCGGGGTGGTCTGGGCTTCATTAAAGCCCCTCAGGAGAGAGTTGCCACCCATTGTTTCTGGCTCACCCGTCTTTCTTTGTCCCTGTGCAGGTTGCAAAGGCAAGAGAGGGAAGCAAGGCCAGGTGCCAGGCTGCTCTCAGGGGAAGGATGCTGAATTAAAACATGCCATTCCACCCCAAAGCAGACGGAGGGTGCAGCTGTTAGCATGCACACTCTAGGTCGTCAGGAAAGCTGCAGGTGACTCAATAATTTAGCAAAAGAATTCATGTTCTAGGAATACAGTCTATTTTAATAAGCAGCCACCACCTTAGTGGTGATGGATGGCAGCCCTAGCCTCCAAGTACCCAAAAGGGCCACACCTCTGAGCAAACTTGGCTCTCACACTGGGCCTGCCAGGGCTTCGGGAGAAGCAACACTACTATTTCTGCCTCTGCCTTTGACCAGGCCCTCGAGCAGCCAACTCTGGCAAAACTAGTGGGGTGAACGAGGGCATTTAGTCCCACCTCCTCATTCCCCAGTCCCACCTCCTCATTCCACAGTCAAATGCTAGAGGAAGGGGATACAGTAATAGCTGAGTAGCCCCTATTGGACCACCTTTCTGCAAATAGCAGCTATAAAATCTAGGGGAAAATATACAAAACAACTACCTGAAGGCACTTGGGGGAGGACAAAAGCAGGCGGATACTGGAGGCAAGTGGACATTTGAGAGAAGGGAATGGTGCTGAGAGATTTAGCACAACAATACTCTGGGCAACTAAAATTCAGATAGAAAACACACAACCTTGCTCGTTTGAAGAACCACAGGCCAAGTCCAGGGTGGACCCAGCATACCTGCTGGGTATGCAGGGGGGGAAATCTGTGCTATTTGGGAATGTCGTAAGCTAAGGTCATTCAACTTTGTCAAAAACCCATAATGGAAGGAAAGCTGGCCTCAGAGCAAAGCTGCGTCCCCAGCACAGAAGGCAGCTCCCGGCAGTTTCAGGGATTATATAAGCCTCTCAGGTAAAGAATGACTCGGAATCAACTCAGAGGTCATCCAGCCTGTTCTCCCCACCAAACGGGATTATCCCCAAGCCCCCCAGTGGGGGGTGGTCTGGGCTTCATTAAAGCCCCTCAGGAGAGAGTGAAAGGGGAACCTTAGAAAGGGAGAGCCACAAAGAGGGAGCCCCAAAATCTTTGTAAAAATCCCTGCCCAAGTGTCTGACCACTGATTTATCCTTATGGAGGGCATATTCCAAGCAGCCTAGCTAAGGCTAAAAATAATAAATTTTCAGAGTTTGGAATTTGTGTTTAGCCAAGTAACCAGGCCGCCAAAACAAACAACAACAAATTAATATTATCTGGAGGAACATAACAGAATCTGGTCTCCACAACATGTCATTCATAATACTCAGAATACAATCCAAGATTACTAGGCATATAAAGAAACACACTGGCCAGGTGCAGTGGCTCATGCCTGTAATCCCAGAACTTTGGGAGGCCGAGGCATGGATCACAAGGTCAGGAGTTCGAGACCAGCCTGGCCAATATGGTGAAACCCCATCTCTACTAAAAATACAAAAATTAGAAGGGCGTGGTGGTGGGCGCCTGTAATCCCAGCTACTTGGGAGGCTGAGGCAGGAGAATTGCTTGAACCCGGGAGGCAGAGGTTGCAGTGAGCCGAGATTACGCCACTGCACTCCAGCCTGGGCAAGAGAGTGGGACTCCGTCTAAAAAAAAAAAAAAGAAACACACTACCCATGCAGAAAAAAAAAAAAAAAGCAATCAATGAAGACCAACCCTGAGATGACCCAGATGTTGGAATTAGCAGGTAAGAATTTTAAAGCAGCAAGTATAGCTCTGCTCAAAGTCTCACAGCCAGTTAGCAGCAAAACCTCAAAGAAAACCAGGACTTTGGCTTCTCAGCACAGAACAAGTTTTCTCATCCATGTTGCTGCCCAGTATGATTCCTGAATTATCCTCAAAGAGGAACTGGGTTCATAGGAGAAAGCAAAGGAGAAATCGGGAATCAATAGATATTCAGCAACTAGCAAAAGGGCCCACCCTGGGGTCTCTCCCTTACTTCCTTATTTATCCTTCAACAGCTAGTCTCTCACCCTTCAAATAGTGTCACTTCACATGTGGCTAATATGTCACACTTTCCTCCATTTTCCCCTGTATTTTTTCGAAGTAATTTTCACATTCCTGACCTCCCTGGACACTGCAGGGTAGGTAGAACAAGGCTTATTAGGGTTTTTTTGGTTTTTTTTTGACAGAGTCTTGCTTTGTCACCCAGGCTGGAGTGGCATGATCTCGGCTCACTGCAAGCTCCGCCTCCCAGGTTCATGCCATTCTCCTGCCTCAGCCTCCCTAGTAGCTGGGACTACAGGCACCCACCACCACGCCTAACTAATTTTTTATATTTTTAGTAAAGACAGGGTTTCACCGTGTTAGCCGGGATGGTCTCGATCTCCTGACCTTGTGATCCGCTCACCTCAGCCTCCCAAAGTGCTGAGATTATAGGCGTGAGCCACCACGCCTGGCTGGATTATTAAGTTTGATGAGTACACTGGGAATCCCAAAATAAAGTGTCTTTCTCAGGGTCATCCCTTAAAGCATGTTGTTTCTTCCTTCCTCTTGCCTTTCCCTGAGTGACATGATAACATATGATCTGCAGGAGGGCTGCAGACAAGGGTACAGGACTGCCATGTGCAGTTGTTCATGTTGAGCACTGCTAAGGGAAGCCTGGCCAAGGTTCTGTGAGGTTGCTGAATTCTAGCCTGCACTCCCTTCTTCAAGCTGGATGCCCTGATATGGGGCTACATCTGCTCAGGGCAGGGGACTCTCTTAGGTTGAGTTTTCCCCCAAATGCAGACTCTGAGAAAAGGATTCAAGAACAAGTAGTTTATTTTGGAGGCAATCCTAGGAAGTACTGGTAGGAGGATAGAAAAGTGAGACAGGGAAGTAAAGGCAGCCAATCTACGGTATATTATTGAGCAGGTTACTTCTATGGGCAACTGGAGACTTCTAGGATACATGTAGAACGTGGCTAAGAGATGTTTCTGCCATCCCAAGAGTGAGGCAGTTGGGGTAGTTATCTACCAACTCCCTATCTCCCCATCCCTGGTTGAGGGATGCCCTCAAAAGCATTAACTCTCCAGCACTTCTGGCCTGTCCTACCCACAAGCTCTTTTGGCCAGAAAGAAGCCATCAGCAGAGCATCTTGGGTGGATGGCTTGGGTGGATGGTTCAGAGTGGAGGCGCATGACAGCATCTGCTCCAATGGCCTTTTTCTATCTTGCACAGAGGCAAGCCCTGAGAGCCCAGTGACTTTTCCCTGCCCTGTCATCTGAGAGAGGTACTCACCGGTGCCTGGTGCACTTGAACCAGTTGAGGATGTCTGTGCATCGTGTGTAATAGATCTGATCGAAGGGGTGTGCATACGATTCCTGGACAGTCACAGCATAGCTGAGAACCAGATGGGAGATGGGAGCCATGATTAGCACTTGGGAAGTTGAGCTGATATTCCGTGGGGCATCTGAGCCCACAGCCCTGAGGCCAAGCTCCACAGCCAAGTGTCCGGAGGCTCTGACCTCCCCACTCCCAACTATCCTCCCCCTTCCCTGAATGCCCTCATATTCCAGCCTCACCGACCCCAGGTTGGCCCCAGGACATATCCCTTATGGACCTTCGGCCCAGATCATTTTCTAAAATTCAAGTTCATTTGTTCATTTAACAGAGAATGAATAAAGAAGCAGGGGGTAGTTTTCTTCTATGTGGCTCTGGAAGGCAGAGCCAACAAGTTTAAAAATACTTTGTGTGTTTGTTCATATCTTTATGGTTTTCAAAGAGCATGCTTGGAAGCTGGACTTTGCAGCAACTCTGTGAAGTAAGTGGCCCCATTTCATAGAGGAAGAAACTAAGGCTCAAAGAAAAGTGACTTGCCCAGCCCACACTGCAGTATCAATAGGCGCTAACATTTATTGAGCACCCTGTGTCAAGTGTTTTAATACATTTTATTCCTCACAATCTTAGGTAGGCGGAATTGTTCTCACTTTACAGACTAGGAAACTGAGCATCGGGGGCATACGTGGCTTCCACAAGCTCCCCCAGTTACCTTCTACTCTGTTCTGCCTGTAGTATAGCTGGGGGTACATTGAGGATATGTCCCTGATAGAAGTGGTTTCTTGTCATCCTGCCTGTTAGCTGTAAACCTGGACCAGCAGGTGGAAGCCACAGGGAAGCAGATCTCAGCTTAACCAAAATAAGCCTTTCTACCTGCCGGCCCCTGGCAGGGGGTTGCATGAAATGGCATTCAAGCCAGGATGCTGAAGTGAGGACTCACGTTTCCTAAACAGGCTGGAGAGAAGACCTCAGCTGAGATCTAAGGAATTAATTTCTATGTAGGTTGGTATTATTCAGTGTTTTTCCCAGAAGGCTCACTGACCTGGGCCAGATGGCCAGGTCCAGGCTGTAAAAGCACGTCTGCCTCGCCTGAGGAAACTGCATTGGTTAACTTGCAAGGGGGCTGGGCAGGCCAGCTCCCCAAGTGGGTCCACAGTAGGCTCTCTGATGCCTGAAAAGTCAAAGGTCTGGCATCCAGAAGGAGGAGGCCAGAAGCAGTCAACAATGCTCAGAGGCCTGGATGGTGGGAAATTCTGTTTCTCTGAAGCACTGGGGATGTAAGGAGGGCTCTTGGTGTGCCCCCACTAGCTGGCATACCTGAGATGTGCCTCAGAGGCACACATCTAGGAAAAAACATCCCAAACCCTGTTTTATCTCCAGGCTTGGGGAAACTGAGGCAACTCGCCCCTCACCCCGGCCACCCAGAGTCCTCTTCCAACTCTGGGATCGCATGATTCTTTGCTCTAACACATCTCCTGAATACCTCACTCAGAGCAAGAGGATGAATGGGGAGCGTGCACGGGCCCTGGAATCCAAACACGGCAGCAGGAGAAGGGGCAAGTTTGAAGCCTGTTGCCTGTTAGCAGCATGCCCTTAGATGTGTTATTTGATTCATATAAGCCTCTGTTTTCTCACCTGTAAGTCTAACCAGGTTGTGTGGTTATTGTGAGGATTAAAGGAGGACAGTAATATTTTCTATCTCTCAGGGCAGTGGGAAAATAAAACAAGATACACTATACATGTAACATGCTTAAACAGTAAGTGTTTAATAGATGTTGACAGGCAATGATTCACCTCTCGTGCTAGGCACTGAGGGATCTTTCCTCCCTGACCAATGTTGGGGAGAGAAGGAGCAAGACCAGCACACAGAATGGATTCTCCACCTTTGTTATGCACTTGGGGGTCCAGCCTCCCTTTTCAGCCGTAACATAGACCTTGGATGCCCAGAGAGAAGCTCAGCAGGGGGCTGGAGGGGGCAGTCACGGGGCAGGGACTGGGCTCTGCAGGATGCCCTGGGCTGAATGAGTCTGGCAACGATGCCTTGTACCAACTCCAGGTTCTCTGACCTGAAGTGTGTGCCCCTGGTTTCATGGCTGGGTGGCTTAACACTGCTCATTTGCCAACATGCTAATGAGGGGCCAGATTAATCTTGGAGAGCCAGGCTTTACTAGCCGGGAGAGGTCGTTACACTGGGTTTTATGGTGGAGGGGCATAATTAATGAGGAGCCGCCAGAAGCACTAATCCAGCTGAGAAATTCTCCCTAAGCGATCTCCAGGGACCGCGGTGTGTTTCTGGAACAACACAGGCTAGATCCATCCACACATAACTTACAACGGAGCTCAGCTGGAAAGACTGAGAAGAAGAAAGCACCTGGTGCCACCGGGCATCACCCACAGGGCTTCCCCCTTGGGGCCGGAGAAGCCCAGAGAGTCCCCAGACCTCATTCTGGCTGTTAGGTTTCACTCCTTGTCTTCCTATCCGGGCTGTAACCTTGGCTGATAGCCTAAGAAGCCTGAAATGCCAGCTCAGTTCGGCTCAGTTCAGAATATTTTCACATTCCAAATGTATTCATGTTGGGCAGGTGTAGAAAATTAGTGAGTACAAATGGGGCTCAGACAGAGAGAGAAGTCAGAGGGGGCCCTCCCCGTGGGGGACGCTCCCTGGAAGAAAGGGACTCCAGATAGAGCCACTGGGGCAGGCAGAGGTGAGCAGCTGCAAAGGAGGCACTCGAGAGGCTGTGATGCAGCACAGACAGTAGCAGGAAGCAGCTGTGTCTTAACAGGACCAGAGAGATGAAAGGGGTCCTCTGAGGCTGGAGTCCAAAACCCACAGAATAACGTGGGGCTCTTCCCAATACCTCTCTGACCCACCGGGAAATAAAGGTTTAAACTCACCAAAGCCAGAATGGGCAAGGGGCCTGAGTAACCTCAGAATCACGTAGAATGCTTATGAAAAATGCACTACTGAATCAGCATCTCGGGGAAAGGCCCCAGGAGACTTTTTCATATGCACCTCCCATGAGTCTGATGTGCACTAAAGTCCATGATAACCAGTTCCTGCAAAGCCACAGTTGTCAACAAGAAAAGACAGCAACTGACACTTGTGGTCCTCAAAGCACTTTCGTGGAACTGCTGCCCTTGATCCTCCAATGAGCCTGTGAGGCAAGGATAATGCTTCTCCCTACTTTACAGAGGTGGAAGTAGGCGCAGAGCCGTTCAGAGACTTCCCCAGAGTCACACAGCTTATAGGTGGAAAAATCCAGATCGGAATGAACTGAGGTCTTCTCATCACGGATCTTGTTTTCTTCCCACTTCACCAAAAACAGGCACACCACAGTACTGCCTTTTGCTCCATCCTCAACTTTGTTGGGACGCCACACACAGGATCTGGTCCCCAGGGATCACACAAGTGCAGACACTGTCCCTCTGCCCCCCAGCTGATCCTTCCTGACCCGCAAGTGTCCAGGCTACCCCAGAGCCAGGTCCTGCCTGACTGAGGTGCCTTTCCCCGCCCTAGGGCTGGGCTATCCACCCTCATGGGCATGAAGCATTGACCCCCCTCCAAGTCCCCCACCTTTCTTCCTCTACCATTCACTTCTCCCATAGGGCCCTCATCTTAATTTTATTCATTTGATTTATTAACATCTAAGTGGCAGAGTCGTCCTGGTCAGCATGGCCAATCAATTCCAGGGTTTAATTCGGTTTTTCCTGATTGGGTCTCTGGTCACTATCTTTCTGCTCACTAAAATCAATACTTTAACCTTGTGCTTCAAAGTCAGGCCGTCTGCAGGGACCCGGCCTGTTCCCCTAGGACCCTAGTGCCACAGCTGGAATGCAGCCTGCTCTTCCACTGCAGCCTCGGCCGCCCTCCCCCGGCAACACCCTGCTCCCACCAGACCGGAAGTAATAGGACCCCTCACCCGTCCTCCTCAAGGCAGGCTGCTGGGGCCACATATCCAAGCTGCCACATGGCTGCCAGTCCTGGGAGACCACGAAAGGCATCACAGCATCAGAGAGCGTGCCACCTGGGACCACGGTCCGCATCTCCCCACTTACTGCACCCTATCTGGCTGTGGACAGGGACTGAGCCCCTCTGGGTCTCTACTTTCTCATCTGTGCAATGGCTGGGAAGTGCCAGTGCAGGGAGGGGTAGGACAGTGCGTCGTAACTGCAGTTAATGTAAGTTGCCTCCACCCTGACCTTCTAGACAGAATCTACACTGCTCTGTCCTGTCTCTCCGCATCTGGGCCATCTCCCCAGCCAGGTTGCAGACCCTTAGAGGGCAGCTCCCGGATCTCCCGACTGCCTCTGTCCCTTACTGCCATGCCCAGGGCGATCCCCCAGAGAGTGCCTGGCCATCTGAGGCCCACGCCTTACCTCTCCCAGTGGCTGCACACGTTGGGGTCCTCAGGGTTCAGGGCAAGGGTGGCTTGCAGGAAGGAGAAGGCAACGAGCCCCGTCAGGGAGAGCGCCATCGCGGACCCTGCACGGGAGAACAAAGGAGGCTGCGTCTGTGATCAGACCGTGTTCCTGGCATCTACTTAGTTTCCCATTGTCGTGGGTAATGAGCATTTGATATTTCACATTGTAGGCTTTGACTAACACCGTAACAGTTCACCGGTTCTGAGTAACAGGAGAGTGGGAAGCCTGAGTCAGGGAAAAGTCCAAATTCCAGGCCAGGGGTTCTGAACGTTTTCTGACTCGGGGACTGCTCTGAGAATCCAGGGAAAGGTATAGATGCTCTCCCCAGAAAAATGCCCACAAGTGCAAAATTGGCTATAATTGCAGGGTGTCCTTAGGCCCCCGGGCCCATCCTTGGACCCAGGGACCCCAGATCTGGACTGCTTTAAAGGGAATGCCCTCCCCGTTCCCTTATCCTTCATCATTGACATTCTTTGCCCGTCTACTTCGTTTCCCTACTCCCTCCTGCCAAGAAGAAAGGGAAAAAAGATGTCTGGTGTGGACCTGGGGGGGAATGAGCCAAGAAAACCCTGAACTCTGGGCCCACAAACCACAGAAGACTGGCCCTTGCTTCTTCTGTCTCCTATGGGGTGTCAGCTACTTCTGCCCAGAGTGATGCAGTCATCACATGCCATTCCCACTGTGGGATGCTGGGCCTAGACCACCTGGTAAGGGACCGTAAGGAATGAGTTTGCAGACTTTGATCCAGGCCCCTGAGGTGGCAGCTATGGCAGGTATGTGCCTACATGGGATGCCAACTCCTTTGCTTCACTAAACTAGGGATCCCCAACAAGGGGCTCCTCAGAGGGCAGACAACCTTTCTGGTGGGAGTGGCTGAAATGCCTCCTGAGGTTCCTTCCTGTCCGGGCACTCCAGGACTCAGAGAACTTCTGTTCCAAGGGTTGTAACCTGCTGGGTCGCTGACCTTGAAGGGTGCGGAGGAGCTGGAAATCATGAGCACCCAAACATCATCTGTAGGCTGAATGAACGCTGTGACTCAGAAAGACGAAACTATTTTTCATGTGTATGTAGATGCTATCATGATTTATTTAAAAGCTTTACTGAATTCAGAGTAGCTTTTCTTCTTAATCAGCAACACTAAAAATTGCAACTTCTAATAACCGGGGGTGGGGGTGTTATAGAAAATATTTTGACATTGGAAAGGGGTCGCAGGCTTGAAATGGTTGGGGATCTATCCCACTGGCCCTGGGTTCGCAGATGAGGAAGCACTCACCCTACTTAGGAGAACAGATAAAAGCCGGCATGTATTTTGCACACACCCCCATTTGTACCCTCAGGGAAGCTAAATGGAGTGCTGTTCTTCTGAAAGGTTAAACATTCTCCTCCCCTCCACAATAATTTCCTTGTTAAACTCTTTCTCAGCAGCTCCTTCAAAGATAAACAAATTGTCACAAATTCTGTATAACCGTGGGGGTCTAAATTAATGATTAATGAGGTGTTTCTATTTGAGATCTGGAAACCATCTGACTGAAATGCAGATTTAGCCAGATTTCAAATGAATGCATTCTGAAAATCAGAAAGAGGGGAGCGATTCTGCTGTTTCTGTTCCATGTGCAGAGTCCAGGAGTATGCAAAGCACAAGTAGCTGCTCAGAGCTCCCCACCCACTCCCCCCAGCCCACTCCCCCATCCCCAGAGACCCAATCAGCGCCTCAGAAGGCTCCACACAAACTGGAGTCTGTGCAACACCAGGGCTGCAGAGCTCAGTGATCATTTCAATTCATTCTCCTCTGGGAGATTCAACCTAGAGCGGAGAAAGAGCCTGCCCAGGACATGGCATTGACATATGTGGAGAGTCAAAAGTGGAACAAGTATCTTCTTCCAAGTGGGGTTTGGGCCAATCAGGCATCAAATAAAGAAATAAAAAATGGGACACAGAGCTCCAGAAGGCATGGAGTCTGAATGCCAGCTGTAGGGGACGCCCTGCCTTGTCTTAATTCTCTCTGTGGCCCTGACTCATTACTTGGGCCACTCCTATAATCTCCAGCATTCTCCCGAGAGAACCTCCTGACAGCGTCTTCAAACTTATTACACCGAGTATCAAAAGATGAGGCCACCTGGATAAGAGAAGATTGTTTCTCTGCTCCCTTTTGACCCATGTGTTGGGAGAGAGAGGTAACTTGGATCACTGCTGTAATCTGTGAGATTTTAAAATCCTCATGGACAGAAAGAGAGAGAAAAGAATGAAAAGAAGGAAGGAAGGAAGGAAGGAAGGGGAAAGGAAGGGGGGAAGAAAGAAAGAAAAGAAAAAAGAAGAAAAGAAAAAGAAAGAGAGAGAGAGGGAGGGAGGGAGGAAGGAAGGAAGGAAGGAAGGAAGGAAGGAAGGAAGGAAGGAAGGAAGGAAGGAAGGAAGGGAATTCTCCTTGTCTCACTTCACTCAGGCGCAGTGAAGAAAGGAACCGTCACCACATGGGGGCAACTCATCCCCATTAACTTTAATGGGACTTTCCTGGGATCTCTCTGAGGACAGATCCCAAAGACATATGCTTATGAGATGACTGAGGGAAAATCAATCCTGCTGCAGTGGTTATTAGGCCGACTCCATTTGGAGTGACAGAGGTTAACATATTGGGCACCATCTGATTTAGGGCATTAATAATTAAATAAGAAAATGTCCCTGGTTTCACTTCAGGGGAAGAGTCCGTGTAAATAGATCTGCTGGTTCTCTTCCTTCTGGTCCAGCTCTCTACATATTAGAGAGCAGAGGAAGTTGCAGAGGTGGAAAATTTTCTTTCCTTATTGGGCACCATGGCTGCTTTACCCCTGATGGACTGGGCAGGGGGGATAAAGGGAAGACAAAGTGCCCAGGAGGCGTACCTCTCACACCTGCAGACATGGTGTTGTCAGCCCACGTGGCCACCCACAGGCCACAGCCCAAACTGAGCATTCTTGGCGCACCACCTGCCCTGGCCTGGGCCGTGCAAAATGCCATCAGCTGCAGTGCACTTGAAGATGCTCAAAGCCGCAAGGGATTAAGTCCCACTGGGGGCGCTGTGAAAGCCTTTGTGGAGTGGGTGGGACTTGGACTGGATGGCATGTGCAAAGGTGGAGGTTAGAGAAAGGGCATTTCTGGGGCAGGTCCACCCAAGCAGTACGTGGAGGCAGGAATGTGCAGGAACTTTGGAGGAACCAGACAGCAGAGAGCTTGCACTGCAGTGCAGTGGTGGGCAGCATGGGCACCTCTGGAAGGCATTCTCTACATCTGGGTTCTGTGGAACACTAGCCCTAGGAGACACTGATAGAAATCTCTCAGATGAATGTCTCCAAGGGTGAATGTCTCCAAGCTTGGGAAATGCTGCTTGCTATGTCCTCATCCTAAATATTCAGTCTAAGCATTTTAGCATAGCTTAGACTCTGAGAAGACCCAAAATAAAGAGACCATTTGGCTTTTTGTTTCACCCAATATTTCCCATGGAACTCTTTCTAGTGACACAGCTCTAAGAGTGGCGTTCCTGATGATAGCGGCTTAGGAAACTCTGCTCCCCTCCCTCAACGCCAAGTCTCAAGAAAGTCCTGGTGCATGTCAAGCTGTGCCCTGAGAGTCTGCATGCACTTGTTTATTCTAACACCCAAGAGCCTCCTATGCCTGGCACCTGGTGTTAAAGGAAAATGCCATCCATCAGGTAGATTAAGGGACACTGGCATCATAGCAAAGGATCCCTCCTCCTGTCCAGGGCTTCTGCTCCAGCCTGGGTTGGCTTTGCTGGCTGAGCAGGTCTTAGAGATGGCAGTATCCTCTGGAGGCCCCTGCCTCTGCCTGGGACCCTGCCATCACTAGCACCAGCACCTATGGAGGCGTCTCTGTCTCCATGGCAGCACACATCTGGCCAGACACTACTTGCTCACATTAGCCAAGACGCATAAATTGGGGCAGAGGGCAGACAGACAGATGGCCTCTGCCCTAGGATCAGCTGTTATAACCTCAAGGTCCATCTGTGCAAAAATCATACCCCACCTGTTTCACTTTCACCACTGGCTTCATCCTCCTGACTGTGCCTAAATCTTGGATGCTGGAGCCTGGCTCATGTGCCTGCAGCCTGCTCTCTGTCCATCCCAGTCCATCTTCCCATGATCCTTTGCTTCTCAACATATTTGCACTGGCAGCAGGAGTGCCAGCAGTCAGACACTATTTTGTGGGCCCAGGGAAGTTCCCACTCCCACAACAAAGGGGATCTATTATAGTGGCTGTTTAGAATGCTGTGCTGAGGAAGTGGGGCTGAGTGGGAAAGCATGCCAGGATTGATTAGTAATGTCTGTCTTGAACTCTGGGGAGGGACAACACAGGTGCCATGCATTGTGCCTATACTGCTAAACAGGTGTTACCACTTTGGAAATTTCTCCCCTCCTATATTTACCACTTAGATATGGCCTTGGCTGTTCCCTCTGGACCCTAGGACCTAAGGATTATTTCCTTCCCCTCGTACCATGCCACTAGAACATATACTTGATGAGGGCAGGGGTTTCCATCTGTTGTGTTCACGGCTATGTCCCCAGCTCCAAGAGCATTGCCTGCACATGCAGGAGCTCAACATCTTTGTCAATTGATTACTGACTCTACAGCCAACCTCCACCCCAACCTCTCAACCATCCCAAGCCTCAGCATCAGCCACATTGCTTGTGTCTGGCCTGAGAGAGGACATCAAAGATCCATCCCAACAGCAGGTCACACCGCACAAGGCATTCCGTGTTGTGTTAACATTGCACTTGCAGAGACACCAATCTGGTGGCATCAGATACTGTACAGTAGGCGCCCAGGACATCCTGAGAGCAATTCAAAGACTCCTGCCTGGACCACCTCATCAGCACCAGTGCATGTCTGCTCCCCACACTAGCACAAGGCAGGCATTGAAGCCCAGGCAATAGTTCAAGCTGCAGTTGGGGACTGGGTGTTCCAGACGCCTCATGAAAAGGCGCTTTCAGGTCTGAGAAGCAGCAGAAGCAAACCCCAAACTGGAGCTGATAAAGCAAATGCCTCACATTTCCCCCCGGCATGTGGATGGAGAGAGAGCTTTCTATCTTCTACTTACAGAAGATACACACACACTTCTCTACTTTTTTCTGAATAAAACAAAAAGCCAAGTTTGCACACAATGGGGCAAATGCCAAGGTTATCGCCCCGTCTAGTGGCCTTCCTCTTCCTCTGCCCCAGCTCTCTCAGCTGGCTCCCAGTCCCCAGCCCTCTCCATTTACTGGCCTTGCTAGGGCCTGATTAGTGCAAGATGAAAAGAGGAGTTGGATCAGCCCTCATAATTAAGAAGCTTCGTCCTTTGCCTTGATGAAGTCTCCTGCCCTGCAGCAATCCCACCAGGGGTTGGGTTTATGTTGAATGCTTTCTAATCTTCCTGTACTTAAAAAAAAAAAAAAGTTTTAAAAATAAATCCACAGCTCTTAATCTCCAAAAGAGTGATTCCCTGACTGCAGGAGCACAGCAAAAATTCTCAGTGCCAATGTGGAGTCCCTGCCAGGTGCCTGCCCCCTGGGATAAATCAGAGGGGATTGGAGTCAACTCCTGAGACAAGTTAAATGTACCCCTCCAAGTCCCTGCTCCACCACCCTGATAAATTCTGCTTTCTGCTTGCCTGGGAAGCCTCGGGCTACAAATCCTGAAAATGGTACCATGAGGGTTGCAGCCACCATTCATCAGGGTCAAGAGCCTGTCCTGTCCCCTGCACTCTCAAGCCCAGCAGAGAGCAAGTGGCCCTGACATCAGTCAGGCCCGGAGAGAAATCACAGCCTATCCTGGAGCAGAGCGGTAGAAACCGCCAAACTAATAAAGCGCCAGCCTCCCTCCCACAACAGGCACAGCCTCTGAATTCTGGGCCCCCAAACCGCCTCCTGCTGCCCTGACTCCCAAGCAGGCAGCATCTGCAGCCCCAGCCTCCAGCCCCTCTGAAGATGAAGGGAGAAAACTTATCTATGTTCTTAGGCCATTCCATTTCTCATAAAGCAATTATCTCCATCTTTCCATTTCCTTGCAAATCAGGACACATTCAGCTGACCAACCTGGATGCTTGCCTGGCCCCTCCCCACCCACAACCTGCCCACTCCTGGCCTTCTCAACCGCCCTCTCCCACCTCCTCCCAGGGCTATGGAGTTCTCATAACTGTAGGTATCCCTCATGCCCTGCATTAAATCATGGCGACATCCACAAAACCTCTGAAGACAAGTCAGCCTCCCAGGGCCCTTCAGCTCCATGGGGATTTGTCTCCATTCCTGCCCCCTTAAAGAAAACATTCCTTAAACAACAAGGTGCAGCCACAGGGGCCCAGGGGGGAGGAGGGCGCAGAGGGAGGGAGTCCTAGAGAATCCCTGGAAGGCCAAGCCTCTCACGGGAGCTGAACTGTGAGGATGATGGGCTGGACAGCAAGCCACATGGTGTCAGAACTGGCACCGAGACAAACCTGGGAGCAGAAAGGGTCCAACACCTCATCTCCCAGAAGGGGAAATTGTTCCCTGAAAGGGAGGTGACTTGCTCAAGGACACATAAAAACTTGGTTGCAGTCTTCATGTGAAGGGAATGGTGGAGTCCACCCGACCTGGGTTCGAATCCTGCCCTTGCCTTCCTGGCTGCATAAGCCAGTGGAGTCGTTTACCTGCTCCAGGGCTGAGAGTCTCACGTCTTGCACATCAGGGAAGACCAACTTCAAGGGCTGTTAAGATAGTAAATGAGAATGCAGGTAACGCGATTGGCCTAAGGTCTGGCACATAGATGGTACCCAATGAACTATTAGTTTCCTTCCCATCCACATCCTTCACCTCAAAGACTCTTCTAACTCTGTAATTTTAGAGTTTCTAAGGAATTGGAAGAAAAAAAAGACTTGATAGAAAAATCCTAGGCCGGGCGCGGTGGCTCAAGCCTGTAATCCCAGCACTTTGGGAGGCCGAGACGGGCGGATCACGAGGTCAGGAGATCAAGACCATCCTGGCTAACACGGTGAAACCCCGTCTCTACTAAAAAATACAAAAAACTAGCCGGGCGCGGTGGCGGGCACCTGTAGTCCCAGCTACTCGGGAGGCTGAGGCAGGAGAATGGCGTGAACCCGGGGGGGCGGAGCTTGCAGTGAGCCGAGATCGCGCCACTGCACTCCAGCCTGGGGCACAGAGCAAGACTCCATCTCAAAAAAAAAAAAAAAAAGAAAGAAAAATCCTCTGCTGTAGAATCTAGGCATGGCTGTGTGTTTTGGGGGACTCCTGGATCAGTCTTAACTGTACAATTATCAAGACAGATCTCATCTTTCATCCATCCCTTCAGCAAACGTTTACTGAATGCTCACCAGCCACTGTGACACAGAGGAGACTCAGGCGGGGCCCTGCCCCAAGTCCCTGAACACTTGCTGGAGGGGAGGTGGGAATGGCTAGGAGAGGGTAGTAGATCCAGGATGTGGCTTAGCACCGAGGCCTCTCCCTGCAGGAAGCCTCTGGCCAGTGTGATGGGAAATCAGAGGCCTTTGCAGGAATTGATGCTCATGTCCCAGCAGGTCCCCTGCATGTTGAGTCTGGCCCATCTCCATTCTAGATGCCTCTGGATCCACTCTTGATCAGGGCCGCCTCTGAAGGGAGAGAGAACCTTTCACAAGCTCACCCAGCCTCCCAACTCCCTCCTGTCGGGGCTCAGAAAGCCATACTTCCCCTACCCTTGGGTCTCCACTATTGAATTCAAAGTCAGTACCGGTTCCTCTATGCCTCCTAAGTCACTACCTTGCTGTGTGACCCAGGAAAGGTTGCTTAACCTCTCTGAGTTTCACTCTGCTGGTGCACAGGGTGGGAGTCAGACTACATTATCTCTTGGACCCTTCCAACTCTGTAAGCTTACCTACGAAGTATCTCCCTTCCCTGCCCTTCCCTTCCTCATCTTCTCCTCCCTCTTCACCCCTGCACTTCAGGTTTGCGCCATCTCCCAGCTGCAGGGAGATAATGCAGAGGAGGCAGCAGAATTGGATTCTAGTCTTTGATCCTGGAAGACTCATTTAACTGCCCTGAGCCTCCTTTTCCTCTTTTACAAATAGGAAGGATGAGAGAACAACAGTTCCTTGTGAGGATTAAACAGATAATGCAGGTGGTGCCCTGCAAACTGCAGCCCAGTGGTGAAACGCGGAGATTAGTATCGTTGTGATGGTCGGGATCCTTAGTTGCTGCCCACGTCTCTGTTTAATCTTCAGCACCCTTTGAAGATGGGCCTCTTTTGTGTGCTGCATTCCAAGAGCCAAGAGCCCACACTAGGACAGGATCTCTCCCACCATACCTCAGGAGCCACCTCTCCCCAGTCAATAGACCCCCTGAGTCTGGGGATAAACAGAAAAGCCTGGCTGTCAGCCCACAGACATGGGCATCAGACAAGGGTAGCCTCTCCAGGTTTCCTTAGAGAACCTTCCCAACCGACCTCGACCAGGAGATTCTGAAGCCAGAAACCAATTGTCTCAAAGTTTGAAGTGCCTTACACGTGTTCTAAAAAGAAGGTTGTCAATATAGGTAAACATGTTTTGACATATATCTGTAACCCAGCATTCCATTTCTGCAATTTCATGTTTAAAACCTGGCCAGGGCCAAAGACAGGTTCAAGAATGTTTGTTGCATTCTCTTGATAAAGAGATATTTGAGCCGGGCACAGTGGCTCAGGCCTGTAATCCCAGCACTTTGGGAGGCCAAGGCAGGCAGATCACTTGAGATCAGGAGTTTGAGACCAGCCTGGGCAACATAGTGAGATTCCTGTCCCCACAAACAATACCAAAAAAAAAAAAAAAGCCAGGCATGGTGGTCTGTGCATGTAGTCCTAGCTACTAGGGAGGCTGAGGTGGGAGGATCACTTGAGGCCAGGAGGTTGAGGCTGCAGTGAGATGTGAGCATCCTACTGCATTCCAGCCTGGGTGACAGCCAGACTCTGTCTCCAAAAAAAAAAAGAGAGAGAGAGAGAGAAAGATGCTTGCTGCTGCACTGAAGCAACCTAAATGCCCATGAATGGGGCCTTTGATAATAAATTCCACCCTGTCTATATAACAAACTATTATGCAATCATTGAAAATACTGATGTGGAAAAGTATGGAAGCCCATACACCAGGGCATTAATAATATTGGTCATCTTCTGGGAAAGGGATGGAAGACTTGTGCTTTCTAAGTCAAACATTTTTTGTTACATTAGTGTTTCCTACAATGAGCATTATCATCACTATAGTCAGAAGAGCAAAGATATTTTAAGACTAATATGTGTAAGTTCACCGACATGGGAAGATGACCCTAAAGTCTTATTATGTGAAAAACGCAGGTTACCAAGCAGCATGAACATTATGATCACATGTATATAAACTGCGTGTGCATGGGCATACGGTGTGTGTGCGGACAGCGAGGGGGCAAGGACAGAAAGATGCTCAGAGGGTGTTAAGAATGTTAACAAATATGTCTGGATAACGACATTTTAGGTGACTTTCTTTCTTTCTTTCTTTTTTTTTTTTTTTTTTTTTTGAGACTGCGTCTCTGTTACCCAGGCTGGAGTGTGGTGGCACCGTCACAGCTCACTGCAGTTGTGACCTCCCTGGGCTTACGAGATCCTCCCACCTCAGCCTTCCGAGTAGCTGGGACCACAAGCTCACACTACCACAACTGACTTTTTTTTTTTTTTTTTTTTTTTTGTAGAGACAAGGTCTCACTGTTGCCCAGACTGGTCTGGAGCTCCTAGACTCAAGTGATCCTCCAGCCTCAGCCTCCCAAAGTGCTGGGATTACAGGCATGAACCACCAGGCCTAACCAACTTACTTTCTTCTCTATACATTTTCAGTATTTTCAAACACCAGCCAGGCATGGTGATGCATCCCTGCAGTCCCAGCTACTCAGGAGGCTGAGGCAAGAGGATCTCCTAATCCTCAGAGTTTGAGGCTACAGTGAGCTATGATTGTGCCACTGGGTGAGATCCAACCTACGTGAGACAGCAGGATCCTGTCTTAAAAATACATTTGTTTTAACCACCATAAAGCCACCTTCATTTTGAAAACAGAAAAGGGAGGGCCCTATGGGCAACTCCTCCACAGCTTACCCTCCTCCAGGCCCAGATTCCCCCCCCTGTGCTTCTTGGGGCACATTTTCCCAAAGAGCAGGGGTGCACAGAGGGCTTGAGTCCTAAGCCTGCTACCCCTAGGGACACAGGCCACTTGGGGGAGCCTCCCAGACAGCCTTGAAGCCATCTGGCTGCGGCGAGATTGCCATCATGATGGTGTGGCATGTGTCCACGCTGTGATGGTGTACTCATGCTATGATGAAAAACATTATACCGTTTCAAAGACCCAAAATGATCTCATGACACAGAAAAGTAGATGGATAATGTAAGATTTTGTCAGCTGTATTCAGAATAATAAATGAGTCAGGTATTCAAATTTTTAAAGCAATTTATTGAGGCCCTTTGTCCATGACACTGATAACTTCTGGCTTGCAGCCCAGTCGGGTCACGGCCGGCACTTCACCTCTCTCCTCTGCACTCACACTGGCTCTGCTCCTCCCTGGAACAGCAAGAACAGGGAGCCTTGGAATCTCAGGGGGTTTCCGGGTCCTAATCCCAGCTCTGCCTCTTACCAACTGTATGGCCTGAGGATGGTCATTTAACCTCCAGGGCTCCCAGCTTCCTCATCTGCAAAATGGGGTTAGTAATAAACCTGACTCCCAAGGTCGAGATGCCAAAGAGACATAGGTTATGAGAAGGGTCTGTGAACAGCACAGCCCCAGGGAAAATATCAGCACGGCTGGGTTTGGCATTGTCCTCTCTGATGGGGTGTATGGGGTGCAGTACAGACACTCCTGGGGGTGCACAGGGAGAATGAGTGTATTAGGGTCCTGGGCCTGATAAGGACTGCCTCCCAGGGGTGGGCAAGTCTGCCAGAAGGGAAGAAAGGAACTGAAGGTGAATTTCAATAAGTTTGCAATTTGGCCCAGCCCAGGCCCTGCTGACCTGCAGTCTAAGCTAGTGATGATTCCAAGTCTGGACCAGAGGCCAATTTGGCTGCATTTCTGGCCTAGACTGTGTCTGACAACCATCTCACAGCCACATGCATTTGCAATCAAATAATTCTTCTGAACTCTAATTTCCTGGAGGAGCAAGAAGCTCACCCACCTTCTGGAACTTCAGCACCCTATATGCCCTCCCAAAGGAAAGACCCACTAAAAGACAGTACTGTGGCCGATCACAATCTGCCCCTCATCTCCCCAGGTTTAATTTAGAAAATAACACGTAAGTCCCAGAGTCATTGTGTGCCTGGCCTGATTATTCGTTGTTTATTTCAGTATTTTCCAGGAAATTGTTCATTAAGGATAAAAGCACCTGCTTACTGTAAGAGAGCATTACACAAAGACCCTGTCGTGGGAGCCCGGGAAGAGCATTAATTAATGAAGTGAAACCGAACAAACATGCTATAAATTAAAGGTCTGAAAAGAAATGCCTGGCATTTAGTGGATTATGAAAGAAGGATGAAATGAAACATCATATTTTTAGACCACAGTGGGGTAAAAAAAAAAAAAATGGGAGGGAGAAAATTACAAAAGGTGGCCGAGGTAACGATCTATTTCTGGAGCAACTAAAGCCTGTGCTTCCATTAAGAGAATTATCAATCAATTCTGTTTTGTCTGGGGGCATATACGCACTGTGTGTGCTAAATTAAAAAGCTTAACATGTCAGCATAGTTTCTTCTGAGGGTTCCGTGGAAGAATGCCGACTGAAGCATTTAGGCTTCAGAGAGGCAAGGCAGGTTATGAGGAGGAAGTCGGGGGACTTGAGCCATGTCACTAAGTCAGGCCCAGCAGGGCACAGGCCACCCTGAGCACCAGTGTCGAGAGAAAATGTAGCCAAACTCCAATTAACTGGAACCTTCAGTTAATTGGAAGGTGGCCAAAACAGCCGGCCGCACTCCCTGGTGCCAGTCAGGCTCAGTCCTCACTGGTGCATTTCAACCAAAGCCAGTGAGGGTTTTTCCCCCTCTTCTGTAGAGCAGCTTTTAGGGCTAGCTTCTGATAACTTATTCAGCTTCATTTCCCTCCCTTCATATCCGCTCCTGAACAAGGACAGGCCTTTAGGAACAATGATCCTGAAGTCATGCAAAATCCCGATAAATCCAGAGAGATTTGACCCTATTCATCACACTCCACTTCCCTAGGCAGGAAAGGAAAAGGACGCAATCGCAAAAGTGTTTTGGTAACAGGTGCTGGAACTACAGAAACATCTTTTCTGCATACCTTCCAACTCAGTAGGAAATTCAGAAATGTGAACCACCCATTCCTTATTCCTGGAGGCAAAATGGAGGCAGGGTCAGGTTTCCCGCCTGGCTCCAGCTTCTCTCCGTTGCTTTCTGTTCCCTCCCCAGGCAGGCCTGAGCCCAGGAGGTACTAACCGTCAATATACTGAATCACCCCCATGTAGAAGGCGGGACGCATGTACTAAGTCCAAACCATGCTTCCCCAATATTCTAATTCTGTGGTGTGCCCACAAATTTCTAAATTTGCCATAATACATACAGGGACTCAATAGAGTAGGAAGAACGGGAGGCAAGCCAGAAGCTTGCTAAGCCATGGGAGGGCTCTGACACAGGTATGTTTGGCTGTGCCAAGAGGGAAAGAAGAGAAAGAAAAAGGAATGGGGTGGGGAGTGAGGTCGGTGGGAGAGAGACCAGCCTGGCAGGCTTGGGAGAGCAGGCATCTGTGGGCCTGGGTGTGCACAGCTGGCAGGAAGCGGGACTGGAAGTCTGAGCTCAACCGGGTATTGGACACTAATGCCATACTCGGGGACTTGAGAGCCCTTACTAAGAATACTCTGTGAATATCCCTTGTTGGATTAGAACCTAGATGTAGACTCAGTTGAACACTGAGTGTGCTGTTCACTCATCAGCCACTGTGCACCTTACTGAGCACCAGGGCAAAGGAAAAATGGATGGTTCCCAAGAGCTTGCACTGTGCCAGGTGCCAGCCTTGGTACATGGCCAGTCTCAGTCCTTCCAGTAACTCCATCAAGGAGGCATTATGATCTCCTCTTGCAGGTGGCAAAATGCAGGCTCACGTGGATGACCTAGACACAAATTCAGGACTACCAGCTTGTCCAATGCCATGTTTCCGGGATGTCTCTGTCCTGCAGAGTCAGGGGTATGTGTGTGTGTGTGTGTGTGTGTGTGTGTGTGTGTGTGTGTATGTGTGTGTGTGACAGGGATAGGCTCATCTCTTTGGATCAGAGCTTCCTCCATGCTCACAAGATTGGAGCAGCGGAGGGAAGGACATTAATGCTACTGTAAGAAAAGAGAAAAGGACTGGCTTGGAACTCAGAAGACAAGCTTGGACTGGCTGTGTGACCTTGGGTAGGAGGCTGCCTGCTTGGTGCTTCATTGTCCTCTGTTAGCTAAGAGGAAGCCTCTGTCAGCCAGGGTTTCTCCCACCTGAACCACAGCACCCAGCAGAGGATTAATGGACAGTTTTCTCAGTTCTCCTAAAGATGGTACATAACCAGTACCATTCTAGATGCACAAGAGAAAAGTCAATCTGCCACATGCAGTGGGCACGTTAGGGAATGAGGGCAGGATTATCTCCTAAACCTGGCTGAGAAGGAACTAGGTGGCTAAGGGACTAAGGTCCTTTTGGCTCTGACCTCAGGAGATGGGCTGCAGATGAGGATGCCAGATGTCCTGAACCATGTTAGGTCACAATATCCCATGTGTATTTCCCTCCTGTCATCCCTTGGCCTAACTATCATCTTTATTTTTTTATTTTTTTTTTTTTGTGTGTGTGTGTAATTATTATTTTTAATGTCCAGAATGTGTAATACAAGGGCCACAGCTTCCTCCTGGACTCAATTTTATAAATTCTCGATTGGTTGGTGAGGCCAATAGGGATACTTTTTCTTGTCTAATTTGGTTTCTGGGAAAGCTTCGTTCAAGTCCTCAATGGTCATCTGATCAAATGGAATTAAGTTCTTTATCTTCTCCATCTGTTTCTCATATTCTACAATCCTGGCCTTTGAGAGAGACACCCACTCAGCACAAGATTTCACATCTTCTTTTTCTTCGGCATCCACCTGGGCAGTATATTTATCCTCTGGCACAGGAATCTTCAGGGCATTAAACTTTTTCTCAAAGTCATCCACCAAGCCGGCCTTGGCCACATTGGCCTTGTAGTAAGCCCAGTCGATAGCTGGTGGAGTCTCAGGTAAAGCAGCCAACCTGGAGGTGAGGGTCTCATTCCAGGACTTCAGGGAACTAGCAATGGCCTTTTGGTTCTGGGGTATGATCTCCGCAAAAGCTACCCAGTCAATGGTTTTTAGAGCAAGTTTTCGCCCAGCCATCTTGGGATCCTTCACCGACCCTGGCTGCCCACGGTCCACCGCAGCCCTAACTATCATCTTTAAATGAGCCGATTGTGCCTCAGTTGTGCTTTGAGGAATCTAGGGAGAGACTGGGGATGGGCCTTGAAAGGGAATAAGCCCTACTCCTCACTCCCCACCCTTAGGGCAAGCATTGTGTGTTAGGTGGTGGGGGGCCGGGGATCAGCAGCAATAACTGTCAAGAGATTCTGAAAAGGAAAGGTGAGCTTGGGAATCAAGAATTAAGCACACGATCCCCCTGCGCCTCCCCTACCTTAGAGGATGTGGAGTTTATTACACAACAGGCCAGTTCCCCAGCAAGGCAGAGCAGTGGTTTGTACCCCAGGTATAAGCAATGCCCCATCCTATTCTGGGCTCCGTCCAGAAAATACTCTAACAGCTTAAAAAGTGAGAGCACTCCTAGACCTCCTTAATGTTAGGCTTTGCTCATGGAGCCCCCACGATGGGAACTGGGAAGGGACAGCAAGTTGTGGAATTATGCTACCACTTCTGCATGGCTCTCAAGAAACAGCAGTAGCCGTGGCAACATCTTTGCATCAAAAAGGACATATATAGACAGAACAGGCGCCCGCCAGACTCTGGATCATTCCACAAAGTGGAGATGAGGATAAAATCACCCTGAGGGAGGAAGGCAGAGGAGACATTTATTTCAAGCCAATTTCACCCACTGTGGAGCAATCACTAAAGCCAAATGGTAGAGCTGTGCATATATGTGTCACAGTGAGTAAGTGTGGGAAGAGTGAGTGAGCCAGTACTACCGCCAGCCTGGCGCAGCTGCTACAGGGAGGCCCTGTGAGGGGACAGCATCTGCTGACAGGACTGTCTGAGTCCGAGGACGGCCTGAGCTGAGCCCCCAGCCAAGGGCCAGGAAAAACAGGCCAGGGACAGAAAAGCACAGAACTGGGTCTCTTGCCCCAGGTGTGCCAATAATCAGCTGTGTGACCCTGAATGAGTCACTGCACCTCTCTGGGCTGTTCTCTGATGAGGAGAAGCTAGAATCACTTCTCAAGCAGGTGGTCCCGCTTGAGGAGAAGACATGGGCCTGAAGGCCTGAGTTTGAGTTTTCCAGAAGCACCCACCAGCCAGGGGACTAACAGAAGAACCTTAACAGCTTCTCTAGGCCTTAGCTTCCCCATTTATAAAAGGAGGTTGACTGATAGTCCTGCAATTTGAGAGCCAAATCAGGATCCTAACTCAGGTCTCTTGCAGTTCTGGAAAGTTCTACAGTGATTCCAAGCAAGAGCAGACATGAGCAGGGAGGGGTGCCTCCTAGTGCCCTCAGCATCTGCCACAGTGCAGATATCAATAAACATTCGATAACTAATCTATGATTGGATCAATGAACCAGTGAACAAATTCCTGCATTTGCAAGAGGGGACTGAAGACGGTGGTGCTGGGAAGAGACTTGCCCAAGGTCACACTGCTGATCATAGCAGAGCTAACCCCAAATCCAGCACTTGGGCCACTCCACCATGAGCAGCACCTCCGGTGGGGGCCAGGCCAGGCCGAGGCAGCCTGTGGACAGGTGATGAGGAAATTCCCCCTGGAGCATGCTGGATTAGGTCCTGGAATCCACCAGCCCCTCAGTCTACTGCCTGTCTAGCCCATTCACAAAGCCCCTGTCTCCTGGGGTGCTTCTCCTCCTCGGGTGCAGAGAGAAGGGCTGGCTGCCCAGCAGCTGGCCAGGCTCTCTCCCTGGCACCTCCTTCAGGCTTTCTTACAAGTATTTACTCTCCTCATACAAAGATGTGCACAGAGGAGGCAGCTAACAACAGAGGCAGAGCGGGATGCCTCAGGAAAGCTTCCGGAAGTTGACTTTCTTCACTCCAGGGACCTCTGCTGGGAAGTCACAGCCTGATCCTATTCTGTTCTCTCCACCTGCTTTCCTGGGCCCTCAGAAACTGTTTTCACCAGCCCTGTCTCCCCAGGACTCAGGGGACTTCTGCAAAGACCATTCCTTACCTTCTAGTGAGCTTTTAACAAAGCACACCCTCATTCACCGTGTCCTTTGATCCCAGAAGAGCCTGTTACAGATGAGGACCCCGAGGTGGGACTGAGGAGGGTAGGGAGTTTCAGTGGCAGAGTGGGGACCAGGAGGGGACAGAGGGGGCAAGAAGCAGCCCAGCCTTTCCTCTGGGTCCTCCTCTGTCCAGGAGGAGCTACAAAGGCAGAAATCAAAGCTCCGCCATCAGAGAACTCAGGGCAGAGGCTCCAGGTGGGGATATAGGGAGGGGGATACCCTCCTAGAGGGAACATCTCGCTCCCGCTTCCAGCACACACGGACACTAAGCCACTGTGCCCACCCTGGCTGCGCATTAGAATGGCCTGAGGAACATTTTTCAACTCTCAATGCTGTGACCTCATTCCCAGTCAACTAGGTGGGAGGGGTCAACTAGGTGTGGGTGGAGCTTGGGCATCCATGTTTTCTAAAAGCTCCCCCAGGTCATTCCAATGAGCAGCCAAGGTGGAGAACCACCCACCAGGAGCTCCCTCCCTGAGAGCAAGGGCATCAACATGAAAGCCCACCAAGGGGATGACCTTGTTCTTTCTTTGTCTCTTTCTCCCTTCCCACCCCACAGCACAGGTACCCAGCATGGGTAGCCCCTTCCTGCCAATATCCTAGTTCTTCCCTGGAATCACAAGGGTCCCCAACCCATCAAAGTGTCAGTGGGTGGCAGAAATATGGGTCCTCTAAACCATCAGTGAAGTTGCCTGTTACATCCAAAAGGCCAGCGAGGCCCAGGTGAAAGGGAAAGGCAACATCACTCTAACAGGAATGCCCACTGACCCCTCCCTTCAGCAGCTATACAGCAACAGGCACAGGGCAGAGAGGCTCATAGCTCCGCTAGCCACCCCGGGGCTGGTACAAGTGCCCTGGGCACCGATCACCACCACCTGAGCCCAACCATAGACTGTCAATGAACAAATCTTTACCTGCACCTCTGCAGGCAGGTGCCCTAGCATCCATGGCAGATCCCCTTTGTAGAGACAAACCTGTTCTTCCTTCTCTCTACCCATCTATCTCCTCAGCCATTATCTACTGAGCGCCTCTGATATGCCAGGCGCTGAGGCATAACAGTGAACAAAGTAGACACTGTTTCTCCCCATAGAGCTTATCCACTGAAGCCCCATTATACAGATGAGGGGACTGAGGCTCAAAGAAGAGTGACAGCAGAGCAGGGGCCAATCCAGAATTCATGGATAGCCCTGCTGTAGAATACCTGCCCAGGTACTCTCCAGTCCCACCGTGAGCAGCAGCCAGACCCTCCTGCAAGGACAGGAGAGCAAAACTCACTTAGCAGAGGCCTGAGCCGAGAGCAGGCCCAAGCCCCAGAGCCCTGCGGTCTCCACATCTGACGGTGTCTGTTCTCCCTCCCTCTCCCTCTTCTAATGATAACTCTGTGAGCTGCAATGAAATTCACCTTAATAAGCACTCATTAGAAATATGCTAATGGGGAGGAAGCTGATATCATATGCCCTAAAAACCAAAGGGAAAAGGAGGTTAAAAAAAAAAAAAAAACTCAATATTGGGTTTTGTCTCATTTCAAAGCCACTTTCAAAGTGGCCATAAATCTTCTGTGAGATGTGACATAACAAGGAGCTGCCAGCAGCTCGGACATTAATTATTAGCTATAGCCAGGTGCTGAACTGGATGCATTTGGCTTTGGAGTTCTTACTACAGGGAGAGAGAGGGAAGGTGCCTAGACTAGGACCTGGGTGCCATCCCCAGCCTCAGACCTGCACATCTAGAAGGGGAGGGGGCTGGGCCGAAGCTTGTGGCTGTGAGAGGCTACAATATGTGCCAGAAAGGCAAAGCTCGAATAACGGAGATGGGGATGAGCACACACACTTTGCTGGGTCCCTGGCAGGACCATGTGAGGGAGGCATCTGGCTCTGGTGTGGTGGTGAGAGTCAGAGCTGGTCTGAACCACAAACCAGCTCTGCTAATTACTAATTACTAGCTGAGTGACTCCGGACAAATGACTTAATCTTGCCGGGGCTCTGTTTCCTCACCTGCAAATGGAGATAACAATTGTATCCATTGTGAAAATTAAATGAGATAATTACACAGGGTATCTGGAACATTGTAAAAACTCACCAAATGTAGCTGCTATTACCATTGGGCACACAGTAAACAGAAGCTACTGTTTACATTGCCGCTTCCTTCAGTTTCCTCAAACCTCTCTTCACAGCCACCCAGAAAAGCCCCTGGGTGTTGTGTCATATCCTTTTTTGGTTTTTAATTTGCTGGGTGATTTTGGGAAACTGACTTAACTTCTCTGATCCTTAACTGCCTGTTCTACAAAGTGAGGATGAGAATTCCTGCTCTGATCTACCTCTAGGGTGGTTGTAAAGATCAAAAAGATAACACAAGTCAAAGTGCTTTGAAATGTATACTAAATGATACATATTCGGGGAATTATCCTCATTCACCTCCAGCAGGGAGGCTGTTCTAGATGCCATGGTTTGCCTTCCCTCTCCTGGCTGCAAGGGACTCTCTTTCTCCCGAGACCTCACAGGAAGAGTCTACATTTCTTTAGACAACAGTGTCAGCAAACCACAACTCTTAATTCCTACAGATGTCTAACTGAAGTTTCCGGCAGAGACAGAGACAAACCAAAGGCCAGCATTTGGATGGGATGGCCTCATCATCTGGAACAAGTTGTGTTTCATTCCCACTAAGACACGGATTGGTGCATGCCTTCCCGCAGCTCTGTCACGTGTGACTCCCCACGCACACCAACGCCTCCCACAGAGGTCTCTATCCTGATCAGTGTGGGGATCCCGCTGAGCACAGGCTTGGATGCTGGATCCATGTCAAGTTGTCATGAAGTGTCTAAGGGCTCTCTCTCAATTCTGTCCCGATCTCACCGTGGATAGCGGCCTGCGGGCTCCCATCAGTCCACAGAGGCACACACTGAGTAGCTGGAGGCAGTGGGGGCACAGGGACAAAACGGGGTCCTTGGGCTGGGTCCTGCATTGTCTGCATTGTTGGCAAAGGTAGGCACCTTCTCAGGGGGGCGTCTTATTGCCTCACCCTCGTGCCTGCTCTTTGCCCATCTCTTCTGCCTTTGTTTTCTCTAACTGCTTCCTTCAGGTTCCCATAATGCTCCCACTTGCACACTCAGTCCCACTCCTGAAGCCATTCTCTCCAAGGCAGGCATAATGTGGACACCATTCCTCACTGGGGATTGGGGATAAATGGTAGCCCAATTGTAGCTGCTAGATCCCTGGATTGTCTCCTGAGTCTCTTCCACTGCCACTGACACCCAAAGGTGAGCCTCAGGCGTGTCACGTGCTCCAAAGCCCCAGTCTAACTGTTGTCATCCCTAAACCCCCACCTCCCACAGAAACCCAGTCCATATCAACCTGGCTCCCAACCTGGTCCCTGCTCCCAAATTCTGACTCACTACCCCTCCCGAACTAGCACCTTACATGGTGGCGCAGCCCAGGGCCCTTGCCAGCCTCCTCCTGGGGACTAAAGCCATGCCCTTCAGTCAGTCTGTCTTGAGTCATTCACTCAAGACAGAAGCACCTACTAAGTACCAGGCATCAGGCAAAGCCCTGCACATGTAACATGTCAAGTCACATTCTAACGGGAGAGAGAATAACATTAACAGGAAACCACAGACCCTGTGGTTTGGTCTCCTCCCCTTGGAGACCTAGACTCCAAGGCCATCATTGCCAAGGTTGCTGGGAGGGAACACTGGCCAGAGGAAGTGGCACACATGCTGACACCTGAAGGAGGTAGATGTGCTCACCTGGTAGGGCAACAGTGTGCCGGGAAGAGTGGGTGCCAAGGCCTGGAGGTGAGAAAGAGCGGGTGCACCGAGGTAGCAGAAGTGGCTCTTTCTAGTTGGAACAGAGTCTGAGGAAGTGGGTGGTGCCCTCTGAGCTGGAGGGGGCTCAGCCCCAGAATACAACACACCTTGTGAGCCAGGACTGTTCTGAGATAAATGGGCAGTCATTCAAAGGTTTTAAGCAAGGGACCAATCTGGCCGGAGTTGGGTTTTCAAAAGGTCCTTTTCTGATTAAAAACAATTTTTAAGTGGAAAAAAAGTGAATTCTCATTAATAGGGGAATAATGTTTCAATGATGGACATCCACACTGCAGACGATTTGGCAGCCATTAGGAAGAATGCATGGGAGCAATATTGGCTGACGTGGAGGGACTGCCAGGAGGTACTGGAGAGGGGGAAAAGGCCAAAACCATCTAGTATAGTCCTGTATTTACGAAGCCAACAGTTGCCTATAAATGTGTACATATGTGTGTCTGTATACAGCTCTTAGTTATATGATATGAAGGATACATGGCAAGATGTTGGCAGGGGCTCCCTGAGTGGGCAGGGGGTAAGGACATGATGTAGGGAAAAGAAAGGAGAGAGGCAAACTAGGAAAAAAACATTTAAAAGACCGAACTAAAAAATGAGTTTGAGACAATCCCACTCAGGTGAGATTATTTATGCAGAGACCTTCAGGTCTTATCTGCCCCGTCCTCTGGCCAGTGCCCTTTCCCAGGCTCCTTTGGCAATGGCCCCAGAATATCAAAAGCAATTAGGAGAAAGAAAAGTCAGCACTCTCCCACTGGCTGAGATGAGGAAAGAGGATCAGATGGGGTGAGATTGGGGCAGGAAGACTGGCAGGAGGTTGCCACAGTGGGCCTGGGGCCCCATGTCCCTCTGTGGTCAAACATCCTGACACTCCAGCCAACCCCACATCCACCTCAGAGGCTGAGTAGCCATCGGGTTGCACAGGCTCTTCGGTCACTGTGTCCTTGCCCACCTCTCGCCTGCCCACCCAGTCCCCCCTCTCTATCAGCCTGGGCAGTCTCTCCACATCTGTCTTGGCCCAGCTGTTGACAAGCACGGGATTGAGGGTGGAGAGGGAGTGGGTAGGTCTGGTGCGGGGTCCCTGGTTGCCTTCCCTCCCCACTGGAGTTCTGGGGTCTGACATTCCTGTTAGAGCAGAGGCTGCATAATGCAGGAACCATCTCTCCCACCACTTCACTCCCCTAGGGCCCCCCAAATGACTGATTCCTGTACATGGCTCTGCCCCTGAGTAGTAAGAGGACTTTGGTCAAGCCAACCACCTCACAATTTGGGGCTTCAGTCTCCAGAGCTGTAAGGAGATGCTGAAAAGACTAGACAAGAGGAGGCAGGGCAGACACCCAGGACGGGATGGAGTCAAGGGTTTGTGCCCAGCAGGAGCACTTCCAGCCTCCTGCTCACCCTTTGCCCAGGCTCCCACTCACTGATCCTTTCTGGCCCCCCATCTTCCTTTCCTACACAACCACAGCCACAGGCCCAGGCGCCCTGGAGATCCACTGACAGGGAGCCTCTACTGGAAGCATCATAAACTCTACAGATATGTTCCAAAAGCTACATAGAGGAAAAGTCCCCTGTGGCATGGCTGGTCATAACCCCAGACAGTCTAGATGGGCTTGGTTTCTGATTCTGCCTTCCTTGTGGCCTTGATCATCACTTGATCTCTCCAACCCTTGGTTTTCCTCTACAAAGTGGGAATGTTAACAGAACGTACTCCAAGGGGTTATTGTGAGAACTGAAATGAATCAATGCACGTAATCAGCCCAGCCTAGGGAGGAGGTATTTCTAACTATTATTGGTGGTGGTGTCCATGGATCTCTTCAGCCTATCTTTCCACTCTCATGCCCCTCTCCACCTCCCCAGCAGTTACCTTCCTGAGCTCTGAGCTGGACAGACCTCACTCTTTCCCCATCCCCATCAGCATCACGCAGAATACAACCCACTGGGGTTCAGACAAAACGTACTGAGTGAGAAGCTGACTGTCATGCAATTACAAAGGTTAATTGCAGGATTCAACAAAAAGAGGGAGGGAGCCTGGCCCACTCATATACAGCTGATCGAGAAACAAGCATCATTTAGTAATTATACCACTGAGAGAAATACACCATCCACTTAGCAGTTTTAGAGCCCAGTGGGGAGGTTCTCCTGAGACACTCCTGACGATGGCCACACCAGGGCTTCCCAGCCCCACCAGGCCTCACCGGAGCATCACTCAGCACTGGGCTCTTCAGAAGCAGCAAGTGGCCTTGGGCCTAGAAGAACGCCCATCCCACTACTCCCTGGAAGCAGTGCCTGCTGGACCCCTCGAGCTGTCCATTAACAGCATCTGGCTAATTAAAGCGAGAAGCTGCATTTCACTCCTTGACTGAGTCGGAGCTGTGGCGGGAGCCTGGGAGAAGCAGCCCCCAATCCCAGCTGGCTCCCCCTTTCATGTGGCTCTGGGGAGACAAAGCTTCTCTGATCCCTTTGAAAGCTGTGGTCCCACCAGCCCCTGAGCAGGGAGCCGGGCCACCCATGGGAGAACGGCAGTTCAAAGCCAGCCTGGCGGGCATGGTGGGGTCCAGCTGGGATCAGGAATAATTAGGGCATTCCAGACCATAAGAATCAATAACATAATTAACAAATATTGTGCTACTCCTCAGAATCTTGCTACGAATTATGCTGTCTTTGATCATACAGTGTTCCCTGACTGTTAATGACATGTAATATTAATTACCGGAGAAAGGGAACTACTCAGAATGAAGACTTCCTTGGAGAATAATTAATATTCTTTGAGGACTCGCAGAGCCTGCGAGGGGAGGCTTTTTACCCAGTTTTGATGACATTAACTGCAAGCCCACCCTCCCTGTCCACAAGCAGGCCTGTCCCTTAAGGAAAGGGTGACTTACACATAGTAGGCATGTTAGAAAGACTTATTAGCAGAAGGAAGGAAGGAACGAAGGAAGGAACAAAGGAAGGAAGGAAAGAAGAGTTTCACCTGGGAATCTGTTAGAATCTTAGCATATGAGGGCAAGAACAGTCTTTGAATCATTATCAAGTCCAACCACCTCTTTTTTCAAATGGGGAAACTGAGGTCTAAAGAGAGGAAAGATCACACCACTGCACTCCAGCCTGGGCAACAGAGCAATGCCCTGTCTTTAAAAGAAAGGGAGAGAGAGAGGAAAGAATTTTCCAAGGCCACACCCCTTGTTAGTGACTAAGGGTGAAAACTCAGGTCTCAGAAAATCATCCTGTCCCCTTGCCACCATGATCACCCTGCTGAGTTCTGTAGAAGGTGAGAAGGATTCAAGGGGCAAGGAAGGAATGTCAAGGGACAAGGGCTGGGGAGGTCCCCTTTTTGCCTCTAGATGCATTCAGAATATTTCAGGAGTGCCCGCCTTCCACTTTTGACCTACTTGAAATTCCCTGAGTAGGAGAGGAGTGTCCTGACCAGCTGAGACACCCCCCTAAAACATAGGCTGCATGCTGGAAAGCCACAAAGCCCTGACCAAAGTCCCCAGAAAGGTCTTCTGCCCCTCAGGCTCATCCCTAGGCCAGAAGAGAGGACAAAGCAAAGACAGGACCAGCACGACCTTCTTCCTCGGCACCCACAGACGATCCCTGCCTTCTCCCTGCGCCTCGTGGGGCTGAGCCACCTCAGGGAGAATTTAGACAGTGCACCCGAGGGAAGGTGGGGATGAGGGAGAGAACCCTGAGCGTGGGGTTGGGACACTGGCACCAAGTCCCACTCTGCCACCAGTCACAGACAGATCCCTCCTCATCTCTGGCCTGAGTTTCTTAATCTGTCAAGGAAGCTCACCACGCCAGACAATCCCTACATCTCCTTCCAGGCCCATATCCTTAGATTCTGAAATGATAGGAGAAATCCCAGTCTCCTGATCTTCTAAGAAGTCCTCAATTTCCCTTCCTGCTTCCTAGAGCAAAGACTTCTCCCAGGAAGAACAGGTCATTAGCTCTGGTTGACTCTTGTTTCCAGCAGACAAGAGCTCCCAGTAGCTGTGGGAGGGTTATCCCCAGCTTAGGAAGCCCCAGATTCACTTCCCCCTTCTTCCTGGGAGCCAGAAACAAGTTCCCAGCTCCATTCACAGCAAGACAGACTGAGGGCCCTGGGAGGGTAGGATAAGAAGGGGAGCAGGGCTGGCTGCCTCCCCACCCCACTGCTGCCCAGATGCTCTTCATCAGTGCCTGGCTCCCAGCCTGAAAGCAATCACAGGCATTGAGTGACACAATGGCCTGCCATGGGGCAGGGGGCAGGGTGTGCAGGCAGATGCAGCAGAGCCACCCCCTATCCCTCCCACCTGCCCAGCTCCAGGTTCCAAAGCCCCAGCCTCGACAGCTTCTCCTCCTACTTCCTGGGTTTTTGCTCCAGGAGCTCCAGCACCAACTTGCCCACCTGCTCCTCCAGCTCCCAGCCCAGCAAGGGCACTGCCAGCTTCTCCAGGAAACATGGGCCTATCACCAGGGATGGAGAGGTAGTGTCTCAGTGTCCCCACTTACGAATACGAACCCACCTTGGTCTCAAGGCTCACCTTTACCTCAATGCATCCCTAGTGCCCTCAGAGGGGAGGAAGGGCAAGAAAGAGGGTCCCTGGTTTTTTTTTTTTTTTTTTTTTTTTTTTTT